>NW_027206290.1:58682202-59389702 GCF_024711535.1 Dipodomys merriami | reverse complement strand
AACAACAACCCAATTAAAATGGGCTAAAGACTTGAAAAGAGACTTCTCTGAAGAAGAATAAGAATGGCCAACATGAAGAAATGTTCAACATCTCTAGCCATAAAGAAATGCACATCCAAACAACACTGAGATTCAACCTCACTAGAGTTAGAATGGTCATGATCAAGAAAACTAATAATAACAGATGTTGACAGGGATGTGGCCAAAAGGGAACACTACTTGTAAATATAAACTTGTTCAACCACTCTGGAAAGCAGTATGGAGGTTCCTCAAAAGACCAAACATAGAGCTCCCCTATGACCCAGGAATTGCACTTCTGAGAATCTATCCAATTGACAAAAAACCAGGCTACACTAAAGCCACCAGCATGAACATGTTCACTGCAGCATTGTTTACTATAGCCAAGATATGGAATCAACCCACCTGACCTTCAGTGGATGAAAGGATAAAAAAAATGTAGTATATATACACAACGGAATTCTATGCTTCCATCAGAAAGAATGACATTGCCCCATTTATAAGGAAGTGGAAAGACTTGGAAATAATTATACTAAGTGAAGTAAACCAAAGAAACATAGGCTGCATAGTTTTCCTCATTTGTAATAACTAGAATGTGCCTATAAGTCTACAAGTAAGCCCAATGGACAGTAAAAGACAAACAATTACACCTGGACAAGATTAAACAGCACTCTAAACATTCACACAGTGTGAACAAAGGAGGATATTCTTCGGGAAAGATTGCAAGGGTTCAATAGCTATGTATATAAGATCAATATAAAATGATGCTTATCAAAATGAACTCAAAGAAAAGGAAGTAAGACATTTTTTAGTATGTTTGCAGTTCTATTTATTTTCTTTCTTTTCTTCTTTCCTTTATTCTCTTCTGCCACTATTTTTTAAATCTTTTTTTCTTTCTTTTTTAATTATGAAAATACCATACAGAGGGGTTACAATTACATAGGCAAGGTAATGAGTACATTTCTTATCAAGCATTGTTGCCTCCTCTTTTGTTTCTCCTTCCCAACCCTTCCCAACCTTTCCCATCCGCCCCCGCCCCCAAGTTGTAAAGTTGTTTTTTGGACATAAGGACTTGTACATCTCATTGTTGCAATGGTTCCACCTGTATCCCTATTTAAACCATTTGTTTTTTCCCTTCCACTCCACAAAGTATACCAACATCAAATACAGTGAAAACAGGGCTTATATCATGGGGGAACGACATACAAAGCAACAAAGAAATCATCTAATAAATATGTTAGAAACAATCTCAAGAAAGAAAAAACATTTGAATCCTTTTTCCTTATATACAAGTTTATCTGATTAGGACAAACTTTGGGACAAAGAGTGAACCAATTCAGCAGTGAAACCCACTAGACACTATATTGCAAATGAACTATACAACTTTGGGAGGAAGGAAGTCAGGAAGGGAAAAATTGGGAGAGAATGGGGGAGGGGATGACACTGTTCAAAAAGAAATGTACTCATTACCTGACTCATGTAACTGTAACCCCTCTGGACATCATCTTTACAATAAAATTTAAAAAGTGGTAGAGAAAGTTGTGGGGGTAAAAATCCATTTTAGGCTAGTTAATAGTTTCTTATACCCAATTAGTTTCTTATACCCAATCCTACCTCCTATAATATCCCTCTATTTTTTTAAAACTAAATGTAGTCAATGCTGAATTTTCAATAGTTACTAGTATCTATTCAAAATCTAGGCTAATTAGAGAAGCAATGATGGAACAAACAAGGCTTGAAGTCTTAAGTTTTCTTTCAACCTAACTAAGGACTGGTTCTTATAATATAAAAACATTTTTGTAATTGATACCTCTGTGTGTTTGTATACATATACCCACACATTTGTTTTCAACATGTTGGGTTTTTCTGCTGGTCTTAACAGCTGCACGTGTTTTAATATTACTATGTCTATGAAAAGTCAGCCTGGGTCATTAGTGCATGGTAATATGTGTGTGTGTGTGTGTGAATTTGTGGAGCTTGAACTCTGGACCTGAGTGCTGTCTTTGATCTCTTTAGCTTAAGGCTAGTGCTCTACCACTTTAAGCCACAGTGCCACTTCCAGTTTTCTGGTGGCTAATTGGAGATAAGATTCTCATAGAGCTGGGTGCAGGTGGCTCATGCCTGTAATCCTAGCTACTCAGGAGGATTGCAGTTCAAAGCCATCCCAAGCAGGAAAGTCTGTGAGATTTTTATCTTCAATTAACCACCATAAAACCAGAAGTGGTGCTGTGACTCAAGTGGTAGAGCACTCTCCTTGAACTGAAGAGCTCAGGGACAGCCCAGGCTCAGAGTTCACACCCCACAACCGACAAAAAAAAAAAAAGGAGTCTCACGGACTTTCCTTCCTGGGTTGGCTTTGAATCTTGATCCTCATATCTCAGCCTCCTGAGCAGCTAGGGTTACAGGTATAAGCCATGGATGCCCAGAGGAAATATCTTATATAATCATATGAAGACATATTTTGAAATTCTGATTTAGAATCTGATATTAATTCTTAACATCATGGCCTGAATCAATTTCCAAACAGAAATATTTCTGTAGTCTCAATGAAATTACTTTCCCTGGAAGTATTTTCTACAAGAAAAGGTACACTCTAGTGATTTGTACATTACATGTAAGATGAGCTGGGGCTATTTCAATAATTTTTTAAATGTTATATCCCTGCATCAATACCGTCAAATGCTAAAAATTAATGGGTGTTTTATGCTAAAAATGAGGAAAGAGTTATTAGCTGACAATACTTGATGCCATTTCATAACAAGCACTCTGGAAAATCACAGGTTATTTTCATTATAAAATAAAACCAGTTAAGATGTCCTAGCACTGACTTTCTGTCTCAATTTTATCTATAACTTTAAGATTTTATAAACTTAAGGTCAATCTTTACAAAAGACTTGTTGAAAAACTCCAACCTACTAGTTATTGAATCATTATAAAAACTTAGAAAGTTTTCCTGAAACAGGCAGAAAAAAATCCTGCAATTGTTCAGCCATCAAGGGATGAAAGTGTGGGGCTTAGACACTGTTGAGTCGATACAAAATACAGCAAACCAAACATTTGAAGACATAGTGAAAAGAAATTTGATTATCAGATTCCATAACCTTCATGAATGCATTAAGTAGTAATAGATTTAATTAAGTTGTTGGCCTACCTAATTGACTTAAATGTAAAGTTTATAAGCTTGCCTAGTAATCAAAATAGTCATATATGAAGTTAATATAACTTTAACCTGTAATTCAAAGAAATTATTTCAAACAGAAGATAATCACTTCACTGAAAGAATTTTCCATTTTATGGGGGAAAAATGTCATATACACCTCTTTATGTAAAAGAGAAATGAAAGAAGTTTCCTCCTTCTATTTACTAGTATACCCACATACCAACCATCTTCTTGAGAAATACAAGACACAAGATAAAGCAAAGTAAATTTCTCAAAAAAAGTAATGACTTCTTTCCCTGTACACATAGGCACAGGCATGTACACAAGTACAAATGGAACAATCTGACCAAAGCATGTTGTTTTTGTGCATTTATTTTCTTTGATCTTAACCTACCTCTCACCCAAAAAATACAGTGATTTAGTATGATACAGTTAAGCGTTTACATAATAATTTCAAGATGGTGGATAAAAGGGGGAAATGTTACCCACAATATACTTCAAAAGAATAGAATATATTTATATGAAGCGCACAAAGCAAGGCCCAACATTTCCTTTCTGAAACATGTGGCCAATTTGATGTCCCAATGTGGTGGCTAAAGAACGCAAAATTAAAAGTTGTAGCATGTCTTTAGAGTGGTTTTGAACACATAAAATAATATAAAAGCACCAAAATCATTGCAAATTTGTCTAAATCGCTTATTAGAAATTGAAGAATGAAAAAATTTTACACAATGGAAACGATCTGATTAGCTTTCATTTCACTATCCTAAGTATTGTTTTATTGAAAAAACCAATGAAATCAATTGAAAACTTAAATTACTTCATAAAAATGGAGAAAAAAATAACTATGTATACTGAACTGGCAAGTCAGTTATTAAAAAAAAAGATGGAAACTATTTAAGCAATATGCTTGTGAAAAAATAGAGAAGAAAAAAAAAAGCTTGAAACATCAAAAATGTTGAGATCAAATACTACCCCCAACCTCTTTTAATACTCTAAGAATAAAAATATTTTCCAGTCATATGCAAAGCTAGATGTTTAAAATTGATATTTTTAACATCTAGATTATGATGTGTATTGAGTCAGTTTGTTTTCTAAATGTGACTGTCTCCTATTTTGTTGTTGTTGTTGTTGGCCATGGGTGTTGTCCCTATACCCTTGCTCGAGGTTAGTGCTCCACCATTTTGAGCCATAGCCTCACTTCCGGTTTTCTGGTGGTTAAATGTAGATAAGAGTCTCATGGACTTTCCTGCCCAGGCTGGCTTTGAACCACAATCTGCAGATTTCAGCCTCATCTTGAGTAGCTAGAATTATGGGTTTAAGACACTAGCACCTGGCCAACAGTCTCTTCTTTTACCAGTGAACTCTCAGTCATAAAGCAATTCAGGCAGCAACAGCAACTTGCCAATGAGTTAATTACAAAGGAAGCTTCTTCCTTCAAAAATGATAAAAGTCAATAGTAGTACAACTATTCTTCTCTTTTTCTGACAGAACAAAGCAAAAACTAAATTTAAAACAAGTAACCATTTCCTCACACTTACCACAAGAACTAAAGTTATTGGGTTTGTGGCTCAAGTGGTAGAATGCCTGCCTCACAAGTGACATCAAACCCCAGTACCACCAGAATTTTCTTTTATTAAAGAAAGTGAGGCTGCATATGTTAAATTATTCACTAATTTAAAAGAATAAATTGGTTATGGCACTAACTCTTGATCTCACTTCTCTATCACCAAGCCATTGACAATACTTCTCAATACTTTTCCCTGATCAACCTACAGAGAAAATGTGCCTATCTAGATCAACTATCTCCAGGGGCCAATCTAGTGACCACTTCTCTATCCACTTAGCTATCTTCTCAGCAGCATTTGGTACAAACAATGCTTCTCTCAGAAGGACTCTTTATTTAGCTTCCTAGAAAGTTTTTCTAATTGTGCCTCTGCCTTACTTGCTGTTCCTTGTTTTTTCTTTGTTGGTCTCTTTACTCAACCTCTTTCCAAAAAAGTTTTAAAATCTGTGAGATACAGAAATATTTCTTTGCACAAACATCCAAAAGTGACATCACAAAAAAGTACAAAAATTACACAGCAGTTTTATTCATAATAACAAAAAGCTGAAAATAACCAAATCATCAACAGAACAATGGATAAATACATCACAGTGTTTATATTAGTAAATGTTATTTAGTGAATAAAAATAAGCTAATGATACAATGTCTCAAAAACATTTTGTGAAAGAAGGCAGCTAGAAAAGAGTACATTCTACATTAGAGAGGAATACAAAACATCTGTGGTGATAAAGACTGGGTGGGGAATGTCTGCACAAAGAGGTTAGGAACTAACTGGAGGAAGCATCAAAGATCTGAAAATATTCTATATTTATACAAGAGTTTGGATTACATGGGTATACACATTTATGAAAACTGACAAGAATGTTCACTGTATGTAGATTTTATTACTTTTTATTTTCTAGTCTGAATCTTTTGTTGTTATTGTTGTTGGTTTGGTTTGGTTTTGGGTTTTTTTTTTTTGGGGGGGGGATGGGGAAGGGATCATGGGGTTTGAACTCTGGGCCTGGGCACTATCCCTGAGCTCTTCAGCTCAAGGCAAGCACTCTACCTCTTGAACCACAATACCACTTCCAGTTTTCTGGTGGTTAGTTGGAGATAAGAGTCTCATGGACTTTCTTGCCTGGGCTGGCTTTGAATCATGATCCTCAGATCTCCAACTCTTGAGTAGCTAGGATTACAGGTGTGAGCCACCAGTGCCTGGCTAGTCTGAACCTTTTGATCTTCTGTTTCAGCCTCCTGGGTGCTGGAATTGTATGTGTGCAACACAATGACCAGTTTATCGCATTTTATTCTTGGCAGTACTAGAATTTGAACTTAAGGCTTCACCCTTGCTTAGATGCCCTGCCACTTGAGCCATACCCCAGGCCTTTTTTGCTGTGTTGTTGGTTTTTTGGGGTTGTTTTTTTTTTTTTTTCTTACATTTTGCCTAAGTCAGCTAGACCATGCTCCTAGTTACACCTATAGCTGAGATAACAGGTGTATGTCATCACTATACTTATTAGTTAAAATGAAGGACTTAGTAACTATTTTTTTTCTTTTTGCTTAGGCTAATCTCATACTGCCATTTTTCTAATACTTATTTCTGAGTAGTGTAGATTACAGGTATGAGCCACCATTCTCAGGCTCATCATTTTTTAAGAGTCAAAAGTTTTAAATTTTTTCACCCAAGTATCAGGATACAGAAACAGACCCACACTACTATCTACTTTCATCAAGATCCACATATTAAGTTGTTTATTTGCTTCCTACATGCCTACTCTTGTACAGCAGAAAAATTAAGATTTGGACCAAACTGTTTGATAAATTATAACATGAGCCAATATAACAAGAAAATATCTCACTATGAGAGATAATTTATTATGCAGTTGAGAACTATGCAAAATTATTAAAGAAAGCATAGACTACAATGGAATATAAGAAACATTGTAGAAGAAATCATCAATACACTATGTTAGTGAAATATTAAGGTGTATCAATAAAATGTGGTCAGAAAAATCTCAAAACATAGGCTAAAGAAGAAGTTTTCAACTTCTTTTTAACTTCAAAAACATCTTAAGGAATACCATACATGGACTCATAATGGCACACTGACATATAAAGAGCAAACAAACAATGCAGCAGAAAAAGGAACAGTGATACATATCATAAAGAATCTATATGAGGAACCATGCTTACAACCCTGTAATCATAGTTACCCAGGAGTCTGAGGTCTAAGGATTGTGGCTCAAAGCCAGCCCAAGCAGGAAAGTCAATAAGACTCTTATCTCCAATTACAACAAAAAAGTTAGAACTGGAGCTGTGGCTCTCATGGTAGAATGTTAGCGATAAGCACAAAAAGCTCAGGGACAGCACTCCAGTTGAGCTGAAGCCATAGGACCCACATAAAAAAACAAACAAACAAAAAAATAATCTATGACTCCATGTATATTTCCTTATACTTACACTCTATCCAAAACAGCTATGTTAAGAATCACTGTCTAGAACTGCAAAGACTAAACCAGTAGCCAAAGCCAAATGTAGCTACTGAGAAAGAAAAATGAAGCAAGAGGAAATGAGAAGCTGAATTTCAAGTTTAATTGAATTAATTTGAAAATATTCAAGTATTGTTTTAGTTTTAGTATATTTTTAGTATGCTTAGAATCTATTTTTTTCAACAGTTAATTTTTATGAAATATAAATGAAGATCAAATATATCCAATAAAAAAAATCTATCATTATAATTTAATGTAAAAAAGTCAAGTGGGTTTAAAGCTTAATAACAAAAAATATAAAACACTATCAATTTTTCAGCTGACTATATTTCAAAGTATATTTTGGATTCACTGATTTAAATGAAATACATCATCATTAATGTGGCCCTAGGGTCATGACTCAATAGCTCTGACTTCAAACTCCACTATCACCCACCAAAAATAACAAATAGACAGATAAATTTACTTTTTTGCAATGTAGTTACTGAAAAGCTCAAAAAATACATGGGACAGGTGTCATTTTTCTACCGAATAAGTACTGTTCTAAAACTTCTATATCTAAATGTGGTTTACAATATCATTATTATACATTAATATTTCAAATAACTCCTGACCTTTTCGCTTGATTGTCTTCTTTTCTTTAGTTGAATGAAATCTGTTTCCACCTTTTCTGCCAGTTCTAGTTTCCTCTTGTTCCTTTTAAATGCAGCTAAACTGAATCCTAAAAAAGAAACATTAACAATAACATTTGAGAATCTGAGGGGCAATAAAGTAAATAAAATATCAGGAAAATCCTTCCCAGACAAAATCCATAAGAAAACTGTACTAAGGGTTTTCTAAAGTCCTTTCAATGTGCCCACACAGAGTAAGGAATAACAATAATGTAAGGATTTTAAAAAATCCAGAAAAACAACAACTGAGCTGGGAAAATGGCTCGATGGTAGAGTGCTTGCCTTGCATGCATGAGGCCTTGGGTTCTATTCCTCAGCACCACATAATCAGAAAAAGCCGGAAGTTGCACTGTGGCTCAAGTGGTAGAGAGCTACACTTGAGCTGAAGAACTGAGGGACAGCGCCCAGGCCCAGAGTTCAGGCCCCATGACTGACAAAAAACAAAAACAAAAACCTGAGACAGAAAGGCACCTGCTTATTTAATTCACCTCCAATTCTGGTTTCATAGGTCTCTATGCATAGGGACAAAGATGAAATCTGGGAGAAATGTAGCATTAAAAAAAAATATTAGATGGTACTGTAGCTCAAGTAGTAGAGCGCGAGCCTTGAGCTGAAGAGCTGAGGGGCAGCGCCTAGGCCCAGAGTTCAGGTCCCAAAACCAACAAAAAACAAAAACATAACTATGTTATATTTTCATTTTGTTATTTTATTTCACTATTCATTTCTCTATTTTAACTAACTATAAGGATATGAAACATCCCTTTGTTTTTTTAAAAAATACTAGAGATTATCCACAAAAACACAATGGAATCTTAAAAGTTGACATGTTAAAGGGAAAACAAACCACTAAATACAATGAAACAACAAAGATATGTTTCAGCCTCATTTTAAGATGCAAGGATTAAAAATAAATAAAAACTAAGGGCATTCAGCCAGGTGCCAGAAGCACACACCTATACCCCTTGTTATTAAGAAGGCTGAGCATCGTGATTCAAAGTCAGCTTGGGAAGGAAAGTCCACGAGACCCTTATCTCCAACCCCTATCAAAAAAAACAGAAGTGAAGCTTTGACTCAAGTTGTAGAGAATTAGCCTTAAGCAAAAAAGTAAAGAATAGTACCCGGGCCCTGAGATATGTGTGTAAAGAAAATTTCATATTATCTGTGCAACTTGAAAAAAAAATAGTGATTTCACTGTGTCAGTGCTTAAGGTCTCCACTTACAATTTCAAATACTCCCTGAAACACACACACACCTTAACTCACTAGGACCTCAAAGTATTCTCATATTTTAATCACCCCCATAGTTTTAAAAGAAATACTTGTAAAACACTTCAGAAACTACTAAGAAAAAAATCCAACCAGATATCAGAAAGTATATTCCAATTTGCAAAAACCTCGCAATAAAACATAAAACATGAAAAATAAAGGGAAAGTATTTAAAATATAACTAAGGAGGAAACTGATAAAATGATGAGGAAGATGTGAAGACAAAGCAAATAGTCTTCCAAATTCACTATACAAATTTGTTTTATGTTATTATACCTATAAAACATTATGATTGCAGATAAGATGCTTATTATATATCTCTGCTATAATTATAGACTATTATTTCTATTAATTATATGTATTTAGCAAACATTTCAAAACTTGATTTATGAATTTTAACAGCCACTTAGACCCAGCTAATTACAAATTAGAATGTACCACTGATGTTTAGTTTTCTTATAATAGCAGACCGTTTTTCAGAACAATTCTCTCGCTACTTAGGAAGCTAAGAGCTGAGGATCATGGTTATACACCAGCCCAGACAGCAAAGTCCTCTTATCACCAGTTAACCACCAGAAAGCCAAAAATGACACTGTGGTTCAAAATGCTAGAGTGCTAGCCTTGACAGAAAAAGCTCAGGGATGGTACCCAGGCCCTGAGTTCAAGCCCTAAGACCAAAAAACAGAAAATACAACTTTTAAAGCACTAAAGATCTAATGTATACCTTTAAAGCATTGAAAACCTTAACATAATGTACCCAGCTAAATGCTGGAAGATAAGCCAAGGAGTAGAGCTACTGAGGCTCTGCACATCTGCCAACACTAGCACCCTGTGTTTCATTAAATACTAAGAGAAAATATAAGTCTAGGGCAGAGTAAAGGTAGAAAGATTTATAGGAGATCATTTCCACAATAATCTAGAATTTTAAAGGGCTACTATTCTCACAGAAAGAGTAACAGAGCTAAAATGAGTATCTTTCCCTTTACCTCAATAGCTACTACATGCAAGAAAAATTTCTCCAAATCATAACAGAGTTTGAGAGGAGAAGGATAAAAAGGGCAAGGAGAAGAATTAAAGAGGACTGAGCAGAAAGAAGTATTTCTGAGAAAAGTTTCCTCCAACGGAGCCACTGCTTGGACTTGCAAACATATACACAGTAAAGTTCCAAGAGGAAGAGAAAACAAAAAAGAAGAGTGAATTTGAATAAATAACAGCAAAAAATTTGCAAAACAAGATGAAAATCATAAATATAAGCATAGAAGAGACTCGACAAACTTCAAGTAGAAAAACCTAAGAGACATACCCTATGGCACATTATAATCAGCCTTCAAAGCACTTTGACAACCATCAGCCTGCATTGTTCTTGGGGCAATGCCATTAACACGTAACCATCATGGAACCTGATGGGCTACACTCTCAGAATCATAAATGTCAACTACTTAGAACTGAATCTACATCACCATTGGTACTTGACTCAGCATGGCCTCAGAACGTATCTCTCCATACCTATGACATAGCATACTGGGGTCACGGCAATCCAAACTCACCTCCAAGAAGCCTGAATTCATGAATTCCCAGTAGCCTTACCTCAACAAACTCCTACTGTTAAACCAAGGGCTCACTTGCTGTCATTGCTAAAACTGATTACTGCCCAACAAATCACAAGAAAGTTGTATTTCTATCATATTCAGAACCCAAGCTAAACTACCTACATAATTGCTGCTCTACAACCATCTAAACAAAGTCATTCATGATGTAAACTGCTCTAGAATTTCACTAAATGCATAAAAACTCAGGAAAGTGGAACACTGAAAAGGAACATAATAATTTTCCAGTAACAGCCCTAATTAAAGGAAGTCTGTGAATTCCAAAGTATCTTAAGTAGTCTTGGTGAGGTTGACTCTTACTATATTATAGGAGGAATACGTTCTGGTGGTCTCTGGCATAGCAGGATGAATATAACTAACAATAATTAGTATAGATCTTCAAGTAGAAAGGAGAACTCTGAGTGGGCTCACCATTATATACTAATTAGCCTTATTAGATCATCACCTAATATAAATATGAATCAAAATATCATATTCAGCACAACTATGTTCACTGCAGCATTATTTACCATAGCTAAGATATGGAACCAAGCCAGATCCCCCACCGTTGATGAATGGAACAAAAAAATGTGGTATATATACACAATGGAATTCTGTGCTTCCATCAGAATGGCATTGCCCCATTTGTAAGGAAATGAAAGACTTGGAAAAATTCATATGAAGTAAAGTAAGCCAGAAACATAAGCTCCATAGTTTCTCTCATTTGTAATAATTAGTATATGTCTAGTCCTAGCAGAGGATCACAATAGCTATGTACATATAAAATGATACCAATCAAAATAAACTCCAAGATATGGAAACAAGATTTTTCTTTGTTGTTGCTGTTTTTAATGTACTGTGTGAAATTATTTCTTTTTTCTTTTGTTTTTTTTTCCTCCCTTTGGTTTATCCCCTGTTGTCACTGTTTTTGATTTTGTTACCCTGTGTCTTGTATAAACGCTTATCTGATTTGGGGAAGGGAAGGCAAACTATAAAATGGTGAGACAAAAGACAAAGGGTGAACCAATGCAACACTGGTACTCATAAGACACTATGTTGGAAATGAACTTTACAACTTGCAGGGGTGGGGAGAGAGTTGGAGAGAGGAAAAGTAGGGAAAAAAACAAGGGAGAGGATAAAAATGCTCGACAAGAAATGTACTCATTAACTTATGTATGTAACTGTAACTCCTCTGTACATTACCTTTACAATAAAATTAAATTTTTTAAATCATTATGTTTAATGGCAGGCAGTACTTAGAAAACTATATTGTTTAATTTCAAAAACTAGTGGGTAAATGTAAATGGAAGGCAATGTAAAAAAATCATTAAACTTCATAAATATATACATAAATGTCCATTCAAACTATTTAAGTGATAAATATGTTCAAATAATCTTCTCTTGTAATAGGTACTTGCTTATTTAAATAGTCATTGTGTAAATATAATACTTTCTATTGCATTATATGATATATACAATAGTATTTTATTATTGTATTATTTGTATTATATTTGGTAATAACATGCATTTGTAGAGCACATGTTCCATCTCATGATATGAAGGAACAGTAAGACTAGGCTACATGTTGATAATAATCACAAAATATATAAAAAAGAAAACTTTTAAAGGAAAGTAAAAACAATTTAAAGGTGAACAAATAATGGTAGATTTGCTGGATGCTGGATTTGCCAGGTGCTGATGACTCACACCTGTAATCCTAGCCACTCAAGAGGCTGAGTTTTTTGTTTTTTGTTTTTTTTTTTATTGTGAAAATACCGTGTAGAGGATTTACAATTATATGAGCAAGGTAGAGTCTAAGATTTGAGACTCATGGTTCAATCTCGGCAGGAAAGTTCATGAAATTTTTATCTCCTATTAACCAACAGAAAGTCAGAAGTGAAGCTGGGGCTAAAAGTAAAAGAGTGCTAGCCTTGAGCAGAAATGCTCAGGGACAGTGACCAGATCCTGAGTTCAAGCCCCACAACGGACCAAAAACAGAAGTGATAAATTTAGCAGAGAAAGAAAAGAAATTCACTAAGTATACTAAGAACAACATTCATGTACTTTTCCCAAAAGATACTCCTCATTCTACAAAATGCACAGAAGATAGAGCTCAAGTAGGATGCTAAAGATGTTCTAGCATGAGATAAGGAATTTAGAATATAAAAGCAGCTAGATTGCTTCCTGAAGCAATCTTGGAGATGTATAAGCTACAAAATCTATCTAAACGTTCTTCAAATCCTCGATCTGTAGAGAAATCCTGATCATAGAGACTAAAAGAGTCCATAGAGATAAGTAAGAAAAACAGCACCTGAAAAGCTGGTAGACATTTTGGTAAGTGTCAACTATATAAAAATCATAGGATAGGAGCTGGGAAGGTGGCTCAGCAGTAGAGTGCTTGCCTTGCATGCATGAGGCCCTGGGTTCGATTCCTCAGCACCACATAAGCAGAAAAAGCTGGAAGTGGCGCTGTGGTTCCACTGGTAGAGTGTTAGCCTTGAGCTGAAGAGCTGAGGGACAGCGCCCAGGCCCAGAGTTCAGACCCCATGACCAGCAAAAAAAAAACATAGGATAAAATTTGAATCTTCCAGTGAAAACCAAGAAATCCCCAATTTCAGCAGGGTAGGCTGAAACCCTATGACTAAGAGAAAAGTACATATGCCTCCTTTAACAAAACCTCAAAACAAGCTGTAACAAAAAAGATGATCTGCAAATAATTTAATTATATGCTATAACAAATCTCAATATTCTTCAAAGAAAAATAAATACATAACCTCAAAGGCATTATCATCTACAACACTGTAGTTTGTGGTCTAAAAAATTATATACAGCACACAGCAAAACAAGAAACTGTGATACAGAATTTTAAAATAAGAAAAACAAATGTTTAAATGTGTATAATGGGTAAGACATGGGGAATTTTAAGGTAACGTGAAAACTGTAAGAAAAGAAAGAGGAAAAAACAGAATCAAAAACACAAATGCTATATTTTGTGTGGGAGACAGAGACCTTGAATTCAGGGCCTGGGTGCTATCCTTGAGCTATTTTACTCAAAGCTAACACTCTTAACACTTGAGCCACAGCTCCACTACAAAGCTTTTGTTAGATAATTGGAGATAAGAATCTCATGGACTTTCCCACCTAGACTGGCTTCAAATTTCAATCTTTAGCCTCCTGAGTAGCTAGGACCACAAGCCAGATAAAATGCAATGGTTTTAAGACATTTCAAAGGATTAATATTATACTTTTAAAAGCTATTTACACAAAATTAATATATTGGACACAAGAAGAAAAGGTGGGTAAATTTGAAGAAAATTCAACAAAAATTATACAAAGAAAGTGAGACGGTTAACTTGATTGGGCCATGGGGTATCCAGATATTAGTTAAACATTGGAACAGTTGCAGTGAGTGTTTCTTAAACAAGGTTGCATGTTACAAAAGCATATTACTTTCCCCAACAGAGTTGTGCCTGTCAGTAAAGGGGGGGGGGGGGAGGTGCTTGGGAGGGGGTGGGCCTGGAAGATAGCTTGATACTTTTTTTGCCTGATGCATAAAATGCAGTAGAAACATTTTAGGGCAGAAATAGTAATAGGACTGAGAATTTATAATACTCTTTTACACACACACACACACACACACACACACACACACACACACACACACACACACACACACACACACACACACACACACACACACACACACACACACACACACACACACACACACACACACACACACACACACACACACACACACACACACACACACACACACACACTTCTTTCCAACTCCCCTATGTTGCAATATTCAGCTACAATATTTGTAGGACCAATGAAATAAAATCATGGCTTATATCTTTTAATATAGCTTGGTTTCTTAGATTTAATGATTCACTCTTCCATTTGATTAAGGTAGACTCAAATTACTCTGGTAATAAACTTTCACTTAAAAAGCAGTAAGTAGGCCAGGTATCAGTGGGTCACATCTGTAATGTAGCTAATCAAGAGGCTGAGATCTGAGGATGATGTGAACCACCTGCCAATCTGGGCAGGAAAGTCTGTAGGACTGCTATCTCCAATTAAGCACAGGAAAAGCCAGATATGGCTCTGTGGCTCTAGTTGTAGAGCACTGGCCTTGAGCAAAAAAGCTCCGGGACAGTGCCCTGACCCCACGTTCAAGCCTTACAACAAACAAACAAACAAACAAAAAGTCAAATGATCTTTATTGTTCTATCAAGCTTTGTAGACCACCAACAAGAGCAGCAGAAAAATTACTAGGAGAATGCCAACACCAGTTTAGAAAATTATGAGTAATCAAATGTCATTTATGCCACTTAAGCTGGGGTGACTTTTTTTATTCAGCTACAGATACTGAAGGTAAGGGTCTCGCAGAAAAAAAAAAGAAAGAAAGAAAGAAAGAAAGAAAGAAAGAAAGAAAGAAAGAAAGAAAGAAAGAAAGAAAGAAAGAAAGAAAGAAAGAAAGAAAGAAAGAAAGAAAGAAAAGAAAAGAAAGAAGGAAAGAAAGAAAGAAAGAAAGAAAGAAAGAAAGAAAGAAAGAAAGAAAGAAAGAAAGAAAGAAAAGAAAGAAAGAAAGAAAGAAAACACCACCAAAAATTCCAACAAAATAAAATGTTTCCATTTCCTGGAATCAGTTTTGATAGATAATATTTTAGATGTTCAGAGGAGAAATAATATTTTAAATGTTCAGAGGAGTTACATCTTTTTTTTAAAAAATCATTAAATTTAATCATTATCAGACATGAGTCTTGACAAGAATTTAGTTACTTTGTAACATTTCATTATAAAAATTTATGATGATTTACCAAAAATCCTCAAGATATTTATACGTGTTTGTTTGTTTTGGCCAATATTAGGGTTTGAATTCAGGGTTCCACATCTGCTCAGCTTGCTTTCTTGGCAAGCTATTTACCACTTGAGCCGTACCCCCAATCCTGCTTCTGGCTGGTCATTTTGGAGATGAACACTTGGACTTCAGTCCAGTCTAGCCTCAGACCATGATTCTCTGGATCTCACCAGGATTACAAACTTGAGTCACTGTCCTGGCTTGGGATTACTTATTCTTAATAATGTTCATTGATTTCACAATAAAAAGAATATATATATATATAAATATATATATAAAATAATGTTCATTGAGCATTCTTCTACATAAATTGTCATCTATATCTCCAATAGCAGGTTACTAGAAGCAGAACAAATTTAAAGATTGTGATATATACTGTTGTGCAGATAGTAAAATCTCTGCCGAGTTACATTTATTTGAACCTACAATGTACTATGTTCATATCACTACATATTATCCATAGTAACAAAGTATATTTAGCCCTTTCACAAGTTAAAATGGAACAAGTTTAATAATTCTTCTATAAAGGAATAAAAAGCAACAAAAGACTCAAGAATATAAATGTAGCTTAAAAATTATGTAACTTTGGATATATCTTTTAACCATAAAAATTTCAACATAGAAGCATTCTTTCTTAAATATTGTATTATATGGGCCATAACAGATACAACATAAGAATTTCAAGTGTGTATTTCATAGAGCTTAATGTCTGAAGTTTTTACTCACTGGTGGTCATGATGTTAGGAGGGCAAGAGGGAATCCCGTGATCCACTGCCCATCTGTAGGCACCTTCTCCAACTAAAAAGCTAACAACAGAAATAATTATTCTTTTAAAAATGAACAGGGTCACCTTCTACATAGTCAGTAAAGTAATACAAGTAAGATCATATAGCATCTTAAAGAAATCTTACATAGAGATATAATTCTAGAGTTAGCTCAAAATAAGATGGCTACATGTTCAGATTTTATTTGAAATTTTCCTTATAATATTTGTCGAATAAAATTTGGAAAAAAATACAATAGAAAGCAAAAATAGTTGACCTCCCAGAGGAATATGTCAAGATTTATCTTACATCAATAGGATTCTGAATTTATTTCACAAGATCTATTTAATCAGGGTGAGGCTAAGGTAAAGTGAATTGCTTCAAATACAGAGTTCTTGCTGAATAGAATAACTGGATCCATTCAAAGTAAGATGTACATATATCAATATGTATGTGTGCTCCAACACAAGAATATATGCTTATATTTTTAAGCTTCAGTGTAACAAGAATATATGCATAACCCTCTGAGTCATTTTTACTATTGTGAATAAGTACTATGGTATATATATCAAAAGCAAAGTTAAAGCCCTAAACTAGAAGTTTTAATATAACAATATGGCATACTATGAAACACTCATTTTCATAAGGGATAATTAACAACCTGTCTCCTAAGTAACTTGAAGCACATATTAATGGTAAGCAGTGATTATAATAATCAATCATTAATCTTCTTCCATTGCCAGCTACTTAAGAAGATCTCAGCCAGCTAGTAATGGATTCCTTGAATTTGTGCCTGCTTGTGAGTTTTTACTATTTTTGTTTCTGTTATTCTAATCATTCAAACACTAAAAACTCAAGAGTAATGCATATTAAGTGTCTTATGATCTAACTATCAATAAGACCAGTAACAAACTGGTAAAATAAAAATATAGGCAGACATTCAAAAATATAATGGTTCCAATGAGAAACAAAACGTTTAGTTCCAATAATTTGTGTTTTCAATAAACACAAATGTAGGAACAGAAAAAGCATTGAAAAAGTAGAGTAGAGAAAGCCTGTTGGCTTAGCTGGACACAAGTGTCTCACGCCTATGATCCTAGCTACTCAGGAGCCTGAGTTCTGAGGATCCTGGTTCAAAGCCAGCCTGAACAACAAAGTCCATAAGACTCTTTTCTCCAATTAACCACCTAAAAAGCCAGAAGTGAAGCTGGGGCTCAATTAGTAGACCACCAGCCTTAAGTGAAAAAGCTCAGGGACAGCATTCAGGACCTAAATTCAAGCCTGCCCTAGGACTGGCACACACATGCGCACACACACACACGCACACACACACGTGTGCGTGCGCGCGCACACACACACACACACACACACACACACACACACAGAATAAATAACTTTATTTCTGCAAGCCTCAATTTAAAAAAAAACTCTAAAATATTCTGAAAATAGAAAAGTTTTTCCTAGCTAGAGGCATGGCTCATGTGGTAGAATACTTGTCCAGAAAGTAAGGAAGGCCCTAAGTTCAAACCACAGTATTGCTCCTCAAAACAATTTCTTAATTATATATAAGTTATTTACTGCAAAGAAATAAATCAATAAAAATGGAAGGAAAAACTGGAAGAGAGCGAAGGAAGGAGTGACATTGTCCGAAAAGAACTGTACCTGACCTATTATAATTGCAACCCCTTTGTACATAACCTTATAATAACAATAAAAAAATTTAGAAAATAAAAAACAATCTACCATATAAAATCCTAATGTTCCTAAAATAGGAACATGTAGATCTGAGTTGTTCTGGTAGCAATGTTAGTCATTTGTTCTTCTAGGAAAAAACTTGATTAAAAAAATAAACTTTTCTTAATGTGAAGATGTAAAAGATGCCAAAAAAGTAGACTCAATGATCAAGATAAAAGAGTTTGAAGCTCCATCTTTCTTATATTCTCAGCATTGATTAGTCATTTAAATGTAATCCTCATATCTGGAATCTGACATTTTACCTAATATTCTCTTTTATTTTTTCCTCACTTCATCATTCATAAATATAATTCTAAATAAAATCAATTTTATACAATCTAACTATGAAAATTTCTAAATATTTTAGGCTTTCACAGAAAGGCAAATATTTGGATGTCATTTAAGTATATTATAAGCACACTAAATGTATGATCTTTTCTTACTACAAAAAATATTGTCTAAAATTGTCTAACAGTTATCAACACAAAGTGTCATATAACTTTTAATATCAGTTTAGCACACATTGTTGTTAAAAATTATACTAAAAATCACTTTATAAAAACCACTTTCTCCAAAACTAAATTCAATACCACTTAAAATTTTCTCAAGCCTTCTTCTGACTCCTCAAAGAGAAACCTTTTTTCAGTTTATGAGTACTATGGATCTTGAACAATATCACTATTTTCATCATTCTCACCATCCTTCAATAATAATGGCAATCTTTTTCCTCAAACTCACAAAATTTCATGTCATGACTACTCTTTACCAGAACTCTAAAAGCTCGCAAATTGATCTGATTCTCATCCTCTCCCTAGTTCATCTTGTATTCTTCTTGCCTCTGTGGTACTTCATTCTAACCTCTTAGAAAATCATTCCAAGAAGCTCTTGCTGTAAGGGAGTCGAAGAAATCTCATGAGGGAGAGGGGATGAATAAATCTTAAGCTAGGACAATGCCTAAAGCACAACAATTATTAAGTAAACATTTTTCAAGATAATAGATTTTTATTTAACAAAATACTTCACATTTCCTACATTAAAGGACAGTATTTTCCTTGTGTTATTTTTATCTTAAATTTTACATTAAATTAGGTCTAACATGTTTTAAGCAAACCAACAAAATTCTGCTAAGACCAACCCTGAAGTGGCATAACAAACTCTTGAGGACTGGGAATGTGGCTCAGTGGAAGAGTGCTTGCCTAGCATGTGTGAAGCCCTGGGTTTGATTCCTCATTATCACATAAACAGAAAAAGCCAAAAGAGGCTCTAAGACTCAAGTGATAGAGTGCTAGCCTTGAGCAAGAAGCTCAGGAGTAGTTCCCAGGCCCTTAGTTCAAACCCTAGGACTACCAAAAGAAAAACAAAAAATCTCTTGAATACTGCTGCAAGTGCCTACAAAGCAAAACACATGGAACAGGCTATTTGGATAAAAGTAGGAGTGTGCATTATGGACAACAACCCATTTTCAAAGAACCGTGTTTCTGTATCACTATAAATGTGCAATTTAGTGATTGAATATATCTCCAGAATTCTCAGGGACTCCATCATTAAAGTGTATTACATGTAGAAGAAAATAACAATATTTTTAATTTAAAAACTAATTCCTATTAATTTCTTATCCCAATAAAATTTTTAAAAGACAAATTAGGCTATGATTATTTAAAGCTTACAGCCATATAAGACATAAATAATAAAGTTTGTGATGCACTTGCAATATATGAAGTGTAACATTAAATAATAAAAATTCTTACTATTATTCCTTAATTTCAGTAAATTCCTCTAATTCCTTGTACAGAAATTTTCAAAAAAAAATGTCTCAACTAGCTTATTGGTTAGGAGTAACTTCTACCTCAGGATAGCTTCTCTGCTTCTTGAGTATCTGGGATTACAACTGTGAGCCACTGCACCCAGCCTTTGTTTGTTTGCTTGCTTCTTTCTTTGTTTTTCAACTATCATAGTTATATAGCAAACTTCCAAGTATGTGAGAAATTTTGACTTCTGAACATCATGGAGTAATAGAACCAATGAGAAAAACAACAAAGAAAATATATACTTTTTAAAAAGCAGTTTTAGACATTAGACATCAGAGGACAGTCATCTTTGAGAAAAAGGAAACAATATAAATCTTGCCTTACTGAAATCATAGGGTTCATTACTAAGAAAGTTTCTAGATCATTCCACAGGATCCCAGCAGTGTCTGGGTTGGCCAAACCTGGGCAATCAGAGAAGCCACAGTGACCAGAATTCACAGGAATAAGTACCAGAGAAAAGAGAGCTGCTTAGAAAGAGGACCCGAGAGATATGCACAGAGAACTCTTCTACTCTTCAGTTAAGTGGAGTTCAGAACATACATAAAAGAAAATCATCCAAAATAAATAACTTGACAGTTCTAAAGAAAATAGCCCCCATGTTCAAATAGAACCAGGAGTTATCAAAATAAAGAGTTCTGGAAGCTAGAAAAAAAAATCCTCCTTCCAGTTGCATTACCTCACTAACCTCGTGTGACAAAATTTAAAGCAAGTTCAGAAAGATCCCAACTGTTTTTAAATAACAGCCATATCTAGTTCAAGAACATAGTCATTACAATAAAAACTATACAGTATTCCAAAAGGTAAAATATACCATATCTGAAATGTAATAAAAATTACTAAGCACACAAAAATCAGAAAAATGAAATATACAATGAGTAAATCAGCCAGAACATCCTAGAAATAACAATCATTATAAAATGGCAAGCAATTATTTTTGTGTTTCATTTCCATTTTTGCAGTACTAGGAAGCGAGCCCAGGCCTTCTACATGTTTGGTAAGACCTCTACGACTGAGCTATATCTGCAGCCCTAAAATTTAAAAAATAAATTAAAAAGTAAAAAAAAGTTGTAACTTCACTCATAAGCTGGCAGATTAGCCATATTTAAAAATATATATGTAAGCCTTTTTAAAAAGATAAGTAAGCCTTTTTATTTATTTAGTCAGTCACTTTTGGTGACACTGGGGTTTGAACTCAGGAACTTGTGCTTGCCTACACAATCACGCTACCATACTGAGCCACACCTCCAGTTTGAAGCACACTTTTTAAAAAATGCAAACCAAACTTCTGGAAATAAAGACAAAATGTCAGAAATAAAAAATAAACTGGATATGATTTGCAAGTGAGTATAGATATTGCAGAAAAATAATTAGTTAAAATTTAAACCATAGCAATAGATACTTCAAAATGAAACAAAAGGAATTTAAAAAGCAAACAAATCATCAGTGATCTGTAGAACTACTACAAGATGTTCCTTAACTTATAATGGGGTTATATCCTGATAAAATCGCAGTAATTGAGGATAGCCTATCCCTCCCTTTCCTCTCCATCTCTGTCTTATGCAACCTCTCCCCCATCACACTTCCAATGTGAGGACACAGCAAGAAGGCAGCCATCTGCAAGACAAGAAAAAAAGCCCTTACCAGAACCAAATAGGCTAGAACTTCCCAACCTCTAGGTCTGTGAGACATAAATGTCTACTGTTAAAACCACTCAACATAAGGTATTCTATCATGGCAGCTGGAGCAAATTTATATTAATATTAATCCATGTTATATGCAAATGCACTCTATTTTGAATGCCATAAGGTATCTAATAAGATGACTAGAAAGCAATTTATTTAACCATTCATTCATGGATATTTAGGTGCTTACAGTTTTATAATCTACAAGCAATATTTTATACTATATATCTTTACTTTTCAGTATTTTTCCAAAGTATGAAGCAAGAATTTAATCAAATATTTCCCACTATATAGTCCACTGTCTCAACGCAATTTACTTAATATATCATGCTTTTCCCTAAAACTACTTTGAGATGACATTATTACTATCGATCAAATTTTCTTGTATTTAGAAAACTTATGGTCTTGCAATTCTATCCTAGAGATCTCTTATTTTTAGTGAGATAAAGGACAGCATTGTCAATTACTAGTGCCAAATAACAGTTTCAACAAGATTATTTACAATGTTCAATGTGCTTTTATTCTGACAAATGTCTCAAATCAATTACTTCAGTTGGACTCCAACATGTAAGATACTTTTAAAATTTAGCAGTAACATAATCCCAATTGGGCAACCAGCAACAGCAAAATCTTCTCAAGAATCAACTACAAAGCTAAAACTTAACTCTGACCTCCTAGGCTTTAATCCACAAGATTCTATTCCATCTGGAAGTTTATCAAATGTACAAAATGTTCCAAGATCACAGAAGAAAGTATGTCTTATTCTCAAAGGCATGCTACTGCTGGCGCATACCCAACAGCCATAGTCTTCTGTGGACTGAACAACTTTCAAACATTGCATGCACCAAAGACCAAAGACACAAGAAAAGTCAAGATGAGCAAAGTGGTTACCAGGGAGGAATTCTTCCAGCTGAAAGCTTGCCCTTCTGTCCTTCACACAACAGTCTGTTTGCAACTGAGACTGGGTTCTTGATTCCTAGAAATAAATTGTCAGAAAAAGAAATTAAAAAATACCTTCAAATTTTCTTTTTTTTTGGGGGGGGGAGGGTCCGGTCGTGGGGCCTGAACTCTGGGTCTGGGCGTTGTCCCTCAGCTCTTCAGCTCAAGGCTAGCGCTCTACCACTTGAGCCACAGCGCCACTTCCGGCTCTTTTTTGCTTATGTGGTGCTGAGGAATTGAACCCAGGGCCTCAGGCATGCAAGGCAAGCGCTCTACCACTGAGCCACCTTCCCAGCCCCCTTCAAATTTTCATTCAAAAAAACAAATTTAAAACCTCTTAGAAATGTTTTCACTTTCAAAGTATATGAATGTCTAGTAGCCTCCAGAAAAGAATATGTGTGTATGTTCATTTGCCCCATGTTACAGCAGCAAAAATTGAGTTTTAAATGCTATTTTTAATGCCACAAGGTATCTAATAAAATGACTAGAAAGCAATTTATTTAACCATTCATTCATGGATATTTAGGTCCTGACAGTTTTATAGTCTACAAGCAGTATTTTATACTACATATCTTTACTTTTCAGTATTTTTCCAAAGGATGAGTCAAGAATTTAATCAAATATTTCCTACTATATACAATGCCTCACAACACAATTTCCTTAATATATCATGCTTTTCCCTAAAACTAATTTGAGGTGACATTATTACTATCGATCAAATTTTCTTATTTATAGAAAACTTAATGGTCTTGTAATTCTATCCTAGAGATCTTTTATTTTTAGTGAGATAAAGGAGAAAGCACTGTCAATTATTAGTGCCAAATAACAGGTTCAACAAGATTATTTACAATTTATTTAAATTAAAATTAATTAATCTTCAAATGGATTTCTATTACACATGACAAACTTATTCAAGGGGGAAAAAGGGACAACTTTGAAAGAAAAATTAAGAGTTCTTAACCTAGTGTAGTAGCATACATAGTAGTCACAGCAGTTAGAATGTTGAAGCAGAAAGATCATGGGTTCTAGGACAGCCTAGGCAACATAGTGCATTCTAGACCAACATGAGTTATGAAGCAAGACCATGTCTCAATTTTTTAAAAAAGAAAAACAAAAAACAAAACACCATTTTTTATTCAAAACTACTAATAACTAAAAGTGTAGCCTGGGTACAAAAAAGACAAATACACCAATGGAACAGAATAAAATTAAAGTGTATATTTAGATGTTTATTATTCATATGTAATATAAATAGGATAAGAATAGACTACACAAAAGACAGAAAAATAGAGTATAATGTATAGAATATAATGTATGTTGTAACTATACTAGCCATCACTTTAATCCTTTTCTTTTTTATTATTTTTTTTATTGTGAAAATACTGTACAGAGGGGTTACAATTACATGGGCAAGATAATGAGTACATTTCTTATCAAGCATTGTAGCCTCCTCCTTTGTTTCCCCTTCCCATCCTTTCCCATCCTCCCTCCACCCCCCAACCCAATCCTCTCCCATCCACCAAAGTTGTAAAGTTCGTTTTTTCACATAACAATTAGTACATCTCATTGTTGCAATGGATCCACCAGTAGTTTAATCCTTTTCAACTGCAAATTCTCCCTTTGTCACTTGATCTGCAAAGATATATACAATCCTCCTTTTTTAAAAAAATTTTTTATTTATTTTTTATTGTGAAAATACCGTACAGAGGGGTTACAATTACATGGGCAAAATAATGAGTACATTTCTTATCAAGCATTGTAGCCTCCTCCTTTGTTTCCTCTTCCCATCCCTTCCCAGCCTCCCCCACCACCACCAAAGTTGTAAAGTTCGTTTTCGACATGACAACTTGTGTTTCTCATTGTTGCAACGGGTCCACCTGTATCCTTATTTAAATGACTTGTTTTTCCCCTTCCCCTCCACAAATTATACCAACATCAAATACAGTGAAAGCAGGTACAATGCCCTTTTTTGTCTTTTGTGGAGGATATGAGAATGGAGGCCAGGGTCTTACTATAGAGCCCAGGCTGACCTTGAACTCACAACCCTGCCTCAACCTCCTCAGTACCGGGATTACAGGTGTACACTACAAGTCTCAGTAATAAACTATTTCCTTTGCCAGGTGGCACAATGGTAAATTTGTCAGTAGAGGGCACTGGAGACACACTGTAGTAGGAAATGTAGCTGACTAGACAGGTTTCTGTACAGTTTCGTCTCATTTGTCCTACCTGGTAATCTCTCTCCACTGCTAAGTGCCTAGAGGGTGCAGCTTTTTCTAGGATTCAGCAACCACATGTTTTGTTCAGGTCGTGATTGAGGATATGTACCTTATCATTGATCTTAATACCCTTGGTCCAACAGATCACATATAAAGTGTTCCATGATGATAGATATAAGCCAAAAACTGAATCTTCATTCTATACAAACAAGGTTTGTAGAGTGTTTGCCTTGCATGCATAAGGCCCTGGGTTCAATTCCTCAGAACCATATAAACAGAAAAATCTGGAAGTGGCACTATGGCTCAAGTGGTAGAGCCCTACCCTTAAGCTGAAGAGCTGGGGGACAGAGCACAGGCCCAGAGTTCAGGCCCCATACCTGACAAAAAAAAAAAAACAAAAACAAAAAAAACAAGGTTTACTTCATGCTGTCTAGATCTCTTCTGTGCCTACCTACCAGCACAAACTCACCCACGTACCACAGGATTAGTCCTGAACATAACTAGTCTTGACCAGCACTAGCCTGGATAATCCAGGTTTTCTGCCACATAGTGGACTGCAACAACCCCTATTCTATAAGGTCTAAACCCAGTTCCAAATCTATCTTTCTTTGGGTATTCTCCCTCTGTTCTAGGACACACTTTAAGTTCTTTTTTTTTTTTAATTTTATTTTTATTTTATTTGAGAACATACTGTACAGAGGGGTTACAATTACATTGGCAGGATAATGCATACATTTCTTACCAAGCATTGCAGCCTCCTCCTTTGTTTACCCTTCACCTCCCTTCCCAGCCTCCCCCCTCCCCCCCACTTTAAGTTCTTTATGTAGTTACTCTCTTATCTCTGTTCTAAAAATCTTTATATTAAACTATTTCTGTTTAAACTATTATATGGTTTCTGTCTCCTAGTTTGATTCAGATACAAAATATTGGACAAACTAAATCTTGGGCAGGGCACAGTGGTCAATGCTATAATCCCATTGCTAAGAAGGCTTAGGCAGGAGAATCTCAAATTCAAGACCAGCTTGGGCTACACGGTGATTTCCAGGTCAGCCTGGAAATCCATAATGACTCCTCAGAAAAAAAAATTATATATATAGGCAGTTACTGATGGTTCTTACCTATTATCCTAGATAACTCAAGAGGCTGAGGTCTGAGGATAATAGTTTGACATCAGCTCTAGCACACTAATCCATGAGACAAATTTCCAATTAACTGGCAAAAAGTAAAAGCTAGAGGTGTGGCTCAAGCGGTAGTGTACCAGCCATGAGCAAAAAAAATGCCTAGCAAGAGCTAAGGCCTGAGTTCAAGCTCCCCAGCATGCAAAACAAACAAAAACAATAAATAAATCCTGTTCGTTTCATGTGCTTATTTGTACAATGATAATAAAAGTACTGACTTCATAAGGTGACTACCAGTTAGCAGGCTGGAGTACTTTTGCTCTACCTGGACAAAATTGCAAGTCAGCAAGTAGAAACTCTTCTGTTGTTGGCAGTCTTGAGCCCTTGAGCACTCAAGTTCTAGAGGCTGCAATGGCAGACCTAGGGGCTTGCAGCTTAATGCACTACTGCTTTATGCTTTAGAAGGCACAGACTTATAGCTTGAGGGACACAGGTTGGAAGTTCATTGCTCTAGACTTTAAACAGCACTAGACCACAACATATTACAAACTTACTTTCAGCAGTAAAGAGAAGCAGTAGCACATAGTGACTACTCATGTTATAGCTCCTGAACAGGCCTTATATGTTGGGACTCTCAGATCCTACTACTACTACAGCTACAGCTCTCAGCTTGAAGGTTTCTCACACGTTTGGCCCTTATGACTTGGCAGCTCTCTGGAAGGCTCCTAGTGATCACATTCCACAGTTTTTCTGTACAACCCACTTTCATTCTTCAGCTTTGGCTGTACACCTTCTCTTCCTTCTCTCTACTTCCCTTATAGTGGTCTCTGCTGTTAGTCATTTCTGCCTTGGTCACTCTCTGAAGCTCTTCAGTCACTCTTTCCTTGTTACTGGTTTTGTTGCCATTGCTACTGCATCCAACACTGCTATGACTCCACTGCAGCTTCTGCCATCTGCTCTTCCTGCTACCAGCTCAGCCCACTCTACTAATGACAAAGATCAGAAGAAGACAAGAAAAAAAAAAAAAACCTATTCAAGAAAAGCCTTTAATTTGGCCAGCTGTTACAACTCAGTGGATAGACAGCACAGAAAGGTATCACCCAGCTGATTCAGAAAGTGAACAGAACCTGCTATTATAACCAGAAAGTGGGACATAGAAAGGGTGTATGCACCAATCTCAGGCCTGTAGGGGGACAGTAGGAGAAGTGATCCCTCTCTGGCCTAAGAGAAAGAAAATGGCTTGTAATGGCAAAAAAGGGTCTGGCTTCCACTGTCTCCAATGATATGAAATGCCTCCTGGAGCCTAATTGTGCATCAGCAGCAAGTAGCCATAGTTGCTATGTAGCTTCTGCAAGGAATCCATGGATTGTTCAAAACAAACATGCTGGCTTAAGGGCAATCCAGATAGATGCTTGGTGGACAGTTCTCCACACAAGGTTATCAGGACAGCAGACAAGGGCCATACAACTGCCAACTAGGGAGTCAAATTACCTTGGCCCCCAATATATTAGTTTACTTAAAGAAAAAATAAATACTAAGGGCTGGGAAGGTGGCTCAGTGGTAGAGCACTTGCCTTGCATGCATGAGGCCCCGGGTTCGATTCCTCAGCAACACATAAGCAAAAAGAAAAAAGCCGGAAGTGGCGCTGTGGCTCAAGTGGTAGAGCGCTAGTCTTGAGCTGAAGAGCTGAGGGACAGCGCCCAGGCCCAGAGTTCAGGCCCCACAGCTGGACCAAAAACAAAAAAACAAAAAACAAAAAAAAACAATAAATAAATAAATACTAAAAGGGATGCCACAATAAAAGATCATCATTAATATTAGTAATGACCTAACAGTACTTAATAATGCTCTACTAACAACCAAATACTTGGGAAAAATTGGGCTGTTTCTTCTGACTCCTAGGTATATGTTTTCTATTTCAGTATCCTTTGTATTGTATAAAATATATACACATCCTAGGAATATACTTGTAGATAGATACATAATATACATTGATAGATATCTGTATACAACTATATAAATATATACACATTTTTAAAAATTCATGAAGGTGGCACATTTAACACTGTGGTGTTCTTCACATACATTTAAGTGAATTATAAAACTTAGATAATTTTTTTATGTATAGCTGTGGGAAAAAAATCCAACATATCCTATTTTAAAAAGCCAGTGGCTCATGCCATTAATCCTAGCCCTCAAGGGGCTAAGATCTGAGCAGGAAACTCCATGAAACTGATCTCTAGCTAATCAGTAAAACTGGAAGTGGAGCTGTGACTCAAGTAGTAGAGCATTAGCCTTGAGCAAAAAAGCTCTGCACAGAGCGTAGGACCTGAGTTCAAACACTAATAGCAAAAAAAAAAAAAAATTAAGTTTCATAGTAATATAGTTATTTTATAATTATCATAATCACAAAATAAAACTATATTGCTATTTGCTAGCAAGATCAATAGAAAGCCTACGGATTGGGAGAAGATCTTCACTAGCCATACAACAGACAAGGGTCTCATATCTAAAATATACTTGGAACTCAAAAAATTAAATCCCCCAACAACAAATCTTCAAAGAAACAACTACCCAATAAATAAGTGGGCAAAAGACTTAAAGAGAAACTTCTCTGAAGAAGAAAGAAGGATGGCCAATAGACACATGAAGAAATGCTCAACCTCTCTAGCCATAAAAGAAATGCAAATCAAAACAACACTGAGATAACACCTCACCCCAGTTAGAATGGCTATAATCAAGAACTCTAATAACAACAGATGCTGGAGGGGATGTGGACAGAAGGGAACCTTACTGCATTGTTGGTGGGAGTGTAAACTTGTTCAGCCACTTTGGAAAGTAGTATGGAGGTTCCTTAAAAGACTCCACATAGAGCTCCCCGATGACCCAGCAATCCCACTTTTGGGCATTTACCCAAATGTTCACAAACATGACCACACTAAAGCTACCAGCACGACTATGTTTATTGCAGCACTATTTACTATAGCTAAGATACGGAACCAACCCAGTAGATGAATGGATCAAGAAAATGTGGTATATATACACAATGGAATTCTATGCCTCCATCAGAAAGAATGACATTGCCCCATTTGTTAGGAAATGGAAAGACTTGGAAAAACTTATATTAAGTGAAGTAAGCCAAGCCCAAAGAAACATAGGTCCCATGGTTGCCCTTATTTGCAATAACTAGTATATGTCTGAGTCAAGCAGAAAAGGTCAGATAAGGTGATGTTAGGGAAATGAACCCTAAGATATGTATTCAAATGTTTTTTTTTTCTTTCTTGCAATTGTTTCTAACACATTTATAAGATTATTTCTTTGTTGCTTTGTATGTCCCTCCCCCACAGTATACCCCTGCTTTCACTGTATTTAATGTCGGTATAATTTGTGGAGGGGAAGGAGAAAAACAAATTGTTTAAATAGGGATACAGGTGGACCCATTGCAACAATGAGATGTACAAGTCGTTATGTCGAAAATGAACTTTACAACTTTGGTGGGGGGGTGGGGAGGATTGAGTGGGGGGAGGCTTGGAAGGGATGGGAAGGGGAAACAAAGGAGGAGGCTACAATGCTTGATAAGAAATGTACTCACTATCTTGCCCATGTAATTGTAACACCTCTGTACAGTATTTTCACAATAAAAAAAACTATATTGCTATTATATAAATATATTGATAAAAGAATTTGATTTTTAAGGTTAAACCCCACAGAAAAGGGTTTGAATCAAAACATTGAGACACCACCTCACCCCAGTTAGAATGGCTATAATCAAGAACTCTAATAACAACAGATGCTGGAGGGGATGTGGACAGAAGGGAACCTTACTGCATTGTTGGTAGGAGTGTAAACTTGTTCAACCACTAAATGCTTACAAACAAGACCACACTAAAGCTACCAGCACAACTATGTTTATTGCAGCATTATTTACCATAGCTAAGATATGGAACCAACCCAGATGCCCCTCAGTAGATGAATGGATCAAGAAAATGTGGTATATATACACAATGGAATTCTATGCCTCCATCAGAAAGAATGACATTGCCCCATTTGTGAGGAAATGGAAAGACTTGGAAAAAATTACATTAAGTGAAGTAAGCCAAGCCCAAAGAAACATAGGTCTCATGGTTGCCCTTATTTGCAATATCTAGTATATATATGAGTCAAGCAGAAAAGGTCAGATAAGGTAATGTTAGGAAAATGAACCCTAAGATATGTATTTAAATGTTTTTTTTCTTTCATGCATTTGTTTCTAAAGCATTCATAAGATTATTTCTTTGTTGCTTTGTATGTCCTTCCCCCACAGTATAACCCCTGCTTTCACTGTATTTGAAGTCGGTATAATTTGTGGAGGGGAAGGGGAAAAACAAGTTGTTTAAATAAGGATACAGGTGGACCCGTTGCAACAATGAGAAGTACAAGTTGTCATGTTGAAAATGAACTTTACAACTTTGGTGGGGGGGTGGGGAGGATTGAGTGGGGGGAGGCTTGGAAGGGATGGGAAGGGGAAACAAAGGAGGAGGCTACAATGCTTGATAAGAAATGTACTCACTATCTTGCCCATGTAATTGTAACTCCTCTGTACAGTATTTTCACAATTAAAAAAAGCAAAGATTTAGAAGATCAAAGGTAAATTTCATTCATAACATCTGGAAATTGTTAATAAAAGTGTTTGTATATTTTGAATTGCAAAGTTAATAGGATATTCTAAATCAAATGGTGGCTTGAAATATGACGTAGTGGTAGAGTGCTTGCCTGGCATGCATGCCCTGTGTTCGATTCCTCAGTACCACAAACACAGAAAAAGCCAGAGTAACACTGTGGCTCAAGTGGTAGAGTGCTAGCCTTGAATAAAAGAAGCTCGGGGACAGTATCCAGGCCCCGAGTTCAAGGCTCAGGACTGGCAAATAAGTAAATCAAATGTTAAATGTCTCAAATCTCTTGAAGGGATAAAGGAAATGAATCTAATTCTAATAAAACTTAGACATAAGTTTTGTTGTTCCTTTTCTTGTTGTTGTTTCATAGTGCTAGAAATCAAACCCAATGCCTCATCCATGATAAGTACTCTACTAACAGAGCTACATCTCCACCCTTTGCTGTTTCCTATAAAATAATTCAGTCAAGTTTTGTATTATAAATGCAATAAAAATTTTGTTTTCAAAACTACTTCCAACAAGAATGATTTAAAAGCCTGAACTAAGTCTTTAGAAAGTGTGAATGAAATATTATAATGCCCACATACCACTCAGTGCTCCAACTGCTCCAAAATTTAAAGATTTTCCGTCCATAATGCTGGCATCACATTCAATTTCCCCTAAGAGATTTAAATTAGATCCCATTCCTGCATTTGTAAAAGGAGAATCCTAAAAGACAAAAACAAAAATTAAATATCATTAGGCTTTAAGTCAGAGCTAATATTAATGCTTCATAAACTCTTCTAAAACCTAGGTAAGAATTATTTCCAATTCATTGTATGATGCCAGTATTACTTGATAACAAGACAAAAATAACCTGAAAAAAAGAAATCTAGAGACAAATATACCTCATAAATATCAACACAAAATCACCAAGGAAAACTAATAAACCAAGTCCAGTATATTATAAAAGAATTTATATCATGAACCAGAGGGATGCCAGGAAAGTAGGTTTAGTTTAATATTTGAATAATCAATTGATGTATTATCCCACGTTAATAAAAGACAAGACAAGCTACAAAAATTTGAGAGCTAAGATTCTGACGGATGGTGAAAGTGGTGATGTGTTTCTCATCACTTCTATTTACATACAAACACACACACACACACACACTTGTGAAACAACTAGGCAAAGACATAAAAAGCAGCTAGATTAGAAAGAAAGAACTGAAATCACTATCTGAAAAATGACATAGTCTTGTATACTCAAAAGGAGGACCTTCAGGACTCTATTACAAAACTATTAATGTACTAATACGTTAAGTATGGTTATAGGATACATGATCAATATACAAAAATCATTACATTTATATATATTACAATGAAAAAATTCAAAAATGAAATTAATAAAATAATCCACTTATCTCAGGAGGTAGAAACAGAAGGGCTACAGTTCAAAGTAAGACAAGACAAAAAAAAAAAAATTAGCAAGACCCTGTCTCAAAAAACAGCTCAATAGGGTGGCACATGTCTGTAACCGCAAGCACTCAGAAGGTAGAGAATTGCCAGCAAAACACAGACCCTATCTGAAAACTAAATTACAAAGCCAGAGAGGATTTGGGAAAGACTCAAGTGGTGGACTGTATTCCCAGCAAGAACAAAGCCATTAGTTCCAACAAAAAGTGGGGGTAGGGCCAATCTACTAATAACATCCAAAACAATAAAATATCTTAACAAATGAAAATGTGGGACTGGGGGTGTAGCTCAAGTAGTAGAATACCCACTGTGAACAAGCAAGCTGAGTGAGATTGTGAGTCACTGAGTTCAACTCCTGGAACAGGGGAGAGGGGGAAGAATTAAACATGTGCTGCCCACAGTAAACTCTGACAGTGACTCACACTTGCAGTCCGAGCTACTCAAGAGGCTGAGAGCAGAGGATTATGATTGGGAGCCATCCTGAACAGGAGAGTCCACAAGACTCTCTCAAATTAACCAGAAAAATGCCATACTGGTGATGGAATTCAAGTTGTAGAGTAACAGCTGTAAACGAGAAAACAGAACAAAAGTGGAAGATCTGGAGTTCAAACCACAGTACTGGAACCCAAAAAAGAAAAGGAAAAGAAAAAAGAAAGATGAGAGAGACTTAGACACTGAAAAAATATAAAAACATTTCCAAAATTATGTTTTTAAAGGAAAGGACATCTCATGCAAATGGATCAGAAGGCTTAATGTTACAATAGCAATAACTTCCTAAATTGATCTCATTCAATACAATCCTTTATCATATTTAGTTGCCATTTTTGGTAGAAGATGACAAACTAGTCCTAACATTTATATGGCAATGCACCGAAATTAGAATGCCAAAACAATCTTGAAAAGAAGAGAATTAGAAAATTGACATTCAGGGCTGGGAAGGTGGCTCAGTGGTAGAGCGCTTGCCTTGCATGCATGAGGCCCTGGATTCGATTCCTCAGCACCACATAAGCAAAAAAGAAAAAAGCTGGAAGTGGCGCTGTGGCTCAAGTGGTAGAGCGCTAGCATTGAGCTGAAGAGCTGAGGGGCAGCGCCCAGGCCCAGAGTTCAGGACCCACACCACCAAACCCAAAAAAAAAACAAAAAAGAAAATTCACATTCATAGGTTTACAACTTACAGTTACCAATCATTACAGTAGAAATGAGAATCCAAAAAGGAAAAACTTTACATATATTTTCAATTAATAAAGGATGTCAAAACAATTAAGTGAGGATAGCCTTTTCAATAAATAGTGCTGAGACAACTGGCTAGCCATAAGAAAATGAAGTTGGACTTTTTTTTTTTTGTCAGTCATGGGGCTTGAACTCTGGGCTTGGGCACTGTCTCTGAGCTCTTCAGCTCAAGGCAAGCACTCTACAAAAATTTTACTCAAACTTTACTTGAAGTGGATCAAAGGCCTAAGTAAAAAAGCTAAAACTAAAATTTGTAGAGAAAATACAAGGGCAAATATGCATTACCTTGAATTAGACAATTGTTTCTAACATTTGACATTAAAAGTAACCAAAGGAGCGGGGCGCTAGTGGCTGACGCCTGTAATCCTAGCTACTCAGGAGGCTGAGATCTAAGGATAGAGATTCAAAGCCAGCCCCGGCAGGAAAATCCATGAAGATGCCTATCTCCAATAAACCACTCGAAAACCAGTAGTGGTGCTGTGGCTCAAGTGGTAGAGGGCTCGCCTTGAACTGAAGAGTGCAGGGACAGCGCCCAAGCCCAGAGTTCAAGCCCCACGACCGACAAAAAAAAAAAAAAAGTAACCAAAGGAAAAGAACCTAGATAAACTGGACATATTCAGAATTTAAAACTTTTGTGTTTTAAAGGACACCAAAATTACCCCAAAGCATGAGGTTAAAACTGAAAATCATATAAATGATGAGGGGCTTGTATTCAGAATATAAAAAAAAACTTCCTACAACTCTAAAATTAAAGGATACAATTTGAAAATGAGTAAATTATATAAATAAACATTGCTCCAAAGAAGATATATAAATAACTAGCAAACACATGAAAAGATGCTCAAAGTCATTTGTCATCAGAGAAAGGCAAATCAAACCCACAATGAAATACTACTTCACACCCACAGGATGGCTATAATTAGATAGATAATAACACATGCTGGCAATGATATGGAAAAATTAAAAACCCCACGCACTGCTGAGAGGAATGTAAAATGGTGCAGCCAGTTTGGAAAACATCTGGCAGGTCTTCAAAAAGTTAAACATAGAGTTACCATTTGACCCAACAATTCAACTTGTATACCCAAGGAAAATGAAAACATATGTCTACATAAAACATGTATATGAATATTTAAAGTAGCATCATTCATCGATACCAAAAAAGTAAAAAAAGATTCAATGTCCATCAACTGACAAAACAGACAAAATGTGCTATAGCTATACAACAGAGTACTAATAGTGATAAAAAATATTTTTAAAAAACTTTGAAAGAAGATATTACAGTAAATAAGTCAGACACAGAAGACATTGCACTAGAGTACTTCATTACATTAAAAAAATCCAGGAAAAACAAATCCATAAAGCATATTAGGGGTTGCAAGGACAAGGAAAGAGGAAGAATGGAGAATAACTGCTAATATATATGTTTCATTTTGGCGTCTAGAAAGCAAACTAAAATTAGACAATAATGATGTTTGTAGAACATTGTAATCTAGTACACTGTTAAGCTAAAGATTACCAAATACTCAAAATCATCAACAAACTTCATTACCACCCCAGAATTCTGCCATATCCCAGAAAAGTGGGCCATGACATTGACAGAATTTAAAATATGTACATACAACTTAAGCAAAAGTGTAAGGGATTAGAGACTAGCACTTAAGACCATGGGGTAAAAATAAGAAAAAAATGTACAATTAAAATGAAAGTAAATAATTGAAAATAATTAAATTCAAGAGGAATTGCCTAACTATGAAATGTAAAGGATTAACAATAGGTTTCTGGGAAGACAGAAAATGAAAGCGTCTCCCAAGAGCTCTGTCAAGAACTGGGCACTGGTGGCTCACGCCTGTAATCCTACCTACTCAGGAGGCTGAAATCTGAGGATTGAAGTTCCAAGATACCCTGGGCAGGAAAGCCCATGAGACTCTTATCTCCAATAAACTACTCAGAAAAAGCCAGCAGTAAGCTGTGGCTCAATTAGTAGAGCGCTGGCCATATGCAAAAAAAGCTCAGGGACAGTGTCCAGGCCCAGAGTTCAAGCCCCAGGCATGGCAGAAAAAGAAATAGAAAAAGAGAAAGAAAAAGAAAAAGAATACTGTCAAGCTGGGTTGAACTATAATCTCCCATAACCACCTACGTTTCCTCTTAGTAATTTTCCACTCAATGACCTCCATCTTGCTTCTTTTTTTTTTTTTTTTTTATCCGGTTGTGGGGCCTGAACTCTGGGCCTGGGCGCTGTCCCTCAGCTCTTCAGCTCAAGGCTGGCGCTCTACCACTTGAGCCACAGCGCCACTTCCGGCTTTTTTCTTTTTGCTTATATGGTGCTGAGGAATCGAACCCAGGGCCTCAGGCTTGCAAGGCAAGCGCTCTACCACTGAGCCACCTTCCCAGCCCTGCATCTTGCTTCTTGATTGCAAATATCTACCTGATTATTCAATATGTAGTCAACCACAATCTCTGTCCTTTGCTGCAAAATTGCTTATCATTGGTCACTAAATCCACAGCATTAGTGCCCCCCTTAAATCAAGTCTGAGGTTTCACGACTGTCATGAGCTTTTTAAAGTACTAGTCTTTAGGAAAATGCAAATAAAAACCACCAGATACTGTACAACCAATAAAATAAAATTAAAGAGACTGGCAATAACAAGTATTGGCAAAAAATGTGGAGCAACTTCTTACGTGGTCAGTAAGAATGTAAATGGAAAACAGTTTAGCAAGTTTTGTTAAAGTTAAGCACGAACTTACCATATAGCCAACAATTCTTTGTGTGTGTGTGTGTGTGTGTGTGTGTGTGTGTGTGTGTGTGTGTGTGTGTGTGCGCGCGCGCCCACGCACACGTACACGAACATTCTCACCCACACCCACTTTTTTGCTTAAGGTTTATGCTCTATCACTTGAGCTATAGCTCCACTTCTGGCTTTTTGGGTGCTTAACTGGAGATTAAGAGTCTCACAAAATGTTTTGCCTAAGCTGGATTCAAACCACAATTCTGAGATCTCAGCCTCCTAAATAGGATTACAAATGTGAGTCACCAATGCCTAGCATCAATTCTCTTCTTTATGTATTCAAAAGAAATGAAGGCTCATATCTGCATAAAAACTTGATGTAAATGTTTATATCAGTTTATTCATAATGGCCTAAAACTGAAAATAACCCAAATGCCCATCAACTACTAAATGAATAAACAAATTGTTATGTGTCAAAACTCATCAAATGGTTAAATTTCAGTTTGACAGTGGATTTTTTTTTTTTTTTGAGAAGTAAATGATACCTCCATATTAGCACTTGGGAGACTGAGGCAAAACCAACAAGAGTTTGATATAAAATGCTGGACTACATTGTAAGACCTGACTCAAAAAAAATCAGAAAATCAGCAAATTTAAAATTATATGTACATTATAAGAAGAAAAAAAGAGTGTGTAAGTATATGTCAAGTAATAGGTATACTGCTTTCTTGACAGTTTCATGTAAGTAACATCATATTCAGTAGTAACCAATGATGCTTTCAAAGTCTGTCAGGCCCTGTTACTTCCCTGTTCAAAACCTTTCCATGGTTTTTCCACCAAAACTAAAATCCAAAATCCTAATTTTCAAGGAAAACAAGGCCTTATAAAATGCAATCTCTCCTTCCTCTTACAACCTGCAATCTTCTACTTTTTTCCCTTTCTGAACATGAGCCAGAACCGCAGTTCCCTGAGCATAAAAAGTATGACCCCACCTCAGGATCTTTGTTATAGTTGTTCATTCAGTCCTTTGAAATAATTAAGATTAGTAGGTGATTCAATGAGGGAAGATCATTAAGACCATATGCCAGTAAAACCTGTGTGCCAGTAGATTATGACTGTAATTCTAGCTACTCAGAAAGGCTCTGATCTGAGATCAAAGCCAGAAGCTCAAGTAGGAAAATCTGTGAGACTCTTATTTTCAGTTAACCACACATATACACACAAAGCCAGAAGTGGAGGTATGGCTCAAGTGGTAGAGTGACAACGTTGAGCAAAAGAGCTAAGAGACATTGCCCAGTTCCTGAATTTAGGCACTGAGTTCAAGATCCAGAATCTGCACAAAAAAATTAAAAGTGTAAATATACATGTACATCATGTCTAAATAATCAATAGCCTCTGGTGACAATTATTATAAGAAAAAACAAAGTAGAATAAAAACTAGATAAGTACTTTTTCTTTTGACTAAGATGTCCCCCAGTATCTTCACATAGCTCTCTTATTTCAATCATTTCTGCTATGATAACTTCTAATCAGAGAATTCTCACTGCTTTAACTAGAATAGCATTTTCCCAGCATTCCTCAATTATCTCCTTTGTCTTACTTTTTCACTCTTCTTAATAGTATGATTTTTGTTTGTATAATTCTTCTTACATGAATGAGCCTTAGATATTATCTTTGTAAGTACTATATCCCAGTATCTAAAGCAATTCTTAGCACATGGTAGGTACTCAATAAACATTTGCAGAATGGGTATCCATGAATTACAATTAGATATAAACAGAATAACTGATTGTTATCAACTAGAATCCCTTAAGCAAGCTTGTGTGTTCTAATTCTTTTTTTTTCTTTGTTTTGGTCGGTCGTGGGACTTGAACTCTGGGCCTGGACGCTGTTCCTCAGCACTTCAACTGAAGATGAGCACTCTACCACAATGGCCACAGTGCCACTTCCAGAATTCTGGTGGTTTATTGGAGATAAAGAGTCTCACTGTCTTTCCTGCCCCAGCTGGCTTTAACAGTGATCCACAGATCTCAGCCTCCTGAGTAGCTAGGATTACAGGCGTGAGCAACCAGCACCCAGCTGGTATGTTCTATTTTCACAGAGCATTCCTAAAGAAAAATGCCAGGAAAATGTAATGGAATGTTGAGACACTTTTCTTGACTTAAACAAGAGAAACATTTCTTGATTTTAATTACTATACTTTAGATACTGGATGAAAGTTATAAGGAAACGGCAACATTTTAAAAAACTTTTATGTAAGTGTAAAAGTAGATCAAAATAAAACATTAATTTAAGAAAGAGAAAAATGAAATAAACTCAGGCAAGAGTAAAGATTAAAAGCAAAGTCTAATTTAAGCTTACTTGTAACCTTTAAAGGAAGCAATGCTTTTAGAAAGTGAGATCCTTCTAAAGGAAGGGGTGGCAAGGCTAAGAGGCAAGTCAGGAGCTACTGATACTGACCCACCATGACATGGAAGCTCTGTTCTTTAATGAAATTTGAGAACACCATGCAAAGGCAAAGATCTACAAAACATTACTCTTTCACTATAAACCAAAATCTGTATTAGCCATTTTAATTTCCTTTGCTGAAAGCATAAAATAAAACAAGAACTGCTAGCAAGGCTATAGGATACTGTAACTCTTAGGACTTATTATATAACTTGCATTAACAGCTCAAACAGACGTAAACAATTAGTTTAGAAATGCTGGACAAAAACTCAACTGGCACACTATAAAGTCATTTTAGATATGATGATTTATGTTTTTCTACTTTCTCATCTTCCTTTAAGAAGTAGACATTAACAGGAAATTACTTTGTGACTCCAGTGCAAGTTCAACAAACCTATCACTAGATGAATGAAATACTCAATGTTTTACAATATAATACCTATTCAAAACTAAGTATACTATCAAAATTATTTTAATCACTGCCTCCATGAACAGATAGCCTTATTTATGCTAAAGTGATGAGAAAGGAGAATAACTTCTGAAACTAATTTTCTTAAATTATTTCCAGTGAGAGAAATAGGGGTAGGCTGGGGATATAGCACAATGGTAGAGCTATTACATGTACAAGAACCTAAGCTCAATCTCTAGCACCACAAGTTTAAAAAAAAAAAAAGAGGAATAAAAACATTATATTGGGGCTGGGAAAGTGACTCAGTGGTAGAGTGCTTGCCTTGCATGCATGAGGCCCTGGGTTTGATTTCTCAGCACCACATAAGCAGAAAAAGCCAGAAGTGGTGCTGTGGCTCAAGTAGTAGAGTACTAGCCTTGAGCTGAAGAGGTGAGGGACAGTGCCCAGGCCTAGAGTTCAGGCCCACAACCGACAAAACAAACAAACAAAAAAGCAATATGTTTACTCCAGATCATTAGAGCCCTTTTCAACTTAAGACCAGAAAAATACAATATATCTATCTTAACTAACACTACCTGTCCTAAGAATTATCCATTCCTTGTTATTTCACCATCAAGTTTCACTGTTTATAAGATGAATGGAGGCCAATAAAATTGAATTAGTAACCCAAAAATTATTTGAGGATTTTTAGCAGCAAATTAGGTTCAAATTTTCAAGAACTAAACGGTTGAAAGATTTCCAATTTGGATTCCTTTGAGATGGCAGAGGTTAAGATTCATTCATTCAACAAATATTTATTGGGCACTTATGTGCCAAGCAATACTTTTCTAATTCAGGCTTTGTAGACCACACAGTCAATGCTTCAACTACTCAACTCTGCCACTGTGGCATAAGGGCAGCCAGAAAAAATACACAAATGAATAATCATGGCTGTGTTCCAATAAAACTTCATTTTGTAAACTGAAATTAGAATTTCATACAATATTCTGATGGCATGAAATATTAGGCCTCTTGATTTTGTTTCAATCATTTAAAAATCCGAAAACCATTAGGAATTTACAGGCCATTCAAAAACAAGCAGAACTGTTTGACTTTCTGGCCAGTTTGTCAAGACTTTTTTTTTTTTTTTTTTAAATCTTGGGGCTACAACAGTAAATGAAACAGGAGAATATCCTTGCCTGCATGTAATCTCAATTCCAGCTTCAGGCAATAAGAAATTAAGTACAGGGGCTCAAGCGGTACTTTAATGGAAGAGCATAGGCTCAGTATGCTCAAGGCCCTAGATTCAATCCACAAAAGCAAAAAAAAGGAGAGAGAAAGAAACAGAAAAAGACAGAGAGAGGAAGGAAGGAAGGAAGGAAGGAAGGAAGGAAGGAAGGAAGGAAGGAAGGAAGGAAGGAAGGAAGGAAGGAGGGAGGGAGGGAGGGAGGGAGGGAGGGAGAGAGGGAAGGAGCGAGCAAGCAAGCAAGCTAAGGAAAGAAGGAAGGATGGAAGGAAGGAGGGAAGGAAGGAGGAAGGAAAGAGAGAGACAGAAAGAAAGAAAAGAAAGAAAGAAAGAAAGAAAGAAAGAAAGAAAGAAAGAAAGAAAGAAAGAAAGAAAGAAAGAAAGAAAGAAAGAAGAAAGAAAGCAAGCTAAGGACGGAAGGAAGGAAGGAAGGAAGGAAGGAAGGAAGGAAGGAAGGAAGGAAGGAAGGAAAAAAAGAAAATTAAGACAGCCATTGGTATCCAAGATTGGTTTTAAGAGACTCCTGTGCTCACTTGCTCTCTCCCTTTCTCTCTTTCTGTCTTTGTCTCTGTCTCTCTCCTCTCCCTTCTTTCTCCTGTCATCTCTCCTTTCTCTCATATTCTCTCTCAGAGAAAGAGACAGACAGACAGACAGACAGGCCAAAATCTATGCATGCTCAATAACTTATACAAAGTGGCATAAAGGTTAGGGATGTAGCTCAGTGGTTAAAAGAAAAAAACATGCCAGCATGCATGGGAACTGGGTTCAATCCCCAGTATTTTTTTAAGAGTGTGAATAGCCAGTGATACATATTTGTCAGGTATGGGGACATACATTTATAATCCCACCACTCAGAGGCTGAGGATCATAATTTTTGAGGCCAGCCTGGGCTACATCCCACATTCCAAATTAGCCTGTGAGATTCTGTTACTCCTCCAATCATCTCTAGAATGCTTATAATACATAATTTGAATGCTCTGCAAAAAGTTGCTACACTGTATCATTTAGGAAATGATAAGAATCAAATCATATATCTTCAGTACAGACCCAATTGTTTTTGGAATATTTTTATTGTTTGGTTGGATTCAAAGATGCAGAACCCATGGGTACAGAGACTAACTATAGTGGGTGGCTTAGTAGACAGCAGTAAATACAATGTTCAAAAGTATAATAGGGGGGCTGGGAAGGTGGCTCAGTGGTAGAGCACTTGCCTTGCATGCTCAAGGCCCTGGGTTCGATTCCTCAGCACCACGTAAGAAAAAACCCGGAAGTGGTGCTGTGGCTCAAGTGGTAGAGTGCTAGCCTTGAGCTGAAGAGCTGAGGGACAGCACCCAGGCCTAGACTTCAGGCCCCACGACCGGACCCCAAAAAAGAAAAAAATAATATAATAGGATAGGAAATAGGTTATGGTCAGAAGGCTATAAAAGGGAGACTAAAAGACTATAGGCCTATTCATAATTTATTTTTTCTTTAGTTTTCTGCATAAATTTGGACTTACCCAAGTGTATTAATACTCTAGTATCCCTGGCACATTAAAAAAAAAAACTCCTTCAGCTTTTAATAATCCAATATTTTAAATGGGCAAAAGACTGAAAAAAGATATATAATGGCCAGTGGGCCATTTTTTCTACATCATTGTCACTGGAGAAATAAAAATCAAAACCATAATGAGCTTCCACTCCTTTTGACAAAGATAACCATAATGGCAAAGAAGAAAAGAAAAGAACAAGTTTGGTAAGCATATAGAAAAATTATAATATCTGCATATTATTGCTCAGAAAGCAAAATGGCTTGTTTGATTGCTGTGGTTAAAAGTTTGGTGGTTCCACTAAAAGTTAATAAATATGTAATCGCATATGTTCCAGAAATTCTAATAGGTATACACCAAAAAGAGATGAAAACAAGAACTCGAATGTCTATGCAGGAATGTTAACAAAACAGTATTCATTACAACAAAAAGGAGGAAAAAGCCCAATGTCCACCAATGGATAAATGGATAAAAGCATTATTTTATATACATGAACAATACCAAACATGCCCCCAAAAATTTAAAAAAAGAAGAAATCAAGTACTGATACACTGCAACATGAATGGGCCTCAAAAACATTACGCTGAGTGAAAAGGGTTACATATAATTAGGTGTGAGGGGTCTGGGAGGCTAGCTCAGTGGTAGAGTGCTTGCCTTGCATGCATGAGGCTCTGGGTTCGATTCCTCAGCACCAGATAAACAGAAAAAGCCAGAAGTGTCACTGTGGCTCAAGTGGTAAAGTGCTAGCCTTGAGCTGAAGAGCCGAGGGACAACGTCCAGGCCAAGAGTTCAAGCCCCACGACTGACAAAAAAAATTAGTTATGATTCTACCTGGCACCAATGGCTCACATCTGTAATCCAAGCTACTCAGGGGGCTGAACTCTGAGGACCAAGGCTAGAAGCCAGCCCTGTCAGGAAAGTCCAGTTAATCACCAGAAAAGCTGAAAGTGGACGTCAGCTCCTGTGGTAAAGTGCTAGCCTTGAGGGAAAAAAAAAAAAAAAAAAAAAGCTCAGAGATAGTACTCAGGTCTTGTTTACATGTCCCAGGACAGGCACCAAAAGCAAATAACAACAAGAAGAAGGCATGATTCTATTTGTATAAAGTATCCAGAATAGATGCAGCCACAGAGACAGCAATCAGAGGATTGCCAGGAGACAGAAGAGGTCTGATAAATGACTGCTTAATAGAAATGATGTTTCTTTGAGGAAATAAAAATATTTAGAACAAGAGGGGTGGGAAGGTGGCTCAGTGATAGAGCGCTTGCCTTGCATGCCTGAGGCCCTAGGTTCGATTCCTCAGCACCACATAAGCAAAAAGAAAAAAAGCCAGAAGTGGCGCTGTGGCTCAAGTGGTAGAGTACTAGCCTTGAGCTGAAGAGCTGAGGGACAGTGCCCAGGCCCAGAGTTCAGGCCCCATGACCAGACACAAAAAATTTAAAATAAGATAAAAAATATTTAGAACAAGATAGAAAAAGTGGTGTCACATCTATAAACACTTTAGAACTATGAAATTACTCTATTTTAAATAATGCCATCCTCCATTGTAGCTGGGATGGCAGATGTGCACCATCTCAACAAACTATGATTTGAGAAGTGAGTCTCATAAAGTCTTCCACCAGAGCTGGCCTTAAACCTCAATCCTCCCCATTCTCAGCCTCACAATTAGCTAGGATTACAGACATAGAGGTATGAGTTCCCTAAACACTTTCTCTTTATAAACCTAATTGCTTCAGCCATTTCATTAGTTATTAATCAACTAAATAGCTACTTAATCATCTACGCAGGAATCACAATAAGAGGACCCAGGACTTGCCTATATGTTGCCTCTCCCAGTGTGCCTATTCACCATTTCTCTGCATTGCTTCTAGGATATGAGAGATGGTCTTGAAAGGGTATAAGCCTACCAAGTGTACTGTTCTTTGCTCAGTTCTGAATAGGAATTCAACTAAAACAAGGTCAAAAACATAACAACACATTTGTATTTTTAGTAACTTTAATTGTGATAACCTTATTTTCCATTACTACATAATTAGAGAATGTGGACAATGATAAAGAGCTGTACCATGGAACTCACAAGAGGTTTATGAATTCCTCCAAAATTCTAAAGAACAGAATTTTCTCTCAGAATTTGAATTAATGAAAGTCATCATATCTGTTTGCCATAACGGTACAAAAAACAAGGTCAGCAAGAAGCTGGACAGATCATCTAATTTAAGGTTCAGTTTCAAATGAATTTTAATAAGTTTCTGCAGAATTAGCCGGAATATGTTTTTATTAGGCCCAAATGAAGTATCTTTCATTCATTAATAGTGAACCACAGGGCATACTTAAAATTCAGAGGTTCAATTATCTTAAAAAGAGTTCTTGCTGGAAGCCAGTGGCTCATGCCTGTAATCCTAGCTACTCAGGAGGCTGAGATTTGAGGATCACCGTTCAAATCCAGCCTGGGCAAAAAAGCCCTTGAGACTCTTATTTTCAATTAACTACCGGGAAACCAGAAGTGGTACTGTGGCTCAAGTGGTAGAGCGCTAGCCTTGAGCTGAAGAGCTAAGGGACAGCGCCCAGGCCAAGTTCAAGCCCCATGACCAACCCCTCCCCCCCTCCAAAAAAAAGGTTTTCAGGAAATTAAAAAAAAAACTTTCCATTTTCATTCTGTAGCTGCTCCTTATGACAGAAAGTATTCTTTCTTTTTTTGGCATTCTCTCTTTTTTCCCTTCCTCGGGACATATTTACAGATGCACCAGCTGCTTTGTACAGACATGCTAAAAGTTCTTACTGTGGTTGATCAAAGTTGGAATGCCTAAGGAAATTACTCAACTTAGACAGCTCAGAATTATATCTAGCCAAATAGTTACTGAGCTCCACTTTTAACATGTGTTAAAGTAATATTTTAGCTATCCTGGATTTAAGTTCAGAGAACATTTGTTTGTATCACACTCTGTGAACACTTGAGTCAAATACAGAATGTTGAATACCAAGGTTTAGTATCTGTGACAGTTTCCTTCTTTTTAACTGTCCCATTATACAAAAGACAACATATTTTATTCAAAGAAAAAAGAAAGAAGAGAAAATAAACTTCACACAACAGCATCTGTACTAGGAAAGCTGTTCTATGATCTTCTTAAAGAACCCAAGGTCTTTTGGAAATGTCAGAAAAGCTGGAACCAATGTTAGCATTTATTCATTAAAGCATTTGTTAATCTGGCATAAAATTTTCTGTCAAAAAAGAACTATATTTTTCTTAAAATATTTAATTAAAAAAATCATTGCACACCTGTACTCACCTCTCCTCTATTACTAATCTGCCTAGTTTATGAATAACCATAGCATAATTAAGCAGAAAAATTACATCACAAGTTTATTTTCACTTTTTTAATTGAAAGCCACAGAATTGCAGTACAAAGATTTACTTGTCAAATATAACACAAATCTCTAAAATAAAATATTGGCTTCAAGAGACTTGCACATCTGAAATTGTTTTAAACTTTGTTTTAGTTGGATTCTTTATTATGTCCAGGAATAGGTTAGCGTACATGGTACCTGAAATTGTCCTTTCCATATAAGCTACAATAGAAAAGACAAATATGGCTATTTTTTCCAGTATTGTCAATTTTGGCAGCCACTTACACTTCTCTTCAACCTAAATAATTAACCTTTTAACCATGTTGACAATAATATGAAATATCACTCAAAAAGAACTTACCAGACCAAAGAATTACAATAATTTAAACCATCCTTCCATCATGTGACATGGTCAGAATGAGGTTACTTTTAAGTCCTCTCTTGCCTATGCTTCTTTTTATTAAAAAGATTTCCAACCAACTAAAAAATGCTAACATCTGCACATATTCCAGGAAAGTGAAACATAAATGAGTTTCCCACTCTGAATTTTCTGGGCAGCTTACTTATACTAAGGCATGTCATGGGTTGTCAGGAAATATGCATATCATGCAAAAAGCTATACCCTGGGTGAAAATTAGGACTGCCAGTAAATACTCCATGGCACTGCAAATGGGCAAAGAAGTTTTGTCATCTGAAATGTCTAGAACTCAATACAAAGCTATTTTCTGTAGTGACATGAAATAATTATTCTAACACTTAGGTAAAGTCTGATGCATGCATCAAGTTAGACAGACAGACAGACAGACAGACAGACAGACAGACAGACAGACAGAAAGACAGACAGACAGACAGACAGACAGAGTCACATACACACACAAATAATGGGGAAAATACAAGTAATGTTTTATTCTACTTTGAAACAAAATTGAGGGGAGGGGAAGGAAGGGGAAAGGAGAAAGGGAGAGAGAAAAAGAAAGAGGAAAGGGGATGGGGAAGGGAGAAGAAGAGAGGAAGAGGGAGAGAGAAAGAAGGCAAGAATCAGGGCAAGGGTGAGTGTGAGGGAAAGAGAGAGGGAATGGGAGAGGAGATAGTTTTTCAAACTAAACAACATAGTATCAGACTTGTTAGCTTAGTTCCTTCATCACCAAAATAAAATAAAAACAAAAACAATTTAAAAGGTAATTGTGAAAAAAAAATGATGCTTCAATTGATATGTATCCAAATAAGCACACATGTATTTTTACATATACACATATACATACACACAGAGATAAAATAGTTTAAATACCACAACACTGTAAACTTTAAGACCTATACTTTTCATTAAATGTTTTTTGTGTAATATCCCTATGAATATGGAACGAGAGATTATTTCACATTCAAGTCAAAACACGGGATTACCACCAACTCTCTCATACTACCATATGTTGCTTTAAATAGCTCAAAACTAAATTTCAAAATGAAGTATATTACTAAGAGTAATAAGTCTCAGAGAAAAACGAGGACTCATATACAAAGCTACATGCTCCTCAGAAGCCACTAAGTTTGGTTTTAGAACAAATCTACCCAGACTTCACCCACATGAAACGTCTGACAGGTCCACACAGTGTATCCAGAAATGGCTGGAAAAGGCTGAAACAATCTTCATGTTCCCACCAGGATAAAATAAAGCATGACAAGCTCAGTAAGTGTTCTCACTTAGTCAAAGCTAATACAAGGCTTTGATGTAGTATAAAGTTAATAAAAATTAGTTCAATTTTCTTTTTCTTCCTTTGGAAAAAAAAAAAAGGATGGGGTGGGGGAAATCACTGCTTTTCCCTTAAGCAGGTATTATGTGCTAAACAGCACATTTCATTTCTATGGTCTTAGAAAAGGAATAAATGTACCTAATGTGTAAACACAATCAGTAAGTTACAAGTTGCTCCTTAGAACTAAAGGCAAGAATCAGCATCACTACTAAAAAAAAAACAAAAAACAAAAAAAAAAAACAAAACAAAAAAAAAAACAGGAAAAAAGAAAAAAGAAAAAAAAAGTGTGTTAAAAGAACGTAACTTACTTTTACTGTCCCAGGCTAACTGGGCTTTGTCTGGTGCTTCTTTGTCTGCACATGGCCACCCACAGCCTGTCTTCTAATTAAATCAATGCTCTAGCAGCAGAACAAGCAAACAAGTTGCCTCCATCTGCGTACAGCTCTTCAGGATACATTTCCCTTGGTCAGAAGGTAGAAATTCTTGGGAGAGGTGATTTTCTCTGCCTCTTCACAAGAAGAACATGGATACTTGGCTGGATGCAACTCCATGAAGTGTAACTGTGTGTGTACACCTCAAAAAATAAAACAAAAAAAAATGCAGAGAAACATAAAGACTCCATAAACAGCTGCTATACATAGATACACTGAAGTACCACTGGAAACACTACTAAACAGGCAAAATAGCATCTCTGAAATGATATCAACTCAAAAACACACTCAAAAAAAAAAAAGAAAAAAGAAAAAGAAAATGAGCATCTAAAGTAAAAACTTCATTTCATGCAATGAAAACATACTAAGTACTAAGGGGGGGGAGGGTAAATCTTGTACTTTACATACACAAATGTAAGATTTCCCCCTCCCACATTACAAGAATAAAAGATATGTCAATAGATGAGAAAACTGACACCTTCAAGTGTGGTAGGTCTAAAATTAGACTTACCAGCCACATTATAGTTAATTGGCATTTAGTTATATGTGGGCTAAATGCATCAAGCTGTCTTTCTGATGAGTTCAGCTCTGAAGTGTAAGGGATAGAAGGGGAAGAAGGAGTGGGGGGGGGAGGTGCAGGGGGAGGATGAAAAGGGATGGGAAGGGATGGGAAGGGGAAACAAAGAAGGAGGCTACAATGCTTGATAAGAAATGTATTCATTATCTTGCCCATGTAGTTGTAATCCCTCTGTACAGTATTTTCACTATAAAAAATAAATAAAAAATTTTTAAAAAGGAGCAAGCAGTTGCTGAAATACTCAGCTATCTTGCATTTTCAAAAGGATGTTTTCTGCAAATAAAAATATGCAGGAAAATGGATTTGCTAACTTATTATTAAATTAAATTTAATATCCCAGCTCAACAAAAGTGACTTTAAAGCAAATGCCCTCCTTTTTTATAATAAAAATCAAACAGCTGAAATAAGGCAGAGAACAGATTATGATAAAGCATCATTTCAGAGAAATGCCACAGCAAGTTTGGTAAGGGAAAGGGGAAATATATTAGCCCTTCTCAATATCCCTTGCCATCCTAGGTAGGCCCAAATGCAAATAACAAACAACACCATCTTCATGACCACTAAGCATTTCAAGTACTACTAGGCCTTAGATATTCTTCTCCATTCCCCTGAAGCACATAGAAAATGTTGGCCAGAGGATAAATCCCAGGGTAAGTGAGAGTGGCCAATTACTGCAGCTGAACAGAGGCCTGGGCTAGGATCCACCTGCTAAGACTACTAAACAATAGTTAACATTCTGAACATACTGCTTAAAGCAATGTATGCAGAGTAAAGCAAAAAAATATAGCTATACAGACAAATGCATATAATTAATATAGATAGTTATGATGTAAGGATGTAAAATTGTAAACACCTATTTTCTCTTTTTATAACACAAAATACTAGCCATCTGGATAAGAAATTACTTTCTAAAATATTTTCCTAGAGTTTTAGAAGCAATGAAAATACTGGGTTATATAACAACTCAAAGACAATGGTCTGTTTTAGTAGAATGATATCAAAACCTGTGTTTAATATAAGCTAGCCTAGGAACAAGAAAGCATTTGGACAATAAATCAGTTTTAACCTCTAGTTCCCATCTTTTCTGTTCATAGGGTGCCGTAAAGATAGACCAAATTAACCAAAGAACTATTGGGTCCACTTAAAACACACATGTGCAACAAAATACTTTCAATTATTTCATTTTGTTTTGCTTTGGTGTTGCGGGGGGGTGGGGGGGATGGCAATGTGATTGTGGTGCTAGAGCTCAAACTTAGGACCTCATACATGCTAAGCATATATTCTACCATCAATCAACATACCTAGATCAATAAAATATTTTTCACAAAGAAGCCGGTACAATTTGCCTCTCACTATCCCTCACTATATAAAACTGAGAAGCAAGTCCTAATCACTATGCTTAATCCAGAGAATACTACCTACCATAACCAATTTCAAAATGAACTGTACAACATTTCTCAACGGTTATAAGATCTTCAAACTCTCTACAAGATTCATCAGTTTGTCACTCATATTTCATCTATTATTCCTCATTCAACCTTTTTAAGCTAGATCTTAGTACTATGCAGAGAGCTTACTTATTTTAGGAGTTGTTAGTTTTCAATTCAAATCCATGAAACACACGTTCTACCTTAAGGACATTCCTAAGAAGATGCTGGCATTATAACTCACACCTATAAGCTATTCCTTCAAAGAAAAAATTCACACTGGAAGCTGTACCATGTGAAATGTGCTAAATAATGGTCTGGCATTTTTAATCCACTGTCCCTAATGAAACCAGCCAAGAAAACAACTGACTCCAAAATATACTATCCCAGTTACACAGACCAAATTATTTCACAATATTAATCTTCTCTTTTGAAGAGAAGTTGTACTACCAAATGAATCAAATTCACTTCTCAAACATTCTAAAGGTAATCTAGAAAAAGACCATGAGACAAATTAGTTTAACAACAATCACCAAATATAACCTTTCCATTTCTTTCTGAAAATTCTCAAGACAAACTAAAATGACTTTGGAGTTAGATTTCTATTTTCACACAGCAGAACATCTCTCATACAGTAATGACCACCTGGACTGGGAATGCAGTTTAGTGCTTGCCTAGCATGCATGAAACCCTGGTTTTGGATCCTTAGTACCACATAAACAGAAAAAGCCAGAAGTGGCACTGTGGTTCAAGTGGTAGACTGCTAGCCTTGAACAAAAAGAAGTTCAGGGACAGTGCCCAAGCCCTGAGTTCAAGCCCCAGGCCTGGCCAAAAAAAGTGATCACCTTCCCTCTCAAAACCTTTAAGTTGGAAAAGCTGGTCAAAATGATGGGTAATAAACACCTACACAATCACTGCCCCTACTTTTCTTCTTCCTTCTTTCTTTCTTTTCTTTCTTTTTTCTTATTTGTTTATTTAGAAATAGGAAAAGTTTATTTGAAAGTGAAAGAAAGTAGTAGAAACTCTAATCTGGAGACTAAAGAGTACTCCTCTCCTCCTGCTTTATTTAAAAAAAAAGAAAATACCCCCTCTGGTGTCCAGAAGTGGTAGTCTTAGGATGTAATACTTGTCTTTGTGGCAGTCTAGCAAACACAGGTTTTGATTTCTAAGCCCAAAATTGATATATTTAGGTGGCTTGAATTTGTTATATGGTAAAATTTCCTTTGGTTTAACTTTGCCTCTTCCTCTTCTACTTCATCAAGTTGCTATCAGGGGCATTTTTCACTATTTTGAAAGAATAAATCACCATATTATAATAAAAAAATAATACAAGGCCAGATTTTCTAGACATTGCTAGACAGGACCATTTCAATTCAGAAATTTCTATCTAATTCAGTATCTGCCAAAGTAATATTACAACAGGCAGACAAGTTTAAATAATACCACTTTTTTTTAAAAAGTATATAAACCTACCTATAATCCTAGCACTCAGGAGGCTAAAGCAGAGGATAGCAAGTCCAGTCTGGGCTACACATGTAAGCTTCAGATCATCCTGGGCTACACCACAAGACCCCATCTCTAAAAACTGAAAAAGGGAATGTGAGTTCAAGGAAGAGTCTAGCAAGAGCAGAAACTACCCATTCTCCAAATAATAAAAATAATAATAGTAATAATACAAAACAAATAAACCAATCTAAAAGATACCCTGACACCGGGTGCCAGTGGCTCAAGTCTGTAATCCTAGCTTCTCAGGAGGCTTAGATCTGAGGATCATGGTTCAAAGCCAGCCTGGGCAGGAAAGTTTGTGAGACTCTTATCTCCAATTAACCACCAGAAAACTGGAGGTGGTGCTGTGGCTCAAGCGATAGTACTCAGGCTCAGAGTTCAAGCACACACACACACACACACACACACACACACACACACACACACACACACACACACACACACACACACACACACACACACACACACACACACACACACACCCAATACCCTGAAATAGCTTTGCACGCACACACACACACACACACACACACACACACACACACACACACACACACACACACACACACAGACAGACACACACACACACACACACACACACACACACACACACACACACACACACACACACACACACACACACACACACACACACACACACACACACACACACACACACACACACACACACACACACACACACACACACACACACACACACACACACACACACACACACACACACACACACACACACACACCCCAATACCCTGAGATAGCTTTGATGGTTTATGCCTATAATTCTAGCACTCAGGAGGTAAGGCAGGAGGACTGTGAGTTCCATGCCAGACAGAGCTACACAGGAAGATTTTGTCTCAAAAATCAAGCCAGGTACTGATGACTCACACCTGTAATCTTAGCGACTCAGGAAGCTGAGACCTAAGGATTGTAGTTTGAAGCCTGCCTGGGCAGGAAAGTTTGTGAGACTCTTACCTCCAATTAGCCACCAAAAAAAGCTGGAAGTGAAGACATGGCTCAAGTGGTAGAATGATAGCCGTAAGCAAAAAAGCTAAGATACAGAACCTGGGCCCTGAGTTTAAACTCTAGTACCACCATTAAATAAATAAATATCTCAAAGTTAAATGGGAAGGTAAGATGACTGTCCTTATCTACACAATAATTAAGACAAAATTTACTAAATAAATGAGCATACAATTCAGTCTGTTATGACCAAAAAAAAAAAAAAAAGTATTTGTTCAATTCTTACCTAAATTTAATGAAATGGAGAACATACTACCTTAGTCCAGCATGCTACCATTATCTAAATGACTTATTCAGATCAAAAATAATATAACACGGGGCTGGGAAGGTGGCTCAGTGGTAGAGCACATGCCTTGCATGCCAGAGGCCCTGGGTTCGATTCCTCAGCACCACATAAGCAAAAAGAAAAAAGCCGGAAGTGGCGCTGTGGCCCAAGTGGTAGGCCCCATGACCAGACCCAAAAAAACAAAAACAAACAAAAAAATAATATAACACATTTACTTCATATCTACATTCTGAAAAGACACACAAAAAAAATTCCACTTAGTCATGAGTAACTCATTATTCAAAAATGATTTTTTTTGGGGGGTAGTCAATCATGAGGCTTGAACTCTGGGCCTGGGTGCTGTCCCTCAGCTCTTCAGCACACTACCACTTGAGCCACAGCAACACTGCTGGTTTTTTGGTGGTTAATTGGAGATAAGAGTCTCACAGACCTTCCTGCCCAAGCTGGCTTTGAACCACAATCCTCAAATCTCAGGCTCCTGAGTAGCTAGGATTACACGCATGAGACACCAGCACCCGGCTCAAAATGAATTTTTAAGTATAAACAATCCCCTTAAAAGCAGGAAGAAAGTAGAATCAGATATGCCACGTAAGTATGACTGTGAAAACTAAAATTATTACAAAAACTTTTTTTCAAACTTTCCTCAATTGTATCATAGTCACCATTCAAGCACATTTTCCAGCTACTAACTACCCTTTTTTCCCCAAACCCATAGTGACTCTATATAGAGGTAATCTCATGACATCACCTTCTGCACAAAGGAGAGTAACTTCCAACTAATAATTTAATCACACAAGATGAAGACCTTCTTGTGTGAGTGTTTTGTGTAAAGGTTAGGATTTGGCAGTGTATACATCAGCCTTCTTTGCTGTGTCACTTTTCTCCTTTTATCACAATTTACAATTCATCTTTGCCCTTATAAATTTTGTCATTAATACTGAACACAAACATACCTATCATTTCAAAATCATCCCATAACAGTAAAAATTGGTAACAGTTATGGGGTGCTTACTTTATGCCACAAGGTATTCATTATATACCAAATAATCAATTAACCTTCATAATTCCATGAAATAGGAACTGTTATTATCCTCATAAGAGAAACTGAGTCAAGGACAGGCTGATATACCCAGGGACATATGGCTGATGACTAGTATAAGATGATCAGTCACAGTAGGAGAGCACCACCATGTCAGATCCTCAGTGACCAAACTACAGTATAACTGATGTTCCCAGAAATGTTTACTTGCCTTAACTGCATTCACATGAAGTGTTACTAAGAAAGATTAAAATATATAAAGAAATGATCAAAAACACAGCTCCACAATTAAACAATGGGGACTACACAGAAAGTATAGCTAGTATTTTTTTAGTCAACTCCTGCTCAATTTTCCAATGAGTTGACTAAATGCCCTGACAAGAAAGCCCAAACAAAGGCCAACATTACAGTCAACTTGAAAGTATTTACTTTAACTCTCATCTTCTCTCTCAAACTCATCACTGTTCTGTCCTGTCTTAATGTTACTTCCCATGTAGTTTTCTTCTCCAGAAAAAAAAAAGTGTCTATAATAATGCTCTCAACTATCACAAATCTATCTTGTTCAAGTTTGAGTCTTCAGAAGGCTTCAACTCCTAAATAAACTCATCAAAGTTCCAAATTAAAAGAACATCATTTTTATCATATTTTTATAAGAGAACTTAAGACTTTCACTCTGAAATACACAGCCTCTCTACTCAGTTCCTCAATGTCTGCTGTAAACGAGCAACATACTGGGCCATCAGACTGTGCCTCAAGTGCTAGGCTAGCCACTCTGATACAACTTCCAAGAATTTTCCTACTGAAGATGCTGAGGAATTTTAAATATCCAGTCAGCTTTAACTTTTATATTCATAAATCTCACAAAAAATGAGAGAAGAAAAGAGAATCAAACAACATTTATATTACTCAGAAAAGTCCCCAATGAAAACAGGCTAAAACAATATTACTACCTTCTTAATAACTTTGTTAATATTGTTGGGAAACACTGGTTATATAATTTATGATTAACTAACTTATCAGTTTAATGCCATTTAAAAGTAAGAAGAATAAACTCATAAATATTATAAATAAAACATAAACAGAGAAAGGAAATACCTCAAGTTCCACCAGAGCTGCAGTCACTGCATCTGTTGCAAGAGCACCAGCCTGTAGTTTTTCAATTGCCTGTGAAACCAATGAGACAAATTATTCATTGGAAAACCGTAACTTTTGTTGGGTGCTAGTGACTCAAGCCTGTAATCCTAGGTATTAGAGAGGCTGAGATCTGAGAATCACAGTTCAAAGCCAGGCAGTAAAGTCCATGAGACAAACTACTTAGAAAAAGAGTGAAGTAGAGCTGTGGCTCAAGTGGTAGAGCACTAGCCTTGAACAAAAAAATGACAAGGACAGTGACCAGGCCTAGAACCAGCAAAAATAACAAACAAACATACTTTTCCATCACAGCCATATATTTCCCAAACATATTTAAAAAAAATAGAGAGATGTTTGGAGTTAATAAAAGTTAGTCAGCAATTCCATTCTGCACTTTAAGTCCTATACTGCTCAGGTTTAAAACAAATAATGTATATATGCAGGTTACTTCATGATATATCTCACTTAATATAACCCAAATTGAAAAAATGAATGAAATCTAGCCATTAAATACAATATACAAAGATTTTAATTAAGTAAAAAAACCCTCTACTCGCCAGGCACTGGTGGCTCACGCCTGTAATCCTAGTTATTTAGGAGGCTGAGATCTGAGGATCACGGTTCAAAACCAGCCTGAGCAAGAAAGTCTGTGAAACTCTTATCTCCAACAAACTACCAGAAAACTGGAATTGGCGCTGTAGCTCAAGTGGTAGAGAGCTACCCTTGAGCTGAATACCTGAGGGACAGCACTCAGGCCAAGAGTTCAAGCCCCAACCAAAACAAACAAACAAACAAACAAACCTCCACTCATCACAGTGCAATTCGAAGCAGATACAAAATTTTATGAATTTCCTTTGGTTAAAATATCTTCACAATTTATATTTTACATAGATAACTGAATCTCAGACAAGCTAGTATGTTCCCTGCACACTTTTTCTACTCTCCTCACCCACATTTTCAAAAGCCAGTTCTCTGTGTGAGAGGCAATCCTCAAACAGAAGAAAACGTTTAGTGAAAGTATTGTTTATATTACAACCAATTTCATATTTACATAATATGAAATAAACTATAGAAAGCAAAGGCCTATAATATTTACCTTACTTTCTTTGGGATAAATTATAAAAAGAGGCCAAGTACCAGTAGCTCATGCCTGTAATCCTAGTTACTCAGGAGGCTGAGATCTAAGGATCACAGTTCAAAGCAGCCTAGGCAGGAAAGGCCGTGAGACTCTTATCTCCAATAAACCACTCGAAAACCAGAAGTGGTACTATGGCTGAAGCAGTAGAGCACTGGCCTTGAGCTGAAGAGTGCAGGGATAGCGCCCAAGCCCAGAGTTCAAGCCCCACAACTGACAAAAATTAAATTAAAAAAAAAAGAAATAGAAAGGAAACAGCAAATAAGAAAAATATAAAACCACTTAGAGGATATTTAGCTTTATTATCATAGGAAAATAATAATACAATCCTAATAACAAAATGTTCTTATTTATTTGTGGTATTCCAATCATAAGAAAAATCTTGGATCCGAAATAAAGTATAATTTTCCTTTTAAATAGTTTTATAAAAATCTAAATGAAAAGAGCTAAAGAAACTCCTATTTATTTGACATGCAGTATTCAATTAACAATATATGCACATAAAAAGAAATGGAAGGTTTGCCAAGAAGGTTTGGGGATCAAAATAATGACAAAGTCTTCTAAGTCCATTCCTGCTTCCACATTAAGTATTTAACAATTTAGTAAAACCTCAAAAGCAAAGGGAAAAAAAGCACAACTGAGTACAAGGGCAAAGCTAACTCAAGAATGACAATGAGTGTGGTTATGATACAAACTAGATGATGAAAAGCAGAAAGATAAAGTATTAGATAGCCTAAGAAAAGTACCCATTTAAATTTCTTTTATTACTTTCTTTTCTCCTTTCATGGAAAGACATTGGCTGACTTCAAACAGTTTTTCCTATCCCTCTACAGAACTCAATGCCTTTACAAAGATTTTAAAAGATATGATTATGTGCCCACAATTCCAACAGCATAGACTTCGATGTGGGGAAGGAAAAGAAAGAGCTAAGCATCGTTTGGAGAATTAAAAACATAAAACACAGCAAGACAAGACTCCACAAAATAACTTTATATTACAACCAAAGGCTGCTCTATAGCTGAAACCTTACATTTTTGAACTTCAATTCATTTAAATCATGCACATTTTGTTCATACCTTCTGACAAGCTCGCTTGCATACATGTTTATATTCCTTGGCTTTCGATTCAGAATGATAACCTGCACCTGTAGTAAAAAGGTTAAAACCAAATATTAAACAAGAATCCTTAATATGCCTAAACAGTAATCTGTGTGTGTGCACATGTGTATGTGTGTGTACATGTGTGCATATGTGTGAACTAGGACTGGAACTCAGGGCTGTGAGCTCTCACTCAGCTTTCTGCCCACAACTGACATTCTACCACTTGAGTGATGCCTCCAGTTCTAGCTTTTTGCTGGTTAAATGGAGATACGATTTGTCTGCCTGAGCTAGCTTCAAACAGAATCCTCAGGGCTCAGTCTTCTGAGCAGCTATAATTATAGGTGCAGGCCACTGTCACCCAGCTCTAAACAATAATCTTGTTCCTCAAGAGAACTATAAGTGTTCATAGTGCCAATATTTACTAGGTCTAGTCATGTTTCTCTAGGAAGTATGACCCTGCATTAGAAAAATAAAAGTCAAACATTAGTTATGAATAAACTATCAAAGACCTTGACTACAATGATTAAAACTAATGCATTCAAATGACAGGTAGATGTATAGAGAGATGGATAGAGAGAGAGAGAGAGAGAGAGAGAGAGAGAGAGAGAGAGAGAGAGAGAGACCATAGAGTTTAGACTCTGAATATAGGAAAATGAAAATGGGCAGAGAATAAAGAACCTGCTAAGAATTAGGTACAGTTGCACTGCTCTGAAATTCAAGACCCTTCAAAGATGGAGGGCCCAGATGTCAAACTTTACTGTGTGCTTCTTTATGGTTCTCTCAAACAGAGATTATAGGCAGATGTAAGATTGTTAGGCAGTTGCTTAAGGAGTTACTTAAGGGTTTCTCAGCTTCGCTTTTAGTTGGCACTCAAACCAGCAACGTGGCTGAACTAATCATTTAAGTCAATCTCTCTGATCTTAAGGTCCCTATTTACAGTACTAAGAACACATGCCAGAGTAAAATATCTCACTCCAAAACATACTTTTTTAAGCACATTTCTAGATGACAATTCAGAGGGACTTCAAACAGAAAGTGTAGATCTGTAGATACTATTTGTATTACTGAAATAGGCAGGATTCCTCTGAAGACTCCTTATTTATCTCTTCTAGATCATATCAAAACCTACCTACCACAGTTGTTGCAGCCTTCTGATGACTGTTACCTCAGGGACTTTCTCTCCCCAACATTTGTTCAAATTTTTTTTCTTTCTTTTGTGCTCTAATAACCTGTCCCCATCCCCGCCCCAGAAGCCTCAAGCTCCTAATCCCTCTGTAGTTCAAAATGTTACTACAGTTTCAACTATCTAGCCTTTTTTGGGTGTCATCATTACATTACGGCTGCAGTGCAAATTATCAAGCTAACAAATCTATTACATATTTTTACCTGCTTACTTAATATCAGCTCATTTCATAGAATTATTGAATCTCCAGAGGTAAGAGGAAATTTTAAATTTTCAAGTTAACAAATCTATTTGTTTTTTCCTGTTTACTTATTATGAGCATATTTCATAGAATTACTGAATCTTCAGAGGTAAGAGAAAAACTTTTAAATCCCCACAAAAATGAATTAGCTCGAAAATTGTGTAAGATGACTCTAAGATAACCATATTCTAATATGAGGCCAATGAACACTTTTCAAAAGCATTATTCTAAACAACATAAACCAGTTTAAAAATTACTTTGGACTGGATGCTGGTGACTTACACCTGTAATCATAGCTACTCAGGAGGCTGAGACCTGAAGATTGCAGTTTGAAGCCAGCCCAGGTAAGAAAGTCTGTGAGACTCTTATTTCCAATAAACTACTCAGAAAAGGCCAGAAATGGTGCTGTGGCTCAAAATGGTAGAGTACTAGCCTTGAGCACAAAGAGGCTCAGAGACAGTGCTGCTCAGGCCCTGAGTTCAAGACCCAGAACCAGCAAAAAAAAAAAAAAAGGAAAGAAAAAGAAAAAAATTACTTTAGTTTTAACACCAATAATCTAAATATATCCATCCATTATATGGAGCCAAAGTAAATAATAGAGGAAGGAAGAGAAAACAACACAGTGATTGTCATTATATAAATTTTGCCAATTGTAACTGGCAAAGTTGGTTAAACACATGTAGAAAACTAAAGCTAGATCCTTGTATATCACCCTGACCAGAATCAACTCCAAATGGATCAACAACCTCAAGTCAAAGTAGACACCCTGAAAACATTATAGGAAGGAATATGAGAAATTATAGGGTGCCTTGGCACAGGTCAAAATTTTCTTAATGAAGACCCAGAAACACAACCAATCAAAGAAAGGTTGGACAAATGGGATTACATGACACTGCACAGCTTCTGCATGGCAAAGGACATAGCTAGCAAGATCAATAGAAAGCCCATGGATTGGGAGAACATCTTCACTATCATACAACAGACAAGGGTCTCATATCTAAAATATACTTAGGGCTCAAAAAATTAAATCCCCCAACAACAAATCCTCAAAGAAACAACTGCCCGATTAATAGGTAGGCTAAAGACTTAAAGAGAGACTTCTCTGAAGAGGAAATAAGAATGGCCAATAGACACATGAAGAAATGCTCAACTTCTCTAGCCATAAAAGAAATGAAAATCACAACATTGAGATTCCACCTCACCCCAGTTAGAATGGCTATAATCAAGAACTCTAGTAATAATCCATGCTGCAGGATGTGGCCAAAAGGGAACCCTCCTGCATTGTTGGTGGGAATGTAAACTTGTTCAATCACTTTGGAAAGCAGTATGGAGGTCCCTCAGAAGACTCCATATAGAGCTCCCCTATGACCCAGCAATCTCACTTTTGGTTACCCAAACAATCACAAACAAGGCGTACTAAAGCTACCAGCACAACCACGTTTATCTCAGAATTTTAGCTAAGATATGGAACCAACCCAGATGCCCCTCAATAGATGAATTGATCAAGAAAGGATGATATATATATATATATACGTATATATATATATATATATATATATATATACACACACACACATACATACACAATGGAATTCTATGCCTCCATCAAAAAGAATGACATCGCCCCATTTGTTAGGAAATGAAAAGACTTGGAAAAAATTATGTTAAGTGAAGTAAGCCAGGCCCAAAGAAACATAGGTCTCATGGTTTCCCTTATTTGCAATAACTCGTATATGTCTAGCACAAGCAGAAAGGTCAAAAGCTATGAACATATGACCATATAAAATGATGTTCAGGAAATGAACCCCAAGGTAGGGACACAGAAGTTTTATCTTTGTTGCTGCTATTTTTAATGTACTTACAATGTACTGTGTGATTTTTTTTTGTTTCTTTTGTATGTTCTTCCCCAATGGTATAACCCCTGTTGTCACTGTATTTGATTCTAGTGCCCTTGTATATACATTGTTCTAATTTGGGGAGCAGAAGGGAAATAACAAAATGCTGAAATAAGGTTGATTCATTGTAACAATGAGATGTACAAGACACTATGTTGAAAAGAACTTTACAGCTTTTGGGGGCTAGAGGGAGGGAGAAGTTAGGGAGGTAGAGAGGGAAGGGATGGTAGGGGAAAAACAAAGGAGGGGAAACAATGTTCCATAGGAAATGTACTCATTACCTTACACATGTAACTGTAACCCCTTTGTACAGTATCTTTACAATAAACAATAATTTTAATTAAAAATAAAAAAATAATAAAGAAGAATTGTCATTATAAGATCTTCCAACTTACTGGGAACGTGGCTCAGTGGTAGAGCGCTTGCCTTGTATGCATGACATCCTGGGTTCAATTCCTCAGCACCACATAAGCAAAAAGAAAAAAGCCGGAAGTGGCACTGTGGCTCAAGTGGTAGAGTGCTAGCCTTGAGCTGAAGAGCTGAGGGACAGTGCCCAGACCCAGAGTTCAGGCCCCACGACCGGACCCAAAAATAAAAAAAAAAAAAAAGATTCCAGCTAAAGAGATAGGGAGGGTACCTCACCAGCTTAATATGAAACAAATTCCTCAGTTTCATGTTTGACCTGTCTGATGTGAAACTCAATTCTCAGCGTACTTCAAAGCAAGAAAAAGAAAATTACCATTTGGGCTTGCATTTCACCCTGAAGGTCTTACCTGCGTGCACCAGCACAAAGCCTCCTCGTTTCTCTTTATAGGACTGCTTTGTTTCCAATTCTTTGGCTGTTATCTTAACACCTGAAGGCTGAGATGATCTGGAAGGCAGTCCTTCTCCTGAACTCATCCCCTTCTCCATGGTCATTCTCCAAGATTATCATCTTCTATCAGGCAAAGGGCATACTTCTATCCAAACAGCAATTTCAGGAAAGGAATTAGCCTAGAGAAAAACAGACGATTACTTACAAAAATTCATGTGAAGATTTTTAATCTATTTTTAGTTATTTAAATGGATGCAGAAAATATGAAAAGGTTAAAACTTAAATATCCATCCAATGACAATACTTACATAAAGACCTGTAGACAAATGAACTTCTGTTAGAAAAAAAAAAAAAGACCTAATATTAAGTCCAAAGATACTGTTTCTTAAATGCTGAAACAAGGACAAAGGATGACCCACTGCAACAACAATACGCACAAGACACTATGTCAGAAATAAACTTTACAACTTGCAGGGCTGGGGGTGGTGAGTGGAAGAAGAGATAGTGGGAGAAAACAAAGGAGTGGATAACAATGTTCAACAAGAAATGTACTCATTACTCATGTAACTGTGGCCCCTCTGTATAGCATGTTTACCCTCAAAAGAAATTTAATAAAAATAGAAGATATTGTATATTTTTATCCACACTTAAACAGTCTTCCATATAAATTACATATCATTTTCTCTTCCTTCAAATCACTGTTAATAAGCTCTGGGACATTTTATAATAACAATGCTAGCCACATCATCATGTTTTGATATAAAACTTATATTTCTGATTATTCAAATAAGGAAGAAAAACAATAAGATACATCTCTATGTGAAATTCTTAAGACAATCTTTATAAAATAGAACTAAGTCCTAATAAATGCATATGAAGAAGTCCTGGGTTCGATTCCTCAGCACCACATAAACAGAAAAGGCCAGAAGTGGCACTGTCTCTCAAGTGGTAGAGTGCTAGCCTTGAGCAAACAAGAAGCTCAGGTAGATAGGTGCCAGTGGCTCACTCCAGTAATCCTAGCTATTTAGGAGGCTGAGATCTGAGGAGCATGGTTCAACGCTAGCCCAGGGAGGAACGCCCATGAGACTCTTATCTCCAATAAACCACTCAGAAAACCAAAGTAGCGCTATTGCTCAAATGGTAGAGTGCTAACCTTGAGCTGAAGAGCTGAGGGACAGTGCTCCAGGCCCAGAGTTCAACCTCCAGGACTGGTAAAAAAAAAAAAAAAAAATATATATATATATATATATATATTAATTAAATGATAAGACACAAATTTAATGAAACAATTTGTAAGGAAATTATGTCACAAAGCTTCTTATTCTTCTCACTTGCATTACCACCTCACAACTGTCAGTCCTGGCTGGCTTAATAGCAATGACAGGAGAGCATATTGCAGTTCAGGAGAAAATTAATGATTTAAAAATCCACCAAGAAAGAAAGGAAAGAAAGAAAGAAAGAAAGAAAGAAGGAAAGAAAGAAAGAAAGAAAGAAAGAAAGAAAGAAAGAAAGAAAGAAAGAAAGAAAGAAAGAAAGAAGAAAGGGAGGGAGGGAGGAGGGAAGGAGGGAGGGAGGAAGGAAGGAAGGGAGGGAGGGAGGGAGGAAGGAAAGAAAGAGTGAAGTGATCAGATTCAAAGGGTTAAGTAAAAATGTGCACCATGGTTTAAATTGAAAAGAGGAGGGGGCAGGCATTGTAGCACGTATATGTAATTTCAGCACTCTGGAGACCTAGATACTACAAGGTTTGTTGAACTAGATAGTAAGATACTGTCAAGACAAAGAAGAAAAAAAGAAGGGAAAGGGGGGAAAAAGAAAGGAAGTAAACAAGGAGAAAGAAAGACCTATAGGAAGGAACGAAGGAATGAAGGAAGGAAGGAAAGAAGGAAGGAATGAAGGAAGGAAGGAAGAAAGGAAAGAAGGAAGGAAGGAAGGAAGGAAGGAAAGAAGGAAGGAAGGAAGGAAGGAAGGAAGGAAGGAAGGAAGGAAGGAAGGAAGGGAAGGAAGGAAGGAAGGAGGGAGGGAGGGAGGGAGGGAGGGAGGGAAGGAAAGAAAAGAAGTGAGGGCAGGGAGGTCAATTCTCTTTTTCAATATAAAATACCCTCTCTCCTTCCCCTCCTTTCCCGTGTGTGTGTGTGTGTGTGTGTGTGTGTGTGGTGGTGGTGGTGGTGGTGGTGGTGGTGGTGGTGGTGGTGGTGGTGGTGGTGGTGGTGGTGGTGGTGTTAACTCTGCTGTCCCTCAGCTCTTCAGCTCAAGGCTAGTGCTCGACCACTTGAGGCACAGAGCCACTTCTGGCTTTTTCTGCTTCTGTGGTGCATGCAAGGCAAACACTCTACCACTGAGCCACCTTCCCAGCCCTAATCCCTTTTTATCTTATTGTAAAGGTGATGGATGTACAGAGGGGTTATAGTTACATACGTAAGGTACATTTCTTTTTAAACAGTGTGCCCCCCCCTCATTTTCTCCCACTTTCCCCAAAGTGCCATTTTCGAATTTACCTATTTATGCTGCCATTACAAGTTTATGATTGATCTCATTTCATTGTTCCCTCTTACCTTGTTTCTCTCAGTTAAAAATCATATTTGAGGACTGGGAATGTGGCTTAGTGGTAGAGTGCTTGTCTAGCATGCATGAAGCCCTAGGTTCCATTCCTCAGTATCACATAAACAAGGCGCTAGCCTTGAGCAAAAAAAGCTCAAGGACAGTGCTCAGGCCCTGAGTTCAAGCCCCAGGACTGGCAAACAAAAAAAAATTAAATACATATATATATATATATATATATATATATATATATATATATATATATATATTTAAGCTGAGCAGGCACTAGTGGTTCACACCTGTAATCCTAGCTACTTAGAACACTAAGATGTGAGGATTGCAGTTTGAAGCTATCCTAGGCGGAAGGTCTATGAGACTTTTATCTCCAATGAACTAGCAAAAAAGCTGTAAATGGAGCTATGACTAAAGAATGCTAGTTTTGAGCACAAAAGCTTGGCAATAATGTCTAGGCCCTGTGTTCAAGCCCACATACTACTACTACTAATAATAATAATAATAATAGATTATAGTTTTATTTTGAATCTCTTTTGAGTGATATTTAGCATCCTTTATTCAACTATTTTTTCTCTAACCTGTGTTTTATCTTTTAATTATTAACTATTAATTTGTTTGTGTGTGTGCTAGCATTGAGGTTTGAACTGGGCCTTGCAATCTTGCTTGGCTTTTTGGCTAAAGGCTAGTATTTTACTACTTGTACTACACCTCTACTTGTAGCTTTTTGCTGGTTAATTGAAGATTAGAGTCTCAGATTTGTTTGCTTGATCCTCAGATCTCAGCCTCTTGAGCAGCTAGGATTGCATGTTAGCCACCAGTGAGTAGCTAACTCATTGCTGTGTGTAATCTTTTCATCATTTCTTGGCATTTTTTTATTTATTGACAAGTTAGACCTTCAATGAGTTTCTGATTAAACAAAATTGATGAAACTGATGTTTGAGTAGGTATTGCTTTATTTCCTCTATTTATTTTGGAGTATTGAGGTTTGAACTAATTGCCTGAGCCATGCCTCCAACTGTTTTACCTGTTTTGTTATTATTGTTATTGGTATTGTTGTTGTTGTTACTGTTTTACTAGGGATTGGACTCTAGGACTCATGCTTTGCTCAGCAGAGGCTGAGGCACATCTCCAGTACCTATGGCCCATTTTTTTTAGATAGTATCTCACTTTTCTCCCAGTAATGTGCCTGGGTGGCTATCTACCCTACCTAGGATAACAAGAACTTTTTGCCATGCCCAGCTCTCAGTTTAGAAGGGGTTTCGTCACCTTTTCTGCCTAGTCTGGCCAACTGTAATCCAATCTCACTCTTCCAAGTAGCTATGATTATAGATGCCACTGGTACCCATTCCTAATTGAATTCAAAACATTTCCTGTGTCAGGTGTCAGTGGCTCATGCCTATAATCCTAACTACTTAGGAGGCTGAGATCTGAGGATGGCGGTTCAAAGCCAGCCTGGGCAGGGAAGTCCATGAAACTCTTATCTACAATAAACCATCCGAAAACTGGAAGTGTCGCTGTGGCTCAAGTAGTAGAGTGCTAGCCTTGATCAAAAAAAGCTCAAGGACAGCTCCTAGCCACTGAACTCAAGCCCCACAACCATCCCATACTGAAAAAAAGAAAAAAAATCAGGCAAGTATGGTGGCACAAGCTTGTAATCTTAGCACTCAGAGGTTGAGGAAGGAGGAGTGTGAATTCAAGGCTGGCCTGAGCCACTTTGGGAGACCGTTTCAAAATCATTAAACATACAACAAAACGAAGAAGAAGAAGAAGAAAGAAGAAGAAGAAGAAGAAGAAGAAGAAGAAGAAGAAGAAGAAGAAGAAGAAGAAGAAGAAGAAGAAGAAGAAGAAGAAGAAGAAGAAGAAGAAGAAGAAGAAGAAGGAAGAAGAGGAAGAAGAAGAAGAAGAAGAAGAAGAAGAAGAAGAAGAAGAAGAAGAAGAAGAAGAAGAGGAAGAAGAAGAAGAAGAAAGAAGAAGAAGAAGAAGAAGAAGAAGAAGAAGAAGAAGAAGAAGAAGAAGAAGAAGAAGAAGAAGAAGAAGAAGAAGGGGAAGGAGGGGGAGGAGGAGGAGGAGGAGGAGGAGGAGGAGGAGGGAGGAGGAGGGAGGAGGAGGGAGGAGGAGGGAGGAAGAAGGAGGAGAAGAAGAAGAAGGAGAAGGAGAAGGAGAAGAACACACCTAAAATGATGATGATAACAGTAAAGGCAATGGAATACAATGTAAAAGTAATACTGTCCAGGAAGAGCTAAGTGGGAGGGGAGGTGGGGGGAAAAGGAGAGGATAATGAGGGGTAAGAAGAATATCACATATATACATGAAGACCAAATAATACTACCAAATGCTGTTTGAAAAGGTGAGGATGGAAATAATGAAGAGAAATATGGTATAAGGAAGGAATTTGTTCAAAGTACACTTTGTGCACATATAGATATATCACAATGAAACCATCTTATATGAGAGATGTATTCTAATTCAAAAATAATAAAAATATTTATAGCCAGACATTTAGAAAATTATTCAAAACAATCAAAAGGTGGAAACGATCCAAATATCCATCTAATAAAAGTGGACTTAAAAATAAAAATGTGTCATATTCAGACAATGAAACATCACTCAGCCATAATACATGTGTAAATGTGTAAATGAACATTGGAAACAATGAAACAAGCCAGATAAAAAAGGCCACTTATTTTACAATCCCATTTATAGGAAACATCCAGAAGAGGTGAATTTAAAGACACAAGAAAATAAATGAGTGGTTACTTAGGGATCAAGAAGAAATGGCAAGTAACTGATAGTAGTAGCAAAGTTTCCTTTTGTGGTAGCAATTCCTGAAAAGATTTGTCAGGAACCTACAGATACATAATATTATGCATATCATCAAAGTACAATACAATGCCCATATGACCAATGCTCTAAATACTGATCAGGGTGATGATGGCTGTCCATCTCTATGAATATAGAGTAAGAAAAAAAAAGTCTTGTTTCCAACAAGTGGCATATTTTGCAAGATACTAAATCCATTGGCCTTTCTTAATCTTCCACTTGGAACCTTTAATTCCTAGGATCACCAGCTTTTCTTGGCAAGCATGTATATCTACTACTCTAGTTCTTCATGATCCCTCTGACCCTACTCTCAAATGTCTCCTTCAGAAATTCAGTCAACTTGGCAACCTTCAAAATCATCCTATCAGCAAATCAGATGTTTCCCAACTCTTTACCTTCAGGGTTGGGCTCTACACACTATTTTTCCCTCCTGGAGAACATCTTCCTCACTCTCAGTCTACCCAAAACAAGCTCACCCCAATGCCCCCAAAATCTAATTATTCCCATATTATACCTTGGATTTTAACTTCCTTTTTCTCTATTCTTGTTTAGCCCAAATTCCCTTAGCCTGTTGCAACAGCATCCTAACTTTTCTCCCCAAATCCAAGCTATCATAAAGCAACCAGCTACAAAAGACTGCCAAAATAAGTCTCATAAAACATAGCTCCAATCAAAATAAATACTACGCCACGCGAAATGAACAGACAATAAATAAAAGAGGAATCTGTGAAACAAGTATCCAATGTGAAACAAAGAGTATTCAAAGTATCTAGCTCCATATTGGTGCCATAAATGAATGCAACCACTTTGAAAAGGGTTTTGTAAGTAAGTAACAAGAGCCTCAAAGCGTATAATAGTGTATATATTATCTATCCAGAAATACTCCATGAATCAATGACACAAGTTAACAGTATCTTGGATACTTCTAAGAAAAATGGAGAAAGTGAGGAAAAGAATAAAAGGGCAGGCTGGGAATGTGGCTTCTGGTAGAGTCCTTGCCTAGCATGCATGAAGCCATGGGTTCCATTCATCAGTACCACATAAACAGAAAATGCTGGAAGTGTCCCTGTGGCTCCAGTGGTAGAGTGCTAGTTTGAGCAAAAGCTCTAGTGGTAGAGTGCTAGTTTGAGCAAAAGCTAGACCCTGGTTCAAGCTCCAGGACTGGCAAAAAAAAATAAATAAATAAAATAAAATAAAAGGGAATTCTATTTATCCTAAATTTCTATTACTAGGTACAATCTAATGAAAAAGACTATCTAAATTGGCCATTTCTAAGACCAAAGTGAATATTAATTAACAATTAACTGGATCATCAAGGCTAGGAGGCTCATAATAAACCAGTTTACTCTAGGAACCTCGAAGGCATTAAGGTAAGTTCTAAATCTTGGATGTCCTGTCTTTTGAATGATTCTTTGTTTGCACATGCACATTCTTTTTTTTAACATTTAGGAAAGACCATGTGTCTTAAAAGTATGGTACTTTTTTTTTCCCTCCTCATTCTAGTTTTGTGTAGTCTTTCACGAGTTGAAAGAGGGAAGACATACAATCCTTCCATCTTACCAAGGAAATATTTGTACAGAAAAGCTACCCCTTAAGCTACTGCAACAGATGGCTCAAAAAAGATCTATGTTGTGGCTCTCTTTTTCAGTATTTCTGTATTTCCCAGATATGCTCAAAGAACCTCTGCTGTGTGTGTGTGTGTGTGTGTGTGTGTGTGTGTGTGTATGTATGTACGTGATGTGAGGAGCATTATTTAGAAATGATTAAACTCTTCGGTGTATAAGTAAAAATTCCTCAGCTTGTTATGCGAAGATCTGAGTCACATGATCCACCAATAGACGTTCCTTCCTCTCCCAAGCAGAAGGCAAGTCAAGGGGAACCACTTCCTTCCGGAAACATGATGCCCTCAAATGCCAGAGCACCCCCCAGCTGTCCCCCACCCCTCCCCCACCCTGCACCCCAGCTTCAGCTTTTCACACACACACACACACACACACACACACACACACTTCCCAGCTGCTTCATCTCCCGTCCTTTTCCTCTTCCTCGCCAGTCAATGCTCATCAAGCCCAGCGGGACTGTCACCAGGCCGCTAGGACCGCCACGCTGGGGTGTCTGGGCACCCCCTGCTCACCCCCACCGAGACAGTCAGGACTGACTGGGGTGTGTCCTCTCCGATCTCTACGAACCTCAGGGACACCCTCCTCTCCACCCCCCCTCCCCAGGACATCTTCCCGCGCCCCAGCGACTGCAAATCGGGTGGCAGCACGGCGGCCACGCAGCCCTCCGAGGCCTCCACGCCGAAGACCCGGCAAGGAAGAAGGGGGAGAGGGGTGGCATGGGCCCCACGCGCGACCAAGACTGAGCAGCAGGGGCATCCTAGACTGGGGAGAGCTTCCTGCGCGCTGGCCCCTGGCGACCCGGGAGAGGATGTCCCAGCCAGCCCGAGGGGCGCAGAGACCGCGGCGTGGCCGCGGCAGCGGTGCCGACAGCGTGAGGAAGAGAGGACACTCACCCGCCTCAGCCCCGAGCACACACGGCACCGGAAGGAGTCACCCGCCCGTTGCCAGGGTGAGGAAGCGGGCGTGACGCAATGCGCTTTGATTGGCCGGGGCGAGCCCCACGTGGCCGGAAGCGGGCTGCTGTGATGCAGCCCTCCGGACCCGCCACGGTTCAGCCCGGCCCGCACAGGTGTGCTCGCCTTGACTCTTTCGTGGGAGGGGTGAGAGGTGGGGGTGGGGAGGATGCTGGAGGTTGTTTTTCCTGTTTTTGTGTGGAGGTCTTCTCTGGAGTTTGTATTCGAGTGTTTTCAGCTGGGAAGGCGCCATCAACCTGTCTCTTCACACACACACTCCACCCCGCCATCCCCGCCGCCCGGGATAGCCGGCTGGCTGGGCGGGCCTGCACCTGAACCCTGGGCATGGCTGACGAGCCTGTTCTGTGAAATAAGCAATTGTAAAGGATACATCGTCGGTGGATGTGCTATTTGCGTGCTTTCGGCAGTCCTCTGTCTCCTAACTGTAAGGAACACTAGGTTCCTGCCTGACATCTATGAAAGAGGAGGGAGGAGGGAGTCAGCCAGGCGCCAGGGAGGAGGGAAAGCATGTCCGTCCAGGATGAGCAGCATTTCAAATCTCTCTCCCTAACCCTTCTATCTATGGAGTAACACACACTCACTACATATAATATCCTCTATCTTTTCCATGTGTAATCATCTGTAGTGTATCCTTTTCACTTTATTTCAGGATGTCTTCATTTCCCTTCATTCTTATCTAGATAGCCACCAAGTCCACAAGAACAGAAAGGTGATTGTTGGCCCTCCATGCGGCCGGGGGAGAGACCTGGGAAAGAGGGGCGGCTAGCCTAGGGTAAGGGCGGGGGGAAAGGTGTGGCCACATCGAATCAGATGTGACCTCTTCCAGGTGTGCCAGGTGCCTAGGTAACTCAGGTACTGGGCAGAGACTTGGCTGCGAGGAGGGTGGAGTCTGCTCGCCATCCAGGAGCGGACCTTACAGTGCTCCCACAGAAATTCCCACTTAGAATTTACTGGAGATTTTCTTTATGTTTAAGTTTTCTATGTGAAGATAAAATCACACTTAGTTTACTATGTATAAGAAGCACTTGCTAAGTGTGTCTTCTAGCCGTGGGAAGGTCCCACTTAGAATTTAAATGTGGAAGACACTAAATTAAAATATATATATATGAATTTTGTATTTTTTCAACTGTTGGTACCCTGAATACATATTTAATAATTTTTGTATAGTGCAATATTTTCTTTTAATATTTTTCTCCATAAGAAAAAAAAGGGTAAAAAAGCTATGAAATTTATTTTAAATTTTAGAATTGAGATATGTAGGATTATTTATTTTATTTTATTTTAGTCGGTCGTGGGGCTTGAACTTTGGGCTTGGGCCCAGTCCCTGTGCTCTTCAGCTCAAGGCGAGCTCTCTACCACTTGAGCCATAACGCCACTTCCGGTTTTCTGGTGGTTTATTGGAGATAAGAGTCTCACAGACTTTCCTGCCCGGGCTGCCTTTGAACCAAGATCTTCAGAACTTAGCCCCCTGAGTAGCTAGGATGAGAAGTATGAGCCACCTGCATCAGACCTTAGGTTCTCCTTTTACCCTTCCTTGCTTGTCAAAACTTTCAAAACCAAAGCTACATGCTATACTTTTATTGTTATATTGTTACATTCATTCCACTTGCAGGTAACAAAATCCCTTGAAGATACTGTTATTGAGCTATCACTACTAGGTAACAAGTTTCCTTTTCTCACAATTTAATGGTAGGAATAAAACAGACCTAAAGCCAGAAGTTACATAATAAATGATAGGCACTCAGGCAAATTACTGTGTTTTTTTATACAAGTTACATTTATGATAATTGTAACATTGCTTCTTTAACTTTTCTGGTCTCAGGACACACCTTTAATAATTTGTGTTTTATATGTATTTATTATTTTTGTGGCATTGGGGATGCAATCCTGGGCTTATAAAGGCTACATATGAGCTTTACCATGGAGCTACAACCCCAGTCCCCATTTTTATTTTTAATAAGATGCCATTATAGAAAAAGTCTCAAGGGGGCTGGGAAGGTGGCTAAGTGGTAGAGCGCTTGCCTTGCATGGCTTAGGCACTGGGTTCGATTCCTTAGCACCACATAAGCAAAAAGAAAAAAGCCGGAAGTGGCACTATGGCCCAAATGGTAGAGTGCTAGCCTTTAGCTGAAGAGCTGAGGGACAGCGCCCAGGCCCAGAGTTCAGACCCCATGACCGGACCCCCCCCCCAAAAAAAAGAAAGAAAAAGTTTCAAGGCCACTAAAAATTCCCATATAACCTTCAATTTATTCATTGTTAATTGTACATTTGCTTTTTTTTCTCTTAAAATAGGTAGCCATTTCAATGTTTATTATAGCTATCTTTTCCCTTATACATTCTTCAGATATATTTGTAAAGGAAAAGGATATTCTTACAAATGAGCACTATATACTCACCCAAATCAGGTATTTTAACATTGATCTACTGCTCCCCCCCCCCTTTTTTTTTTCTTTTGTTGGTCATGGGGCTTGAACTCTCAGCCTAGGCACTGTCACTGAGCTCTACCACTTGAGCTGCAGCACCACTTCTAGTTTTCTGGTGGTTATTTGGAGATAAGAGTCTCACAGACTTCCCTGCCCGAGCTGGCTTTGAACCATGATCTCAGATCTCAGTCTCCTGAGTAGCTAGGATTACAGGCCTGAGCCACCAGCACCTGGCTGCTCTTTTTAATATGCAGTCCCTATGGAAATCATACCATGCATTTCAATATTTTGTGTGTGTGTGTGTGAGTTGTGGGGCCTGAACTCTGGGCCTGTGCGCTGTCCCTCAGCTCTTCAGCTCAAGGATAGCACTCTACCACTTGAGCCACAGCGCCGCTTCAGCTTTTCCTGCTTCTATGGTGCTGAGGAATTGAACCCAGGGCCTCATGCATGCAAGGCAAGCACTCTACCACTGAGCCACTTTCCCAGCCCTCAATATTTGTTTTTTTTTTTTGGTCCGGTCATGGGGCCTGAAATCTGGGCCTAGGCACTCAGCTCTTCAGCTCAAGGCTAACACTCTACCACTTGAGCCACAGCGCCATTCCCGGCTTTTTTTTTTTTTTCTGCTTATGTGGTACTGAGGAATCCAACCCAGGGCCTCAAGCATGCAAGGCAAGCACTCTACCACTGAGCCACTTTCCCAGCGCTCAATAATTTTTTATATGATATTATCTCCCATCTAGGAACCAGGATCATAAATTACATTTGATTATCATGAAAAACACTAGTGTGAGCTAATTCTTTTTTCTCATTCAAACTACTTTAAATAATCTTACGTGCCAGGCATCAGTGGCTCACGCCTGCAATCCTAGCTACTCAGGAGGCTGTCTCCAATAAACCACTCAGAAAACCAGAAGTGGCACTGTGGCTCAAGTGGTAGAGCACTAGCCTTGAGCTGAAGAGCTCAGGGACAGTGCCCAGGCCCAGAGTTCAAGCCTCACAACTGACAAAAAAGAAAAAAGAAAAAGAAGCAAACAGATGAAAATGGCTTATGGAATCAAAAGTAAAACTCTCAGAAAAGATCAGAGTCAGAAGTCAAGGGTGGTAGTGTATGTATGTAGCCATAACCTCAACTTCTGAGGAGGCAAAGCCACACAGGCAATATTAATGAGACACCAACTCAAAAACAAAATCTAAATAAAAGAGCTAGGAGCATGGATCAAGTGACAGAAGTTTTGTCTGGGATGCATGAAGCACTGTGTTCAATAAGATGAATGAACCCAACCATAGAATGAATCAACTCCAGTGTGTTTCTAGTACTTGTCTCTCTGCTCAGAAATCAAATTCCAGGGTGAAGACCTTTTGCAACGTAAGTTATATCATGAATTTATTCAAAAGAAAACAAGAACTTTGAATTTATAATCCCAAGTGCAACTGATAAAATGAGGTAGGTAATTGAGAAATTGTTCCCAAGAGGAGGGACATGGATACTAGGCTGCAAAACTACCAAGTACACATTTTTTCAGAATGGGTTGTGACTTTGCCTAAATTAGAGCTCCAGCCATCTTTACAGTTTTCTTAATATCTACCTATGGTATGTTGTCTATTTCTTCAAATTCAGTACACTTTCAGAAAACATTAAACATATTCTTTGGTCCAGGTACAGTTTCTCATGCCTATAATCCCAGCTATTTGGGCAGTGGATCCTGTTTTGAGGCCAACCCAGGCAAAAAGTTAATGTGTCTCTATCTCAACCAATATGCCAAGTGTAGTTGTTCATGTCTGTACTCTCAGCTACAAAGAAGGATGATGGTCTACATAGCTAGGCTGATGGTCCGAGGCAAATTGCAAAACCCTATCTTAAAAACAGCTAAAGCTAAAGGTGCAGATTCTATAAATCAAGTGGTAGAGGTCTTGCCTAGGAAGTGCCAGGCCCTAAGTTCAAAACACCAATACTGCCAGTATATGTATATGTATCCCTAGTTCAGAATTATATAGCTAATAATATTTCATCTTTTATAAGATTTACAAGGAAGAGTGCAAAGAAAGTAGGAAAAAATATCTAGCTTTTATTCTAATGTTTCTATTAATTTTGAGGATGATCTTAAAGGGAGATAATTTGTATATTAACCTGGGTTTTTTTCTTTTGTTTTGTTTTTGTGCCAGTCTTAGGAATTGAATGCAGTGCCTGGGAGCTGTCCCTGAGCATTTCTGCTCAAAGCTAGTACTCTGCCACTTGAGCTACAGCTCCATTCCCAGTTTGGTGTTTGTTGTTGTTGTCGTTTTGTTTCATTTTGGTTTGGGTGGTGCATTGGAGATAATAGTCTCATGGACTTTCTCATGGACTGGCTTTGAACTGCAATCCTTAGATCTCAACCTCTCATGTACCTTGAATTACACGAATGAGCCATAGAGTCCACCAGATTAAACTGTTTTTAATCCTTTGATTATGGAAATTTTTGGAGAAAGTAGAGAGTATTCTGATGGAACTCTATGTTCTAATTGCCAGTTCATCTGTAGTTTATCTGGTCTTACTCCCACCTCACACACTCTGTTAGCAGAAGCTTCTGGTACCCAGATCACATCCTGGCTGACTTTGGTCTGGAGCCTGGCAGGCTGTTCCAGCTTGCAACGTCAGCTTTCCTGGCTTTCTGGTTCTTGGCCCAGAGCCATGTTCAAACACAGTGGCTTACTCAGCCTTGGTGCCTAAACACAGCTCAGAAATCTTTGGACATTAACATTTCCTCCAAATGTTTCTCTGTCCATCAGACTCATTCTAAAAGACAACTGTAAAGTTCTGAGTTCTCTGGGTATTGAGTCCTGAATAATCAGTGCAGCATCTTTCCATTGGATTTGCCTTCCTCCTTGCCTTCTTCTTCCTAACTTCTAACATTTGTTTCCTAAAACCCACCTCCTCTCAAAATTTCCTTACACCAAAATTCCTGTCTCAAGGTCTGCAACAGAGTGGCCCAAACTAAAATTAGCATCTTTTATCCAGCCACAGCTTTTGGTTACCATCAAAATTGAATGTTCATTTATATGAAGCTCATTGCATAGACAGAACTCAGGACATTTTTCAAGATGCTGGTTGATAGAACTGACTGTTATAGAAACTCTGGGAGCATGCTTGTTCCTCTTTTCTATAAAAATGACTACATTCCTAAGAATATCCTCCTTTGATCTCACTGTGTGAATTGTTGAGCTGTTTAATTAATCATGCCCAAGTGTAATTTCTTTTGTATTTTACTATCCATTGAGTTTGCTTGTAGATTTATAGGCACATTCTAGTTATTACAAATGAGGGAAACCATGCAACCTATGCTTTTTTGGGTCTGGCTTACTTCACTTAATGCAGTTTTCCCCAAGTCTTTCTATTTACTTACAAATAGGGCAATGTCATTCTTTCTGATGGAAACATAAAATTCCATTGTGTGTGTGTGTGTGTGTGTGTGTGTGTGTATCACATTTTCTTTATCCATTCATCCACTGATACGAATATGGTCATATAAAATGGTGCTTACTGAAGTGAACTCCAAGAATTGGAAATAAGAGTGTATTATTATTATTATTATTACTATTATTGTTGCACTGTTTGTGATTCTTTTTTTTTTTTTTTGGTCGGTCGTGGGGTCTGAACTCGACCTGGGCACTGTCTCTCAGCTCTTCAGCTGTCGACTAGCCCTCTACCCCCACTTCTGGCTTTTTCTGCTTATGTGGTGCTGAGGAATCGAACCCAGGGCCTCATGCATGCAAGGCAAGCGCTCTACCACTGAGCCACCTTCCCAGCCTTGTGGTTCTTTTTTTCTTCTGTTTTTTTTTCCCCCTTCTGTCACTTTTTTTTATTTCTGTATCTTCTGTCTTGTGTGTAAGTTTATCTCATTTGGGGAGTGGAAGGGAAGCACAGAAATGATGGGACAAAGGGTGAGCTAACTCAGCAGTGATAGTCACTAGATACTATGCTGGAAATGAATTATACAACTTGTGGAGTAGGGTGCTCAAGAGGAAGAAAACGGAGAAAATGAGGGAGGGGTGACACTGTTCAAGAAGAATTGTACTCAGCCGGGCGCTGGTGGCTCACGCCTGTAATCCTAGCTACTCAGGAGGCTGAGATCTGAGGATCAAAGTTCAAAGCCAGCCCGGGCAGGAAAGACTGTGAGACTCCTATCTCCAATAAACCACCAGAAAACCGGAAGTGGTGCTGTAGCTCAAGTGGTAGAGTGCTCGCCTTGAGCTGAAGAGCTGAGGGACAGCGCCAAGGCCCAGAGTTCAAGCCCCACGACCGACAAAAAAAGAAAAAAAAAAAAAAAAAAAAAAAGAAGAATTGTACTCATTATCTACCTTATATAACTGTAACCCCTCTGTAGAAAAAAAGGCTTTTGTCTTGGGGCTAGGGGTATTGCTCAATGTAAAGTGCTGACCTTGTATATGAGAACCCTGAGTTTTATTCTCAGCACTGTAAGAAAAAAAAGGGGGGGGTGAGAATAAGGGAGGTAAGGAAGGAAGAAGGAAAGGCTATTCATACATTAAAACCTCAACTTAAGTCCTGTCCACAACACTGCCTCACCCTGTTTATACATACACTTTTTGGAGTGTTGAACCCAACCAATAGGGAAGCAAAGGAACAAATACATCTCCTTATTGATTTCCTTTTAACCCCAAAGCTTTTACAAGTTATCACTTACCAAGGTAGGTTCAACCTAAATGGCTCATATCTTTCCTCCCCACTTTTTCTTTGTAATTCTTTTACAATATAAACTAACTCAATCAAAGCTCATAATTGAGAGGGGAAGGTTGTGGAAGAGAAATAGACTTTGGGCAGGTGGGACTATCTGGAAGAGGGTTGCTGGGGGAAGGATAAAGAAGACTGGATACTGTTCAACTAGACTATTTGTAACTGTAAAAACAGAACAAGGAAACCTGTTAGCGATGCTGTTTCTTTTAAGTGTTATCATAAAGATAATTATATCATAAGGGAATTATACCTACATAAATCAGATAATGAGTATGTTTCTTTTTAGACAATGTCACCTCTTCCCTCACTCTTTCCCAGGGATGCTATTTCTTAGAAGAAAGAGAATGTGATAGAGGGGGTGAAATTGATTGGAATACAGTATAAATGTGTGAAGATAAAACAATGAAAACCACCCATAAGTGACATAAGCCAATTAAGAAAAAAAAAAAAAAAAAAAACCTCTTAGTTCTAGTCCAGTGGATATCTTTCCAATTGCCATCTATCCTTCCTATGACAGTTTGTGGAAGCTTGGCCTCAGACCTAGACCTTTTTCTGGTTATTATTTATCATGATTTAATAAACCCTCTTACATCAGAGAGTTTGGTTTTAGCTGGGCACAGGTAGCTCATGCCTGTAATCCTAGCTACTCAAGAAGCTCAGATCTGAGGATCATGGTTGAAAACCAGCTTGGGCAGAAAAGTCCCTGTGAGACTCTTATCTCCAATTAACCAATTAACCTCAAAAAGGGGTAGTGGCACTGTAGCTCAAAGTGGTAGAGTGCTAGCCTTGAGCAGAAGAACTCAGGGACAGCATCCTGGCCCTGAATTCAAGCCCCACAACTGACACACAAAAAACAGAAGTTTTGGTTTAATTGCTTAACTTAAAAAGGAGGAAAGGAAAAAACAAAAGAGAGAGGAGGGAAGAAGGGCAGAAGGGAGAGAGGAGAAGGAAATAGAGGAAATTTTTCTTTCTGATAAGTTTTCACTACAAAATTGAATGGTGCTTTAGGAGAAGAACATAACTTCCACTTACCCAATCTGAATGCCAAACTTTATTTCCCAACCTTGCGTACCCTTAAGGATGTAGTTGGTTGCTGTCAGCACCTTAACACCTAGGAACACACCCAGGCCCCCACAAACCTGGAACCCAGAGATCAGAGGACAGCACTATCATTGCCTAGTGTCTCTAATGTGAAACAGATGCCCCCAGCTGTCCTCGGACATCAGCCAGCTCACCGAAGGTTTTCAGCCCTGGTTCCTTCTGTAAAGATCCAGCTGTATAAACAGCCTTTTTATTTCCAAGCTGAACTCTAGAAGCAGCCAGCAGATCTGTCTTCTTTTCTATTAGGAGAGCCTGGCTGATTCCAAGGTTTAACTCATTAGAATAATAATTAAACAAAGGTGGATTTTTTTTCCTTCTCTTCCTTTCCTTGGTAATTTTTAGCTTCTATTTTCTCTTTTTATTTTTAATATATATTTTTATTGTTAGGGGTTACAGTTACATGAGTAAGAAAATGAGTACATTTCCTATCCAGCATTGTTACCCCCTCCTTTGTTTTCCCCCTACCACCCATTTCCTCCCCTGCCAAAGTTGTAAAGTTAGTTTTAAACATAGTGTCTTGTACATCTCATTGTTACAATGGGCCAACCTGTATCATTATTTCTTTTGTTTGTTTGTTTGTTTTTGTTTTTTTATTGTGAAAATACTGTACAGAGGGGTTACAATTACATGGGCAAGATAATGAGTACATTTCTTATCAAGCATTGTAGCCTCCTCCTTTGTTTCCCCTTCCCATCCCTTCCCATCCTCCCTCCACCCCCCCACCCAATCCTCCCTGCCCCCTCCTCCCCCGCACCAAAGTTGTGAAGTTTGTTTTCGACATAACGACTTGTACATCTCATTGTTGCAGTGGTCCACCTGTATCACTATTTAAACTATTTGTTTTTCCCCTTCCCCTCCACAAATTATACCAACATCAAATACAGTGAAAGCAGGGGTTATACTGTGGAGGAGGGACATACAAAGCAACAAAGAAATAATCTTATAAATGTGTTAGAAACAATCGCATGAAAGGAAAAAAAAGTGGCGCTGTGGCTCATGTGGTAGAGCGCTCACCTTGAGCTGAAGAGCTGAGGGACAGCGCCCAGGCCCAGAGTTCAAGCCCCACAACTGACCACCCCCCCCCCAAAAAAAAGAAAAAGTTAGACTCTGTATCATTATTTCAAATTAGCTTCTACTTTCTACTTTCTTTGCCGTCAAGATGCCTTTGGTAATATCACCTGATAACTCACCTTGAGAGCTAGGGGCAAAAGGAATCTGTTTGAAACAGGAACACTTTGGGTAGGGTTGGTATGTCTGGATGTCTGAGTTTCTTGACCGATAAAATGAAGAAGTACATTTAGATGATCTTAATGAACTTTCCTGTAACTAGTATTTTAAGTATTTTTAAATCTTATGGATTTTATACATATTTTCCTTCAACAAATATTTTCTATAGATAGAATTATGACCTGGTCAGTACTAGAACATTCCTTGGAGAGCCTTAACTGTAGAAGGCATCTGTCTAATGGTACACAACATTGGCTTCTATTTTTTCCCTGGTAACAACTTTCTCTTGGACCATTGTAATCAATCCCATTTCCATTTTATGTGTCTTTTATGGATCTTCCAGTCGGAGCACCCTCATAGCCCAGCTTTGGTATAAGCAGATGATCTCAGCCTAACTTATCACATACCAAAACCTGGACTAGATATCTTGCCTCATACCAGGACAATTTAAATTGTTCTTTGAAATCTTATGCAAGAGGTTTTAGAAAGAGAGTTCTCTTTTACAGATAAGGTTACTAAGTTGGTTAAAAAAATACCTAAAACCATTGCTTTATCCTATTTTGGGGGGGAAGTCCATGTGAAGTTGGAAAAGCTAAGAAAAAGACATAAAAATAAAAAACAAGATGGGAAGAAATTTCAAATAGCCTCTACCTTCCCAGTGTCCTAATTATGTATGCTAATCTCTCTCTCCTACTTTAAGAAGTTACCTGTCTATAACTTTTAATCAAGTTCTTGATTAATAAATAAACCACTTTTTTAAGTATAAGGGAATTGATTCTCCCTGCATGTGAAATTTGCCCAAAGTTGCATATTTAGCCAGCAGCAGAGCTGGGACCCAGTGATAGATTTCCTAACTAGTTCCATTATTGTCATGCTTCTACTAATTTCACACTGTGGAACATTTTTCAAAAAGACAGGCAACTTAAAAGTTAAAAAGGAAAGGGCTGGGAAGGTGGCTCAGTGGTGGAATGCTTGTCTTGCATGCATGAAGCCCTGGATTCGATTCCTCAGCACCACATAAGCAGAAAAAGCCAGAAGTGGCATTGTGGCTCAAGTGGTAAAACTAGCCTTGAGCTGAAGAGCTGAGGGACAGTGCCCAGGCCCAGAGTTCAAGCCCCAAGACTGACAAAAAAAAAAAAAGTTAAAAAAAAAAAAAGCAAACACGGTTTTAGTCAATCTTGTGTTGCTATTAAAGAATACTTCAGACTGGGTAATTCATAGTGAGCAAAAGATATATTTAGGTCACAATAGTAGAGCCTAAGAAGTCCAAGATCAAGGGGCCACATCTAGCAAGGACCTTCTTATTGGGTCATCCATAGCAAAAGAGCAGAGCAGATGTTCATCAACACACAGATAAAGGAGAAGGGGAGGGGATCTATTCCTACGATGACTAAATCATTCTCAGAATAACAGCCTTGAGACAGTCACCATGGCCTAGTGCCAGTGGCTCATGCTTGTAATTCTAGCTACTCAGGAAGCTGAGATCTGAGGATCTTGGTTCAGAGCCATCCAGGGAAGGAAAGCCTATGAGACTCTTATCTTCAGTTAACCACCAAAAAATCCAGAAGTACAGCTTGTGACTCAAGTGATAGAGCAATAGCCTTGAGCAAAAAAAGTCTCAGACACAGTGCCCAGGTCTAGTTCAAGCACTACGACTGGCATAAAGTACAATAAAATAAAAATGGTTGTCATGACCTAATCACTCTAAGGGGTCTTCCTCTCAGCAGTGTTTCTGGAATTACTCATTTTTGAACTACTAGTAAATGAACTTTGCAGGACAAATTTCAACTACCACTCACTTTGTCACATATCTATCCATTTAACTACTCTTTTCAGTCATAAACCTAGTTTCTTAAAGTAAATTATGACCAGATCTCCTCTGTTACACTATACCTCCTCAGCCTTCATAGGCTTATTGGTATGTGGGTAAAGAAAGCCTAGGTAGGCACAGCCGTCCTTCGTGATATGGAATATAGTCAGAAATAGAAACAGAAGTGGGCAATCTTTTCTAAATGATGTTGATAAGCCTAGTCCTAGTGGAGGCCCACTGTAGATAAGTTAAACAAGTGGGTGAGATCATTTTTGTTAGTCATGAGGGTTAGGAAGAAAATAAATCAGAGTGATGCCATGGAGTATATATGTATATCAGTAAAAGCATAAGTATGAGATCAGGACAGAGGTGGTCTCATTAAAAAAAAAAGTGACTTTTGAATTATATCTCAATGGAGAAAAGCATCAGTAGTAGGAGCTGATTCTAGTCAAAGAAAAAGCAAATATAAAGGCCACAGAAGCTTTTAGTAAAAGAAAGTTACTTAGCAAAGTATCTTCCATCTTCTCTTCCTCATCAAGATCAACATCACCATCATCAATAGTCTCGTTACAGTGGGAAGAACTTAATGAATATTTCATAATCAGTCATTGAAATCTCCAGGTGAATTCAGTTATTATATCTCACTTGTAACTCTGTGGGCCAAATGATAAACTCAGTAATCCTGCCAATTTATCTCTGGACAAAGATAAACAGCTCTGAGAGTAGTTTGGATACACAGAAGCCCATAGGTCTACAGAAACAAGTTGGTCCCAAATAAGAACATGTTGTTCTTTTGCAAATTTTGTTAGTCCAAAGAACTGGCTCAGGTTACATCCCAAACAACTCATGATTTCTTAAGCTTCTCTTTTCACATCATAATTGGAGGCTGTTGGCCAAAAAAATGTTAGTTTATCTTGTGTAAATGGTTTAAATATGTGTTTTAGCATTAAAATGATCCAAAACCAACACTTTGCATTGCTTTCAAGTGCCTTTTTGACCTTCCCTCAGTGGAAACCAGATTAACTTAAAGCTTTATGAGTGAAATGTCTTAATCTTCTGAGAGACTATTTTGCCCTCAATGGTTCCAAGATCATGAAATAGGCCTCTTCTTTTACTTTCAGTTGCAATATTTGTTCAGAAATGTACTAAGGAGCATATGCTTCAAGTTTTATTTTTATGTTTTTTTTCACCATGCTATGAATAATGTCCAAAAGTCAATATTAAACCAAATTAATACCATAACAGATCAAGGGTATGTTTGGATCTAGTCTATGGTCACTGTATTTTTTTCTAGTCCACTTCTACAAGTATAGTTGAATTGGGCTATGAAAGCCTGAACTATTCCTAGAAGCAACTAAATGAAATTTTTAACAGCAGAAATAATATATAATATGATTATATAAAGCCATATTTATCACTGAAAAACAATTATTTCTCAGGAGCAAATCCACATTTATTAAAAAATAAATGTATCTCAAGTTCAAGGATGTTTCAGAAGTCTCAAAATATTTACTTTGGCCAATAGAAACATTGATACATGTCCAGGTTTTGGGGCTCATACCTGTAATACTACCTAGACAAAAAGTTGAGATCACAATTCAAAATCAGCCAGAGAAGACAAGTCTCTGAGACTCTTATCTCCAATTAACCCCCAAAAAGCCAAAAGTAGAGCTGTGGCTCAAGTGGTAGAGTGCTAGCCTTGAGCAAAAAGCTAGTGTTTAGGTCCTGAGTTCAAGATTCATTACCGACACACACTTAAGAAATCATTGATTTGCTTTTTTTACAGTAGCAGTTCTACATTTGTAGAAACTACTGTCAGGACTCCAGAGATTCCTCTGGGCCCCTATGAGCATTTCTGTGTTTGTGTTCTTGTTATGGTAACTAATTCGTGAGATAAATCAACTTTAGAGAAAAAAGAAAGGAAGTGTTGGTCTTGGCTTTTGGTTTAGAGGTTTCAGTTCATGTCCAATTATACTCATTGCTTTAGACCTGTTGTGAAACAATACATCATGGCATGGCAGGAGCACACAGCGGAGGAAACCATTCCCCTAGTGGCTAGATGCGAAAGAAAAGGAAACACCAGGGTCTCACAATCCCCTTCCAGGGCACAGCCCTAAGGAACTACCTTCTTTCACTAAGCCTCACCTCCTGGAGGTGCTACCGCAACAGCACTACAAGCTGGGGACCAAACCTCAGATACATGGGCCCTGGAGGGGCATTGAAGATCCAAACTGCAGTAATTTCTATGTCCCTCCCTTGGCTTCTGTATTTTTGTTTTTCAACAAAAAACACATGATTCTTCCAGAGCCATTTCCCCCTCTTTTCTAAAAACTGGAAGCATCTAGCAGTTCACAGCCCTCTAGTATGGCCTTAGCCAATCTGTGACAAACGTGTTTTCAGCTCTCTACTCTCAAGAAGGTGAAACTTGGAAGCATAAGTTAGACTATAGGGCATCTCTATGAGCTCTATCAAAGGCAGAGATACTGCATGAAATGGCTCTCTTGCTGGTCTTGCTCTTCCCTGTGCTGTTTCCCACTCACTGACTGGTTTTTCCTTAAGTCCATTTTTTTTTTAACTCAGTGCCTTGGAACTTCTGCTGGGCTTTTCACTCAAAGTTAGTGCTCTACCACTTTAAGCCACAGTGCCACTTCCAGTTTTCTGCTGGTTAATTTAAGATTCTTATGGATTTTAATGTCCAGGCTAGCTTTGAACCGCCATCCTCAGACCTCTGCCTTCTTCTTTTGGTCCAGTCGTGGGGCCTGAACTCTGGGCCTGGGTGCTGTCCCTCAGCTCTTCGGCTCAAGGTTAGCACTCTACCACTTGAGCCACAATGCCACTTCCAGCTTTTTTTTTCTGCTTATGTGGTGCTGAGGAATCGAACCCAGGGCCTCAAGCATTCAAGGCAAGCACTCTACCACTGAGCCACCTTCCCAGCCCTGCTTTCTTGATAGCTAGGATTATAGGTCTAAACCACTGGCACTTAGCTCCTTAGTCCTTTTTTTTTTTTTTTTTTGCATATTACTTACACACAATTTGACCAACCAGGAGAAAGTATTATCAATGACAATCATGTGAATTTCTGTGTTCATTTGTGTTCATCCAGACATTATTAGTCAATACACATGGAAGCTAGAAAGATAAATTTCAATTAGAACCAATGAAAGTAAGCCAGTAGAAAAATTTTCCTGGGTTCAACAGAATTCCCTGAGAAATTTGCACATTATTGGTTGGTAATATTTTCTGTTTGTTTTCATTATTTATCTCTAAAGCTTGTTAGTACAAAAATGAGAAATACAAAACTGTAAGTTTTTTTTTATTTTCATGAAGAAATCCTAAACAATAAAAGCATCTCTATTCCTATTCTATTTTGGATCCCTGAACCCATAGCCATTCACTGAATGTCAGCCAGCGAAACTGTCTAGCTTCTAATCAGTAGGTGGTATCTTTTTAGTGCACCCCTTGGTGAGCAGCACTTAGCTCAAACAAGCATGAAGTGAGTCTTCTAGAATCTCTTTCTTTGAAAAAGCAAAATAGTATCTATATATGGTCAGCAAAGCAATGATCTCCCAAAGATTCCCATGTCCTAATCATTAGAACCTATGAGCATGTCATTTTACAAAGCTGTGCAGTCAGCTTTCCATCACTATAACAAATATCTTAGATAATCATCCCATAAAGAAGAAAGCTTTATTTTGACCCACAGTGGGTTTTGTTTTGTTTTGTTTTGCAAGTCCTGGAGCTTGAACTCAGGGCCTGAGCACTGTCTCTGAGCTTCTTTTGCTCAAGGCTGGTGCTCTACCACTTGAACTGTTTATGTTTATGTGGTACTGAGGAACCAAACCCAGGGCTTCATGCATGCTAGGGAAGCACTCTACCACTAAGCCACATTTAGGTTTCAGTCCATAATTGGTTAGCATTGGTGTTTTTAGGCCTGTGATGAGTCAGCACACCATGGCAGGGGCATGTGGTAGAACAAAACTACTTTATTCAGCCAGGTTGCCAGTGGCTCATATCTGTAAATCCTAGCTACTCAGGAAGCTGAGATCTGAGGATCATGGTTCAAAGCCAGTGCTGGGCAGAAAAGTCCCAGTGAGACTCTTAATTCCAATTAATCACTCAAAACCTGGAAGTGGGGCTGTGGCTCAAGTGGTAGAGCACTAGCCTTGAGCACAAAGAGGATCAGGGACAGCACCCAGGCACAACTGACAAAAACAAACAAAAAACAGAAGTATAGTGGTGGCTGAAAATGATAGAAGGCCCTTAGTTCAAGCCCACAACCAACAACAACAACAAAAACTATTTATTTACATGGTACAACATACAGGAAAAGGAAGAAGCTGGTGTTTTACTATCTTCTTTGAGTGCACGTCCCCAGTGCCTAAAGACCACTCGCTATACAACCCACAACCCACCTCTTGCCCATAAGTTCCATTACTTCCCAATAGTACCAGAGGAACAAGCCTTTTCCAAACACTTTTCAGGGAATGCTTAAGATCCAAATTATAGCAATGGCCAAAGGTAATTAAAGTTATGAGTGAAATTAAGGCCACTAATTAGATGATCTTAGATATATTTTCCTAAATAGCTGAGGCAAACACAATGTAAACAGAAGGGTCCTTAAATATGAAGAAGACAAGAAATACCAGTTTCAGAGTAATGGGATATGAGGAAGGCTTAAATGGCTATTCTGTCTCTAAACGTGGAAGCGCTCATAAGCCAAGGAATGAAATCAGCCTCCAGAAGTTAGAAAAGATGAGGAAATAGACTCTCCTCTCTAGCCACCACAAAAGACTCTACAAACAAATGGAGCCCTGCCAACATCTTAATTATAATTCAACGTTACCCATAGCCATTAAGTTCATTGCAATTTGTTACAAACAACAATGGGAAAATAACTGATCTGATATTCTATCCACTGTTGAGGTTCATTGATTTACCTGAAGAAATTCAAAATCTCACGTGTTACTGGCAGAGCTATTTGTTATTAACTCATTCCTACCTTTCTATTTGGCTGTCACCAAGGTCTTGGGTATTTGACCTTGATGCCAATCAAAGTTTCAAGAGCCCTTTACTTCCTTCTGGTACCAGTATGAAATAGTCACCCATAATAGTGAATATATTCAAGTCTAATAGTACTAGTTCCTCTTGCAAGTGACACTTTGGTGTGTTTGGCTTCCTTCTGGGCTTCTTCCATTTTTATATTCTGTTGAATTTGAGACTTCAAAGATATGATGTTCACTTCCTTTTTTTTTTGCCTGTCCTGGCACTTGAACTCAGGACCTCGGCACTGTCCTTGAGCTTCTTTTGCTCAAGGCTAGTACTCTACCACTTTAGCCACAGCACTACTTCCAGCTTTTTCTGTTTATGTGGAACCCAGGGCTTCATGCATGCTAGACAAGCACTCTACTACTACGCCACATTCCCAGCCCTGAAGATAGATTTTCAGTGGTGATAGCAATGAAAAATGAAATCCAGATGAGCTTATCACAACTAGAGGAAATTTACCAATGCATCTGGACAAGACACATTAAGATCAAAGCCACAGAGTGATGACATCACTATCACCAAGGCCTCCAACATCTCCACATGCATTTATTCATGTGCTAACTTATTCATTTGTTCATTTGATTTAACATTAACAAGTACTTGTTGAGTGTTGGTTGTGTGCCAGGAACTGCACTAGTTGCCGGGATTCATCTGTAACAAAGATCTCTGTTCTTGTGATACATACTCTGGCTAGAGGAGGCAGATGATAAACTAGGTAGGTGCTATGTTTTGAATGTGTATATCCCTTCATATGTCATGTTAGAACTTAACCCCAAGGTTGAGTGTTAAAGAGATGGGTGTCTTTCTAGCAAGTGATTAAGTCACGAAGTCTCTGCCCAAGGGAATGGAATTAATACACATCCAAAAGAGATTTTAGAGAACTCCATGGCCCTTTGGTCTTTTTGCCTTCTGTCTTTTATCATGGAAGGATGATGTAACAAAACACCCTTTGGAAGCAGAGACAGCCCTCAGCAGACCCTGAACCCACCAGTACCTTGACTTTGGACTTCCCAGCCTCCAGAATTGTGAAAAACAAATTTCCTATACATTTCCCAATCTTGGGTATTTTGTTATAGCAATAGGAATAGACTAAGACCATAGGTAGATAATGCAATAGGTTGAAGATGATAGTGCAATAAGTTGAAAAGAGCAAGATATATGAAAAGGAATAGGAATGCAACAAGTTGTAACATATTTATTGACAAGAGATGTCTCATTTTAAAAGTGGCATTTTAATGTTATGTCATTCATAGAACAATGAATGGACCCAGAACACATCATGTTAAATGAGGTAAGACAAACTCAGAGACACAAACAGCACATGTTTTCTCTCATATGCCAAAGCTAGAGCTAAAATACACTGGGACATGATAAATTACACAGGACTCTAGGCATTCACACACACTGAGACCAAAGGAAGATATTCTTTGTGTGTGTGTGTGTGTGTGTGTGTGTGTGTGTGTGTGTGTGTGTGTGAGAGAGAGAGAGAGAGAGAGAGAGAGAGAGAGAGAGAGAGAGAGAGAGAGAGAGAGAACACCATACAGAGGGGTAACAATTACATGGACAAGGTAATGAGTACATTTCTTATCAAGCATTGTTGCCTCCTCCTTTGTTTCCCCTTCCGATCCCTTCCCATCTTCCACCCACCCACCCCACTCCCTGGCCAAAGTTGTAAAGTTCGTTTTTCAACACAACGACTTGTACATCTCATTGTTGCAATAGGTCCACCTGTATCTCTATTTAAATGATTTGTTTTTGCCCTTCCCCACCACAAAGTATTCCAACATCAAATAGAGTGAGAGCAGGGGTTATACCGTGGGGGAGTGACATGCAAAGAAATCATCTTATAAATATGTTAGAAACAATAGCAAGAAGGAAAAAAACATTTGAGACCTTATCTTGGGGTTCATTTCGCCTAACATCAACTTATCTCACTGTTTCTGCTTGTCTCAGACACATACTAGTTATTGCAAATAAGGGAAACCATGGAACCTATGTTTCTTTGGGCCTGGCTTACTTCACTTAATATAATTTTTTCCAAATCTTTCCATTAAGGAAGATATTCTTATGGAAGAAACACAAAGCCTCAATGATCATATAAAATAAACACAAAGCCTCTGATTGTATAAAATAATATTTATCAAAATGAACTCAATCAGGGAGGAGAAGAAAAAAAACAACATGTTTAAATAAGGATACAGGCTGACCCATTGTAACAATGAGATGTACAAGTCACTATGTTGAAAATGAACTTTACAACTTTGTGTGGGGGAGGAGTTGGGGAAGTGGGGAGGGAAGGGATAGTAGGGGAAAAACAAAGGAGGAGGTAACAGTGCTCGATAGGAAGTGTACTCATTACCTTACTCATGTAACTGTAACCCCTCTGTACAGTATTTTGACAATAAAAAAACATATAAAAATGAACTCCAGAAAATGGAAACAAAAGGTTTTTTCTGTTTTGTTTGCTTTTTGTCTTGCTTGTTCATTTATCTGTCTTTAGGAGGGTAAGAGGTGGCACAGAAATGGAGGGATAAAGAGCTAACATATGCAGCAGTGGTACTCACTAGACACTATGTTGAAAATGAACTAAGTAACTTGGGGGTGGGGAAGGGAGGGAAAAACTGGTAGAGAGTGAGGAAAGGGGTAACGTTGTCCAAAAAGACATGTGCTCTTCTTGGACACTAGTGGCTCACAACTGTAGTCCTAGCTATTTAGGAGGTTGAGATCTAAGGATCATGGTTTAAAGTCATCTGGGGCAGGAAAGTCTGTGAGACCCTTATCTCCAATTAGCCACCAGAAAACCAAGTTGCTAAAAGTGATAGAGTGCTATCCTTGAGTGAAAAAGTGCAGAGACAGTGCCCAGGCGCTGAATTCAAGCCCCACAACAACAACAAAAAACGGAAAAAAAGAAAAGAAATGTACTTTTTTTTTTTTTGCCAGTTCTGGGGCTTGAACTTGGGGCCTGGGTACTGACTTTGAGCTTCTTTTGCTCAAGGCTAGCACTCTACTATTTGAGCCGCAGTGCCACTTCCAACTTTTTCTGCTTATACGGTACTGAGGAATTGAACCTGGCGTTTTATGAATGCTATGCAAGCACTCTACCACTAAGCCACATTACCAGCCCCAAGAAATATACTCTTTAACTGACTTACATAACTGTAACTCTCTGTATATCACCTTTATAATACCAATTTAAAATTTTAATATATAAATGAACTAACATTTCAGGAAAGACTTCTTTTGAAAAAGTCAGGGAATGAAATTATTTCAGATAGCAAAAGTCAGCAGCCCAATGGCCATGAGGCATGAGCAAGACTAGAGGGTTCGAAGAGCAGAAAGGCTGGCATAACCAGGGTAAGATCTAGAGAAGAAGGACAACAGGTAAGATAGAGAGGCAACTGAGGGGGAGAACTTTGGGTTTGATATATGATTTTTAAAAATTAATGTTTTAAATGGATCATCCTAACCGATGATCATCTATTATAGAGAAGTGACGAAAAGAGTAAAGGACATCATTCAGTATAGTTGAGAGCTGATGGCGCTAGGGTATAATTGACTGATTAGAAGTGATCAGATTCTGGTTACATTCTGAAGCTAAAGCTAACATGATTTACTGAGAGACTGGACATGTGCACTGTCGTAAACAAAATTATGAAAAATAACTACATGTTCATCAGCCATGGTGATTGGAAAAGTGCCATTTTTTAAGATTTTTTTTATATTTTTATTATTTGAAACTAGATGCACAGAGAGCTTTCATTTTCACATCTCCAGATATGCATACAATGTTCCTTGATCAGACTCATTCCCTCCGTCACTCTCCCTCATTGCTTAACTCTTTCCTAAACAAATCTCTACAAGCGTCTTTGTTCCATTTTCACACATGTACATAAAGAATTCTAACCATATTTTCCCTCCTTCACTGAAGCATTCATCCTCTCCACTTTCACTAGGGTAAACCCCCAACCTGCTATACATTTCTGTCATTTGTTGGTATTAGTGTATGCTAATTATATATAATTTATATATATATCCTTTATATATCATATATCCTTTATTATGTTGATGTAATTTCCTTCTACTTTTCATTTCATCAAAATCTTTATCATAAAAATATGTTGAATTTTGCCAAAGGTTTTCTCTGCATCAAGATCATCACACAAGTCTTGTCTTTGATTCTGTTTATGTACTGTATTAGATTTATTGTGTCCCAGATGGAACCTGCATTTCTAATATACTTTTAGGTAGTGTTAACATTGCTGGTTTAGAGATCACACTATGGGAACCATTGTATATAAGAAAGGGGAGTACTAGCTTTAAACAGCACTTCATCCCTTATTAAAGTACAGAGCAACCCATGAGTATTTATTTTGGAAAGATATAGTGGAGACGACAAAAACATATAACAAAGTCCCCATATTTGGATACACGACTCATCAAGAACTTGGCAGTGCTTCTGATAAGAAGTCACTGAAGAGAAGTCTGATTTTGCAGGCACCCTACATTCACCTCCTATTAACTGGGCCATTTTTCTGATGTCCAGCCAAGTAGGAAAGCTTGGTTTCCATAATCACTCCCTTTACATGCCTGGAGAGCCTCAGTGGTCTCTCCTGGCTGAGCCTTGGCCACAGCTTTCTTGGAAGTCCCACATATATGACACCCCAGGACTACTCTTTCCAGGGCCTTTTCCCTAACATCACAAAAGAGCCTGACTGAATATAACAGGGTTGTTTTGCCAGCCAGCATTTGGAGTTGTGATTAGTGGAGCCCAAAACCCCAAGAAGCCTGAGCCTCACATTTTGTTGTTGTTATTTTTGGGGGGGTCCGGTCGTGGGGCCTGAACTCTGGGCCTGGGCACTGTCCCTCAGCTCTTCAGCTCAAGGCTAGTGCTCTACCACCTGAGCCACAGCGCCACTTCCGGCTTTTTTTCTTTTTGCTTATGTGGTGCTGAGGAATCAAACCCAGGGCCTCAGGCATGCAAGGCAAGCGCTCTACCACTGAGCCACATTCCCAGCCCTGTTGTTATTTTTATGGCGATGTTCATCTCTTTCCAGTCACTGGCAATCTATCTTTCCAAAAACTTTTCTTCCTCATTGAGGACATGGGTACAGAAATATATATATATATGTATATATATATTAAGGATACAGTAGCAACAATAATAGATAGATAGATACATAGATAGATACATAGATACAAAGATACATAGATACATAGATACATAGATAGATGTTTAGAGCTTAAAAGCCTTTTCATAGTCAATTTATCATATCCACTGTTTACATGGGGAAACTGAAGCTCAAAGAGTAAGCAATTTGACTTGTTATACCAAACCTAGTGTAACCAGGACCCAGAATCTTTGGATACAAATTTCCAGGTCCTTTCTGAATTCCAAATCCGTGTTGTCATATGCTGCTCAGAAGAGATCTTCCAAGTCCTTCTGCCTTTTTTTTTTTAGCATGTGTTGAACACATTAAGGGTAAGCATCCTTTCCTTCTCTGTGCATATATTAATACAGCACTCTTAAGGAATGTTTTTGTATCTTATCTCTTTTAGATTTTGCCCCATTTCTGTACTTTACTAATGGATTCTGGGTTACATGAACTGGATTCCTACATGTACTTTGAAAGAATGACTAGAGGAGGGTGAACTCTATGATTTTATTTTCTAAAATATACTTTCTTAAGATTTGAGGTTTAGAGAAAATCAGAATCTTGCAAATAGATAAAAAAAAAATAGAGAGGGTTCCAATACACCTCTTCTTTCTCTCACATAGTTTTTCATATCATTTTCATCTTTTTCTAATGAAGTAAACTTGATTCATTCTTATAAAAGCCATAGCTTAGTTAGAATTCACTCTGTGTTGCAATTTTATGGGTTTGGGCAATATATAATAATGCATCATTCATGTAACACAATATGTGGCATTTTCTCTGACATGAGACCCCTTATTCAATACTCCCTCCTACTTTCCTAACCCTGCCAACCATTGATCTTTTTACTATCCTTATATCCTTATATTCTTTCAGAATGTTACAAGCTTGAAATCATTGTTTATAGTCTCTTAAAACTGACTTCTTCCACTTACTAACATACATTTAATTTTTCTTCCCTGTCTTTTCATGAAGATAGCTTATGTATTATCATTGCTGCCGAGTATTTTATGCATGGATGTACAATTTGTTTATCACAGAAGGATATCTTGGTTGCTTCCAAGTTTTTGCTCACTTTAAATATTGTTACTATAAATAGCTATATACAGAAGCCGGGCGCTGGTGGCTCACGCCTGTAATCCTAGCTACTCAGGAGGCTGAGATCTGAGGATCGCGGTTCAAAGCCAGCCCGGGCAGGAAAGACCGTGAGACTCCTATCTCCAATAAACCACCAGAAAACCGGAAGTGGCGTTGTAGCTCAAGTGGTAGAGCGCTCGCCTTGAGCTGAAGAGCTGAGGGACAGCGCCCAGGCCCAGAGTTCAAGCCCTACGACCGACAAAAAAAAAAAAAATCTATATACAGGTTTCTGGTTTGGGGTGTGTGTGTGTGTGTGTGTGTGTGTGTGTGTGTGTGTGTGTGTGTGTGTGTGTGTGTGTGTGTGTGTGTGTGTGTGTGTGTGTGTGTGTGTGTGTGTGTGTGTGTGTGCGCGCGCGCGCGCACGCGTGCCCGCACGCGCTAGTCCTGAGACTTGAATTCAGGTCCTAGGCACAGTCCCTATGGTTTTCTCCTCAAGACTGGTGCTTTACCACTGAGCCACAGCTCCATATCTGACTTTTTGGTGTTCAATTACATAAGAGTCTCATGGACTTTCTTTCTTTTTCTTTTCTTTTTTTTTTAATTGTGAAAATACTGTACAGAGGGGTTACAATTACATGGGCAAGATAATGAGTACATTTCTTTTTTTTTAAATTGTGAAAATACTGTACAGAGGGGTTACAATTACATGGGCAAGATAATGAGGACATTTCTTATTAAGTATTGTAGCCTCCTCTTTTGTTTCCCCTTCCCATCCCTTCCCATCCTCCCCCCTCCCGCCCCCCCACCCAATCCTCCCCACTACCCCCCCCCCAATATTATTGATGAGTTTTTGTTTCATTTTGTTTTGTTTGGTCGGTCATGGTTTTTTTTTTTTTTGGGGGGGGGGTCTGGTCATGGGGCCTGAACTCTGGGCCTGAGCACTGTCCCTCAGCTCTTCAGCTCAAGGCTAGCGCTCTACCATTTGAGCCACAGCGCCACTTCCGGCTTTTTTCTTTTTTCTTATGTGGTGCTAAGGAATCGAACCCAGGGCCTCAGGCATGCAAGGCAAGCGCTCTACCACTGAGCCAACTTCCCAGCCCGGTCTCATGGACTTTCTTACCTGGGCTAGCTTTGAACCACAATTCTTAGATCTCAACCTTTTGAATGGCTAAGATTAGAGATGTGAGCCACCAATGCCCAACCTTTGCAAATTTTGTATGCACTTAAGTTTGCACCACGTCTGGGTAAACAAAAAGGAATGTGATTGCTAGATCATAGGGTGATACTTAGTTCTGTGAAAACTGTCAAACTCATTTCCAAAATGGCTGTACCACTTTGCATTCCCATCAACACTGAGATTTTCTTTGCTGCTTTGACATTCATGTCGGTATTTGTTGTTTTTAGTATTTCAATTTCAGCCATATGAGATATGTACTGGTAGCTCACTATTTTAATTTGTAATTCCTTAATAGCATATGATGTTGAATCCTTTTGTATTTCCAATGTTCATTCCCCTTATTCTAAAGTCCTGCAAAAAATGAAATATCCTCTACCAAGCTATCCTAAGCTAGTCTTTATTCTAGCTATGCTAAATTTGCTGCATGTGATATGGAGACACAATTTCTGTCATCCAGAATGGCATAGTTTACCACATCAGAATAATAACCTATTTCATGGTCTTTAGAGAGAGTTTTACTGACAAAAAGATAACATCTTTAGCTCCAATTCACCAAAAAGAAGACTCCTATAATTTACTCTGTCCCTTCCTCCCTCCCTCCCAGCCTTCTTTCATTTCCTTCCTTCTTTCCTTCTTTTCCTCTTACTGTTTCTCTTGTGGACTATTGGCTTCTGATGGAAAAAGAAAAGAAAAGAAAAACAGGCATTTCCAGACTTCTTCTGTTCAAACATCTTGTTCCTTCTAGAAAGATAATGCTTACTGTAGGTCTAAAGGAAGAAAGATTTTTTTTTACCCAAGATTATGAATCTGATTAACACTTTATTGATAGAACTGGATTCTCTTATATAAATGTTTAGTAAATATTTCAGTGAAGAAAAATAAGCTCACTGGTCTCCAGAGATTTTAGTCTTAGAAATAAATTTTATTTTCTTAAATAATTGCTTCTCAGATGAGCCATTTGTACTGGACAGGATTCTTGGTTGCCAATAACAGAAATGGACTGTGGCTATCTAATGCAGAAAAGAAATTAGTCAGAAATTAGATGACTGCTCACAGATTTGATTGGAAGGATGGAAAATGGGCAACAACCAAAGGAGTTGATGCTTGCAAAATTGCAACCAAAATTTTTATTGACAGAAGAGCTTTGTTATGTTACTCCCATTGGATAATCTTTGCCACCACAAGGAAAATTAACTCAAGCTGGGCGCTGGTGGTTCATGCTTGTAATCATAGCTATTCAGGAGACTGAGGTCTGAGAATTGTGGTTTGAAGCCAGCCTGGGAAGACAAATCCCAAAAGTCTCTTATCACCAATTAACCAGCAAAAAGCCAGATGTGAGGCTGTGGCTCAAGTGGGAGAGTGCCAGTCTAGAACAAATAAAAGCCAAGCCAAATATGAGCTCTAGGCCCTGAGTTCAAATCCCAGTACCAGCACCAAAAATAAATAAAGGAAGGAAGAAAGAGGAGGAGGAGGAGGAAGAGGAAGTGGAAGAGGAGAAAAGAAAATTTTCTAATCTCTTTTAACCTGTAACACTTTCTCTAGATTTGCGCTGCTGAGGAGAAACTGTATTTTAATGGTCATGTCCTATTATGTGAGTTGTTGCTATTGGTTAAGGAGTGATTAGCCAGAACTTACCTCCCTGCAAAAATTTTTAAAGATAAAATATTGTGAAAAAAGTGTTCAAGCTGGGTGCCATAATGGCTCATGCCTGTAATCCTAGCTACTCAGGAGACTGAGATCTGAGGATTGTGGTTCAAAGCCAGCGCAGGCAGAAAAGTCCCCATGAGACTCTTATCTCCAATTAACCACCCTAAAACTGGAAATGTAGCTGTGGCTCAAAGCGGTAGAGCACTAGCCTTGAGTAAAAGAGCTCATGGATAGCACCCAGATCTTAAGTTCAAGCCTTATGACTGACCAAAAAAATAAAAATAAATAAAACCAGGTGCTGGTGGCTCAGGCCTGTAATGCTAGCTACTCAGGAGGCTGAGATGAGGATCCTGAGCCGGAAAGTCCATGAGACTCTTATCTCCAATTAACCACCAGAAAACCAGAAGTGGTTCTGTGGCTCAAGAGGAAGAGTGCTAACCTTGAACTGAAAAGCTCAGGGACAGCACCCAGGCCAAGAGTTCAAGCCCCATAAATGGACAAAAAAAAAGTGTTCAATACTCAGTACTTAAAAACAAAAGGTCCCCATGTATCAGTCAGTGGTAATGCCATGCAACAGAATAAACAGATGTCATTAAGATTTATTCTTCCTGAACTTAATTCTGTAGGAAGTTCTTAAATTTTAGGTCTGAGGAAGTTCTACTGTAGGTTGGAATTGGCAGGGGTTGGCTCTAGACTAGAGGTTAAGTTCAGGACTACTCCACAGATATCTTCATTCTACATATGCCAGCTCCATGGGGCACAGTCATTGGGGGGGCAAAGACACAAGAGGCCAAAGCCAAACCACAAGATAATTTTAAAATTTTGCTTATGTAACACCTGCTAACATTTCATTGTTCAAGGCAAATTACACGACCAAACTCAAAACACTGAGATGGAGTGTATGTCTCCTCTGCTGATTACTTAGACCTAACTTGCTCTTCTTTTTCTAATTTCCTGAGGTAAGAGCTGAGATGAGGGCTGGGAAGGTGGCTCAGTGGTAGAGCGCTTGCCTTGCATGCATCAGGCCCTGGGTTCGATTCCTCAGCACCACATGAGCAGAAAAAGCTGGAAGTGGCACTGTGGCTCAAGTGGTAGAGTGCTAGCCTTAGTTGAAGAGCTGAGGGACAGCACCCAGGCATAGAGTTCAGGCCCCATGACCGACAATTAAAAAAAAAAAAAAGCTGAGATGAGTGATTTTAAATTATTTCTTTGCTAATATATTTATTTACTATTTGCTATGTTACTTTCCTCTAAGTTCCACTTTCACTCTATCACACATATTTTTATACATTGCATTTTCATTTTAACTTACTTTAAAATATTTTGTTAAAAATTTCTTGAAGTCGGGCTGGGATGTAGTTCAGTGACAAAGTGCTTGCCTAGCAAGTGCAACGTCCTGGGTTCAATCCCCAAAGACAAAAAAAATTTCTTGAAGTTTATCCCTAGTCTTGTGTTCTTTTATTTTTGTCAGTCGTGGAGCTTGAACTCAGGGCCTGGGCATTGTCCCTGAGCTCTTCAGCTCAAGGCCAGCTCTCTACCACTTGAGCCACAGCACCACTTCTGGTTTTCTGGTGGTTAGTTGGAGATAAGAGTTTCAAGGACTTTCCTGCCAGGGCTGGCTTTGAACCATGATCCTCAGATCTCAGCCTCCTGAGTGGCTAGAATTACAGGCCTGAGCCATCGGTGCCCGGCTTTGTCTTGTGTTGTTTAGAAGTGTGTTGTTTAATCTCCAAGTATGTTCGCAATTTCTTGCTAGCTTTGTGTTATTGATTTCTGGTTTAATTATATTATGGTTTGAGAATAGTTATGTGGTTTCTATTCTTTTAAATTTGTTTAGATGTATTTTGTGGCTTATAATGGGATCTGTCTTCGTGGGTATTTCATTTGAACTTAAGTAGAATGTATAATTTTCTATTGTTGGATAAAGTAACCTCTAGATGTCAACTATATCCAGGTGACTGATATTTAACTATGTCTTTATTCATTTCTTTTTCTTCTGGATCTATCCATTACTGGCAGAGGGGTGTTGAAGTCTTCAACTATAATTATGGTTTCATCTATTTCTTTGATATCCTATCAGCTTTTGCTTCACACATTTGATTAATATTAGATAAGTACACATTACAAATTATAGTATCTCTTTAGCATATTACCTTTTATCTGTGTGCAGTATTTGTTTCTTTTGAAATAAAACATAATAATCTGCCTATATTTGCCTCCCAGTTCTGAGACTATATGTGTACACTAACTTGCCTATCATTAGTCATACTTTTCTTAAATAGTTTTTAATGTTTACCCTAGTGTTTGCAAAATATATTTATAACTAATCCAAATAACATTTTACTGTTTCACAAGTAATACAAGTGCTTTATAATAATAAAATATTCATAATTCTTCCCTCCCATCCCTTACAACAGTGTATCATACCATGTACTTATACATTATCAAATAGATTCCTGCCAATGTTATTTGGAACAAACTGTTATAAGAAAAGAAGCCAGGGGCCAGTGCCTCCTGCATGTAATCCTGGCTACTCAAGAGGCTGAGATGTGAGCTTTGAAGTTTAAAGCCAGCCCCAGCAAGAAAGTCCTGGAGACTCTTATCTCCAATTAACCTCCAAAAAAAGTGGAACTGTGGCTCAAGTTGTAGGGTGCTAGCCATGAGTGCAGAAAGCTCAGGACCAGTGCCCACACCTAGAGTTCAAGCCCCAGAACCAGCACCACCACCACCAACAACAACAACAAAAAAAAGCAAGAGAGAAGAGAGACCATGTTCCAATGGCTCATTCCTTTAGTCCTAGATCCTGGCAATACTGAGATCAGGAAGACAACAGTTCTGAATCAACAAGGGGAAAAAGAAAAATGAATAAATCATGAAACTCCAACTAAACAGAAAAGCTGGACATGATGTTAGCTGCAGAAATAAGCCAGCCTGGGCTAAAAGCAAGACCCTATCTCAAAAATAAACAGAGCAAAAAGGGATATAGGTATGATTCAAGCAGTAAAACATTTGCTTAAAAATCTTAAGTTCAAACCTTAGTACCACAAAAGAAAAGAAAACAAAACAAAGTAAAAAGAAAGAAAGAATAAGAAAAATGAAGCGCTAGAGGTGTTGCTTATCTAGGAAATGCAAAAACTTGATTTCAAACCCCAGAACCACCAAAAAGAAAGAAGGAATAATAGAAGGAATTAATAGAAGGAAGGAGGGAGGGAAAGCGGAAGGTAGGAAGGAAGGAAGGAAGGAAGGAAGGAAGGAAGGAAGGAAGGAAGAAGGAAGGGAAGGAAGAGAGGGAGGGAAGGAGAGGGAGGAAAGAAGGGAAGAAGGGAGGGAGGGAGGGAGGAAGAAAGGAAGGGAGGGAGGAAGGAAGGAAGGAAGGAAAGAAGGAAGGAAGGAAAGAAGGGAGGCAGGGAGGGAAGGAAAGAGAGAAAGAAGTAGCTAATATTAATAAGAAAAATGTCCAAGATCCAGTGACTCAGGCCTATAATCCTAGCTACTTAGGAAGCTGAGATCTGAAGACCACAGTTCTAAAGCCAGCCCAGGAAAGAAAATCTGAGACTTTTACCTCTAATTAACCATCAAAAAATTGAAAGTAGAGGTGTAGCTCAAGTGGTAGAGTGCTAGACTTGAGCACAAACCCACAGGAAAAGGGCCTTACACTCAGACGCAGACACACAGACATACACACACACACACACACACACACACACACACACACACACACACACACACATGCAAGGGCAAGTTTCCAAGAAAATATGTGTAAGAGAATAGTTCTACTTGTAGATAGAAAGGAAGTATATAAATGCAGAAAGGGAAGAAAATATAAATACTGAAAGGCAGCTGTTGTGTCCTGTGACTCCTTGAGCCATAATTGTTCCAGGCCTCCAGAATAACTCAATCTCTAAGAATAGACACTCTCTTAAGATGAAGACTTATTTTTGCACTCCAAGGTAAGGGATGAGGAAAATGTCTTTCTTCACTAAGGCTGGCTTCCCACACTGGAGTAGTTGCTGCCTCACAAATCCCTATACTTGGATTAAAACTTGCTGTGTGTGAAGTCTGACTATAGGACAGTCTGTTTTGCCTTGTAATGGAGTCCTCAAATTCCCCCTACCGCAATCAGGGAACCAGGGACCAACTTAGAACTCCTTAATACTTCTCTTCTGCTAGGTTTGTTGCTCTATAGTTTTCTGCTTCTGTGCAACTTCCTTTGTGGGTTATTTTGGTTCTCTTCATTTCTTTCTCTCTTTAGAATCCAGTCACGTGTGTGTCACCAGATTCTTGTCATTAATGGAGGGAAAATTCTGTCATTATTTCCCGCACTCTGTCCCTCCCTCGCCCAACTGCTTCCCTCCTTTGCTTCTTTTCTTACCCCCTTGCTTCTGTTCCTTAGATAGAGCCAAAGCATTCATGCATGATGATAGGCACATGATCTACCATTGAGCTATATCCTGAGATTCTGATCTCATTTATCTAAGACTTGTTCACCTTTTTTATTGATTCAAATTTTGAACTATTGTTACAATAATGTGATGTGTTCTTTACATGACAGACCATTACCCAAATATCTTCATCTGTTTTACTTAGAGACTTTGGAAAGCCACTCCATTAAAGTATCCACATATAAATCCTGTTATGAGCACGGAATTGGAAACAATAATCCAATCATCTCAGATTCCCCAGTGTATTAAAGAAGGATAAAGGAGATTGGTAGGTGGAGTGTGGACATAAGTCCTTAGTAGGACTTATAGCTGGAGCTGGAAGATCTAGAAAACCTCAAAGGAGGAACACTTTTGGTGCTACTTGTAGGATCAACATCCTACTCCTGAGAATCTCACAGTATGAAACTCCACATTTAATTTTGCAAAGAACTGGGAGCAAAGGAGTTTATGATTATGGACTTAAGAATACATGGTAAGGCAAAAGAAGAGAAAAGAAAGAATGAGAAGACCAAAGAGAAGAAATTTGGAGAATTTTCAGATATTAGAAAAAGGTGGCCAGAAATGATCCTATTAAACACATGGTGGTCTGCTCTTTACATGAAATTCAACATATGGTACACAAAACTTTAACCCTTCTCCTTCATACGGTGAGACTGACATTCTCAATCACAGTTAACACCTCATTTCTAGGATAGGAAGTCCTCTAAACAAGCTTCCAAATTAAGGCTTTTGATTGAGCTCACTTCCCAGAATTTAGACCTGACCTCCTTTTTCCAATTGCAGAATATGAATCATCAACAGAGTGAACAATTCTGAAGCATAAAACTTAATATGGTTCTTTATACTGGGAGAATGAAATAAATATACTGGGAGGTACTTTTCTGATTCATTTCAGAGTAATCTTCTTGTTAACACAGTGGGAAAGTAATTAGATTTCCTCTGAAAGAGAGTAGAACATATCTCCCACATCACAAGAAACAAAACAAAACAAATCAATGGATTCCAGGGCCAGGAGCTACTGCAAATGTTCTTGTTTTTTAAAGAGAATTTGTTCTGATCTCACTTCCAAAGGACTTAGCATGTATGCCTGAGATTTATTTTCCATTTTCTAATTAAAAATTCCTTGTCAGCAGTATTTATCATTATTATTTTGGTGAGTGAATCATCCTTCCCCCCCCCCCCAACAAATCTATTTTCCAGGCTCACCCATCTAACTGTTGGCTTAGACTGCACTTGTGAGTGCCAAGACAACCCTCCCAGATGAGTCTCTTCTGCATTTCTCTGTCCGTTTCTTTTGCTATCCAATCTGAGACTAAAGTTTCATTTGAACAGTTGCCTTCTTTTTAAATTTTGCTGGATTGACATCTGTCTTAATCTCAAACCAAACTGTTTTCTCCATTCTACCAAGACGAGGTCAGATACATTTAATAAGACAGCATGAAAAAAATTGTTCTGCCTGCAGCTTGGTATCTTCCTGCATAGAACTGTGAGTTTAAAATCTTGCAAGACAATGGATAAGCAAGATAAGTTTGGGAGACCCACACTCTCTCAGAAATTTGTGAAATAGGATGACAAGAAATATTTTAACCAATATACTAGCCAAGAGACACTTCAAATATATATACTTTCCTCACATTTTGATGGTGCTGAGATTTGAACCCCAGACATCTCACTCTTCCTTACTAGGTGAGTACTCTCCCACCGAGCCATGTTTCCAGTCTTATATTCTATTTTGAAACCCAAAATGTTCAACTTTCTATTTTAAATAAACTCAAAATTGCAAACATTGTAAAAAATAGTGTGCTTGTATATTCTTCATGTAGCTTTCCCAAAGATTATCACCTCATACAACCCAAAGATTAGTTATCAAACTCAAGAAATTAAGGTGATTCAACCCTCTTCACTCAAATTTCACTGGCCATCCCACTAACTTTTTTTGAGGTCCAAGGTCACATACTATATTCGGTTTTCATATTTCCTTGGCCTCCTTTAATTTGGGACAATCACTTAATTCTCATTTATTTTTCCTGACCTTGATACTTAAATGGTCAGTTATTTGAAGTCATTTATTTTGTAGAGGATCTCTTAATTCGTGAACTTTATTTTTCCCCACCCCCACTTTGACAGTATCAGGGCTTGAACACAAGGCCTGAGAGCTTGTCCCTTAGCTCTTACTTCAGACTTTTGGGTGGCTAATTGGAGATAGGAGTCTTATGGCTTTGAATCACAATCATTAGAATTCAGTCTCCTGAGCAGCTGAGATTGTAGATGTGAGCCAAGAGAGCCAAATCTGGGAAATCTGTTATTAAAAGTCTTTAACCTCAGGAAACTTATTAAGGTTCTCCATTTGGAACATCTGTATGTTAGGGATGGACATGATGAAATTATGTCAAATAAATATTTCTTCCCCAGTTTAAGAACATCCTGAAAAAAGTAATAAAACCTCATGCATGTAATCTCATGGTGCCTGTATGGTTGAGCCTGGAACCCGTAATTTTCAAAGAAGCAATCAAACAATGCAAATAATTATTTTGTAAAAAAAAAACATAAAAATAAACACTGGTTTAACTTTAGGCAATGTTGACCAATATCCTCAAGCCTTTCTACATTCACTTGATCTGCTAAAGTGGTTCCATTCCAAGATGGGCTCTCTCGGTGGCCTGAGGTAACAACCAGGATGGCACATAGTCTCATGGAAGCTGTATGCACTTCAGTTCCACGGAGTAAACTCACAAAGGGATGATGGAGAATTAGGCTTTGCAGGTTTAAAAGAAGAAGGTGGTGGTGTGGAGGGGAGGGAGAGGGAGGGAAGTCTTAAAGACATGCAGGCTCAGACGCCTTCCTTTGATAGAATATGCCAAGAAAATGTCAGTTCCTTGTTCAAGGTCACACAGCTACTTTTAGTGGCAGAGCTGAGACTAGAAAGGCTTGGCTTCCAAACCTGCATTTTTTCAAACACCCCAAATGTACAATTCTACTCTTCTGATGTTATTCTCTTTGTTTTTCCTTCTGTTAAATTTTTGGAAATAAATTGTAGCTGAGGAGATCAAATTTCATGTCTCCTGCATTTCAGTATCTGACCTATGGAACAATTTGTAGACAGAGGAAGGAGAGAGAGGACAAAATTTCATTCCAGGATTCCGGAGTTTTCCTGCCCAGAAACTCTCAATAGTTCAATCCATTGGCTGCCATCTATGCTTCCAAGGCCTGAAACAAAGTCTTTTGGCTCTAAGGTCTATAAATTACATTCATCTTGTATTAATTCCTAAAGGCCTTTTCATAAACACTGAACTATGTAATAAAAGAGGAAGAGGAAAATCAACTTTCAAAGTAAAAGGAAGAAACATCTACCAACTGTGTGAAATGTGAGGAGCCCTCTACTGGGAAAGAGATCCTCAGCACTGCTAGGGGATATAGAGTGACTCTTGAGAGAGCTGTGTACACAAGGACCAGCATTTGGCAAAATTGGGAAGGAAGTGATGCAGTCTTTGATCTCCAAGTCTCTGTCATCTATGATCTTTCCACAGCCACCACTGTCTTACTCCTAGTTCTCAATCTCTTCACCTCTGTTGAACTGGCAGATATGTCAAGTTGAAGTTTGCAGATTGGAAGATATTCCATGGAGTCATTTATACCATAGGGATTGCTTCAACTAGAAAAAGCTGTCGCATTCAAGGTCATCTCCTGCTTGGATGTGGGTTTTTTCTTACCCTAATTTTTTTTTTGTTGTTAGAAGTCCAGTTCCCACTGCGATAATGTTGGATAATGTTAGGACCATTTAAGAGATGGGATGTCATGGGAGTTAGTTTACTGGAGGTTGCTACCTTTGGAAAGACTAAACCAAGCCTCCTGGGATCCTCAGTTCCCAGCAGAGGAAATGTTATGAATGTGAGCATGGCCCTCTCCAGGTTTGCATTCTAACTTTCTGACTCACGATGGCAATCTTTCATTCTCACATGTTCTTACGTGGTCCTGAACTTTCAGCTCCCCAAAACTCTGAGCTAAATAGATAGATTTTTCTTTATAAAGCACAAGGCTTTGTGTGTTTTTTTTATAACAATGTGAAACAAATTCATGAACCTTTCTCAGGATAGCCCACATCCAATGACCAATCAATGCTAGAGAACAAAGGAAGGAAGGAAGGAGGGAAGGAAGGAAGGAAGGAAGGAGGGAAAGAAGGAAGGAAGGAAGGAGAGAAGGAAGGAAGGAAGGAAGATAGGAAGGAAGGAAGGAAGGAAGGAAGGGAGGGAGGGAGGGAGGAACGGAGGAAGGGAGGGAGGGAGGGAGGAAGGAAGGAAGGGAGGGAGGGAGGGACACTAAGGGTGTAGCTCAGTGGTACAACACAAGGTAATATGTGCATGACAATGGGTCATTGGGTTCTGTCCTTATCATATATAACCCACACATACACATACACATACACATACACATACACAAGAGTGAGGGAGAGAGGAAATAATCAAAGAAACATGAAACTTTAGCAATTGAAGAATATGGGTAAAGAACATATGGAAATTCTATTATGTTTGCTGCCTTGCCATAAGTTGGAGATTGTTTCTAAATTAAAAATAAAGAAGTAAATCAGCGAGGAGTGGTATTGCACATACACTTGCAATTTCAATACTTAGGAAGCTAAGACATGTGGATAATGATTTTGAGGCTAGCCTGGGCTATGAGTGAGACATGTCAAAAGAGAAAGAGGAAAAAAGAGAACGAGAGGGAATGAGAGAGAGAGAATAAAAATGTTTTGTTTAAATTTTTGGGGGGGTCCGGTCGTGGGGCCTGAACTCTGGGCCTGGGCGCTGTCCCTCAGCTCTTCAGCTCAAGGCTAGCGCTCTACCACTTGAGCCACAGGGTTACTTCCGGCTTTTTCTTTTTGCTTATGTGGTGCATGAGGAATCGAACCCAGGGCCTCATGCATGCAAGGCAAGCACTCTACCACTGAGCCACCTTCCCAGCCCTGTTTAAATTTTTATTGAAGAGAGATTTACAAACTTAAAATTAACCATTTCAAAGTGGATATTTCAGTGGCATGTAGTATTTTAACAATGTTAGCTTCCTCCATTTCTATCTAGTTCCAAATTTATATAAGCCCTGAAGGAAACCTTACTAAGCAGTTCCATTCATTTTCTCACCTTCTCAAATCTGTGTCATAGAGACTGACACATATTTGTAGATTTGGTATTTCATATAAATAAAAATTATTCAGTATCTTTACTTTTTTGGTTTAGCTCAGTCTGTTTTCAAGGTTCATTTATGTTGTGACATATATCAGTACTACTGGTGTGTGTGTGTGTGTGTGTGTGTGTGTCAGGGGGCGGGCCGTGGGGCTTGAACTCAGGGCCTGGTCACTGCCTCTGAGTTCTTTTGCTCAAGGCCAGCACTCCACCACTTTAAGCCACTTCTTTGAGTGTCACTCTGTTTATTTGATGGTTAATTGGAGATAAGAGTCACAGACTTTCCTGCCCAGGCTGGCTTCAAACCATGCTTCTCAGATCTCAGCCTCCTGAGTAGCAGGCAGTTAACCTAGTACTACTATTTATAGCCAAAAAATTCCGTTATATGGTTATACAAGTTTATCTACTTATGTGTTGATACATGTCCAATGGTTTCCATTTTAGTTATTGGAATAATGCTACTATAAATATGTGTATATGCATTCGAACACATGAACTCATGGTGTTTGTTAATGTCTGTTGATAATCTAAGATATATGTGTGTGTGTGTGTGTGTGTGTGTGTGTGTGTGTGTGTGTGTATGTATTTACTCCTGAAATATACTCAAGCTTACATGTCTAAATACACAAGTAGAGATTGTCATGTTTAAGCTCAGTTGGACTGAGTTTCTCTCAAATTGCAAGAAGCCCGACTACTACAAAAATTTTTAAATATATTTCAAATTGTGGTCTTTGGAATCTATGGGGGAAAAATCTTCTCATTTAGAATACCTTTTTGAAATAAGACCAAATAAAATTTTCTGAAGTTCAAAGCTCTTCTGTCCCCAAGGAAACTTGGAATGAATAAGAATTTGAAACATTTCTGAACTAGAAGAATGAGCTCAGCTAAGAGAGAACATTCCTGAACTGTGTCTACAGCCACAACGGGATAATCATAATACAGTCATGAACCAGAAGCTTTTTTGTGGGTGCCAGAATTAAAAGAAACAACACTTTCATTTGAAATTATTTTAACTTTACCATTAGATCTTTTCTCAATCAGCAGGTAATCATTTTTTAGCAACTCATCTGAACAGAAGTCCCCAACTACTCATGCTGTTTTTTTTATTTCTTCCTTCAGCATTTACTTCCTGTCATCTATCTTTCATCTCTTGTGGTCATAGGAATTTTAATATTTTCTTTTCAAAAGCTTCTAGGAATTGCCTTTGGTTTACTTAGCAAAATCCTGCACCACACACACTTCTTCAAAAGACATTGCTTCTTCTTATTTCTATTTGAAGAAAAACCAAGAAATAAGAGAATTTGTCTACTGACAACCAGTCTTTTACTCACACACACAAAAAGTCATGCTAGGCACTGGTGGCTATAATTCTAACTACTCAGGAGGCTGAGATCTGAGGATCACAGTTCAAAGTCTGTGAGACTTTAATTTCACCAGAAAACCAGAAGTGGTGCTGTGGCTCAAAGTGGTAGAGAGCTAGCTTTGAACAAAAATGGTCAGGTACAGTGCCCAGGCCCTAAAACTCAAAAAACAAAAAACAAAACAAAAAATTTCATCACCTTAATTTCATTTAGTCTTACTTACCTAGTTAGTAAGGAAACAAATTTAATATGATATCTCTTCAGCTTCCCTCCATGTAACTGGTCAGTAATGGAATTTATATCCTTTTCTGTCTTTAATCTTTGCAATCTTTTATTTTTTGTGGACCAGACAATTATTTCCTCCAGAAATGTGATGTTTGGGTTAAGACATTCTATTCAAATCTTAAACTGGGGTGAGTTTAGGAACTGTCAGTCATTTTGGGAACCAATTTTGTCTAGTTGGTCACTGAACATGATCTAAACAGTAAAAGGAGAGGAGCAGACAAGGAAGAAGGGGGAAAAGGGAAACAGAAAGAGAGAGATAGAGAGAGCAAAGCAGGGTGCCAGTGGCTCATGCTTGTAATCCTAGCTACTCAGGAGGCTGAGATCTGAGGATCGCGGTTTAAAGCCAGCCCAGGCAAGGAAGTGAAGTTCTTATCTCCAATTAACCACCAGTAAACCAGAGGTGGCACTGTTGCTCAAGTGGTAGAGCACTCACCTTGAACTTAAGAGCTCAGGAACATCACCCAGGCCCAGAGTTCAAGCCCCACAACCGGGGGGAGGGGGAGGGGGAGGGGGAGGGGGAGGGGGGAGGGGGAGGGGGAGGGGGAGGGGGAGGGGGGAGGGGGAGGGGGAGGGGGGGAGGAGGAGGAGGAGGAGGAGGAGGAGGAGGAGGAGGAGGAGGAGGAGGAGGAGGAGGAGGAGGAGGAGGAGGAGGAGGAGGAGGAGGAGGAGGAGGAGGAGGAGGAGGAGGAGGAGGAGGAGGAGGAGGAGGAGGAGGAGGAGGAGGAGGAGGAGATTCAAATTCTCCACCATTTATGAGTAGCATGTGACCTTGAATGGACTTATATAGGTTTCACGCCAGTCTTGGTGTCAGTCACATGATCATGGAGTAGATTATGTTGACTGGACAAGATCACATGGTTCATCCCCAGAGTTAGAAATACAATTATAGGGCTGGGAAGGTGGCTCAGTGGTAGAGCGCTTGCTTTGCATGCTCAAGGCCCTGGGTTCGATTCCTCAGCACCACATAAGCAAAAAGAAAAAAAAGCCGGAAGTGGCGCTGTGGCTCAAGTGGTAGCGCGCTAGCCTTGAGCTGAAGAGCTGAGGGACAGCGCCCAGGCCCAGAGTTCAGGCCCCACGAACGGACCCAAAAAAAAAAAAAAAAAAAAAGAAAGAAATACAATTATAACCTCTTTATCTACCTATGTCTCCAAGAAGAAACACTGAACTATTGGTAAGAAAAGTGTATACTGAGAAGGGAACCAATGCTTATTTATCATCATTGTCTTCCAGTGTCACCAGACACCCTCATAACTGAAGCAGGATAGGTTAGGGAAAGAGCCAGGAATTAAGCATCAATATTTAAATCGAGAAAAACTTTTGGTGAAATGACTCATTTGATCAAAGAAATGCTTTCAAAGGAAAAAAAAAAACCACAAATCTATACAACAATGACTCAGATAGATAAATAGATAGATAGATAGATAGATAGATAGATAGATAGATACAAAATAACATATCTAGGCTTATGTCTCCAGGCCAAGCTGATAATATCAAATAATGTAACAGTGAAATGCTTCTTACTGGATGTTTAATAGAACACCCTGAACTATTTCCTTATCTTTTAGAATATGTATTTCTTTTCCTTTTGCTTTGCTAGACAAATTTTGGTGAGTCTCTCATTATACCTTAAATCATGGTCTGACATTCTTTTCTGCATTGAAAAGACAAGGACTTATGAGGGTCAGGAGGAACCTCCTCAGACTCTCTCCAATGGACTATATCTTAATATCCTCTTTTATTTAAACATCTGGTACTTAGAGCTAAAGAGTATTGACTAAGATGTCCCATTAGAATAGTGAAAAAATATCAGCGTGAAAGTCTCAGGGAGAAGTTGACACGGCGGGTGTGTATGCCTTGTACACACAGTTTATATAAAAGAACAGAAACAGTTCAAATTGCTGGTGACACTACCTACCATTCTGCTCACCATCTGAGATGGCAGATGGCAGCAACTCTTCTCTCAGTGCAATCTTTATTCAGCCAAGTCTTTGTTCTTGCCAACTATATGATTCTAGTTCACGTATCATATAGCAGCCTCTGTCACTGGTATTCAACAAAAGGAGCAGAAGTGATTGGAGGAAGAGCTGGCCAAGCAGGCCTTACCAAGTATGTCATTCCTAATGCAGCATGTTTCTGGAAAACTTCAAAGATAACTGTCCAGGAATGTTTTTTTTTCCAAAGGAATTTGAGGGTAGTTTTGTTGATAAGGTAAGATTCTATCAAATTTAGACAGACAACTATCACCACCACTACTCCCAAGAAGCTAAGAAAGCTGATTAGTGGAATCATTACTATGTCCATGCATTGACAGTTTTTATGCATTGACCAATTGTTAATGTAAATATTTGCACATAGAGCTTATAAGATAAGTATGATGTGATAAATGGCTATGTTTAGAGAAATAATCTTGAATGTTGTTTGGGGCATTCATGGTGGTTAGTGAACACAGAGAGGAGCTGTAACATTGAATACCCTTCTGCTGTAAACTATTTGTACAGTCTTGGGAAAGTTACATAATGTTTCTGAACCTCAGGTTTCACCACTGGTAAAATGGGAGGAAAAATGCTTATCCTACATGTTTTCAAAGTTATTTCACTATGTGGCCTGTGCTCTCTGAGGCAGCTTCTTGACATCTTTGAGGCCAGAATGAATGATATACAGAAGGAAAAAATATTCAAATGGAAAAAATTTTCAGTGCCTCCAGAGATGTTCAGTGGATCATTTATCCTGCCTATGTCCTCTTGGATGTTAAAATAAAAGCAAATACAAAAGTACAGCCCTCTCTAGAATGATATAGCAAAAAATATAGTAAATATGGTAAAACTTGCTTGTAGTGAATATGAATCTTACAATGTTCACTCGATTACAATGAAGTTTAGGGTGTTCCAGGCAAAGCTCAGTTTAGGTTATGGAATCACTGTTTCTTTACAATCTGCTTTACAATTTAAAAATTAAAAAGGTATATCTTCTCCACATTAGTCTAATTCTGTCTTTGGGTAGTCATGTGACTCTCCCAAGAGTGTAATAGACATCAGGCATGCTGGCTCATGTCTGTATCCTAGTACTTCATATACTAAGGCAGGAAGATCGCAAGTGTGTGGCCAGCCTTGTCTTCAAGAAAAAAAAATCCAAATCCCCAAAATAATAACTTCTCCCTCTTAAGGAATTGTTCCTCCTCCATTTCCATCATGCCAAGGGACATGGCTATTAAATATACTTCTACTGACTCCAGCACACAGCAGAAACAAGACTATTTAGCCTAAACCATTTGAAATTGCCCTAAAGGTAGGTATTTAACTCTATGCACTATTATTTAATATCTGAAGACTGTAGGAAATTAGATTACATGTACAGAACACAAAGAACTTAACTAAAAATTCAGTTTAAAGAGAAACTTTTGTTCCTAGAATGTCACAAGATTTTCTTGAGGAAAGCTGTGTTTTCAGTAGATTCATATCCCACATTGGTAAAATTACCTGCAAAAGTCATTAATGACGGATATCATTTGATGGTCTCAGGATGAAAAGGTGGGAAGGAACAGAAATATCTGCCAACTAACCTAAGAGGTATTTATGTCAGGATCCTAGGGAGCCTCAGGATCTCAGTGGCAGGAAATAAAACTAGGAAGTCACTTTCTCTCCATCTCTAGATTTATTAGCTCACTTCTGCATTTTCTGTATGTCTGCTCACTCTCTTGTTTCTTGCCTGACTACTAGCTTGTTAGCCAGTATGTCATTGTCAGCTCTACATGATGGCTTTTGCTATTATGGATGTTAATTATTATGACAAAAATACTGAGATACCCAATGTAGAAGAGCAAAGGTTTATTTTGGATCATAGCTTCAAAGGTCTCATTGCATAATTTCTTGGTCTCACTGCTTTGGGGCTATGATGGCAAGGGAACATGTGGTAGACGAGGCTGTTCACCTCTTGGAGGCTGGAAAGCAAAGAAATGAAAAAGTCTAAATGTTCCCTTTAACAACCTCCTAAAGTTTACACCACCCTTCTAATAGTAACTTAGCTGAGCATGGCCTCTACTATATGGCCATTTTTAAGAGGGCAATTTTTAAGATCTTAACCATAATAATGAGCTTCTAATCTAGCACAGATACTTTGTAGATAGCCAATATATACTAGTTTGTTTGGTAGGCAATAAAAATGAATTACTAACTATCATTGGTAGACAGTCAATAAATACTAATTCTTTTTCTCTCCTTCAAAGAAGGAAGGCTGGGCACTGCTGGCTCTCATTTGTAATCTTAGCTACCCAGGAAGCTGAGATCTGATGATCGCATTTCAAAGCCAGTGTAGGCAGGAAAGCCATGAGACTCTTATCTCCAATTAACCATCCAAACACTGGCAGTGGATTTGTGGTTCAAGTGGTGGAGCACTCATGGCCAACTCAACTACACTAGGCAGTTTGGTTTGGTAGGTTCACTGAAAGCCTGAAGAAAACATACAGAAGTGGTGGGTGAGATGTAAGGTTTACTGAAACTTACTAACAGGGATAATGCATTGCTTTGTTTGTTTAGTTAATTATTTGTGCTGGTACTGGGAATTTAGCTGTAGGTCTGGAGGTCTCATTCAGCTTTTTCCTTTATAGCTGTTGCTCTGCCATGTGCCTCTAGTTCTGGCTTTTTGCTGGTTAAATTGGAGATGAAAGTCTCTCAATTTGACTGCTTGGGCTGTCAGCCTCCTCGGGAGCTAGGATTATAGGTGTGAGCTATCAGCACCCATCTGCTTTGTGATTTTCCTATTTTTAGATGTATGACATGCCAGTCTCCATTTGTGCACTTGTCCCAGTCCAGTGATGTGCTGGAGCCAGCTCATAATGTTTGTGTGGGGGGGTGGGGGGGGGGGTGGAGCAGTACTGGAACTCAGAGCCTCATGCTCTTTCTTGGCTTTTTCATTCCTGGCTGGTCTTTCATTCCTGGCTGGTCATTCTACTTCTTTTTAAGTCATGACTCCTGTTTATAGTTTTTTTTTTTGCCAGACCTAGGGCTTGAACTCAGGGCGTGGGCACTGTCCCTGAGCTTCTTTTGCTCAAGACTAGCATTCTACTACTTGAGCCACAGTGCCACTTCTGGCTTTTTCTGTTTATGTGGTACTGAGGAATTTAACCCAGGGCTTCATGCATGCTAGACAAGCACTCTACCACTAAGCCACATTCCCAGCCCCTGGTTGTAGTTTAAAATCAGCATGACAGAAGGAAATTACATACACCAGGGAAATTGTTGAGCACCACCAATCGGGACTTTCTTTTTTCTCCTGCATGGCTGTAATTTAATAACTTACCTGCACACACTGCCTAGGTTCCACAAGTGTTAGGAGCAGGCTCACTCACGATGACTTGGCTCCATAGTGGCAGCTCACTGGAGCTCTCCCCAAAGCCCTCCAGCATTGGAGAGGTCACAGCCTTCTCTACTGCTGCTGATCTTTGCTGCACTGTCATTTTGCGGGTAATCTTTGCACTGCACCATCCTCATTGAACACTCTGTGGCGATTTGCTTCCTGCAGGACCTTGACTAACTGTTAGAAATGGCTCTGTATGTTGGGATGTCATGTAGGAATAAGGACACCAACTCAAAAGGAACTCAGCAAGGCAAAGTTTATTTCTGCAGAAGAGTACGCCATTGACCAAAAAATCTGGCAAGTAAGCGCACGGAGAAGCCAGGCGGTCCCGTTTTAGCCCTAAGTCAGCAGGCCCTTGCTGCTCTGCTCAGATTGGTTGAGCTCAGGTTCACAATCTGGAAAAGGATGTGGCTTCATCAACAAATGTAACTAAAACTCAAGGAATTTCTAATAGGATGGCTTGATTAAAGTGAAGCAGAAGGATGTACTAAAATGTAATCAAAAAGGGCCGAACTACATGGCCAAACCAATGACTTCAGAAAATCAATTCTCACAAAATTGACAGAAAGCCATCTCCTTTGCTTTGCTTTGTTTTTCTCACACTAATACAAATTCAGCACTTACTCCACACTTTACCTGGAGATTTAATGAGCACCTCTGACTCCAGGGGAGCCTGGAACCTCTGTTGTATCTACATCTGACAAAGCTATTTCATTTGCCATCTGCCCTCCACCCACCCCTCCTTCCCCGTTTATTCATCTCTCCTTGCCAAAGATGTAGAAGAATAGCATCCATCCTGTGGCTTCAGTACAAGAAGAAACGTCCAAAACAACTCTAAAAACCACCAGCGTATCCATTGCTTTGTTCTTTTAACCACCTTAGTGTCTATGCATCAATGTGACATTTGGGATTATTTTTAGAAGTTCAAAATATATAAGAGAAACAAAATGTCATAAGCCACTGGAAGTCATTCAAATATTTGAGAAGTTAAACAAACAGAAATCAGGCCAGATGCTGATAGTTCACACCTGTAATCCTACTTAGGAGGCTAAGACCTGAAGATCATGATTCAGAGACTGCCTGGGCAACCAAGTCTGTGAAGCTCTTGACTCCAATTATCCACCAGAAAGCTTGAAAATCCAAATCTGACTTAAGTGGTAGAGTGCTAGCTTTTAACAAAACTAGCTCAAGGACAGTGCACAGAGTCGCAGACCTAATCATTTCTGCTTATCTCATCTCTGAGTTATTTTAGAAGTCAGTCCTTGTGGTGTTTTCAACCTATCTTAAGACTGTTGCCTGTTGCTATAGCAAAAAATACGTAAGGCTTACTTTTTATTTTTGTGCTGGTCCTGGGGCTTGAACTCAGGTCCTAGGCACTGAGCTGCCTGAGTAGTTACAATTGCAAGCATGAACCACTGGCATCCAGCTGGGTATTGTATCTTACGACAAAGTTTTATTTAGTTCAGTCTCAGAGGCCCACAGTCCAAGCTTGGGAAGCCTGCTATGTTAGTCTCAGATGAAGTTCTCACGGAAGAGTCAGCACAAGAGCGCATACAGAATTACATGAAAAGACAAGAACATGGTGACACATACCTGCATTATTCTCTCACACTGGGTCCCCGCTCATAAAGTCTGTCACTTCTCCATACTGGCACAAAGACCAAGCTTCCAACATTTGGGGAACAAGTCACATGCAAACTACAGCACAACTGTAACCTTATACCTCTTCATGTCTGACTTACATTTTTCATACTGATTCCTAATGATACTGATTTAGAACAACAGGATAGGGCTGCCACAGGTCTTGGCTCACTGTGTAGATCATTGATCTATCTGCTTCAGTGCCTCAGCTCTGCTGTTTGTTCATTTTGTTTTTCCTGGATTTACCCGTTTTCTTGAGTACCTCTGGTCATATTGCTGTCCTGAGTTAGTACTGATGATTAAATACAGCTTTGGTGAGGTTTACTGAAGAGCAGGATGACATTTCTAATCACCAATGCTTTTCTTGCTTCACACATATACACAAAAGGGCATTTTCAGTTGTTGACACTAAGAGAAAAGAAAAAAAGGAAGAAAGAAGAGAGGGAGGTGGGAGGTATGTTACTAATTTTCCTTTGCAACTTTATGTGGAAGCAAATGACAATTTCTAAGAATCTTTGAAGTCAATACACTACTAAAATTTGTCTTCTATTGTCTTCCCTTCTTCCTCTATTGCCTGGAACTCAAATGTAGTAGCTACACCTCTAGCAGCCATTTTGGTTCCTTAAAACAAAAGCAAGACTCCATCTCCAGGAGAAGAAAGGAGGAAGAAAAACCAACCTATACCATCTTTTAGTTTTTCTAATTGTAACTAAAATGTCTTTCTAATTGTTAGTATAGTCTGATAATATGGATTTTTACTGATCACTTTAGCCTTTGCTCATTATAAAACCTTTTTGAAGCATACTTCAAAGTTACATTAACTTTTTGCTCCAAGATAAAATATATTGATAATTAAGATGGATTTTTTTTTCTGGTATGTTTAATGTACAGAGGGGTTAGTTATGTAAGTCAGGTAATGAGTACATTTCCTTTTGGACAGTGTCATCCCTTCCCTCACTCTCTCCCAGTTTTTCCCTCCTGTCCCCACCCACAAGTTATATAGTTCAAGTGTCTAGTGACACCACTGTTGCATTTGTTTACCCTTTGTTCCTCCATTCCTGGTACCCTCTTGCCATCCCAAAGACAGATAAACAAATGAACAAGACAAAAAGAAAACAAACATAACAAAACCCCCTTGTTTCCATTTCCTGAAGTTCATTTTGATAAATATTATTTTGTTTTTTTTTTTTTTTTTTTTTTTTTTTTTTTTTTGTTTTTTTTTTGGGGTCCGGTCGTGGGGCCTGAACTCTGGGCCTGGGCGCTGTCCCTCAGCTCTTCAGCTCAAGGCTAGCGCTCTACCACTTGAGCCATAGCGCCACTTCCGGCTTTTTTCTTTTTGCTTATGTGGTGCTGAGGAATCGAACCCAGGGCCTCAGGCATGCAAGGCAATCGCTCTACCACTGAGCCATCTTCCCAGCCCGATAAATATTATTTTGTACAGTCAGATGCAGTCATTGTGCCTTTGTGCTCCTCCCCTAACAGTATTTTCCCTTGGTCTGTATGTGAGTGCCCAGAGTCTTATATAATTTGTCATACCTCCAGGAATTTTAGATATAGATTCCACATGTGAGAAAACATGCACTGTTTGTTTCTCTGAGCTCCGATTTGTTCTAGGTCCATCCATTCCCCTGCAGACAACATATTATTCTTTCTAATGGCTGTGTAAAATTCCATTGTGTATAGATTGCACAATTTTTGGGACCCACTCATCTAGTGTAGGGCATCTAGACTGTTTCCCTAACTTGGCTATTGTGGTTAGTGCAGCAATGAACATGGATGTGCAAGTGTCTTTATGATACCCTGGCTTGTGATGTCTGGGCATCTGCCCTGGAGTGGTATGGCTGGATTGTCGGGAAGATCCCATGTTCAGTTTTCCTGAGGATCCTCTGGACTGCTGTCCAAAATGGTTGTATTAGTTTACATTCCCATTAACAGTGCAATAGGGTTAGTTCCCCCTCCCCCTCATCCTGACCAACACTTGTTCAAATGACTGTAATTTTTAAAAGTTGACAGAAACAACTTGTAAGGCCCATGCAGGCATCTCTCCCAATTTTTCCTGACACAACAGAATTGGTCAGTCTATTTGTTTTGGCCCTGACTTACAGTGGAACAGTGAAGATTTTACCTCCTCATTTTGGCAAAACTTGGGTAATGTAGAACCTGCAGTTAAGGTTGGGCACAGACTCCCACTTTTACATTTTCTCATGTGCCTGATTCTTGCTTGCTTTTGGCAACTGCTCCTTTATAAACTTTTAGAGGAAGGTGATAATGTGAACCCAGAAATGCTGAAAATAGTTAATGACTCTAATGCCAGTAGTGCTTGTAGAACAAAGTGTCCCAGCTGCTTTTGAAGGGAGCTAGTCTCATTTCTTTTGACTCAGGTCCACATCCAAAAATCTGGGAATCTTACAATATTGAGCATCCTATTCTAATTATTTCAAGTTGCAAAGAGTCTGACCACAAAGCAAGAGAAGAAACTTCCTTTAAGAATGAGAAGCCAATCCCTGGTGGCTCATACCTGTGATCCTAGCTACTAAGGAGGCTGAGATCTGATGATCTTATCTCCAATTAAACACCAAAAAAATCTAGAAGTGGAGATGTGGCTCAAGTGGTAAAGTCTTGAGCAAAAAAGCTAAGGAACAGTGCCCAGGAGCTCAGGATGAGTGTGTGAGAAGAAATTATCGGAAAAGAGGCACAAAATAGGACAGGGTAGATTATAGCCAGGCACCGCTGTTATTTTGTTATTGTATTCAGAGACGTAGATGGGACAGTAAGTTGACAGGGGCTTAAACAGGGCAGAATTTAACCTTTCTAACCCACAAAAGTTTTGAAAAAAGACAGCCCATGGCTGAAATGGTGGTTAAGCTCTACAAATCCCTCAGTGATCCAACTCCTTCCAATTTACTACTCCTTACTTTATCCCTGGTACTAAAATACTTTTGTTTTAAAGATCCAAGATGGCTGCTCAAGCTCTAGTTATTGCATTTAGATACATTTTACTAGAGTGCTGACAAAGATTTCTACAAGCTCCAAAACAGAATGGGTAAATTTTTATGAAAAAACTTAATACTCAAGTAAATGGTTCTATTAAATATGGAAGATGGAGACAAAAAATACTAGAGAACAGCCACTATTTCATGTATACACAGTTCCGAGAACCATGTACACAAATGCTCTCCTGCTGCTCTGATCTCTTCAATGATTTGTACTATGGCCTAATCGCTGATGTACAGAGTTTGTGTGTATATATGTGCACACCAGTAGCAGTGATAACTTAACAATACCAGTTCTTTCTAAAGATATGATTCTGTTGGTTACTCTATATTTTTCTACCACATTTTTCTACCTAGTATAACAAGACATTTAAATGTATTTTTTATGCTTCCCCATTTAGAAACTATTTATACTTCCTTATTATTATTCCTAGTTTTACATCTCTTAAAAATATGCTACATTGGTAAGACCGAATTTTTATTTATTTATTTATTTTGTCAGTCGTGGGGCTTGAACTCTGGGTTTAGGTGCTGTCCCTGTACTCTTCAGCTCAAGGTGAGTGCTCTACCGATTGAGCCACTGTGCTACTTCCGGTTTTCTGGTGGTTTATTGGAGATAAGAGTTTTACGGACTTTCCTGCCTGGCTGGCTTTGAACCGTGATCCTCAGATCTCAGCCTCTTCAGTAGCTAGGATTACAGGCGTGAGCCACAGGTGCCTGGCTAAGACTGAATTTTTATTATCAGTATCAACTTTACTAGTAACTATAAACCTAGAAACATGTACTGCCTTTCAGAAGGTACTTTATTTGTAGTTTGTACCAATCTTTTTGGGTTTTATGTTTACTTGTGTATAGTACATCTAATTTTCCTGACCAAGTGGTCAATTAATAGTTCATAAAGTCTAGACCAGATGAGATCCAAGGGTGTTAAGGCCTGGAAGGTACATTTTAATTTTTAAAAAGAATTAACATTTTCTTGAGGGTTGATACCCTTTTAGAGCATTCTAAAAATCTGAAGGACAGGGGAAGGGAAAAAACAAATGGTTTAAGTAGGGATACAGGTGGATCCATTGTAACAATGACATGTACAAGTCGTTATGTCGAAAACGAACTTTACAACTTTGGTGCGGGGGGGGGGGGGAGGGAGGAGGGAGGATTGGGGAACTGGGGGAGGATGGGAATGGATGGGAAGGGGAAACAAAGGAGGAGGCTATAATGCTTGATAAGAAATGTACTCATTATCTTGCCCATGTACAGTATTTTGCCCTCTGTACAGTATTTTCACAATTAAAAAAAAATCTGAAGGACAGAATTGTTCTGCGGCTACAAACAGCAAGACCACTGCAGAGCTCATGAACATTTCAAGCACTGTAAGCCATACAAACCTGGAGCTACTTTTTATGGAGTGGAGTCATCCTCAGTATCACATTTCAGGTATTTTTCCAGAGACTAGTTTACTCCAAGTTCATAAAATGAAACAAAGTAGTTCTATGCCAAATAGCACTTTGTGGTTTTATAAATTTCATAAATTAAATCCATAAACAAAACTACTAAATATAAAACATGGCAAGAAAAAGTTTTTAGCTTCTGAGTTTTATAGATAGAAAAATAAATTATCTTGGTAGCTTTATAAATCTACATTATTTCTGGAGAAGTTAATGTATTACATGACATATTTTCTACAGAATTAAGAATAGGTGTTGCTCTAATTTTACATAGGTTGTAAAAACCAGTCTTCTTAATCTAAGGATCATGGTTTGAAGCCAGCCAGGGCAATAAGGTCTGTAAGACTCTTCTCCAATTAACCACCCAAAATTTGGAAGTAGAACTGCTGTGGATCAAGTGCTAGAGCACCAGTCTTGAGTGAAAAAGCTCAAGCCTTGAGTTCAAGCCTCACTGCCAATATAACAACAAAAACCAGTCCAGGTAATTTAGAGTAATTTTCTACTAGCAAAAAATTAACTTCTAAATTATATAAATCCTATATACCTTATAATTCTGGAAACTTGTGGTTAATCTGTGAAAACGTGTATTAAAGTCAGTGTATCCCTAATTAGGTACAACAGGCTGGTATGGGAACAAACTTTATAACTTGTTCACAGTCCTGATAGTCCCTCTGCTTTTTCTGCACAATTTAGGAGAATCCATTCTCAGTCCAAAGAAACAATATCAGGTTATTTGACTCTCTGTTTTTTTCTTGCTTGAAATTGTTCTGTTTTGTTTTTTACAGATTTGATCAGGATTGACAAGGCAGGATCAATGGACTTCTTCTGTGGTGCATTTTCAATCTCACTCTCCTTTTTCTTTATTGTCTGAATAAGTTTTTGTTCTTTTAGTTCTCTTTGGCGAGCTTTCTCCTCCAGGATCTTTTCCATTGCTTTTGTTTTCTTGAAGTTAGGATCTGAGGGATCCACATTGAACAAGTGGGAAGTGTACATTGCTTGAAACCGTGCATCACTAACATTTACCTGAAAATTTAAAAGGAGTAAATAAAGGTGGTGAGGTGTTGGTCATAAGATAGAAGATCAGCAGTTTGTCCTCATGTATTAGAAATGTTTTTCCACACTAAAAAAGTTAAGTAGTTGTATACAGGCATTTCAGTTAAAGTCAGATTGTGAGTACAATGCATCTTGAGCGATGCCACCCCTTCCATTATTCTCCCCAATTCCACAAATTAAAGTTTGTGGAATTTTAAGTCGAACCCCTGGAATTCCACATTGTATGATATGCAGTGTGTGCTGCTGTCATCAAATGGCAACCACTTATTTGAAAGGGATCTAGAGTAGTGTGAGCACATGTGCTATGTACTTATGTATGTGTGTGTGTGTGTATGTTACAGCCTACAATGACAATGACTACTTTGAACTGGTAGGGGTGATTCCTAAAGGAAGGTTTCCCTTGCTTATAGTACAAAATTAATTCCTGGAATATATAAATAAGCAATGGAAACATACTCCTGCTGCCGTTTTATGTAAAGTTACTGCATTCTTAGTACATTTCAAGAAACTTTAACCTTGGTGCAAAAAATAAGTAGTGACCAAGAGTGACTTAGATAAAGATATTTTGCTTTTTTTTCCGTAAGGAAATCAATACATCAACAAACTTCAGTATAACTGAAGCAAATGTGAAACTGTATAATGATGCTGGGGACTGAACCCAGATCTTGCACAGGCTAGGCAAGTGCACTACCACCAAGCAGCACCTCAACTCTCTTTAGAGGCTAATGACTTATATTCTTGGTTACCTCAAAGTCATCCTCTATTAATTCTTTCTTTTTCATAAGCTGTTTTTTCTTCTTTTTGCTCAGATTCTGGTGCTCCACAATCTTGCTGTAATTGAAGTGTTTCTTACCATCTTCTTCCTCATCCATCACAAGTAAAGCCATTTCAGCCTGCAGAGAGGGAAAAAAGTTGGGATGTATAACTGAGTTTTTTCCCCACTGTTACTTTAAAAGTATTATTTATATATGATGAATAGTGAATAGAAAGAGCCATTAAGCTGCAAGTACAAGTAGCTAGCCAGGTTCACTCACAGAAAGTGATGTATTAGAATCAGGAATATGAGAGAGATGACAGCTTTTACTTAAAAACCAGACTTCAATTCACTTATTGTAGCCAATTAATATACTACAGGAATAAGAGTTCCCAACTCTGTTCAATATAAATTTTTTTACCTTGTTCTTTTACAATAATAACATTCAACCCAGCATATGACACTAGATTTATTTTGTGATGCAAATTATATTTTCCAGATGTGTATTTTAATAACCAGATTTTCTTTTGCTTTTTGCCATAATGCTTGATAAAATGTAATATTAAACACTATGTTACTAAGATATTTAGTTATGTATTATTAATCTCATTGCTGATATGGGTTATTCTTGAAATTGAAGACAATAAAAATTCTTGTGCACAATTTCATTTAACTGCATGTACTGATTATCTATTATGTATGTAACAATGACCATGTTCTACCTTTTGCTTTTCTAATTCAGCTTCTTCCTCAGGAGATGGGCTATCTTTTGAAGATTTCATTGATTTTTTCTTCATACCTGACATAACAAATCAACATGAGAGGGTTAAAAATCATAGGACAACAATCTGTTCACATTATATCTAGGAATAATCTTATGTGTCAAAACTAAAGGAAGAAAAATCATAGTACCAAAAGAAGGCTGGAGTGTGAATAATTAATACAGTACTTTTAGATGGCATGGCTGAATAGTATCAAGAAGAAAAGTCTGAAAGGCATGATGGCCAATGCCTTTTTTAATTTTAGCATTCAGGAGGCCGAGGGAAGAGGACTACAAGTTCAAGGCCAGTCTGGGCTACACATTGAGACCCTATCTCAAAACCAAACCAATTAAAATAACCAACAAGTCACTATGCTACACACAAACAGCAGAAAACAATGGCTTAATACTTTTATAGTGAAGTAAGATGAGATTACTCAAAAACTTACACTAGGCATCTTGTTCCATTCTGGAAAATTACCTCTTAGACATGACAGAAAAGAAGATGAAGAAAATACTGGATGTTAGAACTCACCTTTACAAAAATAACTTGATAGTAACCACCTGAAAGTATAAGTTCTCCAAGACCATTTTTATCTCTGTGTGTGTGTGTGTGTGCACACGCGCCCACATACACAGGAGTGTGTGCACCAGTCCTAGGGCTTGAACTCAAGACCTGGACACTGTCCCTAAACTTTTCTGCTCAAAGTTAGGGCTCTACCACTCAAACCACAGATAGCTCCACTTCTGGCTTTTGGGTGCTTAATTGGAGATAAAAGTGTCACAGACTTCCTGCCCAGGCTGGCTTTGAACCACAATCCTCAGATTTCAGCCTCCTGAGTAGCTAGGATTACAGGCGTGAGCCACTGGTGAGGTAGCTCTCCAAGAAAAATTTGATCTTCAGCTAACTTTCTGGCTGTATGATCAGGAAACTACTTATGGTGATGTGGCTTCTGATTGAAGACTTTAAACACTCATAACTTTGGTTTTCCCTTGAAGCAGTGACTCTTGTCAGTGGTATGAAGTGTGGCATAAAGAGCTCTGAAAGCTCTGTGGAGGAGCCACTAGAATGATATCCGTTCCTATTTGGGACATGGGAATCTCAGGCAACAGGGACTACTGGTCTCCTTACATCTGAGCTATCTCACTGAGCAGATTGCTATGAGGCCTCACAGTACAGAAAAACAACCAGGCTGTCTTATTGTACTTCTAGGCATGTATCCCTTTAACTCCAAGTATAAGCCTGCAAGTGCCTTAGTAGACCCTAAAATCCTCTCCTGGGCACTACTTTAATTAAGCAGTTATTTGGACAATCTGACCTTAAGTGATATGTAATATAATACAAAAAATATAGCATTGACTTATGAAATATCCTTTCAAAAAATATTCAGTATGATTTGGGGTGAATGACTATGCTATTCTAAATTCAAGCTTATCACAAATACAGGGGCAGAGGGAGGGACAAAAAACTACTACAAAGTAGAATATGAAACATTAGCCCACTAACATGGGCTCTGGAAAAGGCAATGGTTTATAAAGGAAAAAAAGTATATAGTCTTGTACATTAGAATGTACCGAAGATAACATGATTGTGTAAGCCTTGACTGAATCTAAGAGAGAGAGAGAGAGAGAGAGAGAGAGAGAGAGAGAGAGAGAGAGAGAGAGAGAGTACTGTATGTACATACAATGCTATAAAACTCCCTGAATAACTGTGACTATTCAAATACTGAAGAACACAGATAATACAAATGGCAAATGGTAATAACTGCTGAACATAGGTGTAGTGTCATTTTCCCCAATTTCTGAAAATTTATGGATTTTCACATTACAAACAAATAGTTGGCTGGGTGCTGGTGACTCAGAAGGCTGAGACCTGAGGATCATGGTTCAAAGCCAGCTGGGGCAGTAAAGGCCATGAGATTCTTGTCTCCAATTAACTACCAGAAAAACCAGAAATGGAGCTGTGGCTCAAAGTGGTAAAGCATCAAAGCTCAGGTAGCACCCAGGCCCCCAGTTCAAGCCTCAGGGCCGACAAAACAGTAACAAAAAAAAATGGCTGCTACTATTATAAACTACCTGACTTTCCTATTTAAAGATCTTATGTCACCCATTAATAATATTAACAGTTAAGGACTTAGGGGGTATAGCTCAGTTGTAGAGAGCTTATCTACCAAGTCAAAGGCCCTACACCAAAGAAAATCAACCAAAGAGTCTCAAAAAAAAAAAAAAAAAGGTAACAGAAACAGAGATTAGGGCTGGTACGATGGCTCAATGGTAGAGTGCTTGCCTTGCATGCATGAGGCCCTGGGTTCGATTCCTCAGCACCACATAAGCAAAAAGCCGGAAGTGGCGCTGTGGCTCAAGTGATAGAGCGCTAGCCTTGAGCTGAAGAGCTGAGGGACAGCGCCCAGGCCCAGAGTTCAGGCCCCACGACTGGACCCCCCAAAAAAAACAAAACAACAGAGATTAAAAAACTCAATGATTTTTATCATTCTCACAAATGTTAACTGAATGTCTATTATGTTTCATGAAAGAATGGTAAATTTGTAGCAGGCAGGCCTTGAGACTCAGCAGAGACAGGAAAAGGAAAAGTGGTCAGAGTGATAGGGAAGTTAGCACCTAAAATTCATGTCACCTGCACCCTGATCTCAGCTGACCACATCACTTCTTATTTGTTAAGAAAACAAATGCAATCAAAAGTGAGCTTTAAAAGATTCCACAACAAGTATTCTCTGTTGTACAGGAAAATGGATTTGAAACCCAGTATAAACCCAGTATAAAGCTGGGCCTTAACTAGAGGTCTAATTAATTTAACTTCTCAGTGACAGAGTGCACTCTAAGGTTTCTGTATTAAATAAACTAAAAAAGGTGAGTGCTTAGAACAGTGCTTGCTACACAATAAGCAATATTTAAATATGGGTTGTTACTCTGATTATTACTTGCATGCATGATGTAAACCAGTTCTATCATTTGAATTATGGGTCTTACCTCTCTTATTACCTCTCATATACTATTCTAGTAATTATTCCCTTTTTCCCTTGCATCATTTATTTTCCTTTTCTACTCTACTATACTTACATCAGCACATAGAAATCATGAATCTCCCAATTAAAAAACAACTAACCAGCCAGGTGCAGTGGTTCATGCCTGTAATCTCAGCTACCCAAGAAGGATAAGTAGGATCACAGTCTAAGACTGGGCCTAGAGAAAAAGTTGGACTGTTTTTGAAAAATAACTAAAGCCAAAAGCCTAGGGAAGTGGCTGAAGTGGTAGAGCACCTGCCCAGCAAGGTCATTGCATTCAAATCTCAAACCCCAGTACCACCAAAAGCCAACCAAACAAAAACCACCACCATCAACAACTACCCCAAATACCCAAATGACCAAACAAAATGTGTCTTGACACATTTTTTTTCCCACCAAGTTAGTGGGCCACCTCCCTCTTCCTCCTCCCTTACCAGGCCCTTGTTGTTGCTTTGCTGGTTCTTCCCTCCCTTCTTCCCTTGTAAAGGTTGCACATTCTTAGGGCTCAGTCCTTGGATATTGTTCTATCTAAGGTTTGTTCATCCAGCTTAAGGCTTGAGACACTTCTATGCTGTTTGTTTTTTTATTTCTAGCTATAACTCCTTTTAAATCCAAACTTAAATTCCAACTGCCTCTTGAGATTTCTTTTGCTCACAGAATAAAAATGTATTTCTAGAAATCCATTTAGCATTATTAAATAGATTACCTCAACTAGGGATTACCTATCCAGAAGTAAAACAGATATGGACAATTTGCTGCAAGTGAGTGTTACTATAAATGATGCAGGGACTTCTGAACATGTAGGGACTTGTGAAGCACGCAGGCTGTTAGATGAGATGCCCTTGCCCCTAACAAGAGACAGTGTGCAGCAGCTAAGGGCACTTAACTCTGGAGCAGTTGGCTTGGTTTAAATGCTGAGCCTACTATATTTTAGTTGTAGCAGTTTGAGCTGGTGCCCTTATCTGTAAAATGGGGATTTAAATGATGACAGCTACCTTTTAGGATCATGATGGGTTAATGGATTAGCAAATAAGGAGAGCAGTTAATGCACAATAATAAGGTAACTTTCTTTATGTGCCATATAGCAGTGCTATTATGTAAGTTAATTGTAATTAATTGTATCAATTCATCTTTAATGCTATGTGATGGATTTATTATTTACTGTCACTCTAATTTTTGCAGATGAAGAAATTAAAGCACAGATTGGTACTTGTGTCCCATTTTAGTGAGGGAATCATGGTTCACACCCAACCATTATGGCTCAGGCTCGCTAATGACACTCCTAAAAACACACACCCCTTCCACCATAATCAAATGTCATTCTCCCAGTAATGGCCTTTTCAGCTTAGAACACACTTGATTGTAAAGTAACAAAATTAAAGATGCAAAACATGCAATCATGGTTCAAACACAGCAGGTAAGGGCGTATAATAAGGAAAGCAGGAACCAAAGTCAATAGAAGCTTTTGAGACTGCTTCACATGTTCCTGTTGTGATCATGCAGACTGGTGAGAGAATATGCACAGTGGATTGAACACTGTGTGCTGCCAGCACAATGCTCAGTGCTTCCATGGCATTTAAAGAATATTTATGGAAGGCATCCCTTCTCTGCAAAGTGAAAATCTTTAGTCTTATCTAAAATGTTTTTAGGGAATGATGCGTCTTTCTTGAAACTGTAAGTTTCTGTCTAGGTTATGTATTTTTATAGGTAGGTAACAAGGTTCCAAGTTTTAGAGCTATGTCTCAACTCTATACCCTCTGCTACTGTGCTCTCAAGCAGCCCCCTGCAGGAAGTGGACAAAGGCCATATGCAAAGGATCACTGTGTGGCAAGGGAAACACCAGGCTGCATATGATTAATGCACAAAGGAGATAAAGATTCTCACATACAGCTGTGGAACATAATTTCAAAGAGCCCACAATGAACTGCTCCAGATTTTATAACAACCTGGTGAAAAGTCATAAAAATAACATGAAAGGCTGACTACAGCAGGGAGAAAAAAGAAATCTCCAAGATTGTCAAGACTAAAAGGGATACCCAATTTTAGCATGATAAAAATTTCTTTTCTCACAAAAATTTATTATCTGCTATGCTGAACTATTTAGTCAAAAGATTAATAATGTATAGAGATCCTTTCTGAACTGTTAACAAGATAATATTAAAGGGGTACATCTACTTTTTAAAAAAGTGTATCATCCCTCTGGAAAGTTTTCAGACTTAAATTACATGTACAGTACCAGGGAAATGGAATTCCTGTTCTAAAATATTAAAGTATAAGTAAGAACAGTAAGAAACAGTATCCCCTAAACTGGACATGGTAGCATATGCCTGCAATCCCAGAATTTAGCAGGCTGAGACAAGAGGATCTTGAGTTTCAGATCAGTCTGAGCCACAAAAATACAAAAGTATTTGTATCTGTAAATCCTACTATTCAGGAGGCTGAATTCAAAGGCAGCCTGGGCAAACAAATCCAAGATTCTTATCTCCAATGAACAATCTGGAGTGGAGATGTGGCTTTAGTAATTAAATATTAGTCTTGACCAAAAAAACTCAGGGACAGTGCCCAGGCCCAGAGTACAAACCTCACTATTGGCACACATACACAAAAACCTTACATCCTTCTGGAAATGCTATTAAAAAGTATACATAGATGGATTTTAATAGCTCAAAGGTCAAATACCAATCAAGACTTCATGTCAGATGTTTTATAGTTAACAGCATGCCCAGAAGTGTTCCTGTCTGCCATCTTTATGATGCTAGCTGAACAAGCTCAAAAGTGTTCTATTCTGGCTTTTAACTTTTTGAACATATGCTCCATGACTGTACTAAGAATGTACACAAATATGTCTGTCATCTGTCCTTGAACTATGACCTCAAACTGAGCATGCTCAGGAATGGCCCATCTCTAAAGGGCTTTGTATTATCTCTCCAAATAAAAATCCCTGTTTCTTTGTTAAAGAAAGGCACTGATTTAGAAATAACTCCCATGTTCTGTCTACTTGCTACAGGTAATAAATCTTCTACTATGTTACTTTTTGGCTGGGCTTACTTTTAGCTTTGTATTTGTCACAATGCAAGCCCACTACTAGGGTGCATATGTTATAAATGTACACAGTCCACCTATTTTACAATGTCTTTGTCTTGTTTAATGGCAGAACTTGAACTACACATTTTTCCAAATGCTAAAAAGTCAAATTTGTTATCTTAAATATTTTTGGAAGCCAGTTCACAATCCTACATAATGACAATATTGTAATGTTCTACAATTATTTATTTTGACAAATAATGAAGGCAATACTGTGCTGATACAACTTACATCACTGGAGCTATTTGGTTAAAGAAAAACCCTCACAACTTGAACTAAAATCCAACTAATAAAGCCTTACTGCCCCCCCCCCCACCACCACCATATACTTCTAAATAAATGTTCCCTAGAGCTATAGCATGCTTATATCTTAATTGTCCTGTTGGAACATGAGTATAAAATATTAAATCAATGTTTATGCTTTATATCACAACAGAAAATAGCTGGGCACAATGGTATACATCTGTAATCCTAGCTTTTTTTTATTTAGGTCTGGTCGTGGGGCCTGAGCTCTGGGCCGGGGCGCTGTCCCTCAGCTCTTCACTCAAGGCTAGCGCTCTACCACTTGAGCCACAGCGCCACTTCCAGCTTTTTTTCTTTTTGCTTATCTGGTGCTGGGGAATCGAACCCAGGGCCTCATGCATGCAAGGCAAGCGCTCTACCACTGAGCCACCTTCCCAGCCCTGTAATCCCACCTTTATGGGAGGCATAGGTAAGGAGCACTGAAGTCCAGTCTAGCCCAAGCCAAAAAATGTGAGACCTTATCTAAAATATAATTAAAGCAAAATGGGCTATGTTTCAATTGGCAGAACATTTGCCTAGCAAATATGAGGGCCCCAAATTTCAGTACCACCAAAAAACGACCCACAAAAACAGTAAATTAAAACAAACAAATAAATCAGGGTGCCAGTGGCTCACATCTGTAATCTTAGCTACTCAGGGGGCTGAAGTCTGAGGATTACAGTTTGAATCCAGTTGGGTTAGGGAAGTCTGTTAGGCCCTTATCTCCAATTAACCACTAAAAAGCTAGAAATGAAGCTGTGGCTCAAGTGGAAAAGCATCAGCCTGAAGTGAAAAAGCTAAGAGACAGTGCCCAGGACCTGAGTTCTAGCCCCAATATTGATTTCCTTATTTCTCATTTAACTCACACTAAATTATTGAAACTAGATGTAAGATTACCTTACCCAATGATCTCTGTAGCTCACCAAGTTTCTGGGGGATATTTTTGTGTCTGCCTGACATAACTCATAATTCAACTACATCTCTCTTTTATGTACTTCTTTTTTGGGGTGGGGAGGGGTTTCAGTTCCAATATCTTCCATCACCTTAAGGAAGCATTCTTTGCTTACCATATATAAAAATCTTCCCATTCCCTTTGTCCTCCTAGTTATCCTCTATCTTACCTATTCTTTTTTTAAAAAAACATTTACCATACTTTCGCAATCTTCTTTGTCTGTGAACACATCTTCCTTAAAACCACACTTCTAGAGGGATGCAATTTTGTTTGCATTATTACCTCATCTCTCCAATTGAGCAGAGTGCCTAGCAAGTGATAAGACAATCAAAATCCTTACTGATAAACAAACATGGCAAGACACTATGTTTTTAGTAGTAAATTTTATGTATAAAATTCTCAGTACAGAGGCTAGGAGCAATGGTTTATGCCTATAATCCTAGCCATTTGGAAGGTAATCAGAAGGATCACAGTTTGAAGTTAACCCATGCAGAAAGTTAGCAAGACTCCATTTCAGTGAAACTCAGGAGTACACTTGCCATTCTAGCACACAGGAGGCCATAGACAGAAGAATTGTAGTCTGAGTCTGGCAAGGGCAAAAATGTGACACCTTATGTTTAAAAAACAATCACACACACAAAAAATCTAAAGTAAAAGAGTGCTGGGGGCTCAAGTGTTAGAATGCCTGTCTAGCAAGCTCAAGATCTTGAGTTCCATCCCCAATATTGGGGGGGAAAAGTGCCTTTCTATTCTTTAAAATAAATGAACAAAACTCTTATTACTTAAGACCAGATAGAAAAAATTCTTCCTCAGAAATAGTCTAGAATCAAAAGTGTACCAAAAGCAAGCAAACTGTACTTATACCTCTCACTTGGAACTTGGGATACTAACTTTAGAGAATGCTAATACACAATTTAAATATGCTGATTCCAAGAAACTGGCTTCTCTATGCCATGGAACCATTTAACTTACTCTTTGAATCCTATTCTGAGTTCTGTAATCTGACCATTCACATGCCAAATGAGGCACATTGGACAGAGAACAAGGAAACTATAATTTCTCCATTATGAACTTTGGTTTAGCCAGAGGATAAGGCTAAAATCCATCATCTTCTAGAAATGACTACACAGGTATGATAAAAAGCAGAATATGCTAAGTTTCCATTTCTCTTTCCAATTCCCAAGAATCTCACATCCTATAATAGACTTTATTCATTTCATCAATAAAATGTCAGTGCTAAATGGCTGTAACAACCAGGAAATAATTTTAAGCAATTTTGACTTTCCTGTTGAGAACTATTCTGGCCCACTAGTCTGGAGGGACAAGAAGCCGGGAAACTTCATAAAATCCCTCTCTTTACAATGCTAGCTTGGAGTCACTCCAAGAGCAAGTCTTTGGGGTTCATGGGTATGGTATAAATATCAGGGGAAAGGAAAAATGCTTACAGTGGTCTCTGTACTGATTTTTTCCAACTATGGCCAAAACCTTCCCAAACACATTTACATAGACCAAAAAGGTAAGAATAAAAGCATTCCAGAAAGAATAAGTGGTACATATACAATGGAAACAAGGCTGTTTCCTGAATCCAGGAAATGAGAAACCAAATAGTTTAGGGACTCAGAAAAGGGAGAGTAAGAGAAAAACTAGCTGTTAGTTAAAACTAAACAGGATAAATGTAAAAAGGACTAGACGAACATAGGTGCTTTTGAATATTTGAGCAGAATTTCATCTATAAATTCAAAAATATGCATGTCGATACAAATTCACCTCATTTTGACTTCCCCATAATCTCTTCAGAGAGAAAGACAGAGACAGAAAGAGGGGCAGGGGAGAAAGAGAAAGAGAGGGAGAGATCTGAGTATTACAGAGAAATATCAAAGCATAGGACAAAAGGTAACCAGTCTCTCCATTTCCTCTCATCCTTTTCTGGGCATCATTTGAATAGTTTCCCAGTAAACTGTTAAACTGACCATGTTACCAAAAGTCTTCTATGATAAATTTATTCTTTGTTATATACAGAGGCATGCTGGTCCTTCCCAGATATAATCAATGGATGGGCCAGACATGCTCATAAACCACTAATGGAGTTACCTAAATTTTAGTAAATTTGTGAGTGAGTGAGTGTGTGTGTGAATACTGGGGCTTGAACTCAGGGCCTCATGCTCTATCTTGTCTTTCTTTCTTTAAGGCTTGTACTCTACCACTTGAGCCACACCTCTACTTCCGCAACTTGGTGGTTAACTGGAGATTGCCACCCATAATCCTTAGATCTCAGCCACCTGAGTAGCTAGTAAAGTTTAGTAATTTCTTTTTCGCCAGTCCTGGGGCTTGAACTCAGGGCCTAGGCACTGTCCCTGAGCTTCTTTTGCTTGAGGCTAGCACTCTATCACTTGAGCCATAGCACCACATCTGGCTTTTCCCATTTATGTGGTACTGAAGAATGAAACCCTGGGTTTCATGCATGCTAGGCAAGCACTCTACCAGCTTCAAGTTTAGTAATTTTTAAAGAGTAACTACTTTTTGTTTTGTTTTTCTGTTTTTGTTTTTTTCTACCCATGTCATCTTTTCCTTTAGATTCCAATTGAAAATTCAAATGCAACCTTGCTTACCTATTTTTTTAACCTCTTCGGCAAAGTATGGGTCATTCAAATCAACATCCGAAGGAAGTTCATCATCGCTGGCTTCTTCAGCAAGAGCCTTAAAGTTGAATGCAAAAACAGTTTTATTTTTTATAAGGACTTTAATGTGTATATGTGTGTGTCATCTTCTTCATGCACATCTTTTGGGAGTAACAGTGAGACCTTGTCTCAAATATTAAAACATAAAACAAAACATGACCTAGGAATGGTAGGACATACCAGTAATCTCAGCTATCTGGAAGGCAGAAACAAGGAGGGCATGGTTCAAGGTTAGCTTGAGCACAAAGTAAGATCCCTTCTCAACAACCAACCAGGTGTATACCTATAATCCTAGCTGTGCAGGTGGTACAAACAGGAGGACTACTGAGGCCAGCGTAGGTACAAAGTGACAGATCATAGCTGAAAAGTAACCAAACCAAAGATAACTGGGGATGTGGATCAAATGATACAGCACTTGCCCAGCTGGCACAAGGTACTGAGTTCAAGCTCTGGTATAGCAGAACACAAAGAACAATTAAAGAAAAACACCTATAAAACAAAAAAGACTCCATTGCATCATACTTTGATGTATCCAACGTGTGGCCTTTTACGGCACTAAAGGCAACAGTTGCAGCAAAAGTGCTATAAATTCACATAGTATAGACAGAAACAATACAGTACAGTAGAACACTAGGCTGAGCGACCATAGACTCTGGTTTCATCTTAGGCATTTATAAGCAGTGAAATAACCCCAGACAAATCATTTGATTTCCTACAACTATAAAATAACTGTGTGGCACTAGACAGAATCATTTAAGATTCCCAAGTTGTAAAACTATTTATGAATGGTAACATCCATAAAGCAATGACATGTCAGTGACAAGGTTTTTAGTGACAAAACTCTACACTGCCTCTGTTGTTACAACTCTGGAAAAGGTATTATTATTTGAATGATGGCAGTCAACTCATACTATCCATAGGAACTCGATATTAGTGCAGAGAAAGCATTCCTCATCAATAGATTGATGACAACAGCAACTAACAGCCATACAATAGTGAACAGTGAAAAACACAGGTATATAGTATAATCTCAAGTCAAAAACTTCTACACAGGCAGATGAAGATGCTGTATACCTGTAATCCCAGTGCTCAAAGCCTGAGGTAGGAAGATTATGAGTTTGAGACCAGTTTGGGCTTGAAAGTGAAGTGTTATTTCTTGTCTCCTTTTTTTTTTTGATGGGGGTGGGGGATGGGGGTGGTGGTACAAGACTTGTACTTGAACTCAGTACTTGATGCTTTCCATCACTGGCTAGCACTCTACCAACTCAGCCATGCTTACAATCCCTTGAAACCTTATCTTAAAGATGGAAACAAAAGCTTTTTTTTTTTTTTTTTTTTTTTTTTTTTACAAATATATTAAGTACAAAAGTTTTTATGTAATTCTCTTTTTTCAAAAACACACAGAATGGAGCCAGGCTCTAGTGGCTCACGCCTGTAATCCTAGCTACTCAGAAGGCTGAGATGAGGATCATGGTTCAAAGCCAGCGTGGGCAGGAAAGTCTGTGAAATTCTTATCTCCAATAAACCACTAGAAAAACCAGAAGTGGCGCTGTAACTCAAGTGGTAGAGCGCTTGCCTTGAGCTGAAAACTGAGGGACAGCACTCATGCCCAGAGTTCAAGCCCCATGACTGACAAAACAAAACAACACAAAATGGAATCATTCTATTTACAGCTATACACTGACTACCAGTGTCCTTCATTCAGGTGGCACATACAACATTATAACACATGGGGAAAGTGGCTCTCAGCTCTTACTAAGATTACATACTACTCTATGGTCCTGAAGAAAAAATTTAACTTACTTTTTTCTTATGGTATGACAATAAGGTCTATTCTATTAGTGGCTATATTCTGAGATAATAGATAAAGAGAACCTCATACATATTTGGTATGCAATAAATATCTGGTCATAACTATCATTTTTACCTTCTGTTTCTTTTTCAGTTTTTTTTTCTCTTTCTTCTTCTCTAAAAATTGCTCCCAAGGTGTCAGTTTATCCTTTCCTTCCAATTTGTTTTTGACCATCTCTTCTGCACTTTCTTTGAGACCTATAGAAAAATAAAAACACAACCAGGTTAGCTGAAAATGCTATATCTTCTAGCAGTTAAAAGTTTATAATTTTTTTTTTTGTGCTAGTCATGGGGCTTGAACTTAGGGCCAGGGTGCTGTTCCTGAGTTTTTTTGCTCAAGGCTAGCACTCTACCACCTGAGCCACAGCTATAGTTTGGCTTTTTAGTGGTTAGTTGGAGATAAGAGTCTCATGGATTTTCCTGTATAGGCTGGTTTTGAACTTTGATCCTCAGATCTTAGCCACCTAAATAGCTAGGATTATAAGTGTTGAACCACCAGTGCCTGGCCAAATGTAATCCTTACAAGATAATAAGTTAACATGAATGATTGTAGTACCCCAAGATCACACAAGGACAGTGAATTCCTATAAAACCTATTTCCTACTAACAACCACTAATAAACTTCAACAGATGAAATTAAAAGCAATCAACAAATGAATCCAGCAACTAGATACAGGATGAAGCCACTAAAGAAAACCTCTTTGTTAACCAGGGATGATGACCCATGTGTAAACCACCAGCACATAGTGAGGCAGGAGGATCATGAATTCAAGGCCAGCTTGATCCTCATAGTGAAATGGTATCTAACACAAAATTCCTTTTTCAGGTTCAAATGTAATTTTTCTAAACTTAATTATTTTGAGTGTCTAAGAAAAATTCTGGAGCAATTAGCAGTCAGGATATGAGTGCTAATTAAAATGACTGCTGTTGCTTCTGCTACCCAAGTGAAAGCCTGAGTTCTCTAGAAACTATAAGTGGTGAACAACAATTAATTGGCATGACAATCCCCACTGAAATACCCGTAAGAAAGAATTCTCATTGCTCTGTAAGAACACAAGGTAAAGATCAAGAGGACAAGCAGCTTTACATTCTACTCTGTCTAGCTTAGTTCTTTCAAGACTCTTATAAGCTCTTTATATCTAGAGATCTTCTGCTGTTACTGATTCGTGTTCCTAGGTGACTTATCTATTTCTGCATTTTGTAGGCCAATTAACATTGTGATTCTATCTAGCAATAGTATAGAGGATAATCAGGAGTTCAAATTCCATCTGTGTGCCTTCTAAGTTGTGTGCTCTTAGGCAAGTTATTAACTGTTCTCAGACTCTGTGTACTAATCATTAAAATGAGAATTATAAAATCCTTGGGATTATTTTTACTTTCATAATATTTAGAATAAGAGGTGACCTCTATTAACATGCTTTTAAGAAGACATTTCAAATGATTCCATTTGTTATTTTTTAAAATACTTTTCATCATCTACATATTGGAAGTCCTCATCATGTTCTCCAAAAATTCTACCAAAATATGTCCACATAGTCATCATCGAAAGGAATAGCATAGCATTTACATTTCCCTTTACTTTGGCACAAGTACTGGTCAGCCTTAGGACTCCCCCCTTCCTCCCTTTTACGTTCTCTAGTATGGGACTAAGTTTCCTTAATATATAAAAATTGAACCTGGTATAGATCAGAAGTATGTTACCCGCACCTCTCCCCTCCCCCACCCGCCATGTGCTTTACTTCTGCTTTAAAATATCGGGTAGAACTCCATGCATATGAAACAACTAACAGGAGTGCTTTGGGACCATGGGTCCCAAAGAGAAGTTTGAAACAGCTGGAATAGATGACCTCTAAGGTCTAAGGTCCCTTCCCTGGCTTTAAGCTAACACTTAATCTGCAGACTTCTGGGGCTTAGGAAAGTATTAAATTACATACACAAGGTTACGTAGATTTGTTTCTATTACATACTGCTGGTAGGATCTCTGATTTACTGGATGTAAGTGAGAAACACAGCTTTTAATTAAAAATATTTCTAATGAGGAACAACATAATTCACTTTACAAAATACTAATCAGAAGAAATGTGTACATTATGAAGTCATGTCCAGATCTCTGAATGATTCTATAGATAAACAGCACCTAGGATGCTGGCAAAATTGGTTAATACCTGTAGAAAACTAAAGCTAGGGCTGGGAAGGCGGCTCAGTGGTAGAGTGCTTGCCTTGCATGCTTGAGCCCCTGGGTTCAATTCCTCAGTACCACATAAGCAAAAAGAAAAAAGCCGGAAGTGGCACTGTGGCTCAAGTGGTAGAGTGCTAGCTTTGAGCTTTGAGCTGAGGGACAGCGCCCAGGCCCAGAGTTCAGGCCCCACAACCAGACCCAAAAGAAAAAAAGGAAAAAAAAAAAAAAAAAAAAGAAAAAAAGAAAACTAAAGACAACTTCCAGGCATCCAGTGACCATCTCTGTGTTAAGATTCAAGGGCTATAGTCAAAGAACACTCAAATAACACTGGCTGAAAAGGTTTTGGGAAAGAGGAAAGTACAACTCTCACAACTTCAAAAACTATCAGCACTGACATTTGTAGATTCTACTGACCTTGACTTCTTTTTTGGGGGGAGGGGAACAGACTGAACTCAAACTTATAATTTTCTGCTTCCATCTCCTGAGCACTGGAATTATAGATGCGTGCCACATTGCCAGCTCTATTGATATTTTGATGTGAAGAGATACCATGTGCATTGGAAAATATTTAGCAGTATCTCTGGCAATGCTAGTAACTCAACTGTGAAGGCAAAAATGTCTCTAGACACTGCCAAACTCCTGTAGCAGAGTAAGTATTACTCCTAGTTGAATACCACTGTTGTAGACAATGATCCAAGGTAATTTCTGAAAAGATACACTATGGAATTATTTGTACCACATAAGTGATGCTGTGCATTACTTGATACTTGGTTATATAATGTCTTTCCATTTGTTAAGTTTCATCTGCATATGCCCGCTCTTTAAAAACTAGACCAAAAACAGCTTAAAGTCACCTTTTTGTATTCTATAATATTTAGTATACTGCCAAACATACAGTAAATACTTAATAAACACTTAATTGCTCTGTCTTGAAGGAAAATTCTTATTTCAAGCCAAGTGTTTGATCTTTCATGTTTGGAATGTATTCTCTCCAACAGAAAATGAATCAAAACTTAAAAGTCTAAATAAATGGTCTTTATCCCTAAATAGTTTGTGTGGTTTTGTTTTTTTTTTTAAAGAAGACTTCTTGCTCTAGAGTAATTCAAGAAGTATTTATTCTTAGGAAAGAATATTTCCTGGAACTTAATTCGTTTATTATCAGAAAGAAATAGTAGCCTGAGTTAAATACAGCCTGTATTTTTTTTTGTCCTGTCTCTCACTTAAATGAACCAAAATAGTAGAATGACAAACACTTTGCAATGAATTAACACACCACTATGATAACCCAAAAATGCTTTGTTCTCATTGTCATCATGAGGTCATTTAATTCTTGCCACAGATCACAGTTGTTTATGTTCTAAGTTCTTAAAAGTATGCCCATCCCAGAAATCTGTTGGCAAATGCACAAGGACATTCTTTAGAGTCAGCCTTAGTGAGAAAAGCCACTATACAGCTGAAAAAGTTCTCCACCATTTATAACTGCTTTTAACTTTGCATAAATTCATTAAAAAAATTTTAAGCATATCCAAGGAATCCTGAATTAGGTAAAGATAGCAACAATTATCCCAGAAAAAAGGAGCAAAAGCCTCTTTCAAAGCAAATGATGAATGCAGATGACTCAGTATGACAATAGTACTAATTTCAGTGCAATCCATTCAGAATTATTTTGGCAGTTTGAGTGCATATAAAAACACTCATAAATATCCACCCTTTCAAGATCTGCTAAAATAAAAGAGTAGGCATTCCATCTGACCTTGCTCATATGAAATACTGAAGTCTTCAAAGGACAGGACAAAAATAACTTAAAATAACTCAACTAGGTACTGTAACAGGCTTTGTTTATAAAGACAAAATGCATGCTGTAAGCTTTCTGATACAGACTGAAACTAACTTTCTTCTACCACATGAAAACAAGACAGGTAAAATGAGGACTATAAAGTTAAGAAGTTTTGATAAAATATTCTTTGCAGGAACTGTTTATCATGTAGTTGTTAATTTTGTATCTCCCAAAACATTTAAAGTATCCACAAAAGATACCCTCAACCTATTTGCTGAATGAACAAATGTAAACACTTTCTGCTGTTGATTGCTTAAAAGCTTCTTCACAGGGTAGACACTTCCTTATAACTGTCTGGAATTTAAGTTTATCTTGAATTCTACTTTTTTTCCCCAAGTTTCCTTTTACCTTCTCTTAAAATGGTGGCTTCCATTCACAAGTACATTCCATTTATTGCAAATCAAAATGTCCCTGCCGCTTAGAATCAAATGTTCTTAAAAAGCTGACTTCAAATACAAGACATTTGGGCCTCATTAAGGAGCTATTGTTTCCTGTATTTGCCTGCAATTTATTTGTATGTTTTCCTTGCTTTTCAAGCAGCTTGTGACAAAAACTGTCCTACTACTGACAGACTAAAGTTTTGACCAAGGTTGTGAAGCCATTCTGCTAATGAATTTATGACAAAGAAGACTGAAGAACTATTTGTGCTACTTATTTTTACACATGCTTATAGACAAGTTAGAAAATTTATGAAAACTATTAGATAAATGACTAAGATATAAGAAAACAAAGGGAAATCCAAAGTCCAGTTTTAACAAGAAAGCTCAAACAGAAATTCAGAAGCTTGGGTTTTCCTTGGGGATACAAACTAATCTAATATAGTCCACTATGGATCTTGGGATTGTTATGGGCTGCTAGCCAAGGGGCGGCAGACAAAGTTTGGCATCTGATCATGGTGGGAGGTCCCATCAGAGACCACTACATAAAGTCAGAACCCTTAAGTGTGCCCTCAGCACACATCCTTCCCCCTATCAGTCAGGGAAAATACATTCCCATTTAGGGTCTGGATATGGAATAAATAACGTAAAAATACACTTTACCCCAGAGTATTTATAACCACAAGCCCATAAATCCATGGACTTGTGGCTGAATTCACACTACATGTGTGGTCCTAAATATTCCAATTCAAAAACTCAGTTTCAATAGATCTTGGATTAGAAATGTCCTTAAACACCTGGCAACTACTCTCTTAAAGAAACACTGTTAGCTGGGCACTGGCTCATGCCTGTAATTCTAGCTACTCAGGGGCTGAGATCTGAGGACTGCAGTTCAAAGCCAGCCTGGGCAGGCAAGTCTGTGAGACTCTTATCGCCACTAAAATATCAAAAACCTGGAAGTAGAGCTGTGGCTAGAGTGCTGTAGAACACTAGCCTTGGGCAAAGAAAAGCTCAAGGACAGCACTCAAGCCCCAAGTTCAAGCTCCCAACTAACCAAAATTTAAAAAGAAAAGAGAAGATATTAAAAGATCAGAGTATTTAAAAATAATTGCAAAAAGAAAAAGGCTCAAGGAAAAACCTCTTCATGAAATAAAAAGCATTAATTGAGGACTGGAGGTATGGTTCAGCAGTAAAGTGCCTGCCTAGCAAGCATCAGGCTGAGTTCAAACCACACTACTACAACACAGACAAACAAAACAAAACATAATTGAAATTATTAAGTTAATGGCTAAGTTAAACAGCATAGTAAACAGATGTAAAGAAAGAATAAAGAAGTACAGAAATTATTCAATAAACCATGTAGACTCAAAAGTATGGAAAACATGAGTTGTCAAATACAGCGTGAGAGAGTAGCATACTTATACAGGGCTTCCTTAAAAAGAAAACAGAGAAGATGAAATAAAACAAACTTAAGTGAAAATGGGGTGGGTACTGGTGGTTCATGCCTATAATCCTAGCTACTCTGATGTGAAAATGAAGGCTTAAAGCCAGCCAGGGCAGTAAGAGCTATCTTATCTTTAGTAAAAAGCTGAAACTTGCTGGGCACTGGTGGCTTGTAATCCTAGCTACTTAGGAAGCTAAGATATAAGGATCACAGTTCAAAGCTAGCTTGGGCAGGAAAGTCAGCAGGAAAGTCCGTGAGATTCTTTTTCTCCAAGAAACCACCAGAAAACCAGAAGTGGCACTGTCGCTCAAGTAGTAGAGTGCTAGCCTGGAGATGAAGAGCTGAATCAGGACATCACCCAAGCCCAGAGTTCAAGCCCCACGACCAACCAAAAACAAAACAAAAAAAAAACGCTGAAACTGGAGGTAGAAAACAAAGGGTAGAATTGACAGTCATGAGTAGAAAAAGATGAACATACTAAAAGCTTTTAGTATCTCCACAAATATGCACAACTTTCATCTCCTCAAAGAAATCCTATAACTTTACTGCTTCTCTAGTAACCATACTCAACTTCCTGTCTCTACACATTTCTCTGTACTGGATATTTCATATAAAATGTCACCTTTTGATTTCTTTCATTTAGCAAAGTAGTTGCAAAGTGCATATATATTATAGCATCCATCAATACTTGATTCTTTACTTTGTATTCTTTATTTTTCAGAGATATTTTTCTATGATAAAACTTCATATAACATTACAAAAAGGATATACAAAAGTCATTCAACAATAATAACTATCAAGGAAATGCAAATAAAAATGACAATGAAGTATCACCCAGACTTGTTTGGACCACTATTATGAAAAAGGCAAGGTAACAAGTATATGTGGGGGAGTAGAGAAAATACTTGGACACTGTTGGGAGTGGAGGGCATAAATTTGTATGACCTTTGTTGAAAACACTTTCGTCCATCAACAGACAAAAGAAACTGCAGTCCATACACACACTCACATAACATGAAATATTATTCTGCCAGAAAGAAGGAAATCTGCCATTTTTTGACAATATGGATGACATGGAGGATGTTATTCTTAATAAAATAAGCTATGGGAAGACAAATAGTGTAAATGGAATCCATAAAAAGAGAATAAAATGGTGGTTACCACAGACTGATGGGCAAGGTACAGGAAATGTTGATCAAAGAATAGAAACTTTTGGTTTGAGATGAATTCTAAGGATTTAATGGAAAACATGGATGATACTGGATGTGTGAACTAGGTTGTAGTAATCATTACACAATATGTATGTTTTTCAGATCCTCATACTGTACGTCTTAAACATATTCAATCTTTGGTTTTCGATTATCTTTTAAACTACACATAATGGAAAACAAAATAATAAATACTTGTCTAGATAATGAAATGTGATACCCCAGGTATGGAAAAATGAGCAGGACAAATAGGTACATGTTAGCAGGTTCAAGCTTTTTTGGTGGGAAAAATACTCATTAACTATTAGAAATGAATGAAGAGGCCATGCTGAACAAATGATGAGACTGTCTTAATTCAAGAACTATGATTAATTATATACATTGAAGATATATACAATAAAGACATTAATAAACTTGACTATATTATTTTTGTTCTTTAAAACACAATATAAAAAGGGTAAAAAGACAGGTCATAAATTAGGAAAGTTACTTGTAGAATACATGGCTAACAAAAGACCAGCTTGAAATATATGAAGACCTCTTCTGGGTCAATAAAACAGAAGACCACCACATGGATGAGAAAACATGAAGTAATATTCTTCCTCATTAACAATAAAATAAATGACCAAATAATCCTTTAAACACTTCCATTTCCTACCTCATTTAGAGTGAAAGCTAAAGTTCATTTAGCGATCTACAAATACTCATGATTTGGCCATCTCTCTGAGTTTATTATACTCTACTCTCCAAAAACCTGGCATATCCTCTAAAGATGTCTGTCACATCATTATCACTGGACACACAAATTAAAAAATGGTTCAACCTTGAGGCCTTTGAACTTGTTATTTCCTCTGCCTGAAATGTTCTTGCCTAAGATAATACATGGTGTTGCAACCTTATTTCCCTTCATTCTCTTTTCAAGTGTCACTTTCTCAATGAAGTATCTCCTGACTACCCTATTTAAATTGCTACACAGTGCCACTCTTCACAAATTTCCTATTCTCCATCTGGGTTTATGCTTTATTTCCATAGTCCTTATGCACCTGAAATAGATATATTTATTGTTTACTTGTTTATAAATCCCTTTCTTTCCTCCCACAATTCCCACACTAAAACATATGGCCCTATGAAAGCTTGGACATGCGTTTATTCTGTTCAGTGCTATTATTTCTAGTAACAAGAACAGTCTGGTATATAGTAGGAACTCAAATATTTGTGTGCCTACAAACTAAAAAAGTATAAAGTATCATTACACACATACTCAACTGGTAAAAATTTAAAAGCCCAGTGATATTAAGGGTGAAGATGAACAGTTATTAGATTTCCCTCTACTAGGGAGAATGCAAGATAGTACAAGCTTTTGGAAAAGAAAAATGGTTATAACCTTTTACAGGTAATTATGAGCATACTATCAAGTAACTCTCTCTCTCTCCCTCTCTCTCTCTCTCTCTCTATATATATATATATATACACACACACACACACACACAAAGAAATTTTACATATATACATATGACATACTCACAAAAATGGTCTGAAGTACTGTTTATTATAATAGTAATATGCTACAAAAATTCACAATAGAGGGCTGGGAAGGTGGCTCAGTGGTAGAGCGCTTGCCTTGCATGCTCGAGGCCCTGGGTTCAATTCCTCAGCACCACATAAGCACAAAGAAAAAAGCCAGAAGTGGCGCTGTGGCTCAAGTGGTAGAGCGCTAGCCTTGAACTGAAGAGCTGAGGGACAGCGCCCAGGCCCAGAGTTCAGGCCCCACGACGGGACCCAAAAAAAAAAAAAATTGACAATAGACTTTGGCATAGATATTGTGACAATGATAAAATAAAATCCTATGTATAAATGAAATAAATTATATTTGAAGGTATGTATATAGCTTATTCTCAAAAACAGAACCTTTAAATAGCAAAAGTGAATGTCAGAAGAATATACAGATAGGCTTTTATAAGGCTCAGGACTAACAAAAAACAAATACTGACTATTTAGGGAGACATGTGTTTGTGATAAAACTTTAAAGAAGAAATGGAATGATGAACACAAAAGGTAGGGAAGTATTATTGGGAGTTAATAAGGAACTATAAACACTGATGAAATCTGAATACACAGATGACTGCTTCAGCATTTTTTTCAATTGAGAAATCTATGATTCTTGCACAATAAATTATAAAATTTTAAAGATAAGTCAGTGAATGTTTACTTTTTGTGTTAAGCTGACTTTAGTCATTTCCTTCTCACCAAAAATGATAAGGAAAATCCAGGTTATTTGATTGTAAGCCCTCAAGGCCCTTTTCATTATCACATTAAACTTTTATTGCTATCCCAATTTTGCGCTTACTAGGTCCCAAGCTGTACACTGTATTTGTGAAGGTCACTAGTAAGTTGCTGGTTTGAAACTCAGGGATGTCTAAATGATTTCCTACTGGGAGAGCTTCTGATCACAGAAACTATGAATATGTAAGAATATGATGAAGCTGGTATAATCAAAATGACATCTCTTAAGTTGATTTAAAAATTTCCTTGTCATAAAAGTAAAAGGAAATGAAACACACTTCAACTTCCCTACCAGTCTAACATTTTACAACCTTTATAATAGTTCTATCTAAATTCAAACAATATTTCTCTGGCTACAATTGACACATTTTCTTCATCAAGAGTTTATAAGTAATTTTCTCCAAGTCTTTCCATTTCCTTATGAATGGGGCAATGTCATTTTTTTGACGGAAGCATAGAATTCCATTGTGTATATATACCACATTTTCTTTTACTTTCTTTTTTTTTTTTTTTTGCAGTCCAGGGGCTTGAACTCAGCACTGAACTTGGCACTGTCCTTGAGTTTCTTTTGCTCAAGGCTAGCACTCTACCAGTTGAGCCACTTTTTCTGTTTAGTGGTACTGAGGAATTGAACCTGAGGCTTCATGAATATATACCATATTTTCTTGATCTATTCATCTACTGAGGGGCATCTGGGTTGGTTCTATACCTTAGCTATGGCCAACAATGCTGCAAAGAACATGGATGCACTGGTAGCTTTAGTGTGGTTTTATCTATGGTCATTTGGGTAAATGCCCAGGAGTGGGATTGCTGGGTCATAGGGGAGCTCTACATTTAGAACCTCCATACTGCTTTCCAAAGTGGTTGAACAAGTTTACACTCCCATTAACAGTGTAGTAGCATTGCCTTTTGGCCACATCCCCTCCAGCATCTGTTATTATTAGTTTTCTTCATAATGGCCATTCCAACTGGGGTGAGGTGGAATTTCAATGTTGTCTTGATTTATATTTCTTTTATGGCCAGAGATGCTGAACATTTCTTCATGTGTGTATTGGCCATTCTCTTTTCTTCTTCAGAGAAGTCTCTCTTTATGTCTTTAGCCCACTTTTTAATGGGACAGTTGTTACTCTGAGGATTTGTTCTAGGGGGGTTTAATTTTTTGAGTTCTAGGTATATTTTAGATATGAGGCCTTTGTCTGTTGTATAGCTAGTAAAGATCTTCTTCCAATCTGTAGGCTTTCTTGCTAGCTATATCCTTTGCATTGCAGAGACACTGTAGCAAAACAAGCCAGGCTTGCATGGTTTCCCTCATTTGTAATAACTAGTGTATGTCTATGATATTCTCAGTAGAGGATCAGAACAGCTCAATAGCCAGATGTCCTATTCACAGTTATTTCTTTTTTCTTTCTATTTTTTCCCCTTTGGTTTATGCCCTGTTGTCACTGCTTTTGATTTTTTTTACCCTTTGTCTTGTATATAAGTTTATATGATCTGCAAAAGGGTAAGGGAATCATAGAAACAGGTGGGACAAAGAGTGAAACAATGCAACAGTGATATTCACTAGACACTATGTTGGAAATGTACAAATTAACCATATATTTTAATGACAGGGAACCTGTCTTATTCATGGAAGGTTCTCAGTGTGGATGCTGCAACCCATATGGTACCAAACCCTACTATTGCTATTGTTACTGCTATTGAGACATTTAATCTGATAACTGAGATGGATATTAAATGCTAGTGGATCAGTAGCATATTAAGAATGTACATGGATGAGATTCCATGCTTATCATGATAGTCAGAATGACATGCAATTTAGACCTATACGCTTTGACTTCTAGAATTTTCCACTTAATACTTTTGGTCTGTGGTTGATGGTAGGAAACTGAAACTGCAGAAAGTAAAACTACAGTTGAGAAGAAGCCATACTTCTAAAATGGTTTTCCAAATAAAGTAATTACAAAAAAGCAGTGCCTTCCCAATTACTTTCTTATTATAATCTACACAGAAAATAATATTTGGGTAGCATACAGGAACAAATGAGGCGACAAAGGAAGGAAACAACTGAGGGCTCTAGCTGTGTAAAGGAAAAGAGCGAATATTTTGGCAAATTTGTCATCCACTGGTGGAATGTTGGCTGGCAATCTTTGAAATAGCATAATGAATTAAGATTAACTCATTTCCACTTTTCCTTTTTTAAATTTTTTATATTATAAAGGTGATATACAGAAGAGTTACATTTACATAACTTAGATAAAGAGTCATTTCCACTTTTCTATGTATTTAATTCTGTTTATTTCTTTGGCAATGTCTTCTATACAACATTGTACAATATAAGAATGAGAACAATTTAAAAATAAATTATTATTATAATAAATTTAACATTTAGGTCTTCAGGGTTAGGGGCATGTTTTAAGTAGTAGTGTTCTTGCTTAGCAAGCACAATGTCCTAAATCCAAAGAACTCTTATAGTGGCAAAAAGAAAAAAAGAAAAAAAAAGATTTCAGTATTTTCATGTTTTTTCTTATAAGTAAGCACTGTTTCTATTTTGATAAATTCTCTGGTAATATTTATTATCTACTAAGGATAACTATGATAGGTTAAGCATGCTTGGATCCAAAAAGCTATTATACTCTTAAAATAAAAACTATTAACACATGCCTACATGCCTGACAGCAAAGATGTAAAATCTCCCTTTGGCCTTTTATTAAAACTTCAAAACAACTAATTAATTAGAAACTAGGTTTCTCACACATTACCAAACACGTGATCTCTGTAGCAGATCAAAATTTCTTTTCAACCTTAAGAACCTTATAATAGCACAAGGTTTTATCTCAGATAAGCACTTATTAGTTGGAAAAAAAATACCCTAAATTCCCAAGTCAAATTTCTTGAGGGTCTTATATCTGTGTACACAAAAGTAAATACATGTAGATTGAGCTGAACTAAACTAAGAGGTCATGGCCCAGATTTAATTATGAGCATGGAGGAATATTCTTTAAAATATTTTAGTGTTTTCAGATAGATTGAGGTTTGAATTATTGTTCTCTCTCCCAGCTTTTTGATCCTGAGAAAATATGTGCCTCAGTTTTCTCCTCTGCAAAACAAGGACTAACCACTTGGAAGAATTTAGTGTAATATTGCTTATCGAGAATCTAACACAGTTCCTGACACATCACTAGCATAAAAGTACATTAATTCTCCCTTCTCAATAGGGTATCTTAAAATGTTAATTCTTCTGAATTGAAATTATATACCTAAATAAATTACTTAACAAGCATTTTAATCGCCTAATAGGAGTTTCAACTGAAAATATGTTTTAAAACAAATCTAAAGTGACAATGCTTAGGAAAGTTTGATTAAGGCACAGAAAGGCTTTCCTTATTATGTAAGCCCATTCCTAAGGAAGCTTATACTTTCCAACTACATGCTTCAATTCACTATCAAGGCACATCATTCCAAATCAAAGGGAACTCATCCAAGTCAAATTAGTGATACTTATCTTTAGGCACATATAACATTAGATTTTCAAGTTCTTGCCAAATAATTTTACAGATAAAAGTTTTCCATGCTGATGGAACTAAGGCTATATCAAATGAGGAAATGTCTTTTAATGTTCATTTGGTAAGAGTTATTCTACTCACTCTTGACAAAGATTAAAGTGAGAAAGGAAAATACTCTTACACTCCTTTCCCCCAGTAGATTACATCTGGCAAATGTCAATGTATAAAGAGTAAGACAGGGTCTCTCCCATAAGAAATCAGCAAATTAAAACTGGCCTAGCCACCAGTTCAAGCCACATAACTTTTACCAGCTTTACTTTGGATCTCAAAATTGAAAATCATCACTGCACTATAGCCAGTGAGTAATTGTCTACAATGGTCTACCCATAAAAACACTGAGAAAGGCCAGCATTTTCCCAGTGCACAAGAATGTAGCATATAGTCCTAGAGTAAAATTATGTTTTGTATCAAATCAAAGATCTATAAAAAATGTATTTATGCCCTAGCCTTTCTGTCAATTCAAAACCTAAACCTACTGTTGAAATTAGATTGGTTTTATGTTTAATTTTATCAATATTTCTGATTCTTGAAAAAAAATTTAAAAAACTGCCCAGTTAGTATCGCAAACTAATAGAATCCTTTCAAAAGTCACTACTTAAAAAAAATCATGAGATATTCTACTCTTAGGAATTTATCTCAAAGAAAATTCAGTGAAGGTTTATTATGTTATTCTTACCAGTAAAACACTGTAAAGTATCCAAAGTATAACAGGAATTATTTATAATTTAGCAAACAAAAACACAATAAAATGTGAGAAAGACCTTATGATTATAGTTTACTTAGAAACATAAAAAATAAGTGAAATAAGAAAGCAAAATAAGATATAATCAACTATGTATATTTGTGTAAGATACTATAAAAATGGATGCATTAAATTAGTAAAATTTATAGGTTATATGACTCTTCAATTTTAGAAAAAAAAAGGACAGCAATAACAAACCTGTTAAAAGCAAGTAGTCTGAGTGAATTCTGTCAAAAAAAAACATATGGAACATGTGTGAAGAAAAATGATAGTCTGCTATCCAGGCAGTCAGTATATATAGACAGAATGATGATGTGGTATAACCACAAATAAAATAGGCAAAAATTCTGCTATAAAGACCAAAGAATTCACAACTTCAAACAAATCAACAGAGCTGTGGGTTGTGGGAAAACAACCTATGTAGCAAGCTCCCTCTTTGAGCTGACTTTGAGCAGATTGCAACTCTAAGGCAAAGTCAAAGAAAAGTCCTATACTTGGAAGTGATGGCTACAGATAAATCTGGTGTTATGATACATGTGCAGAGGACTGCATTGGAAGACTCACTCTAGATCCTTGAAAAATAAAGGACTTTACTAACTTAGTTAGGGTCATATAGAAGGGAGGGAGAAACAGAGAGAGAGAAAAAAAGAGAGAGGTACACAATTAACTTGAAACTCCTTAAAATATTTTACTACCTTCTAAAGCAACTAGTGTAAAATTATCTCTAGCTTTTGCTTTAAATTCTTTTCAAGAGCTTTTTGGGAAATGTTTTATTTTTAAAAATCTTAAAGTCATCAAGAAATAAAAAAAAAATCTTTCAATAATCCAGAAAGAGACATTTTCTACCAACAATAAAGAGAAAATGTGCTAGCAATACTTCCAGATAGCCCTAGCAGCTCCTCATTTTTATGACACATTCCACACATCATTCAAATTTTTTTATAGTATGAAGTTACAGCTTATTACCTTATAAAGCCTTCACAGCCAACCTGTTGATGATTCAAGGAAGAACATACTTAAGTTTTAAACTTCTAGACACTTAAGAAGTGTCTAGTGTGGCTTTGTACAAATTGTGACTTGATATCCTCCTCAGCTCCAAACTAGGAAGCAAGCTCAAAATTCTTTTAGCGTATTTTTAAGTTTAGGTTGTTCCATTTAATCCTCTCAAGTCAAGTCAAGATTTCAAACATCTGGTTATTTTAAAAGTTCCGACCAAAAAAGCATTTTTGTGAATATATTTAAAATAGTGAGCACATTGGCAATAAATGGAAATAGAGATATAGCCAAAAGTAAATAGTGAACAGGTTTGAGATGTCTGAAAATTACATGTCTGGAATGGGACTGTCTAACAAAATGAATGCACAAGTGATTTAAAACAGTGTTTCTGAATAAAAAATAAAAATAACAGATAAACCAATTGCTATATTTATTTGTCAACTGATGTCTGTGCATGTAAACTTCCTAAATGAAGACTGAAGAGTCAAGATGAAAAGAAGAGAAGGAAAAAAACAGCTTTATAAAGAGCAGTTACCAAAATAAAAATAGGATTACAAATGTGAAGAGTGGAGGAAAGAAAAAAAACAACAAAGGTGGAGTTTGCATCTTTGCTCCATGGTCTTGCTGGATGAAACAGAAGACTCTGTGCTTCTGGATTCCATACCTCCATCCCACGAATAAGGTATTTAGATCACTGTTTCTGACAAAAATCTCTCATACATTCTTGGCCTTACCACTATTACAGCTTTAAGATCACCAGAACCAAAATCATATGACCTTTATTCATATTTAAATTGTTTACTAAAAGAAAATTCTAGATCCCAAATCATTTCCAATTCCCATTGTTCCCCAACAAATGAATCCTTTCTTTCTTTTTTTTTTTTTTGGTTGGTCGTGGGGCTTGAATTCTGGGCCTGGGCGCTGTCCCTTAGCTCTTCAGCTCAAGGTGAGTGCTCTACCACTTGAGCTACAGTGCCACTTCCGGTTTTCTGGTGGTTTACTAGAGATAGGAGTCTCATGGTCTCTCCTGCCCGGGCTGGCTTTGAACTGCAATCCTCAGATCTCAGCCTCCTGAGTAGCTAGGATTACAGGCGTGAGCCACCAGCGCCCGGCCCAAATGAATCCTTTCTACTCATTAGGAGTCACAATCAGCCATAAATAGGTCATTAACAAAAGTCATTTATCTTCTTGCCTATTGACTCTCACAAAACCTGGACTTCCTTTGGGACACTACCTTCCTTGTATCCTTGGTAGGAGAAAGACTGATGTATTGTACATAATTCGTTGTATTACAATATAAGGAACTGTTAATTCCTCACCTCCGTGTATATTACAAATACCCTCACAAGACACATTTTATTCACAAAAACCTAATATACTAATTATATGCATCACCCTGTTTACTAATCAGAATGAGTCAGGAAGAATAACTAGCAACATACCTATAATATCGAACTTATATATGAAGCCGGGCCCAGGTGGCTCATACCTGTAATTCTAGCTACTCAGGAGGAAGAGATCTGAGGATTGTGATTTGAAGCTAGCCTAGGCAGGAAAACCCATGAAACTCTGATCTCCAATTAGCCACCAAAAAGCTGGAGCTGGAGCTGTGACTGAATTGGTAGAGCACTATCTAGCCTTGAACAAACCAGTGCCCAGGCCCTGAGTTCAAACCTCTGTACCAGCATTAGAAAAAACAAACAACAAAACCAAAACCAGCATTATATTTTAAGATCTTATAATTAATACTTATAGTTATTTATTATCCTACTTAACAATTTTGTGGGAAATAAACATCAATAGAAGGCATATTATTTCAGTTATTACATGTGTACACCATTGTTTATTTGTTATCTACCTCTCTTAGTACTTTACACTTAAAGGATTTAACTCCAATGCTATTATAGTATAAAATCTAATGAAAAAGAAAAGCTTAAATAGTACAAATTAAAAGTCCTTCTAAAAAAAATCAAACCAAACCATATTCAAGAAAGTATGAGTGGAAGTGGTGCTGTGGCTCAAGCGGTAGAGCGCTCTCCTTGAGCTGAAGAGCACAAGGACAGTGCCCAAGCCCAGGGTTCAAGCCCCAAGAACGAAAACCAACAACAACAAAAAAAACAAAGTATGAGTGATTTTAGTGGCCTTGCTTTTCTGAAAAGTTTTGGAGATTCAAGTAATAGAAGAACCAATGACTGATATATAATATGAACCCATACTGACCCTCTGTGGTTTATTGAAGTATAACATCAGAAAAGTTCAGCGGTTCAGGGTAATTGCTACTGAAAACACATTTCTTAAGACATAAATCTACTACAACATACACATGACATGAATAATATTGCAATTTATAAGACATCTTTACATATATCTCAAACTAACTGCAGAAAGGTATTATTAATCTCACTTTCGAAATGAGTAAGCTGATATTCAGAAAAATTATCTTAGTCATCTAACATATAGAATATCATTCACATGGAGATATGTGCACATACATAACGAGTTCACAGGCCCCATTAGGGGCCTTCAAAAACAGGCCAGTTTAGGATGTTCAAAACGTAATTTTAAATTGAGGTGTTCACCTCTCTATTGAGAAAGCAAATTTTTCTCCACTTAATAAAAAGTAAAAAATAGTGGGAGGGAAGGGATGGTAGGGGAAAAACAAAGGAGGAGGCAACAAAGCTGGATAAGAAATATACTCATTACCTTGCTCTGATAACTGTAATTCCTTTGTACAGTATTTTCACAAAACTTAATTCAAAAAGTAAAAAAAATATACCAATAGTGATGATAATTTTGCAAAGTGGTAACTACTAAAGACATCATTAAGTTGAAAAGTATTCATGCCTTTTCTTAGTATTTCTATTTCTGGAAAGGTATCCTATAAAAATAACTCAAGACATAGAAAATGCATCCTAGGCACTTATTTATAGTATCTGAGACACTTGTCATGTGAGATTTAACAACTGAGTTGTTGACACTGTTATTTGTTTTTTTGGTCCTGGGGCTTGAACTCATAGCCTGGGTTATGAGTTCAATAGCCTGGGCACTATTGCTGAAGTCTTTTTGCTCCAGGCTAGTGCTCCACAGTTTCACTTTCAGTTTTCTGGTTGGTAACTGGAGATAAGAGTCTCATGGACTTTCATGTCTAGCTTTGAACTGCCATCTACATATCTCAGCCTCCTCAGTAGCTAGGATTATAGGTGTGAGCCACTAGTACCCAGGGACACTGATGGTTTTTAACTGATGTACAAATCACAGGTTGAACCACTGCATATATGAGGTTACTTTGTGAGAAAGTTACATAATAGTAGTAGTCCTGACTGCCATGTATCTTTCTGCTGCTCCCTGTGGCATGGTTGCGCTCTACTAGTCCTCACGTACATAAAAGTACTTTTAAAATGGGAGGACATTTTTGTTCAAAAATAGTTTAAGTTAAAAGGCCCCCCAAAAGCCAGCCAATTACTTGGCTAAGGATAAAAGTGAACAGATCTAAGGAAGGACTGATATTTGTGGGTTTGGAAACTATTTGTTTTTAATGCCATGAATCTACTGTAGTAAAGACTAAAATATGGTTAAATATTCAACAATAGAGAAATGGCAAATAAAACCACAATCTACCAAAGCAGTGGTAGAACATAAATAGTGAAATTACAAGTGATAATTTTTCATTTCAAAATATTATATGTAATAGTAACATTACAACCACAAGTTAAAAAGTCAAAATAAGATGCTGAGCATGATGGATTACCCTATAATCCTAGCTACTTAGGAAATGGGAGATTGGAAGGATTAGAATTTAAGGTCAGCCTGTGCAAAAAGTGAGTAGGATCCCTATCTTGGCATACACCTGTCACCCCAGCTCCAAGGGAAGTAATAGGTAAGAGGACTGCAACCTGAGGCCAACCCTGGGCTAAAACTCAGGACTTTTTTTTTCTTGTGTGGGTCCTGGTGTTTGAACTTAAGAGCTTGGGTACTCAGTGCCAGTGCTCTATGACATAAGTGACAGCTCCACTTCTGGCTTTTGTGGTGGTAATTAAATATAATTGGACTTTCTCGCCCAGGCTGGCTTTGAACCATGCTCTTCAGATTTCAGCCTCTTGAATAACTAGGATTAACAGTTGTGAATTATCGGCACCTGGTTGAGTCTATTTTCAAAAAATAGATAGAGCAAAAAAGGGCTGGAGGCAAGGCTCAAGCATAAGGCTGTGTTCAAACCTCATATTAACAACTAACAAGAAACCCTAAACAAAGAACAAAAAAAAGTTAAGACAGAATGTCCTGTTAAATAGAAAGAACAATTTCCAATTCACTCCATGTCATAATAGTTAGAACATTACAATAAAACTACAGATCAAAACTCCTCACTAACACAGGAACAAAAATTTGTATCCAAGGATTCAATATCCACAGATGCTACAAACTGTGGATTAACACACAGAATGAAAAACTACCCTGGGATGACAATGTCCAAAAAGAAATGTACCTTTTATCTGACTTATGTAACTGTAACCTCTCTGTGCATCAACTTTCTAATAATAAATTTTTTAAAAAAAGAAATAAACAAAATACCACCTTACACCTGTATTCAATATGCAGACTTTGCTCTTTATCCTTAGACTTTAAACAATACAGTTATGACCACTATGTGCACAGCCTTTACATTGTAGAAGATATTAGAAGTAATCTACAGATGATTTCAATTATATAAGAGGAGGCATATAAGTTATATGCAAAAAGAAAGCCACTTTGTTTAAAGCATTCAAGTGTCTGTTTTGGTATACAGAGGAAGTAGGAGGGTTCCCAGAACCAATTCCCCAAGGATAGAAAGGGACAACTGGATGTAAAGAGCAATAATCTTCAGAAACAGTACTGTTTATTAAAGCATATGCTGATTTGCCAAGGACTGTTGGAAAAATTATTGTGTATGCCTTAAAACAATTTCTATATATTTACTCTTTGTTAATCTTTGACACTTTTTTAATTAACCTTTTTCTAAGTACTATACCACATTTCTTTGACTATTTACAGCAAAACTGAGATGGAAGACCATATAATTCATATTTTGTTTGTATTAGTGAAATCTCATGAATTAAAAACAAGAAGAAACTATGGGAGTAAAGAAACACACTGTGCCTGGATTCAACTCTCTCTCTTCTAAGAATTCAGGAATTAAATCCAGGAAAGATCTACTTTCATAAGTGGATAGAATATTTGTAGTTGCTAGCTAATCAAGAGTAAGCTGGATTAAATGAAACAAGCATTGCAAAGAAAGAAAATATTGGGAAAAGAGTAATACAGTGATTATGGGACCAGATGGGTGAAAAGTATTCTTAGAGTCCTTCCGTTGTTTCACACAACATTTTGAGAAATCTTTCTCTCTCTTTATATGGCACAGTATTACTATAATTAAGGCAAACAAATTCTATTTATTATTGGATCATTTAATTAAAAATTTGAACTAAAAAAATAGTAAATTGCCAAGAGTCTAACACACCACCTGTGAAGTGAATGAAGTACTATGATAATTTAACCAAAACATTTCTGAAAAAGAAAAATAAATTTATATATCCAAAGCAACCTTAATTTTTTACCTTTATATAAAAAATATCTTCAACATCAACAAGTAAACATTTCTTTAAATGTTTCTTACCTGGAACCCACTTAATTTCCATTTCCATATCATTTTCTTTGCCTTTCTTTTCTTTGTCTTGAATAACCTGCAAGAGCTGCCTGTATTTAGCAATTTGTTCTTCATCATCCTTCTGAGTTTTCTTTGTTTTCCCATCTTCTACAATGACTCCATCATCTAAATTTTTTTAAAAAAGTGTAATTTAATACACGGAAACAATCCATTTCTAACTTGTGTTTAGATTTCAGTCATTTCAGCAGCTTACTAAAAAACATTGTCATAGTGGCTCATGCCTGTAATTCTAGCTATTCAGGAGGCTGAGATCTAAGAATCGTGGTTCAAAGCCAGCCTGGGCAGGAAAAGCCGTGAAACGCTGATCTCCAATAAACCACCAGAAAACCAGAAGTGGTGCCGTGGCTCAAGTGGTAGGGTGCTAGCCTTGAGCTGAAAAGCTGAGGGACAGTACTCAGGCCCAGAGTTCAAGTCCCATTACTGACAAAACAAAACAAAACAAGTTGTCAGAGACATACTACAAACACAGAATACCATAATTAAATAAAGAATCTAAGTCTTGTATATAATAAAAATCAGTTGTAGGGCTGGGAAGGTGGCTCAGTGGTAGAGTGCTTGCCTTGCATGCATGGGGCCCTGGGTTCAACTCCTCAGTGCCACATAAGCAAAAAAAAAACCAAACCAAAACAAAAAAATGGAAGTGGCTCTGTGGCTCAAGTGGTAGAGCACTTGCCTTGAGCTGACGAGCTGAGGGACAGCGCCCAGGCCCAGAGTTCAGGCTCAATGACTAACCAAATAAAAATCAGTTGTAGTAAGTTAGTACTGTCAAGGTACTATATTTCAGAATTAGTGTTTTTATTAAGTCATTATTTCAAAATAATTTGCTGAGCTGGAAGTGTGTCTTGATGGTAGAACACTTGCTTAGCAAGCACAAAGCTAAGATTTCAAATCTCTAGTACTCGGGGAAAAAAATGTGCAGCAAAGTAATTTGCCAATTACATAATACCCTTGTGATTCTCTATCTTACCAGCTACAGGATATTAAGGATGGTATTAGCACCTTTTTTGCCCTTTGCTATCTAGAATAGGGGCTTTAATAATGTTCTATTCAATAAAAGGAGACAGAATGCGGTTGACGTGAATTTAGAACAAGATTTAAAAATTTCAGATTAAAGAAGAGATAAAAGAAGCTGCTTAAATGCAATACCAAATCTTTTCCATTTGACTGTGAACATACTTCAGAGATCTTATTAATCTATCACTGATCAAAATAAAGAATTAATTTCAGTATGAAAAAATATTCACATTTCTATTTTCCAGTTATACAAAAAGTAACTAGAATACAAAGAAACAGTATAACATTCATGAGTATCAAATGCCAGAGAAAATTAATATACAAAGCTTCTTTGCTGTACATTTTTATTCTAACTCACCAAGTCCAAAACACAAATTAGGGAATGGCTCAGTGTGTGAGGCCCTGAGTTCAAACCCCAATATTGAAAACAGTATACATATATATATACATATATATTCCACAAAATTATGTGTGTATGTATAGTAACCTATATTTTGATGTAAAACACAGACTGACTGACTAAATGATCTCAATATAGAAAAATTTAGAGACAACATAATGAAGTCCTTCCCCTTTATAACATATAACTAAGTAGCCACCAAAAATGTCACTATTAAACATGAAACTATGAGATATAAGTGTTTATGTACTGTCTTTACTTTAAAAAAAAATTGTCAGTTGCCAGTGGCTCATACCTGCTGAGATCTGAGGACTGCAGTTCAAAGCCAGCCTAGGCAAGAAAATCCATGAAATTCTTTTCTCCAACTAACTACCAAAAACTTGGAAGTAGGGCTGTTGCTGAGGTAGTAAAGTGCTAGCCTTGAGAACAAAAGTTCAGCGACAGCACCAAGCCCTGAGTTCAAATCCCAGGATCAGCATACATACAAACACAAAAGTGACATGGAAAAAAAGTTAGTATTTTTATTTATTTTTGTCTAAATTAACAAAAAATGGTTGAGGGCATTCTTTCCATCCTATCACACTTTTACATTTTTCACTGAAACAGCTGAAGTTGATTTTTTCCTTGTTTGTGCTTTGTGCCACAATAATAATGTTGGATGGAATTCTGTCATGGATCCTGTAATTCAATGGATAAAACATCAGGAACACATTAAGAAAATGGCAATGTATTTCTTTCTATTAAAAGCTTACTTCTCAAAACATAATTAGAAGCAAGCTCCTTCCAGGTTGAAATTTTAGTGGTAAGTCTCTGATGGCTTACTTTAAATTGATTTTTTCCAGTACTAACATTTTACTTTCTGAAGCTCTAAAATGTGGGATAACTCATGTAGGTCTGTTCTCCTCTCAATTCAAGGACAATACTTTGTAAACGTTTTAATGTGAATAAGAATTAAATCTTTTTTTTTCAAACAGTAAGCTCCCCTTATAAACAATAATCAAGGAATATCCAGTAAATCCAAAGCCTTCAAATATACTAATTATCAAAGGTACTAAATTACAGATTAAAGTAAGCTTGCAATCAGTTAAAATACTAAAGAAAAAGGCCTGTTTAAAAAAAAAAGTGAGTAGTACAGTTCAACAAAAAGGCATTAATTTTTAGGGTCTTAAGAAATAAAAAGACACAAAATATAACCTAAATACCTTATGAACATCATTTCAATCTTTCCAGCCATGAGCCAGGGACTATCATGATCCTCATTTACTAGCTACAGCAGAAAGGAACAGAATGCCTAGAAAACTTGATGCACATTATTTTTCTTATGTAGTTAAGTCAGAATTTCAAATAAGCAGAGTCCAAAATCTTAACAAGAATATATTGACAAACTAGTGCTAACTTATTCATAATGCCAAAAATTTATTTCGGTTTCTTCAAATCAAAATTGTTTTTGCAGCCTATTTGAAAAACTTGGAAGCAATCTTCATAAGTGTTCATGAATTAACTTTTTTTTCCTTAATTTCAGAGCTGATAGTAAAAATGGTATACAATTTTCAGAAAAGTGCTAAATAGCTATAGTATATGGTATATTTTTTTTCTCACTTTATTGCAGGGCTAGTATTAAAGGAAAATGATTTATTTTCAGGAAAGTGCTAAATATCTATGCAGACATATAAATTTATCTATTTATGGGGGAAAGAACATAAAAGGTATTTGAGAAAGACTAAATGTTCAAATAAAATGTTCACTCAAATGACAAAAAAAACCCAACCATCTAGTTAGCCCTTGAAAATGTGAAGTCTTTTGTACCCAACATAACTATCATTACAAATTATACATTTTCAGTCTATTAAGTCCTTAAGCAATTGTGTGGTTTTATTAAATGCGACATCTGAACAAATAAACTAGAATCATTAACCATGATTTTCCGTGCATGTATGGAACACTGTTCCCTGTGGTATTTTACAAAAACAACCAAAAAAAAAAAAAAAACCCTGGGGGGAAAAAAAAAGCAGAACCTTTTGCAGCAGTCTAAAATAGTGACAGACTCATAGGAACTAACTAAGTTAAGGTTCAACAGCCCTATGTCAATACTAAAGAAGTAATTTGGATTTATTTAACTTTCCTGGAGGCCATAAAACAAAAAAAGAATGTGCATCTTTTAATTTTTTTAAGTAGTTGTACAAATGGGTTTCCATTCAAGAAATCAGTTTATAAGTATAGAGCATCTTAATGAGTCATCCCTTTTACCATACTCCCTACTCCCTCCCCATCTATCCCTTCTCCACTCATTTATTGTTCTTAGTTGTATTTTTACATCTGTATTATGTATTATAAATGTATTCACCCATCATTGCTCTTGTTTATTCGCCCCTATCATCTTAACACCCATCCCTATCAGACATGTTTCAGCTTCCTAATATTCGTTCTGTCAAACTGTTAAATGTTCAAAGAGGTCTCATGAAAACACATCCCTGTGTATACATTAGACAATTTCATTACGTATTGATGCATATGACTTTGTATTTTCACATTTGCTTATGTTTTATTTCTAACTTGCATGACTTTGAAAAGGATCCAGATCAGTTTCAATGTGGATTCTTATTCTTAATGATCTAGTGTTTTTGAACAAGTTGGATCACTGTCCTTTCTTTAGTCTTGTAACTGATAAGAATGTGGCTCGTGTCCTAAGCCAGTTCTCCCATTAATGAGAATCTTCTCCAAGTGATTTATTGAAGAATTGCTCCAGGGAAGTCTGAAGAAGCTGGTAGAAGGGGAAGCTGATAGAAAAGAATGAGGCCAAGTGATGGAGGAAAGTGCTCAGGTAAATCCTATCATCATCATGGTCCTCAGAAAGCTTGGAGCGTAAGAGTTGGGCCTATACCCTGGCAAATGAGTTGAACTTTTATATTCCAAGTGTTCCAAGTATATGTCAAGGTATATGTCAAGGCTCATTTTCTCTTTAAATAGAATAGTACGTGCATTAATGGGCTATTTGAATTTGAAAGTCTTTGTAAAGTGCCTAGTACAAAGTAGGAACATGGCAAAGTTGTATTTAATAAGAATTTTTCACTTTTCTTGAGGAAACTGAGCAAGTTCTGGAAGAATAACACATCCAGCTAGGAAGTTACATACTTGGACCTTTCCCTTCAGATTGCAGGAGTCACAGAATCTCTTAATAGCAGGTTTACATGCTGGATTGACTGTTACCTAGTATACTTTTGGGTGGTTCTGACCTTCAAGTAAGAGTTAAAATACACAGAAACAATTTCTTTTTCTGTGTGAGATCTTGAGAGTAGTTCTGAAATTTTGAGTACATATGATTAACAAGTCAAATGCATTGTTTTTTGTAGGTGTTTTCATATGGAAGTAAAATTAATTAAAAAATAGCATATAGCATATTAACTACCTTTCAATCCTTTTCTTTCTTCCTACTTGTGTGTGTGTTCTGCTGAAGATTGAACTCAAGGTGTCCTACATGCTAGACAAGCATCTCTCAGTAAGCTGCATCCAAACATTTTCTTCCTATTCTTACTTTCTTCTAAGCTTTTACATGTGCAAGATAGAAGGTGTGAACTCAGGGATCCATGTTTCTTATTTGACTTATTTTTTTTTGTCAGTCGTGGGGCTTGAACTCAAGGCCTGGGAGCTATCCATGAGCTCTTTTTTTTTTTTTTGGTCGGTCGTGGGGCTTGAACTCTGGGCCTGGGCGCTGTCCCTCAGCTCTTCAGCTCAAGGCGAGCGCTCTACCACTTGAGCTACAGCGCCACTTCCGGTTTTCTGGTGGTTTATTGGAGATAGGAGTCTCACGGTCTCTCCTGCCCAGGCCGGCTTTGAACCGCAATCCTCAGATCTCAGCCTCCTGAGTAGCTAGGATTACAGGCGTGAGCCACCGGCGCCCGGCCCATGAGCTCTTTTTAAGGCTGAGTACTTGAGCCACAGCTCCAGCGTCCTGTTTTCTGGAGATAAGAGTCTCAAATCTTTGAACCATGATCCTCAGATCTCAGCCTCTTGAGTAGCTAACATTACAGGTGTGTGCCACCAGCAAATGGCTTATTTGGCTTTTTTACTCAAGGCTAGCACTCTATCCCTCTGGCCATGCCTCTATTTTGGCTGTTAATTGGAGATAAATGGCAAAAAGCCAGAAGTAGAGGTATAGCTCAAATGGTAGAACACCAGCCATGGGGGATAGATTGACTTAATTTTTTTTTTAATTGTGAGAATACCATACAGAGGAATTACAATTACATGGGCAAGATAATGAGTTCATTTCTTATCGAGCATTGCCGCCTCCTCTTTGTTTCCCCTTCCTATCCCTTCCCAGCCCCGCCCCCCCACCAAAGTTGTAAAGTTTTTCGACATAACGACTTGTACATCTCATTGTTGCAATGGGTCCACCTGTATCCCTAGTTAAATGATTTGTTTTTTCCCTTCCCCTCCACAAATTATACCAATATCAAATACAACGAAAGCATGGTCAGATAAGTTGATGTTAGGGGAATGAACCCCAAGGTAAGTATTCCAATGTTTTTTTTTTTTTTCCTTTCATGCAATTGTTTCTAACACATATAAGATGATTTCTATGTTGCTTTGTATGTCCTTCCCCCATGGTATAACCCATGGCTTAAAATTTTTTTCAAGCATGTCTATGTATACAAATTATACTTGGCAGACCTCTTAAGAATTCATTTGGTTCTTCTCTTAACTTACTGACAAAGACATATTTGCATTAATAAGTCACTAAAAGATTAACAAATACCTGGTAGCTCTTCTATCTCCTCTTCCTCCTCACTAGAGGAAGCTAAGTAGGCTTGAAAATCCATGTCCAAAAGCTCTTCTTTTTTAAACTTTCTGTTAAGTGTTGTGATTCTTTCATGGTCAGTCTCATCCCAAGTGATCTCCACCTTTTACCATTGAATGAAGGAAACAGACACACAAAAATGACCCAGAAATGTCAACAACTGATGCCTATTAAAGAATACCTACTGTTAACTTGGATACTTAACGGTAACTTTAGAAAGTGAAAACAAGCCAGGCGCCAGTGGCTCATGCCTGTAATCCTAGCTTCTCAAGCAGCCATGATTGGAGGTTTGAAGCCGGACCAGTCAAGAAAGTCCCTGAGACTCTTTGATTTGTCAAAGAAAAAGCCAGAAATGACACTGTGGGTCAACTGAATGAGCCTTGAGCAAAAGGAACCCAAGGACAGTGCCCAGGCCCAGAGTTCAAGCCCCACACTAGCAAAAAAAAAACAACAAAAAAAAAAAACACAAAAAAAAGTTAACACAGCCCGAAACAAAAATGAATAATACAGCTAATAAGCAGTATCCTATTTATGGAAAAGGAAACATTTTTATTAACTTGTATCTTTCTTTTCCTCTTAATATTCCATCATTGGTCATAATAGAGTATGTAGATTAATTGTGCTGGAAAAAAATAGGAAAATGTACTGTTGAAAAAGTTAAATTATTATCAACCAGAAAAACATGCTTTTATCTTGAGTTCTACAGGTGATTCACAAACTATGAAATAGGTCGGTGAAACAACATTTCAATTTCAGTGAGTTTAATTTTACAAAAAAGATTAAGAGCCATAAATAAGAAAGATATCCATTGGACAGAAGTACAATAAACCCCCACGATAGTCAAATTCATGCATAACATGGCTCCTGTCCTCCATTCAGGTTTTTCTATTTCCTACTTTTCCCCTTGTGTTACAGGAGATTGAACTCAGGGACTTGAGCTTGCCAGACAGATACTCTACCACTTGAGCTACATCTCTTTTCCCTTTTTCCATTGATTATTTTCCAGGTAAGATCTCACTTTATGGCAGGACTGGTCCGGGCTATGATCCTCCTCTGTGTGCTTGGCCATGTCACTGGAGAAGAGAGGCACAAGCCGTTGCATTTAGCCTTTTCTCTCGCTCCCTCAACTGGGATAACAGATATGCACCATCATGCCCAGTCACTAGTTGATAGTCTTACAAACTTTTATGTGTATGTTCCCTCTAACTGCAATCCTATCTCCACCTCCCAAGTAGCTAAAATTACAGGTTTGAATCACAGTACCAGCCTGCTAAAGATTTTAGATTCACCAAAGGGTGGGTCTCTAGTCTCCGTTTTTCTCCTAATACCAACTTCCCCAGATAAGGACAATGAATAGGTACTAATTAACCAAGAGATTCTTAAAATTATTACCACTGTCTTAGACATTCCAGCTAGTTACAGGATCTACAATTGTTCCTATTCTGGTAACTAATATCCACTAAATTGCTGCTAGAAGCAGAACAGGTTTGAGGACACAGCCAGGACTCAGAAACTCAAGACTTGCCTGGCTAGTGAGTACTTCAGTATAGAAAGTACCATGATCTTACATTTTATATATCTGAATCTTTTAGAATTGACTTATTGCATAAAAATAGGGTTTTGTACTACACTCATTAATGAATCACTACTACACTGGACCTACCACACTAAAGAAGCAGAGTTTCTTGACCCCCCCTCATCTCAGAAGAGCAGAGGTCTGTCAACTGAAAAAAGGCTAGGGAAAGCCAATGTGCGGAGTACAGCTGTGGGTAGTAGTTTAAGGTAAAGAAGACAGAAGCCAGTCTGCTAAGTAACAAATTATTTCAAAACAAAGAAACCTTCTAGGTACTTGGTTAAGATTATGAAAACTAATAATCCTGAATTAAGTCTACTTCTATAGTTTAATTTTTTTATCCTATCTGTTGAAAAATGTGTGCTTTTCTAAATTTTCACTAGTTTTGTTTAACTGACAACTGAAGGAACCTGTTACTTCTTTTCCTTATGTCCAAAGATATTAATAACTTATTAAAGAATACAATTGTTTAGGGTGGTTTGGTATTCTTTCTTTTGTGGGGCTGGGAAATCAAACACTGGACATCCACATTTTAGGCAAGTGCTCTACCACTAAAATTATCTCATCCTCAAGGGATCTAGTTGAATACTGTGTGGGCAAGACAGGAAAGAAAAAAGAAATATTAATAGACAACAAGTCAGGCTTAATGGCATAAGAATCTGGAAGTCAACTTTAACATCTGTGGTAAATAACATATGTATATTTGTATCATTTCCATTTGTGCATTAAATTTTTAAATACTGTCCATCTTTAAAGATCCTGTAAATAAATAATGCACACATCTCTTCTTAAAGCAACAGAAACAGCTCCACATGTTTAAAAGCTAAAAAGTACCGTTGATGTTCCCATTGCAGCAGATGTGAAGTATTTTGGTTTATATGCTGTTAAATCCACTTCTGAAGCTATATCCTTGGGCTCATCATCAAAAGTAATATCATCTGGTATAAACCTAAGACATAAAGAAAATATATATTTATTTAAACATATGCTGCAGTGATAAACAAGAGTTTATATTCTTTACTAATTAGTTATGGTTTACAAATACATCCATACACACCATATAAGTTTCTACAGAACACACATGTAGAGAGGCAAACAGCATTAGAAATAATCTTGGTAAAATTTTTTTCTAAAATTCATAAATTATGAGTCTGAAATTCCACTAAATTCAAGAGAACAATACATAGATAGAATCCTTGTATTAGGAGACAGTATAAGTCAAGTGCAAGCACACAAGATCTACCATGTCTCAAAAAACATCCAGATTCCTAATGGTGCATTCACTGGCTTGCTTTATGACACTCTGAAGATCAAAGTGATTTAATAATTAAGTATTTTGAACACAAAGCATATGTACATGAAATGTCATTGAAAATAAAAGCTCAAGGTTTATTTAAGACACCACAGTCTTAATATAACCTTATAATTTATTTCACAAATAAGTAGCTTTTCAGTGTAAATTAGTCATAGTATCTCACAATTTTCAGTCATCAGGCTAGGGAATAGAAAAAAAACCCAACACACAATTATTATATTTAGGTTTATAATTTATGTAAGAGACTTTACACATACATGAAAATAATATAATTTTATAAAATATTGTTTTAGTGTTAACAGGGATGTGTAAATCCTTCTATAGATACACTTTTGCACAGACATAGTAGAAGAAAATATCTGAGATCTATTTTTTAATGCTATATTTGCTTTTATACATATTTTTAGAAAAACAAAAAAAAGTTTCTACAGATAAATAGCAGCAGAAAATTCAGTTTCTTTCTTTTTGTCCTTGTACTATTATGTACAACAAAATGTAACAGAGAAGGGAACTTTTTCCCATGATCAAGGTACCCAAGAGCTTACTTTAACACTAGATGGAAACGTCTCCAGAAGGAAACAGAACAAAACAGTCCTAAAAACAAGTCAGCATCAATTTATAATACCCAAAGAGAAAAGACATTCTAACAGATTTAAACAATCAAAACAAAAACCCTCTATTGACATTTTTAACTGAAAAGAGAACAGCTTGTCTGATGAGATCATGCCATTCTTGCAATAAATTTAAGCATACTAATAAAATCTTATACCAAATTATAATACTTTTTGGTAATTTTTCTACAGTCTGAATATCTTTAAAGCAACTATGAAATGATGCATTTTTTTTCTCCCTGAAGTATTTCATTTTGAGAACAAAGCCTCTCACAGATCTACATCTAAATAATGCTTCCTATTCCACATCACAGTGGGATGGTTTAAGGATTCTAAAGGACTACTTGTGATGATAAAATGGTACAGCAGTTCAGTTTCCTGTTTCCTTAGAATTGAAATTCACAGCCATCTAAGGCTCTTCAGCTCTGGGTCAGTGAAGACTGAGCACTTGCTGAAAACAATTTTGACCAGTGGCTATCGTTTTGGACAGCACAGATCTTGAAATACCAGTGACTAGCAAATGCCTTTCCCCCTACTTTAAGGCTTCTGTCAAATTATTTCTTCTAGTACCTAAGTCTAAGATAGTTGTAAATATATATTGCATATAACACATCACCTTAAAAAATACAGACACGTTTAAAAGATCATAACTACGGTAATAAATTATGCATAATTTACATTTTCTTATTTTTCTTCTTAGAAAGCAAATGATTATTTCAGAATAAAAATCAATATAGAGCACTATGCAAATATTTTAATTCTTAACAATCATTATAAGATTCAGCTAGTAACAACTGGATTACCTTAGATCTAGAAAAGAACAACTGCTTTCAAATTCCAGACCATCACAGTCCTCATAAATTTTACTTGCTGTTTCAGGTGAATCACAGTCTACTACTGCATAATAATACTTCAGACGTTTGAATTGATAATCTCTCAGCTTTTCTCTAGAGGCCCTATGGAAGAAGAACTCATTAAACTTAACTTATATAGGAACAGAGAAATCTACCTCCCATTTAAAAAAAATAAAAATAACGTATTAAGTTCTACATTGAATCCCTAGCATGAAAAAACAAAAAGTACTTCTTTAAAATATGTAATATTAGGCTGGGAAGGTGGTTCAGTGGTAGAGTGCTTGCCTAGCATACATGAGGCCCTGGGTTTGATTCCTCAGCACCACATAGGCAGACAAAGCCGGAAGTGGTGCTGTGGCTCAAGTGGTAGAGTACTAGCCTTGAGCTGAATTGCTGAGAAACAGTTCCCAGCCAGGCCCAGGGTTTAGGTTCCACCACCGACAGAAAAAAAAAAAAAGACGTTAGTACTTAAATATAAAAACTTAAAATAAAATACAATAAAAATATATATCTATGCATATTTTTATATTATTATTATTACTACAAGCTGGCCTTCAAGACATCTTGCTTCCCTTCAGGGTTTTGCCTTATAACCATAAAATAGCCAACCTCATTTTTTTTTGTTTTGTTTTGTTTTGTTTTTGTTGGTCGTGGGGCTTGAACTCTGGTCTTTTTTTTTTTTTTTTTTTTTTTTTTAACTCTAACAGGTGTAGATTTTTAGTGTTTGGACTGGAATTAAGTTATCTACAAAAGGAAAGTGAGAATTCCATATACCTAACCTTTTACCCTATTTCTTAGAAGTTATTTTATTTTTTGTTTGCTTTGCTATCACATACAGCATTTTCAAGTAAAACCTGTAGACCAAACATTGTATTATAACATACACCTGGAAGGAATAGCTCTATCCACAAAGAAATTCTTAATCTTACAAAATATTTGCTCCAGAATCATTTGCTTCCCCTACCACAAACTTGATCATAATTTTCACTAAGTGTACACAGAGCTCCACCTAGTGGTTCAAAAAGTATCTTTAAATTTTTTTTCTATACTGTACTATGATGATAAAAGAACCTTTTGATTCTGCCATTTTGCTATTTAATCCTCAAATAAGAAAAAAATTCAATAAAAATCAGGGAACTGAACATGAGAAAAATTTAAATTTCTTTAATTCTGAAATACTTCAAAAACTTCAACAAATATTTTCAAGAATATATACATTTGAAGAATATATAAATGTTGTTCAAAGTGCCACTTTGACATACTAATGTTTTATGAACTAGTTGGATCATAAATGGTATAAATGCAAGCTTAATTCTATTCAGGTAACCAGAAATCTAAATTATGACATGAACTCATAAGGTTTCAACTTATGTTCTATAGTAATTCAATACCAGTCCTTTTCAGGGGCATCTTCAGGAATACTTAGTAATTCTACTGGTCCTTGAACTTGCTCTTCCTTCATCCTCTCTTTTCCAAACTCAGAAGGATATATCTAAACACAAAAAGATAACATTGACATGATATGTACATTCTTTTCACACAATAGGCAGACTTGTGAAGATCAGGCCAAGGGTCAAAAACCTGACTCAATGAAGATAACTCACTTCAGGAAAGTAAAACTCACTTCTAAACTCAGGAAGCTAAAGAATCTTGAGGAATTTCCTTTAAAATAAGTCATTTTGGCTAGAGAGTAACAGATGTGGGACTTATGAACAAAAATTGTTTCCTTCACGTACTAACCAGAATGAGATGGTTCCGGTATCCAAAGGAAAAATTAAGAAAAGCCAAACAAGATTTAAAGTTTAAGAAACTATAAATATAAGGGAAAAAAATGACTTGTTTAAATGATTTACACGAAATCCACTTAAAGAAATACATAAAACATAACAAAACCAATTTTATAATACCCAATTTTATGTCTACATCACAGTATTTCTCAACTAGTTTTAATAGAAATTCTCCACATAATAAGAAACAAAACTGATGACAATCTTACCATATAGATATTTTAAAAAATGAATCACTTTCAGTGGGCTTGGCATTTTTTATGGTATCTACTTTCAGAGGAAAAAAAAGCAATTACATTAACACTTTGATACTGATGAGCTTAAATATATATTCATTAATATATTTTCCAGTTGTCTGAATATGTAATTTATCAAGAGTATTTGAGGTTTGTCTTTTGTTGTTGTTTCTGTGCCAGTCCTGTGGCTTGAACTCAGCCACTTTGCACTGTCTCTGAATTTCTGTGCCAAAACTAGTGCTCTCACACTTAAGCCACAGTGCTACTTCCAGCTTTTTGATGATTAACTGGGAATAAGAATCTCATGGACTTCCTTTCTTGCCTGGGCTGGCTTTGAACTGCAATCCTCAGATCTCAGCCACTGGAATAGAGCCACTGGCACCTAGCAGGAATATTTGAGGTTTTTGTTTTTTGTTTTTGCCAGTCATGGGGCTTGAACTCAGGGCCTGGGCACTATCCCTTCTTTTATTCTATCACTTGAGCCAAGGTGGCCTTTTCTGTTTATGTAACACTGAGGAATTGAACTCAGGGCTTCATGCATGCTAGGCAAGCACTCTACCACTAAACCACACTCCAAACTCCAATAGTTGAGTTTTATAATAGGTTGATACAGAAGTTTCAAGTATATATGTTGTCCTATGTTGATCATAATTTTTTTTTCTGATGTAGAAGTGCTTATTCATCTCCTGATTAACAAAATACATTTCCTTTGATTATCCTGTTTCTGTGGTTTGCTTCATTCTGAAGTTTATCATGGGGCGTATTTGGTCATTACCTGAACTAAGGTATCTACATAATATCATATCCATTTGTCCCAACAACACATATTTAAGAGCTTTATTTTTGTCTAAATTATCATGTGAACTTACTTATTCTACTCCATGAATTTATGCCATTTCCTTCCAAACCTTTGAATTCTCATAGGATCATAAAATGTTTATACACAGGTGAGACATTTCCTTTTTTTGGTGGAAGTGGGTCCTTTTTCACAGGCATTTCATAAAGATTTACTAATTTTGCTTATTTTTTTAGATGTATACTGGTATCCTTTTTCTTAACCTTCATTTTAATTGGAATTTTACTAAGAACTGCAATAAATCACAGAAGTGGGGGTTGGAGGCAAGCCTCAAGTCATACAGCACCAGTCAATGAGCAAAAGCAAGCATTAGCTATTGAGTTCAAGTCCTGGTCTTGGACAAAAACAATTATAGAACATTTAAAAATATTTATACAGAATAATAATTGAGAACTATTTCAAGGACTCTGCTAAATATATACCTAAATATGAGTTCCTTTTCATTTAATTCTCATAGACACCATAGGAAGTACTACTGCTACATCTATTTGTCAATTAAAAACCACTTAAGAAATGAATAAAGTAGCCAAGATTATACAACATTTATGAAAATCAACATAAAACTTAAGTCTGTCATAATGCAAAGCCTAAATTCTTAATCATTATACTGGCTTGTACCTTGTAAGAATGATAGTTTATTTCATGTTCGTACATACGCTACAATAATTCCCTAAAATTCCGTATTTCTCTTGCTAATGTATTGAATCATTTCTTAATTGGTTAATGTTAGTAATAAAAAATGCAACTTATTTTTTACTGTACTTTGTCATTTTAGGGTTGTTTGCTTTTGTTTAAGACAGCTTAGATTTGAACCCCAGCTGGCCTCAAATTCATGATCTCTATATTCTAGTCAAGTGCTGGTACTACAGGTATGGATCACCACACTTGGCTTTCTTTGCAATGTCAAAGTATGTTCACAAACGTATGACCTACCAATAATAATCTACCTCTCCATTTCTAATACTTATACCTATTTCATGCCCACATGTATTAGACCATCCCAAAATTAATTACTTTCTTTAAAAACAAAGTTATAGTTTTAAGATTTTTTTTTTCAGTTGTGGGGCTTGGAACTCAGGCCCTATCCCTGAGCTTTTGCACTCAAGGCTAATACTCTACCCCTTTGAGCCACAGTGCCACTTCCAGTTTCCTGGCGGTTCATTGGAGATAAGAGTCTCACATTTCTTGCCCAGAATGGTTTTGAACTGCAATCCTCAGATCTCAGCCTCCTGATAGCTAGCATTACAGTTGTGAGCCACTGGTGCCTGGCTGTTTTAAGATATTTTTAAAAGTTAGATTTAGATTAAATGTCTAGAAATATTTATCTCCAAATGAAATCAATTCTTACCTTTACAGAAAATACAACACCTCCTTTCGGTTTAAATGAATTGAACAGAGCTAATAAATCTTTTGCTTTTAATCTATCCCAGTCCATGTTGCAAACTGCTAATCGACGCGTTATCTGAGAAAGGAAGAATATTAAATACTATGTATTTATGCCATTTCAGTGCTTTGAAAATTAAAGATTAAAAAATGTAATTTTTCCCCAAAGTATAAAGTTTACTAGTATATTATGTAAAAATTTCACATACAGGAGAACTTCAAATGAGCCCAATAATAATAAAACCATATAGATAAATACTTTCTCTTAGATCTTGGTTAAGACTATTATCACAAGGTGACTTTTTTTTTGTGCGGGTCCTGGGTCTTCAACTCAAGGCCTGAGCTCTGTCTGCGAGCTTTATGCTCAAGGCTAGTGCTCTACCACTTCAGTGACAGTGCCACTTCTGAGTTTTTTATTAAGTTGTTTTTTTCTGAGTTTTTTATTGAAGATAAAGAGTCCCAGGGACTTTCCCACCAGGGCTAGCTTCAAACCATGATCCTCAGATCTCAGCTTCCTGAGTAGTTAGGATTACAGGCATGAGCCTCCAGCACCCAGTATGAGGTGACTTTTGCTTAGCTATTCTGCCTTTGCTTAGCTATTCTGCCACCCATGCATGAGAAGCAAGGTTCACAGAAACAGAAATGTAAACTACCAGCTAAAAATTTCATGTGACTTTGAGTTAAAGTATATTACATTATAGGTGTACATATATATAAAGTCAAACATTTTTATGTATATATATATTTTCCCTCCTCATTATCAGTAAGTTTAAATCAGAATCATCAAACACATTATTACCAGAGGCTGGAGAATGTGACTCAGTGATCACCAAAATATATATACACGTCTGTGTGTGTGTGTGTGTATTTTTTTTTTTTTTTTTGCCAGTCATGGGGCCTTAACTCTGGACTTGGACACTATCCTTCAGCTCTTCAGCTCAAGGCTAACACTCTACCACTTGAGCCACAGCACCACTTCCAGCTTTTTCTGCTTTATGTGGTGCTGAGGAATTGAACCCAGGGCCTCATGCATGCAAGGCAATCACTCTACCACTGAGCCACCTTCCTGGCCCCTAACCAATATTTTATTAATAATTTTCATGCTTTTTTTTTTTTGGCGGGGGGTAGGGGGGTGCTAGGGATCAAATCCAGGGCCTTATACATGCTAGGTAAATATTCGCCCACTAAGCAACACTACTAGTCTCTTCCCATTTATTTAATGACATCAAAATCCTACCATCTGTTATAACTAATGGTACTATGTTATTCATAAATAATCTATCCAAAAGGTTACCTCATCAGCCCGAGGAGCATCTTTATCTAATTCTCTCCAAGCATGCTCAAAGCCAGGTTCTTCAGGAAATATATCAGCCCAATCATCTTCATCTTCAGAACTAGTTTCAATATTTCCTTTCCCCCTTGCAAGATCAGGGCCACTGTCACTTTCATCATCATCTTCACTGTCTTCTTCTTCCTCTTCATCAACTTCACTTTCATCATCATCAGCTGAAGCTCCACCACCACCTGTGATTTCATTTTCAGATTCCTCATCACTTCCTATTTCACTCATGCTGTCTGAATCTTCCTCCACAGAATCTTCATCAAACATCTTTCCATTACTGTTTCCTGCCATTACAAATTGAACCAATACAAAATGTTACGGGCAGGGGGAAGAAGAAAATATGTACTATTTATTAATTTAATTATATTAAATATGTACTAGTATATATTTAGTTACTGAAGAGCTAAATGAACTAACGAATGAGTACCCAATTCTACTTAACTTCTTCAGACATTTCTTATCATGTGATGACAATATATAAAACTTTATCTGGTTAGAGAATATAGCTCTCACTAAAGTGCATTGCAAGTTAAAATCATTTAGATTCCATTTTTTATGTCCTTCAGTGCCAAATCAAAAATAATCACTGTATATTTTTCCTCCTATAGTATTTCCAAATAAGCATTTGGCCATCCCAAGATACTATGAAAATAATTATTATACCTTTTGTTCTTTTTAGCACTAGTTTAAAAATACCATAACACCAAAGAATCATTATTTTCAACCAACCTGATTGTTTTTCTCTTTTTGTCTTGTTACTACTGATCGTAGGACATTTCACAATTTCAGAGCTGCTCAAGTCTGCTGTCCTTAGTTTTCCTTTGGGAAAGGTGTCTGTGCTATGTTCAATATTTCTTTTCTCTTTTGTGCTTTTTTGTGTAAATTCACCACTATTCTTCTTGGGACTTATTTCTGAATCTATCTTCTTCGATTTACATAAGTTTTTCATTTTCTGATATTTTTTAGAATTATCTAAATCATTTTTATTTACAGAATCCTTTTGGTCCACTTTCTTAATTTCTTTCTTTTGTTCTTCAGTCAAATTCTTTGAACTAATTTCTTTACTGGTTTGAGTTTTCTTCTTTATTTTCTTTTGGTTCAATACTTTGCCTTCTTCATCAGAGAGATCAGAATCAGAATCTGATAGGTCATAGAAACGTTTTAAGTCTTCTGTAGTGCTATGGTTGATGGGCCGCCCTCTTTTGTCAACAGCATAGTTCAATTTAAATTTTTTGTCATGAAACATGGCTCGAAATCTCTTGTCAATCTTGACTTTTCGATCCTTTTCAGGCATTTCCCAAAATCTAGGATCCTTTGAAACCCGCCTAAAGCGCTGGTCATTCATTATTTCTTGTTTGGATGACATTTTGAAATCTTACTGAAGTAACCAAATACTAAAAAATAAAACAATGTTAGGACAATGAACAATTAGTAACATAATTAGGTGATTTTAAAAGTATATTAACTCACAATACATTATGTGTAAAATGTATGTAAAATAAAGGGAAGTGAAGTTCAACTTCATCTCCCCAACTTATTCTGGGTCACATGCAAAAAAGCAAAAACAGCAAACTGTCCTCTCTTCTGTTTGGAGAAATAAATTTAAGGCATATCAAGCAGAACCCCAGGGTTTTATGGATATGGCTTAGTAGCCTATTAAACTCTCTTAGAATTTCTATATGCCTATCTATATTTCTGTAGTGCTGTAAGTTAAAAGCAAATGCATTTTAAAAGCACTACCAAAAACCAAGGATGGAGGTCCACGCATGCAATCCTAGCATTCATAATACAAAAGCAGGATAGTGAGTTGCACACCAGTGTAGGCAACAGATAGAATGAATCACAGGTTAGCCTGGACTATTTAGTGATACCCTGCCTCAACACTCTGCCAAAAAAAAAAAAAAAAAAAAAAAAAGCCAGGCACTGGTGGCTCACACCTGTAATTGTAGCTACTCAGGAGGCTGAGATCTGAGGATCATGGTTCAAAGCCAGCCCAAGCAGGAAAGTCCAGGAAAGTCCATGAGACTCTTATCTCCAATAAACCACTCAGAAAACCGGAAGTGGCCTGGTGGCTCAAGTGGTAAGAGTGCTAGCCTTGAGCTGAAGAGCTGAGGGTCAGAGCTCAGGCGCAGAGTTCAAGCCCCACGACTGACCAAAAAAAAAAAAAGAAAAAAAAGAAGAAAAGAAAAATACACCAAACCTCAGTTTATATAATTTGTTTCGGAATGCTCTTTACCTCCTACTACTCCTAACACAAGTCCTACAAAGTTAGTCTCCTAACCAGAGACCAAAATCAAACCAGACTTATTTCAAAAAGTTCCTTCTTTAAATCTTCCGATCGGTCAAGAACTAACTAAAGACTCATTCCACTTAACACATATCGCCCTTCCCCCTTTTAAAGAATTAGCTATTCTATAAGTAATAAGGCATCAAAGACCCGATCCTACAAAACTATATAGGTTTATGTGTATTAATATCATGCCCTTCTAAAGAGTCTCTGATGGTTTGGCTTCCATGGGATTTGAATGTTGCCAAAAGCCTAAAATCTGATTTTAAAAGCCAACCCGCGTGTTAACCTCACGACAGCAGACAATCTAACACCGGATGATAGCAGATACCTGGAGCACAAAAAAGGGGAACACCTCCTCTCCTTCCCCCTATGTCAAAAACGATTAGCCAAGATTTTTTTTTAGAGAAAAAAAACACAAACAAAAACAAAAACAGGGCTGGCATCATAGTGGATCAGAGGTAAAAGAGCTTGCCTAGCAAACTCGAGAATAAAAACAAACTAAAACAAAAATAAAATAAAGCAAGCCCCAAAGAGACTGACCCAGCTGGACAGAACTGCTTTATTTATGTGGAGGGGGAGGGGAGCCAGCCTCACCACGTAGCCCAGTGGCCAAGGTTCGTACATTGGCGCGTGCCCGCGCGCGCGCACACACACACACACACACACACACACACACACACACACACACACACACACACACCAGAGTCAAAGCCTCACTGATGTACTGATCAGCACGCAGAGGTAAAACCTGTAACTGTGAGAGAAGACAGACACACACACACACACACACACACACACACACACACACAGTCACCAGAGTCAAATGCCTCACTGATGTACTGATCAGAGGTAAAGCTGTGACTATGACACACACACACACACACACACACACACGGACACACGGACACACAGAGTCACCAGAGTCAAATGCTTCACTGATGTACTGATCAGAACGCAGAGGTAAAGCCTGTGACTGAGAATACACACACACACACACACACAGTCACCAGAGTCAAATGCTTCACTGATGTACTGATCAGAGGTAAAGCTGTGACTGTGAGAACACCACACACACACACACACACACACACACACAGTCACCAGAGTCAAAGCCTCACTGATGTACTGATCAGAGGTAAAGCTGTGACTGTGAGCACACACACACACACACACACACACACACACACAGTCAAAGCCTCACGACGTACTGATCAGAGGTAAAGCTGTGACTGTGAGAACACATGAACACACACACACACACACACCAGAGTCAAAGCCTCACGACGTACTGATCAGAGGTAAAGCTGTGACTGTGAGAACACACGAACACACACACACACACACACACACCAGAGTCAAAGCCTCACGACGTACTGATCAGAGGTAAAGCTGTGACTGTGAGAACACACACGCACACGCACGCACACACACACACACACAGTCAAAGCCTCACGACGTACTGATCAGAGGTATAGCTGTGACTGAGAGCGCGCGCGCACACACACACACACACACACACACACACACACACACCAGAGTCAAAGCCTCACGACGTACTGATCAGAGGTAAAGCTGTGACTGAGAGCACACACACACACACACACACACACACACAGTCAAAGCCTCACGACGTACTGATCAGAGGTAAAGCTGTGACTGAGAGCAGCGGAGACGCCGCAGCACGCGTTCCCTCCCCCCGGAAATCCACCCACTTCGGACCCTGGGAAAGCCCTGAGGAAGTCTGAATAAGGCCAACAAAGCGAAGGAGAAGGAGGGCCACCCCCTCAGCAGTCTCGGAGAGCCTTTCTCAGAGGCGAACTCGCCCCCGAGCTCCCCTCCCTGAGCTCTCTTCCCCGCTACTCACCCCAGCCGACTCCTCGCGCAGACTCACGTGGACACGCACCCACAATCCTCCGCGAGACGCTTCGCCAGAACGGCACGCGAACGGGGCCAAACGACCTCCAGCGTCCTCCCTCTCGCAGAATGCTCTTCGTAGCCTTGCGCTTGCCGTACGCGTTCCGGCGCCTGCGCACGACCGCGCGCTTGCGCGGCTTGCTCGGCGGCGGGAGATGTTGAGGAGAGTTGGGATTCGCCGCTTCTGGCGGCTGCTTGGGACGCCTGAGATCTCCTCTGGGGATGGCGGCCGTCGGCAGGTCACTTCTGGTGTCCCTCCCTCCGGTGGGACCGTGTTTAGAGCCCTCAATATCTTCGACCGGGACCTGAAGAGGAAGCAGAAGAACTGGGCGGCCCGGCTGCCCGAGCCGATGAAGTTTGACTACTTGAAGGAGGAGGTGAGGCGGGGCGGGGGCCTGGGGCGGGGCGGGGGCCTGGGGCGGGGGTCTCCGGCGGGGCGGGGGCCTCCGGCGGGGCGGGCGCCGGGACCCCACTTCCGGCCCGGGAGCTCCTGCGGCGCCCCGCCGGCTTCACCTGTCTGCGTGGCCTGGAGCTGAAGCTTTGCCTCCGTGGCCTTCGACAGTTATCGCTGGAAGGCTGACATGCTATTCATTCATTCATTCATTCATTCATTCATTCATTCATCCAACTTAGCAAACATAGCTTGAGTTCATGGTATAGCCGGGTTCTCGCTTGACCCTTACCCTTAAAGGCTTTCAGGAAGTCGGAGGAGGACATAGGAGACTGACATAATCAGGGAAATGTCATTTCAGCTCAAGCATAGGAAGGTGAGGGGAAATGAAGGGATATTATTAGTGACGGTGATGCCCGGGCGGCGTGGTGAGACAACTAGCCAAGCCGAGATGAAAGGTGGCGGGAGCCTTCCTAAGAACAAGGAAAGACCAGGACAAAGTCCCAGAGACCCAGAGGACCTTGTTTGTAGGGGCCTGAGCGAAACTGCAGTGCAGAACTCAAATCCCGGTGGATATTTCTTCAGGGGAACAGCAAAACTGAAGTCAAGTATAATAACATTTTCCGAGCTAATGGAGCTAATGTTTTTGAGCTGCTACTTTGAACAAGTCAGTAGCCTGATGACAACTGACAGTGTGTCAGACCTCAGGAATCCTTACCTTCAAACAACTAAGAAGCTGATAAAGTCTATGGCAAAGATAGAAAGTCAACTTTATACATTGTGGGTATCCCATCGGCAACACACTGTACACACTATTCTGATCCTACCAGTTGCTGGTTTCCTTCTGCAAAGTTCATGATGTCACCTACTTAAGGAGATTTCCTTCCTGGCGCCACTCTTCTCCCACCCCACAAAAAAAACATTCGGATTACAACTTGACTGAAGCCTTGCCAATGTGCAGAATTATGATAGATGAGATACGATTCTGTGCGATCTTCTTTTAATAAACAAAAGTTACTGGTATAGGAATGATTGCAGAGTGACCATCACCTCTGAGAAAGTACTATTTTACCTCCTTTCTTACCAGAAGTAAAGGCAGAGTTCTGAACTGACAGGTCCCAGTGGCAACTCTGTGATGAGTAGAATGAGTAGAATATGGGGGATATTAGATGCCCACATCTTTGTTGATGAAGCTAGTCCAGTAAAAGGAGGTTTTGCATTGTGATCTCTTTTAGACTGGGATAGAATTTGGGTAATGGTGGACTTGGGTTTAGTTTCTTCTAATTTGCAAGTACCACTCGAAAAAGCTGTTCATTCAGGCCACTTGTAGTGGCACCTGCCTGTGCTCCTAGCTCTCAGGAGACAGGAGCAGGATTGTGAATTTGAGACCAGCTAAGTACACAGTGAAACATTTTCTCAAAAAAGAAAAAGAAAAATGAATATATTTTAAGATTAATTTCCCTGTTTTCCTCTAAAAATATTGTATTAAATTAAAAAAATTTCTCATAGTGTTCACTGATTTTGGATAGCAAGCACCATGAGTACCTAGAAAAATATGAGAGACTTTTGAGTGGCTGTAAGTTGTAAGGTGATCTGATTTGTATTTTAGGAAAAATAGGAGTTTCACAAAATTTGTGAGTGAATTTTTATTAACTGACCATTTTTGTATTGATCTGTAGTAAACCTTAGCTAACTAAGATGTTTTTCCTTTAACATGTCTTAAATTAATATATGTGAGCACTAATGTACTTATTATGTTCCTGTTAACTTTTCTTTCCCTTCTTTCCTTCCTTCCTCTCCCTCTCCCTCTCTCCTCTTTTCTCTCTCTTTCTTCCTCACTCCCTTCCTTCTTCTTCTCTCTTTCTCTTTCTTTCTCTCTTTTCCTCTTTCATTCGTTCTTTCGCTTTTGTGCAGGTCCTGGGGCTTGAACTCAGGGCCTTAGCTCTGTCCCTGAGCTTCTTTTGCTCATAGCTAGCCCTCTATCACAGGTCCACTTCTAGCTTTTTTGTGGTTAATCAGTGATAAAAGTCTCATGGACTTTTCCTGCCCCTGCTAGCTTCGAAATTAGATCCTCAAATCACAGCCACCTGAGTAGCTAGGGTTACAAGTGTGAGACACTGTTTTTTTTTTTTCCATATTTATGATCTTATATCACATAAACTTATCTAGGTGAAATTTGTATATGTGTATAGGCATATGTATATACTTATCCAGTCTTTATTAAATAATTTGCTTCATTAATTAACTGCTTAATTAAGTAATTTGCTTCAGATTATTTTCTGGTATATTTTATTATGTTTATATTTATTTATAAAGTAAGTTGCTGTGGAAAATAGAAAAAGGGATAAAAGGAAATACTTATATTAAATCTTTGTTGCATACTGGGGAAAAAAAGTGTTACTTCTTGTTCTTCTCAGTTTATTGATGCCATTGCTTTTTGTAATCTTTCAGGTTGGAAGTCGGATTGCAGACCGTATATATGACATAGCCAGGTAAATATTGGTATCACAATAAAGACATGCAAGATCCAAAAACAATGACATATGGTTTACAATTAAAAACATATATCATGTGTGCTTTAATAAAAGAAACATTAAATTTTGCAAATTAGTTTTAATTTTATGAACTTTTTTTGCTATATCTCTGGGCAGAATGCAGTCAAGTTTCCGTGATAGTGGCTAAAAGGATGTTATAAACATGAAGTGTTTGAGATTAAACTATTAGAGATGCCAGTTTAAAATATCCTTGCATTAATGTCCTATTAGAAAGTTATAGACCTGGAGATAAAACCCAGCCAACAATACAACACTTGCCTAGAATATGCATGTCTTCATCTCTTGATTGTAAGGAGACACAAACAGAAAAAAAGAGTCGTTTACTTTGTCAACACTGTTAGCTTTAAAAACTGATTTTGAAATGTCTTATTTGTGAGATTTGAGGCCCACTTAATATTATAGTCAGTGATAATAGCAACTAACTTTATTGAACAGTTATCCTGTGCTAAATATTTTACATGTACTATTTCATGTAATTATCACCAACTCTGAGAGACATAGTTAGCTTTTCCATTTTGTATATAAGGACACTGAAGAACCAACAAGTTTAAATCACCTACATAAGGTCATAGGACTAATAACTTGTAGGCCTAAAATTTGAACTCATGCCTTTCTCATTCCAAAACCTTATATACTTATAGTACTTATAACAGTACTATACTGTGTATGTTTATAATCAGTATGGGGCATTAGGTTTAAAAAAATGGCTGTGACCAAGTTTCTTCCATCTATCTGTTGGTGTTCTGTAATTTTGATGTACATTTTTAAAAAGAGTTGAACAGACTTTTTCTTCCAGTTTTTTAGGAGAAAAATTTTACTAGTAGATAAACTGTTAACTTTTCTGTCATAAATGACTTTATACCTATGGCCTAAAACTACATTTCTATACTGATTTAGTATGGAGTGATATATTTAGAGGAGATAGTATAATATGGAAGATAATTGTTCTGACTCAATTTATCATATTAATTGTTTCCTGTTGGTTGAAATACTTGAGTTGACATATTGAACACTCAGTTTTTAGTAAAATTTATCTGTTATTTTGGTGTTTGGCTTGTTGGTTTTTGTTTTGTTTTGTAAGTTTTAACCTTTTATTCCCCCTTGACACAGAGGACCAAATCCAAGACATTATATGGTTAGGCAAGTGCTCTGTCACTGAGTCTTTGAGAGTTCAAATTTAACATATTTCAGGTGAACATATCTAAGTGTTCTGACTCAACTAATTTAAGAAATAGGGATAATTACTAAGTTTTGATAAGTATGCCAGTTTTCTCAGATTAATTTACATGTTTTATTGAATTAAAATAACCTCATTAAGTCTGTCCTTTAAATCTATATCATGAGCCACTTTGTATAAACTGTTTTGTTTTGTTTGCAGTACTAGGGGCCTCACTGTGGTACAACATGAACACTAAAGCTTGTTCTATATAAGGTGCTATTTGAATGGATCAAACAGATCACTATAGACTTCTGATAGGTGTAGCTTATTAGACCAGGCAGCAAAGGCAGATGGTGTAACTTTCTGAACAATGTCTTGACTTAAATTATTTTTAATCTAAGAAAAATCATCTCTTAATTGTTTAATAAGCTGTATTACAGAAAAACAGTAAATTCTTTGATTTTCTTTTTTTTTTTTTTTTTTTTTAGAAATTTCCCCCTTGCTTTGGATGTTGGTTGTGGAAGAGGTTATATAGCACAGCATTTGAATAAGGTATATTTACTCAGTGACTTAATTTTTACTTTGTGACATAAAATTAGCTCCTTTTTTTATTGTTAATTATTAAATAGTCATAGTAAGGGGTTGCAGATCCATAAATCAATTTCTGAGTACAATGCTTCTTGACAATGTCACCTCTTTCTTCATTCTCCCCTATTTCTGCCTCCCATCCTTCCCACAAGTTACACAATTTATTTTTTAAATGGTGTACATTGAATATAATGACTGCATTTGTTCACCTTTCTCCATTCCTTTGCCCTACTTACCCCCTTCCCCCAAGAAAAAGGCAAAAGATGTTTCTACTTCATGGTATTCATTTTGATAAAGTGTACTTTAGTTGTATAGGTAAGCCTTGTTTAGTTGCCTAGTTCAGCCTTTGGATTCCTCCCCCAAGTGTACTCTCCTTTAGTCAGTTTGTATGTTAATGCATTGAGCACTGTAAAGGTTATCATGCTTAGTTGTATTTTACATATAGGTAAGATATTTGTGTACCATATCAGTATTATGCCAGAAAGCACTATTACAAAGCTGGAAAATCAATCTATGATTAACACCTTTTCCTTTAGAAATTTTAGTAATTGTTTCATTTGTTGCTGCATTTATAGGTTTCTTTGTCTTTGTACAATCTGATCAGCTTTAATTATTCCATTGCAGGAAACTGTTGGAAGGTTTTTCCAAACAGACATTGCAGAAAATGCGTTGGTAGGTAGCTTTTTAACACACCATTGGTTTCTGATCTCCCAGTTTGTTTTCTATTTCTTCAAAATGAACATAGTTTTATTTTCAGTCTGATTATAAATATAATACACATGAAAAATTAAACAGAATGATCAAAAAGAAAAATACCTCTAGACCTACCACTCAGAGGCAGCTACTAGTGACATTTGGTTTACATCTTTGCAGACATCTTTATCTTTTTCTCCCAACCCTCTCTCTCCCAGAAGGACAGTTTTATTATCTTCATGTACAGAGAAATCAACATTGTACGCTTAGCCTAGCTTAGTGGCCAGCTCCTTAGCCTTCACCTTTTCCAACTTGGCCATTCAGGCCACAGATTTTGGACCCAGGACATTGCCTCCCCAGTGACAAAGGATCCCATCATATCTGTCATTATAATTGGTCCTGATAACCTCCACCAGCTTTGCCAGAGGTCCTTTGTCTTCCAAGTTAACCTGAGTGAAAGCAACGGTGGTGTATGTTTTCCTGTGGATGAAGCACCCCAGCCTGGCCTTCCCCTTGATGTAGTAGGGAGCACCCATCTTGCGGCACAGGGCAGGCAGGAATACAACCAGCTTGATGGGGTCCATGTCATGTGCAATCACCACAAGCTGAGCCTTCTTGTTCTCTACTAAGGTAGTAACAGTCTTAGCCCCTGCTCAAAGGACTGGAGGTCTTTTAGTGGGGATGTCTCCCTTGCCAGCAGCTTTCTTTTCAACTCAGGCCAACAGTCTGCTGCTCCATCTCTGGCCTGTACTTAATGGGCCAGCTTAAGTAGCTGTGTAGCTGGTTGTCTGGCGGTTCAAGGCCTGGGAAAACTGGTTAATTGCGGAGGCACTTTCAGCCACTTGTAGAGGATTGCCCTTTGCCACTGCAGCTAGATGTAGCGGGGCCATTTGACAAAAGGTCCCTTTTAGGCTGGAAGTCCTGTCCAATGCCAAAGTTCTTAGGCCTTTTTTCAAACAGGATTTACTACCTTCTTGGCCTCCTGCTTTTTCATGACAGCAGGGGCCGGGACCACCTTCTTCCCCTTGACCTTCTTTTGGCATCTTGGGTGTCTGGAACAAGCTTATCTCCCATTAAAAAAAATAATATTGTGCTAATGTTCCTTGTATTGCAGAAAATTTCATACTTTTCTGTTAGTGAACACTGTGTATGAATGTACACAGTGACTTTTCAGATGGTTACAATATCTTCTAGTATGTGGATATCCCATGAATTATTTAGCTGAATTATATTTGACTATATATGTATAATTTTCTTAAAAAACAACAGGATGAAAATTTCTTTGTGATGCAACTATGTGTGATCTTTTTTCTACTTGGGAATGAATTCTTGTTATAGGATTTGTGGATTCAAGTATATTATACTTCCAATATACATCTTTGGATAGTCTGTAGAAAAATTGAATTATTTGAAAGTGGTTTGTCTTTTTCTCCTTGTTTTTTGTAACGCTGGATAAATCACTTCTGTGTTTGTCAATTTACTAGGCAAAAATTAGAAATAGCTTCATTTTGTGCAAGTTTCTTTCATTATTAGATCAAATATCTGTTAATGTCTTTTCACTATTGGTTTTTGGCCATTGGTATTTCTTCTGAGTTTTGTAAGCTGTTTTGTAACAAGCCTGTACTATATCCTTCTATGTCTTTTGCCTTCAACTTGTGTTTTAGCGATATCAGTCCTTCATCATATACATTGTAAATATTTCCCACAATTTGTGTTTATATCAGTGCCTTTTGGAAATTTTTATTTTATCTTAAAATATATCTTATCTTTTTATTATTTATATCTTTGAGTTGTTTTATCTAGGCTTTTAAAAATCTAAGTATAAAAGTATTCACCCACATTTTCATCTAATACTTGTAGTTTTAATTATTCTACTGAAGTTCTCAGTTTTGATGGATATTCTGTTTTGTTTTGTACAAATATCTGGCCAGTGTTTTCTGACTGATCTTCTGTATTATGTAAGATTTTTTGAGTACCTTATATTTTCTGTATACAAACTGACAAATAAGTAGACCATTAATTTCAGTTTAATAGCCATTGAGTCTACTTAGGCAAGTTTTTGATATTTAATTTCTTTGTCATTAGAAAAATTCCTTAGGAACAGATATTCCTACTGTCAGTGTTCTAGCTGATGAAGAATTCCTTCCCTTTCAAGAAAATACATTTGACCTGGTGGTTAGCAGTTTAAGGTTGGTAATCTATTTGTACTTTTAAAAATTATATATTATAAATAGGAAATTTATGGTATAAAATCTCATCAGATAGAGAAAATAGATAATACAGTAAATATTTTTTGAGTAACTTTTTAAGCGTTTTAAAAAATTACAGTTACTTTTAGTTTATAAACTGTTAAGATTTCTCTGGTGAAGAATTAAAGATCCTAGTAGAGATAATATGATGTGCTACCTCAACTTTTTTTCATCTTCAACTTTCTACCACTTGCTAAAACTCATTGGTGATAGAAGATTTTTTCCCCCTGTATAACTTAGCATTTTGGAATTGATCTTGATGGGGGCAGGAGTTTGAAATAGTATTCTGACTCTACCATTCAAATGTTAGCCTCCTCATCTAAAGCCATTTGGTAGGTAAGGAAAAGCTTGTATTTCCTTTTTCTTTATTCTTCTACATAAAAACATTGTCCTCAAAGTTACTTTTTTTTCTTCTTCTTCTTTTGCCAGTCCTAGGCTTGAACTCTGGGCCTGAGCACTGTCTCTGAGCTTCTGTTGCTCAAGGCCTGCACTCTACTATGTGAGCCACAGTGCCACTACTGGCTTTTTTGAGTAGTTTATTGGAGATAAGAGTCTCATGGAGTTTCCTGGCTCCAAACCACGATCAGCCTTCTGAGTAGCTAGGATTACAGGTGTGAGCCACCATGGCCTGTTTTGCAAAGCTATTTTTAACTTTTGTATTTTGTTTCTATGTTCTTTTACGTTTATTATGTGAACATGTGCTATGGATCTATTGAGTAGGGGGCAAATATAGGAGAAACAGAGCAAGAAGACTTGGAAAAATACAAACATGAATTCAGACAGGGATCCTGTCCTCAGAGAACTCTTAATCTAATAGAGAAGACATTCTTTACTATCTTATTTCTCTTGCCTTCTTACAGTCAAGTAGATTTTCTTCCAAAGGTACTTCATGCTCTCCATGTCCTTCATAACCTGTTTTTTTTTCTTTTTTTTTTTTTTTTTGTTGTTTGGTTGGCTAGTTTTTGCTGCTACTGAGACCTCCCTCCAAAAACCTTTTAGGGCTTGCTAAGCACCTGGTAGACCTCCAGTCACTTTTTGGGGTATGATCTTACTTTATGTACAGGCTGGACTTGGTACTGTGATCTTTCTACTTGTGTTTCCACTTGTTGCTGAGGTAATGGGCATGTGCCACTGTGCTCAGCCATTGTGCTTCTACTATAGTTGGTATGACAGGTGCATGTACTGCAACCCAGCCAATGATTGAGATGGGATCTCATAAACTTTTAAGCCCCAGATGGCCTAGACCTCTATCCCCTAGTCACCTCCAGGTAGCTAGGATTATAGTCTTGAGTCACCACTCCCAGCTGTCCCAATCCTTTGGATATTTAATTTGGGATGGCCAAACATCACAATAACCCTGAGCTTTGCTGGTTTTAGCACTGAAAAATCCAGTGTTTCAGAAAATTCTTCAGTCCTAGACAAACTTAAAAGAATGGGTTACTCTCTTTCCTTGTTTATAATTTCTTTTTTGAGTTTGTAATTTCTTCCCTAATTTGTATACTTCTGATAAAGTTTAGAAAAGTAGTCAACATTCTATTGTAAAATGGAAAACATGGTTCTTTTTTGTTTGGTTGGTTGCTTTGGGTCAGGTTCTCACTATGCAGCCCAGGCTATCTTTGGATTTGCAGTCATCATCCCCAGCCTACTTAGTGTTGAGGTTATAGCTATGCACCACCATGCCTGGCTGAAAACACAGAATCTTGATCTAAGGGAAAGACCTCTGGGCAGAGAATCAGAACTTGAGTTTCAACTGTAAATTTATCTGTTTTCTATTTGCAAGTAGCTAATTCTATTACTTTCAGTTTTGTAGATTTTCATACTAGTTAATTCTAATCTAAAGCAAATACATGTTTCTGTATTTTAGTTTGCACTGGGTAAATGACCTTCCAAGAGCACTTGAGCAGGTGAGAATTCATCTTTTGATTCTACTGTTCTATTATTATTATAAGCCGACAGCTGAGTGTGGTAATACATACCCTGTAATCCCAGCAGGCAGGAGGCTGAAGCAATAAGATTATGAATTCAAGGCCAGCCTATGGTACATGGACAGTTATTGGCCAGCCTCAGATACATAGTAAGACCTTGTCTAAAAAAAAAAATAAGGAACTATTTACTTAAAAGACTGACAATTCGAGAAAGATTAAATATTATTTTTTATAGGTTGGATATACTTGCCAACCTTTAACATGCAAAGATGTACATTGGGTGAGACTCTCCTCTTAAGAATCTTAAGAAATCTCTTAAAAGAAGTAAGTTTGGGGGTTGGGAATGTGGCTGAGTGGTAAAGTACTAGCCTTGAGCAAAAGAAGCTCAGGGACAGTACCCAGGCCCTGAGTTCAAGCCCCAGGACTGGCAAAAAAAAAAAGAATTTTTAAATGTATTTATGATTTTTGAATGTATTTATGAGAAAATTTAATTCATGTGCCAAATAATACTGATATAAGGCATGTTCTATATGGATTATTTTGAATCATAATTGCCTATAAATTGTCTATACTTGTTTTGTTTTTAGGTACTACTTAGCTTTGAATTTAGGGGCTTTCACTTTATAGGCCCGCAAGCCATGCCTCCAACACTACTTTTCCACTGGTTATTTCCAGGATAGATTCTTACTTCCTGCATTAGCACACGCCTGAGCCATGATCCACCTACCTAGGCTCCCTGTCTTTTGCTGTGATCATGTCTTTGCTTAGATCATAGACTCAGATTGCCTTGTCCAACTTCGCTCTGTGAAGATAACATCTTGATCACTTTTCTGCCCTGGCTAACCCTGAACCATGATCCTCAGCCTCCCATACAGCTTAGAATTAGTCTCTTACCACTGTGCCCAGCTATCAGTTAAGAGAGTTTTTTCTCAGCTTTTCTGCAAGAACTGGCCTAAACTTCAGTCCTATTCTCAGTCTACAAGTTAATGAACATTACAGGTATGAGCCACCAGTAACTAACTGGAAGCTTTTTTTGTATGTGTCAGTCCTGGGGCATGGACTCAAGGCTGGGTGCTGTTCCTGAGCTTTGTTGCTCAAGACTAGTGGTCTACTACTTGAGCTACAGCTCTGTTTCTGAATTTTTTGATACTTCACTGGAGGTAAGAGTCTCATAGGCTTTCCTGCCGGGACTGGCTTTGAACTATGATCCTCAGATCTCAGCCTCCTGAGTTGCTTAGAATTTTAAGCATGAACCACCTGTGCCTGGCTTGGAAGCTATTTATATTTATATCTTCCCCATTCTTTATATTTACAACAATTTAGTGTTAGGTAACTAATTTATAATAGGATAATTTACATTGTACTCAGTATACTCATTTCCAATAGTAGATAAATGTTTGTTAATTGACATTTATCACTGAACACATGTGGTCAAAAAAAGCAAAGATGACTGTGGCTTGGAGTTGCTTAGGAAAACTTTTTTAAGATGAAGGAATTACTTAAACCAAGCCTGGATTGGGGAAAAGGCATTCTAGGAAGAAAAATTTACAGCATAGGTGAGGAAGAGTTCAAGAGCCTCAGTAGCATAAAGATAAAAAGAGGAAATCTATTGAGGGGCTTCATTAAGTTAGAAGTCAAGATTTATTGGAAACATGTATAGGAGGGCTTGGTTACCAGATCAAGAAATTTATTCTTGATGCCATTCAGAGCTGTTGGAGAACTTCAAGATAAAGTGATAAGATTAAAAAGCTTAATTCCCTGCATGCTGTAGTGGCTTACACCTGTAATCCTAGCTACTCAGGAGATTTGTATATTGAGAATTGCATTTCAAAGCCAGCCCTAGCAGGAAAAAGAGTGAGACTCTTATCTCCAATTTAATCACCAGAAAGCTAAATCTTAGGCACTTGGTATAATAATAAAAATAGAGTTTGATGACCAGAGAAGGAAATAAAACTAAAGAGGCATAAGGGAAGAAGCCAAAGATTTTAGTGGTTTGCTTTGTAATTGCTTTAGAATATATTAAATACAAATTGAAGACAGTGCTTTCTTAGAAATGCTGGTCAAATGGTTAGAGTGCCAAGTAAAGCTGAGCAAGCTCAAGGGCCTGAGTTTAAGTCTTGGTACCAGCAACCAAAAAAAGGTCCCCTAAAACCACCCCCAAGTTAAAAAAATAAAACTTGATTTGAGTTCTGATTAACTTTACAATTCCACCTTCATCTTCACTAGTTATACATTGTAGTCTAAGAATATTGCTGAGTAAAAATTTGTGATTCTGGAATTTAATCTGGCCACAAGTTTGCCAAGTTATTTAGGTTTTTGTTTGTTTCAAAGCTGGAAAACATTTTTCTTAAAGAAAATTTATGTGTTACTAAGTAAATGCTGGGACTCATAATGGTTTCTCTGTGGATTCTTTTTTGCACAAGACAAGCAAGTGTAATGGTTTAACACAATACTTGTTAAGCTCACAATTTTGTGGGCTGGAATTAGGAAATTCTTTTGGATCTGGCTTGGCTCACTCCTAAGTCTGTTGTCAATTGCCAGATTGGGTGCTGGCTGGTTTACCTTGGCTTCAGCTGAGACAACTGGCCAATTTCTGAAATTGCTTCATGTGCCTGATAACCTCTGCCAGCTAGCTTAGGCTTCTGCACAGCATGGTAGCTGAGCAGGGCTCTAAGAGAGCAGGTGAAAGCATGCAAGGCCATTTGAAAATTAGATTGAAACTGATACTCTCACTTGTACTTACTCTTTGGGCCAAAGTCAATCATGAGACTGTTCCAAACTCCGAGGAGAAGGGAAATAAACTCCCATCACTTGGTAAGAGTTGTAACAAAATGATAATGACATTTCACAGGTCAGAAACAAGGATCAGATTGGGGGTTTTACAGTCTGTCACACGTTAATTTTTGTCTTTTTAAATCTTTTTAAATATATATATATATATTTTTTTCATTGTCTTTATGTGGTTATACAAAGTGGTTACCATTCACCATTAAAAAAAAAAAACATAATGTAACATTCTTATAGCTGCTACTGGTGAGTGTATTGCCTGTCTATTACAACTACATCCTACAGCAATGACTTTGAGATATTACATATTAGGTTATCTGATTATTTTGGCAAAATAAGATTGATAGTCAAAGTATCAACTTAGGTATGATTATGTTCTTTTGATATTTTTAATATATAAAATTTTGAATAGTACTATTTTGTATTTATTGCAGATTCATTATGTTTTAAAACCAGATGGAGTGTTTGTTGGTGCAATGTTTGGAGGCGACACGCTCTATGAACTTCGGTGTTCACTACAGTTGGCAGAGACCGAGAGGGAAGGAGGGTTTTCTCCACATATTTCTCCTTTCACTGCTGTTAATGACCTAGGACATCTGCTTGGGAGAGCTGGCTTCAATACGCTAACTGTGGTAACTATCAAGAGAATCAAGTAATCCATTTTAATCACACTGTTCAGAAGCAACTTTTCATTTTAAAGGTAGAAAACTATACATATTAGACATGTGGGGCATTTTCTCTTGCTAGTGCTCTCCTTTTTTTTTTTTTTTTTCTTATTCCAGACAAGCTTTTATTGACCAGGTTTAGTATACATAAATACAACTCGATTGACTTCAGACAGGAATGTAAAATTTTTATTATTCGGTACTAGAGTAAGCAGCTCAAAAAAAAAAGTATTATAATTGGATACTGTTTTCCAAAATAAGGGTTAGTATAATATAGCTAGAGCATTGCAGATGATGGTAAAAACTGGTTATCTACAAGGGCATTTATAGTACTACTTCCCACCACCAGCACCCCTAAGCTGAAGTAGTACCACATGCATTCTCTGTGCCTAGTGGTAGTTTTGTACTTCACTAGGACAAGAAGGTTCCAAAAAGAATATTGTCAGGACATAGTGCAAAAGAAGCATTTGGTACAGTGATGGGATAGGTGTGCTGTGGGTAAAGCTTGAATCCTCTTCCTGCCCTTTGACCAACTAAAGGAATTCATTTGGTATACTTCACCTTCCTAAGCATGTTTCTTTTTAAAATGCAAATATATCTAACCTCAGGTGGCTGTTTATGTTAAGTGCGATAAAGAGTACAAAGTACCTGGACTATGGTATATGTTCCGTCATAATAGCTTCTGTTTCTTTCTTTTCCCCATTCTTTTTTTTTTTTTTTGGTGGGGGGGGTGGTCCTGGGGCTTGAACTCAGGGCCTGGGCTCTGTCCCTAAACCTCTCTGTGCTCAAGTCTATTGCTGTACCACTTGAGCCACAGTGCCACTTCTGGCTCTTTCTGTTTATGTAGTACTGAGGAATCCGTGCCAGCAAGCACTCTACCACTAAACCACATTCCCAGTCCTTGACCATTAAATTTATTCTGTGAAATATATATACTTTTTCTGAAGTACTATATTAATGTGTCCTAATTTATTTTCTAAAAATTCCTTTCCATAATGATGGAGGTGATTATGATTAAGATGTATTTTACACATAAATGGACTTGTTAAATGAATCCATCTTGCTGTGCTCCCGTGGCTCACACCTGTAATCTTAGCAACTCAGGAGGTGGGATCATGGTTCTAAGCCAGCCTGGGCAGAAAAGTCCCTGTGAGGCTCTTATCTCCAGTTAACCACTCAAAAACTGGAAGTAGCACTATGGCTCAAAGTGGTAGACCACTAGCCTTGAGCAAAAGAACTCAGGGACAGCACCCAGGCCCTGACTGAGTTCAAGCCTTAGGGCTGATGACAAAAAAAGAGAGAGAGAGAGAACCCCTCTTTTACAACTAACGAATTTAAAAAATAAAATAAAAATTATCCCAAAACTTACATTTAATTAAGCATATAGGTTTATGTTGTATGTGTTGTTTACACTGCAATTTTTTGAAGTGAAGCAAACTAAATTAATGTATAGTTGGTTTTATACTAATGTGACCCTCTTAATTAGCTGGTGGTCTAAATTAAGTTCATTTTCTTTTAGAATAAAACTTCCAGACTATTACATTAATAGAAAGCTGTGGAGGTGGTTCATCTTAATTTAAATAAGGCTTTTGACAAATTTATTGTGATAATTTTTGGTGGAGATGGTGATATTTTTTTGAAGAACTGTATCTAAAATATCTTGCTAATTTCTAGAAGAGATTTTATTTTTAATCTTAAGATTTCTCGTGTGTGTGTGTGTGTGTGTGTGTGTGTGTGTGTGTGTGTGTGTCTGTGTGTGTGTGTGTCTGTGTCTGTGTCTGTGTCTGTGTGTGTGTGTGTCTGTGTGTGTCTGTGTGTGTTCCTTACCAAGAACTTTTGAAAACAGTTTGTTAATGTATAATAGTGTATAGCGTATAAATGAAATGGTCTTGGTTAAGGTCCATTTTAAGAAATGTCCATTACTAGAGAAATTATTTATTTTTATTTTGTGTATATGTATCAGACCTAGGGCTTGGACTCAAGGCCTTGGTGCTGTCTGTGAGCTTATTTGAGCAAAGCCTGTGCTCTACCACTTGATCTACAGCTCTACTTTGGGCTTTTTAGTGTTAATTGAAAATAAGATTCTCACAGGTTTTCCTGACTGGGCTGGCTTTGAACCATGATCATCAGATCTTAGCCTTCTGAGGAGCAGTGATGATAGACATGAGCTACTGGTACCTAGCTGAGAAATGGTTTTCATTAAAAAGCATATATATAACCTGGCCTATGTGTATGACCAAGACAAGAAAAGAATGCTGTAAACTGTCTGTATAGAGAAAGAATGAGATAGAGCAAGGTCTAAAGTAAAAAGAAACCTCTTCCTGACTTCTGACACTTTGTCCTTCTCTCACAGTGTTTATTATTTTATATTTTTATTCAAAATAGTCCCAATAGACCAGCATACAGTAATGTTATTGAAACATAATAATATGACAGTTTCTAAATGTGTGTTTTCTTTTTTCATATGTATCATAGAGATCTGTAGACATAGCTCCCTCATTCTTTTAGATTTCAAGCCTGACACTCTACCCCTTGAACTACTATTTTTTTTTGGTTGGTTGTGGGTGCTGTCCTGAGCTCTTCAGCTGAAGGCGAGCGCTCTACCACTTGAGCCCCAGCGCCACTTCTAGCTACCTCATTCTTGAAAAAAATTTTTTTAAATAAATATATGATTTTTTCTTGACTAGACACTTTTTTTGGTTGTTGTTGTCTCAGCTGATGCTTTACTACTTGAGCCATATCTCTAGCCAAGCATTATGCTGGATATTTTGGAGATGGAATTTCAAAGACTGTTCTGCAATCCTTCAGATCTGTTTACTGAGTAGCTAGGGTTATACACATGAGCCACTGGCACCAGGCCAAATAGATGTTCTTTGTTCAATCAACCTTTTAATAATGACATTTAGATTTATTTAGGACCAATCTCCAATATAGACAAATTTTTATATCTTAGCATGTAGCCCGTAAAATTTTATCAAATCACTGTGTCCAGGGAAATGTAGTTATGACATGTAAAGATCAGAATTTTCAAAGATTTGACCAAGAGGGTGATAGTTCATAGGATACAGAATAGAGGTATACTGTGTTGTTCCATGGGTAGAACTTGAGCCAGTTGATAGAATTTTAGGGAGATTTTTCTCCCAGTATGGAGATTATGAAGAATATAATTTAAAAACAAAAAACTGCCAGCTACTGGTCGCTCACCAGCTAGCTACTCAGGAGGCTGAAATCTGAGTGTTGAGGTTTGAAGCCAGCACTATACGTTAAGTTTGTGACACTGTTATCTTCAATTAACCACCCTAAAAGCTGGACTTAGAGACGTGACTCAAGTGGTAGAGTGCCAGCCTTGACCAAGAATGCTAAGGACCCTGAGTTCAAGCCCAGAATGGGCACAAAAAATTGTTTTTCAAAAATTCTAGAGCTTGAAGTATAGTTCAGTTTTAGATTGCTTGCCTAGAAAATGAAAGGCCCTACTTAACTGGAAAAGAGGGGCTAGAGAGTTAGGGGAAGAAGACAGACAGGAGGGAAGGAAAACAAAACAAAAATTTCTTGGTTTTCATGGGAGATTGCCAATCCAGGCCCTTTTTAAATTTGAATTTTTGTGATGAATGTCAAATGAATATTATCTTTCTTTTTAAATAGGACACTGATGAAATTCAAGTTAATTATCCTGGAATGTATGAATTAATGGAAGACTTACAAGGTAAGGCATTTTAAAGGATTTTTAAATTCCATTTAAGGGACATTTGAGTCCACTCTGGTGAGCACCAGGGTGAGCACTGGGGACCCATTCATGAGAAAGGAGACTGTCTTCACAAAGCTTATGATATACAGTAGAGAAGGCAGAACATTAGGCAGCTATCACGAACTATTAACTTAGAATTGTGGTCAGGCCATGAAGTATAGGCACATATTTATAAAAGTTTCTCAAAGGTTGGCAGGACTTTCCTAAAGGATACAGTTGAAGATGGAAGAACACTTTGGTAACTTCATCTAGCAATAACTTCATCTAGCAATGCTTGACATCTCACTTTGAGGCATAAAAAAATAGTTGGGTAAGTTTAGTCAATAGGATAGATTCTGATCTAAGAAACCTTTCCAAAGAAATCTTGTTTGAAGAAGTTGGGACTAAGCTGTGTTCTAAAGAAACAAAGATAAGTTACCTGTGCAGAAAAGGCAGGGAAGTGAGCCCTATGCAAAAGCAGCCTATGCAAAGACCCTTAATAAGAAAGAACACGGCAAGATTGGAAAGAAGAGCATTTTAGCAAGGTGTTTAGCAGAAACACTAGGGAAGTGTCGAATTACCTGAACCAAGAGAAAAAGAAGTTTCAGAGCCAGAGGAGGACTTGAAATGCAAAAGTAGCATAAGCCAGATGCTAAAACCTCTACAGAGCAGGGAGTAATTAGCCTTCAGAACAAACAGAAGTAACCTACCTAAGATTATGGAATTGATATAGCCAAAATGTTAATCTGGGCAAGCAACCTAATTCATGTCCTGAAATCTCTAATAGAGAAAGTCAGAGTTTGGGAGACTTTCAGGTGGGTTGCTTTGCTGACTGGAAAATGATATCACTTCTGATTGATTTTTGGTATTTTACATTTGAGTAATACCTTTTCTCTCCCTGTTTGTAGTATGTCTCATTTAAGTTGCCATTATTATTAATTCGCAGAATAAAAAAGTCCAGAATGTTGACCTAATTTTACAAAACAAGTTACATATCATCTGATGAATGCATGAGAAATTTTCGAGGCTTTCACAGTAGTTTTAAGGTAAGTTCAGTTACATTTTTTTAAGGCAATACTCAGTATTGTTCCACTAGTAAACCCTAATAAGCTCTTGATTTTGTTTTTAATAAGCCATTGAACTTTACCTTAAAACCACTGTGACAGTCTTGTTACCTGCTGGCTGGATTTTTCTGTTATCCCAAGCCCAGGTTGAACCAGAAATCACAAATTTTTTTTTCCCCCTGGTCCTGAGCCTTGACCTCTGGGCCTGGGCACTGTCCCTAAGCTGCTTTTGCTCAAGGCTAGCATTCTACTTCTTGAGCTATGGCACCACTTCTGGTTTTTTCTGTGATTAACAGTCTCATGGAATTTAGAGCTGGCTTTGAACAAAAGTCCTCAGATCTCACCCTTCTGAATAGCTAGGATTACAGGCTTTACAATTTTTTTTTTTGTAAGTCATTCTCAATGAGGTTTCACCATGATATACTATGAAGTTTGATTCCATTTTAAAGATGGAAAAACAGGTAACAGGTTAATGGGGATTAAATCACTTTGTCCCAGGCTACATAAGATTGTAATCCCAAAGTCTAGATTCTTTTCACTAGAAGAGTAGACTCTAGAAGCAGTTACTGCCTGTGCTTATAGCCATGCTCTTGAATTTCTCTATGAGCTGAGAGTTATACCTGCAGATAGTGTATGTGTAACTACCCTAATTAACATGTCTGTCTAAATACTGATGCTTTAAAGGAATTTTAAAGTCTCTTCTTTATCACATATTCACTCTGTGTGTGTGTGTATATTTGTGTGTGTATATTTGTGTGTGTGTGTGTGTGTGTGTGTGTGTGTGTGTGTGTGTGTGTGTGTATGGGCGCGTGCGCACGTGCAAGCTTGAACTCAAGGCCTAGGTGCTGTCCAAGAATTTTTTGTTTCTTGTTTTTTTGCACAAGGCTAGTGTTCTACCATTCCAGCCACAGCTCTACTTGTGGCTGGGTAACTAATTGGAGATCAAAGTGTCATGGACTTCTTTGCCTGAGCTGTTTTTCAGCCATGGTCCTCAGAACTCATCCTGTTGAGTATCTAGGATTACAGGCATGAGCCACTGATACCCAACTTGTACATTTTTTAAAAAATTAAGTCTGTTTTTTTCTCTTTTTTTTTTTTTTTGCTTATGTGGTGCTGGGGAATTGAACCCAGGGCCTCATGCATGCAAGGCAAGTGCTCTACCACTGAGCCACCTTTCCAGTCTGGTTTTTATCAGTGATGTTTATCTAATGAGTAAGTGGGCCCAAGCAGTAAGAAGTTGAGCAGAAACTAAAACATCACATCCATCATCAACAGTAGACTCTTCCAGTGTTAGTCCCTGTTTACTTTGAGGCATTATGAAATTTATGCTATAAAGGAGAATGTTTAAAAAGTAAATTATAGGATGGTCTGAAGTATTAGCACCAGAAACCTTTAGGAGTCATTTAATTTTGGACACCTTCAAGATCCAAAGTGCTTGATCGAGTTGACCAATTTATTCATGATATAAAGAATAAACTCCACAATTTTCTTCATGTATATGTTATTAATTCAGATATTAAACTCACAAGGTACAGAAAATTGAGTTCAAAATTAGAGATGTACTATTTTAGAGAATAATAAGAATCTTTCAAGTTGGAGAAAAGGAACAGGGTGAGTTGTTGAAGCTAATTCATTGACTTTATAAAACTATTAAAAACTTGGTAGAGTATTATTTTTAACCCATTGAATGGATACTGTAGAGTTTATTCTTGATTGTGAAAGTAGAAATACAAAGGAAGAAAATGGCAATCCTGTAATAAAGTTTAATATAAAGAATACTGTCTAATGAGTCTTCCAAATTTCACATGTATACATTCATGGCTTTATGTATTACATTTATGGCTTAGGAGTTAGGCACTTTGTCACTGTCCTGTCATCCCTTAAAGAACATAACTAAGCTGGGTACCAGTGGCTCATCGCTATACTCTTAACCTACTCAGGAGCCTAAGATCTAAGCATCATGATTCAAAGCCAACTCAGCCAGAAAAGTCCATGAGACTTTATCTCTAAACAATAAAATGCCAGACTGGTAGTGCCAGCTGTGAGCAAAAAGAAGCTGAGCAAGAACAGAAAACCCTTAGCTCAAGCCCCAGTATTCTTACACACACACACACACACACACACACACACACACACACACACACACACACACACACACACACACACACACACACACACACACACACACACACACGCGTAATAATAATAAAAACCTACAACTAAAAGGTATTAAATGTGGCACCTATGTATATAAAAAGGCACTGTCAATACTGATGACTCACCTAGGGATCAGTCATATTGCATTTGACTACCTGGCTTGCTTTTATTTATTTATTTTTTGGGGTCCGGTCGTGGGGCCTGAACTCTGGGCCTAGGCGCTGTCCCTCAGCTCTTCAGCTCAAGGTTAGCGCTCTACCACTTGAGCCACAGCGCCACTTCCAGCTTTTTTCTTTTTGTTTATGTGGTGCTGAGGAATCGAACCCTGGGCCTCAGGCATGCAAGGCAAGCACTCTACCACGGATCCACCTTCCCAGCCCCAACCTGGCTTGCTTTAAATTGATGCTACCAAGCAAAACATGATGCAGCTTCCCTTCTAAAATGTGACTTCTTTGCCTGTCGTAATTCCCTTTGAGATGCTTCAAGTAGTTTTGTTTCAGAATCACTAACAATGCTAGCTGAATGAGATTTCTTAGGTTACATGAAGATACTGTAGATGGATATATTGAGATCTATTAACTCTGTTATTGAGCTCCTTGGGGCATTTGTTGTATTCTCTCAAATTGCCTGTAGTGTATTTTTAGGTATGGGTGAAAGTAACTGTTCTTGGAATAGAAAAGCCTTGCTGCATCGAGACACAATGCTGGCAGCTGCAGCCGTTTACAGAGGTAAGGAGACTGCCCCTCCTTCCATCCAGGCATCACTGAGGACCTCAGGCTCTGCCATGTTAACTCCCTTAACATTACCAGTGCTTTTTCTTTGCCTGTTTATGTGCCATCAGATATCATGTCCTTCCTATAGGTTTTTATCTTTTTTACATGCACACTTTATTTCCTTACTGTTCAGCATATCAGTATTAAGAATTTTTCATGTGAGGTATTCTCAGAATCTTAAAGTTATCCAAGTAACCCATTTCTCTTGGAAGAAGTAGATTGAGTAGATGATTTTTTTCCTCATGGATTTTTTCAGACTTGAATCATTATTTGCCTCTATAGAAATGTACGGAAATGAGGATGGCTCGGTACCTGCCACATACCAGATCTATCACATGATAGGATGGAAATACCATGACTCTCAGGTAACATTATTAAGGCATCACTTTTCTTTATGAGTTTACGTTTTTGTTTATTTTTCATTGTTTACTTAAGATTTTTATTATATTCAACAAGACTAAATAGAGTTAAACAGAGCTGTAATAATCTATTTTCTAATAATTTTCATCTTTATTGTTATTTCCAGGCAAGACCAGCTGAAAGAGGTTCTGCAACTGTGTCGTTTGGAGAGCTAGGAAAACTAAATAATCTCATGTCACAGGGGAAAAAGTCACAATAAATATTTTATGCAATGTTTATGTATTCCAGAATTTTCATCAGAAAAGAGTAGCTCTCACAAATGAAATATTAGAGCCTGAAGCTATCTGTAAGTTATTTAGTAGCAAACTTTTTTCTTATTGTGAAAATAAGTAGCAAACTTTTAAGTGATTAGAATAACCTAGTACTACATTTATATTTAGTAACCATTTCACATTCATGTTATTTTTATTTTCATAAGGATGCTGCTATCTAATGATGTGGATGTCTTTATTTTTTTGCAAATCCAGCCTAAAAGCAAAGAAAATATTTTCCTGAAGGCTCACAAATATATGTTCCCATGTAGATAGAAAAACAGTGCTTATGCTGACATTTTGTACTTTTTCCCTGTTCTGGTCTTTTGTTATTTCTGTGGGAGGAGCACAGCCGTGCACATTAGGAGAGAAACAAATTGATAGGTTCCTTAGAGTTCTGACTCATTTAGAATAACTGTAGTAAGGCACGTAAGCCAAAATTATTTATCTCAGTGTTGTTGTCTTTGTCTTGAAGAGGAGCAGAGGACTCTTTCTCCAAAGCTCCTCTGTAGTTTTAGACTTTGAAAGCATATGAATCTTCATTGAATCCCCTTCTTGTCCTCTTTTTCTGCCCCTCTTTTTTGAGATAGAATTTTGGTTTTTGTTTGTTTTTCCCAGTGCCAGGGTTTGAACTCAGGACCTCATATTCTCTTGTTGCTTTCTCATCTGGCACTCTACCACTTTAGTCATGCATTCAGCCTGGCTTTTTTAGAAATGGAATCTCATGGACTTTTCTGCTGTGGCTGGCTTCAAATGTGGATCCTCTGGATCTCAGCCTTCTGAAAAGGTAGGGTTATAGGTGTGAGCTGTCACATACCTGGCTAAGACAAGATCTTGTCCATATACCAGACTGGCCTAAAACATTCCAATTGCCACTTCTCATATGCTAGCATTACAGATATGTACCACCATACCCAGATGGAACCATCATAGTTTTATATTCCATCCTACTGTAGAAGAGAAGAAAACATTTTAAAGAATTACAGAGACAAAATCACATGTAAAAGTCCACACAGCAATTAACCATGTTATTTGCATTAGCAGGTTTTCCTTTGTTACTTTCAGACTGTTACTATCACCCTAATCCAAGTTCATTGTTCCATTTTCATCCAGGGCTCATTTATTTGGAAGCAGTCAAGCTCAGACAGCTTAGAATCAATGGGAAGAAGTTGGTGATAGAAAGTAAGGAAGCAGGTGGGAAGCAAGGAAGAGTTCAACTTCATATGTATTTTCTCTAGTCAGTGATAAGATAGTTGCTGTTTCATTTAACCTTGACATAGCTCTGGTCTCCTCCTCAGCCTAAGGTAAAATATTACAACATCTCTTTCTCTTCTACTTCCCTACTCTTCTTTACCAAAAAACACCAGTCTTATCAGTAAGGGCTTTGTCTTAATCCTACATAAAGCGTACTTGGTAATGACATGAAACTGGAATCATCTCAAAATAAGCTTCATTGGTTTAAAAAAAAATCTGAAAAATGAATAGGCCTAATGAGGATGACCCTCGATTAATGTGACAGTGATGAAAATTATTTTAGTATGAGTGACACTGGTAAATTATTTTTTAATTAATGTCTACTTGAAGTGTATTCTTATCAAGCTTTAATTGTTTTGAATACTCAGAAAATTGTTTTTTTCTGAATAGCCATGTTTTCCAAATGATTAAGAGTTTATCCTGTCAAGCAAAAAACTTCAAAAAATATCTGATCAAAATTTTTTCTAAAAGTTGTTAATATATAAATGGCATGTGGAAAGTAACTTCTTATTGATAACCATGGTTAACTCATCAACTCCATTTATATTGTATTGCTTGTTTCCTATTGACTGGCTCCAAGAATGCTGAGAATTCTATAGTCTTTCTTTTCCACACTTTTGTACTGGAAGCATTGACTTCTCATTCAGCATTTTTGTTCACAGATGGCATGCTACCACTTGAGCCATGTCTCCTCTTCTGGTTTGTTTGATGTCTAATTGGAGATAACATGAGGGTTTGTATACCCAGGTTGACTTAAAATACAGATCTTCAGATAGCTAGTATAAAGTATGTGATTTGATTATAAGAGATTGTTGGGCCCAGGTGTGTTGTTTCATACCTTCAGTCCCAACTTCTCCGGAGGTGGAAATCAGGAAGATCAAAAGTTTGAGGCCAGCCTGGGCAAAAAGTTATTGAGACTTTATCTCAACAAACAAACTGGAGGGTAGTTTAAATATGTCATCCTAGCTATATGTTAAGCATAGGTAAGAGTACCTACCAAGCCAGCCTGAAGCCCTGAGTTTAAACCATAGTACCAATGAAAGAAATAATTGTAAAAAAAACAGCAAATGGATGAATATCTGAAGAAAAATTATTAAAGTAATTTCAATCAAAAAAATAGTTACAGAAGTAACAAGTTTTTTGTTTTTTGCCAGTCCTGGGGCTTGAACTCAGGACCTGGGCACTGTCCCTGAACTTCTTTTGCTCAAGGCTAGTACTCTTACCACTTAAGCCACAGCATCATTTCTAGCTTTCTCTGTTTATGTGGTACTGAGGAATCGAACTCAGGGCTTCATGCATGCTAGGCAAGCACTCTACCACTAAGCCACATTCCCAGCCCTGTTTTTTGTTTTGTATTTCAAACGCTTTTGTAACATTTTCATCCACATAACTACAGCATGGGCTCTTTTGAAAGATATCTAGAGAAAAGATAGTTGATGTAGTATTATCATTTTAATTTTTCATTAATGATCAGCAGCCTGTCTTATGAAGAAATTTTCTGAACTTTTTTGAAGGAGCAAGGAGTGATTTTTGTTGCTAATAAAAAGTATAGTTTCAGATACTGGTAATATTGTAATCATCTACATGGATACTTGACAGATATCTTGCTGGTTTAAATAAAAACCCACTAATTTGAGAATAGGTAGAATAGATATCAACAGATAAGGTAGTAATACTTTACTATCTGGTGGTTTTTATCCACACTTTGAGAAGTTTTTTGTTTTTCAAACGTGGAACTTTGCTCTCCTTAGTACAGAGAATCTAGTGACTCCATCTAACAAGCAGAACTAATGTGTGCTTCTTCCAAGTCCTGGTAGTAAAAGTCATTGCTTCCCCCAGCTGTCTCTTGGATCACTCACTTTGGAGAGCAAGTCCCTTTCTGTTTAGCTGCCATATTGTAAAGCCATCCAAACAGCTCAGTGTAGAGGTTCTAGGGTGAGGAGCAGAAGGCTTCTGCCAAGTGCCACCTGAAGGAGCAATCTTTGAAGCAAATCCTTCAGTCCAAAGGACATTTTAGATGACTATAGTCCCAACTAATATCTTTACCCCAACCTCATGAGAGCCTCTGAGATAACCACCCAGCAAAACTACACTCAAATTTCTTAACCACAGAAACAAGTCAAAGATTTGTTGTTTGCTGAATATGGTGTTTCAAGCCTATAATCCTAGGTACTCAAGAGGCTGAGATCTGAGGATCACAGTTCAGAGCCAACTGGGCAGGAAAACCCATGTGATTGTCTTCAGCTAACCACCAAAAAGCTGGAAATGGAGTTGTGGCTTACATTGGTAGCTGTGCCAGCCTTGAGTAATAGAAGCTGAGGGGCAGAGATCAAGCCCTGTGATCAACCCCAGCATTTGCATGCATATGTGCATGTGTGTACACACACACACACACACACACACACACACACACACACACACACACACACACACACACACACACACACACACACACACACACACACACACACACACACACACACAATATTAAAGCTGGCTACCAAGGGCTCATCCCTGTAATTGTAACTACTTGAGGCTGACATGATTGAAGTATCTTCAGTTCACAGACAGCCTAGCAGAAATCAGTCTGCAGATACCCATTTCTAAAATCAGAAAGAGAGAGGTGGGGGAACCACTGGCTAGAGACATGGCTCAAGTGGTATAGTGTAAACCAGCCAACCAAGCAGAGCAAGCATAGGGCCCTGAGTTCAAACCTAGTGCTACTAAAATAACCAACTTCACACTAACAAGAGGCTAGCACAGTGGTTCACATAGTAATGTGCAAATATGAGGCTCTGAGTTCAAGCCCCAGTACTGCCAAAAAGATTTTTACAGTTGTTTAAGCCACTATGTATGCTTTATTGTCATTGTTCCATAGCAGTGGATAACTAATACACTGGGAAAAGTTGAGTGCTCAGAATATGCTGAGTTTTTACTTTATGATTAAACACCCTGCTTATTTAGAATGAAGGAAATTAACTAGCCTGTTAGCTTAGTGAATAATACCAGGCCTGAGGTATTCTTTCCCAGATGTTCAATTCCCTGGCATCTCAAAAAAGAACTATCCTCCTCAGTTACATTTATTAGGACTCATTTTATTTCCCAGGACTATTTAAGATGTTTGTTTGTTTTTGGGGTCCAGTCATGGGGCCTGAACTCTGGGCCTGGGCGCTGTCCCTCAGCTCTTCAGCTCAAGGCTAGCGCTCTACCACTTGAGCCACAGCACCACTTCCGGCTTTTTTCTTTTTGCTTATGTGGTGCTGAGGAATCGAACCCAGGGCCTCATGCATGCAAGGCAAGCACTCTACTACTTAGCCACCTTCCCAGCCCCTTAAGATCAGTTTTTTAAGTGTGATGGAACTAATTCCAAAATGATGCTGGAGAATTTGGAAAGACAGACCTTGAGAATTCACTGAGATATGTAGCTATATGTGAATTCCACAGTTGGTTCCCTTCTGCATTAGCTGTTAAGTTGCTGACAGCTTATTTATTTGGATGGCCTGTTGAGACTGTGTACTTGTTTTCAGGCTCTTAAATGAGCACAGCGCTATTGAAATCACATGTCTTTTTAAAAGCCAACAGTCTTCTCAGCCATTGCTAGTGAAGGTTAACTGTCCTTTCAACATAGCCAGGGTACTAGTAGTATAGGAATTTCACACCTGTGTTTGGTTGCCACTTGCTAGTTTCTCAGAGCCATCCTGGCAGAATCATTAGGACTACTTAAGAATGGGGGATTACAAACAGGAAAATTCCCCAAGAGAACTTGCTAGTCTTTTTTTTTGGGGGGGGGGTCCAGTCGTGGGGCCTGAACTCTGGGCCTGGGCGCTGTCCCTCAGTTCTTCAGCTCAAGGCTAGTGCTCTACCACTTGAGCCACAGCGCCACTTCCAGCTTTTTTGTTTTTGCTTATGTGGTGCTGAGGAATCGAACCCAGGGCCGCAGGCATTCAAGGCAAGCGCTCTACCACTGAGCCACCTTCCCAGCCCCAGAACTTGCTAGTCTTTACAATAGAAGTGTTTACAACTAGCCTTTACTAGACTAGAAGCAGGAGAAAGCAGACCTGGGAGTTAGGTTCAGGATTCAGTCAGGCCTAGATTCAATCCTAGCCCTGTTTATTTCTTAAACTTGAATTTCATCTATCTGACCTCAGAATTTTCATCTATAAAACTACAGCTTTGGTACCAGTCTCAGAAGGGGCTGCTGGCCTTTCAAGTTCTTGAGTGACTTTTTCAAGCCTTTTCATCTTTCTCCCCTTGGTTGAGAATCATGGCTTCAGGGACTTCCCTATCACTGTAGTTGGAAAATGGGCTGGGGGGCGGGGGTAGAGGGGGAGTGGGAGGGGCGCTGAACAGTGTGATCTGATAGGTCCCAAGAGAATGACGAGGATTACCTTCCCAACTTTACAGTGTCTCAAATGAACCTATTGACTTGGCATTTTTCCCTTTAAAGTTAACTGAGTGAAAAGAAAATACATTGTGATTTACTTTAGATTGTCTAGTCTGGAGAATGCATTTTTAACTATCTGAGCCACAAAGGAAGGAATCCTCCCTTCTGGAACCATATATACTCAGCATACAGGAAGTGGCCCCAAACTTTACAAACAGTTCCCTCACTTATCCAAATGGTGAAGTGGTTAGTGCCAGGTCACACTCTAGAACACAAAGTGCTTAGGCTTCAAGTGACAGCACTTTAGAGAAGTAACTACACTGATCTCCAATCAAGGCAGGTTGCATGATTTCATGGTAAGTCAGATCAGTATTCACATATCTTAACAAATGTAGCTTCATTTAACTTTTACAAGGCTGCGCTAGGCTTAAAAAGTCCTGGGTTTAAAATTCTGTATTCAGCATTCTTAACATACAGTATGTTAAACCTTTGACCTTCATCACAGTTTTTATCTTCACAGTTTTCTTTGGATTCGATACTAGTACCATTGGCCTATATTTCAAATGATGGACCAAATTTACACAGGTTGTGACTCTCCAGGGTCTATAAATGACAGAACCAGTATTTCATTCTGTAACAAAGCTAAAACAAATCACACATTAAGGAATAGGGGTATAGCTCAAGGGTAGAACACTACTTGCCTGCCAGGTGTGAGTTAGTGCCTGGGGTTGGAATACCACCACTGGAGAGAAAAAACAATTTGATTATCTTGCCTACTTTCAGAAGAGAAAACCTGTGAGCTTCCAGCTTTCTCATGTCTTCATCTGCTATAATTTGCATTTTGAATGAACCCCCAAAGGTAGTATACATTGATATTTGGTCATGGTCCATTGTGCTTTTGGGAAATGGTAGTGTCTTCAGAAGCTGAGGCCTCTTGAAAGGAAGTTAGATTATCGGGCATACAATTTTTAAAAAGTATACGTGGGCCCTCAGTCCCTTCCTGCCTTTCTCTGCTTTCCAACCATTATTTCCTTGACCACTTTCTCTTGTCATATGGTACCTCCTTTCCACTGGCCCAAGGGTAATAGAACAGTGAAGCCATCAACTGGCCCCAGTTGTGAGCCAAAATCTTCCTTGTTAGTTCTCTCCAGTTTTTTGTTTTAGCAGCTAACATACAATTGTACACCCCCAACCACCAACATGAGAACCAGTGAGTTAATTCCATCATTGTGTCTCACACATGCTCAACCTTGTTCCAGAACCACTGTCATCTCTTCATACCTACTTGCTTTCCATATTCTGGGTACCTTCCACTGAAGTTCAGTCATCCAGATATATCAGCTTTATTTTCCTTGTACCATACCATCACGTTTCCTGTCAGTAAGTTCTGGCTCTTCGACTTAAAGTTTGGCTCCTTGAGCGTGAGTGCTGCTGCAACCAGAATTCCAATAACCACAGAGAAATCCCACATGGAGGAAAGTGGGACCAGCAAATAAGAGATGAGCAAGAGAGTCAGCAAATATCAAGGGTCATCTGGGATTGGGAATCTGAGTACGAAGGGAAACGGTTGGAGATGGACAATTAGGCACAAATACAGTTGCTGTGACTGGGAGATAGATTAGGGCCTGACCCTAGGAAATACAAGTAGAATCTGTGGGAAGTAGAGTTGTGGCTCAAGTGATACAGTGCCATCTTTGAGGGGAAAAGTCAAACTGAATTCAAGCTTAATATTGGCACAATTTTTTTCTTTTTTCTTTCTTTTTTTTTTTTTTCTTTGTTGATCATGGGACTTGAATTCTGGCCCTGACCACTGTCCCTGAGCTCTTCAGCTCAAGAACTTGAGCCACAGTGCCACTTCAGGTCTTCTGGTGGTTAATTGGAGATAAGAGTCTCATGGACTTTCCTGCCTGGTCTGGCTTTGAACCTCAGTTCTCAGATGTCAGCCTACTGAGTAGCTAGGATTACAGGTATGAGCCACAGGCACCTGGCTGCTGGCACAATTTTTTTAAGCCTACCTGAGAAGAGCTTAGTGTTACATAGACACAGAGCAATATGAAGCAATGTGGGACTATGAACTATGAAAAAGTATCAGAGAAGACAGTATCAACAGCTCCTAAAACAAAATGTACACATAGAACTGAAGAAGAGTAAGAGTAAAGACTACCACCAGATTCTGTGGGTAGACAAGAATGCTGCTGAGGATGGGATTAAAAAATAAATGTCAGAGCCGGGCACTGGTGGCTCAGGCCTGTAATCCTAGCTACTCAGGAGACTGAGATCTGAGGATTGTGGTTCAAAGCCAGCTGGGGCAGGAATGTCCATGAGACTCTTATCTCCAATTAACTACCAGAAAACCAGAAGTAGCGCTGTGATTCAAGTGGTAGAAATTAGCCTTGAGCTGAAGAGCTCAGGGACAGTTCCCAAGCCCAGAGTTCAAGACACATAACTGACAAAAAAAAAAAAAAAAAGTAATAAATATCAGAAGCATTTCTGCACCATTGAGCTTGGCATAGTAGAGCCAATGCCCAACTTCAGGAGGAGGAGGAAGAAAGTCCAAGGAAGCCAAAAAGACTTAAGCTTCCTCCCTGATCAGAAGAAAATGACTAGGTATGACAGCACATAGGACCTGAGTGAGGAGGGCCAGAATATGGGTGATTTTGATGCAAACAATATCCTCAAAGCACTCTTCTGTGGTCTTGGGGGCTTCTACTTTGAAGACCCAGGGATTTTTGTTTTTTACAACTTGACTAATGAAGCAACCACTCAGAACCCAGAAAATGCAGATTTTTAGTTAAACATTAAATGTCCACACAGTTCACCTGCCTTTATCATGTGAGTGTATTCTTACAGTGGCTTCATTTCCTCATTTGGAGTGAGGAAAAGGGAGTCAATTCCACAGACTGACTGGAGTAAGGACTTAAGGGGATTGAACAGAGGTAGCTTGTGAATTTTTGTTTTAACATTTGTTAAGGAAAAAAAAAAACCTCTCAGTGACTCTTGCCTACAGTAAATTTGGGTAATTTCTCTGAAAAGGAAGACTCCTTTTTACAGCACATAAACCTTGGGAAGACAAGCAAGCACGGGATTTGAGGACTAAGACCTTGCCTACATTGCTTTATTGGTCGTGCTACAGTCCCTCCAGAGCTCACTGATGCTTTGTGCTAACATCACTTCCCAAGTAAATGCCCTACATCCAACTTGTCCCAGGGTCTGCTTTAGCAGGGGAAACGAATGCAGAGAACTTGAGCTTTATTTTGAAGTCCATATACAATCACTAAGAAATTTTAATTGAGTGGCATGCAATTTCTATTTTTAAAAGATCACTCTGGGGGGCTGGGAAGGTGGCTCAGTGGAAGAGTGCTTGCCTTGCATGCATGAGGCTGTGGGTTCAAATCCTCAGCACCACATAAGCAAAAATCAAAAAGCCGGAAGTGGCGCTGTGGCTCAAGTGGTAGAGCGCTAGCCTTGAGCAGAAAAGCTGAGGGACAGCGCCCAGGCCCAGAGTTCAAGCCTCACGACTGGACCCCCCCCCCCAAATCACTCTGGATACAGTGTGAAAAATGAAACAGAGGAGATAGAATATTTAGGCTAACAAGATCCCAGGTGAGAAGTGGAGGTAGCTGGATGGAGATGAGGAGAGAGGGTGTGGATTGAATTGGAGGGTGTTACAATTCCATCATTAATTGGTTTGAAGGTTGGAGAGCAGGTGAGAAATGCTGAATGAAACTATCTAGGGAGAATGTGTTTAGTGAGAAATTAATGTCCTACGAGGGCTTTTCCAGTAGGTTATCTCATGGAAGATGACTAAGACTTTTTTAAAAGAAGTTTCCTAACCCCCCCCCCCCACCTTCAAAGCCCATTGTTACAGTATTTTATTGGATATAAACCCTGCAATCCTGTCCCATCTCTATTAAATCTCAGTATGTCTTCAGTATTTTACTAGCACCTACCTAGATAATAAAAGCCAAATCATGTTTACTGTTGTCATACTGTCTTTTTCACATATTGTGGACACTTTTCTGTCAATCTCTTTAAAAACTTTTTGTCGGCTGTGGGGCTTGCACTTTGGGCCTGTGTGCTGTCCTTCAGCTCTTCAGCTCAAGGCAAGTGCTCTACCACTTGAGCAGTTGCCACTTCCAGTTTTCTGAGTGGTTTATTGGAGATAAGAGACTTACGGACTTTCCTGCCCGGGCTGGCTTTGAACCGCCATCCTCAGATCTCAGTCTCCTGTGTAGCTAGAATTACAGGTATGAGCCACTGACACCCGGCTTAAAAAATTTTTTTTTAATAGTTGTTCATCCAACCCATGCTAAGATGCTCCAGCCATCAAGGTTCTGTCTTTTGACACCCAGAGTTCCTCTGTTGGTCTTTTTCCTGGCTCTTCCCAGATTGGCTTCCTTCAGATTGGATCTTGGGCACCTGGAGACCTGGAGGATCATGGTAATTTGTGCTAGTCCTTTCCTGTGCAGCCCAGCTCTCTGCTTTGGAACTTACAAACCTCTCTGAGAAGCTGTTTTCTTGTTCTTTTTAATTTTTTTTTATTTTATTAAGATGTTGTACCGAGGGGTTACAGTTACATGAGTAAGGCAATGAGTACATTACTTGTCGATCATTGTCACCCCTTCCCTTCCTTGTTGTCTCACTATCCCTTCCCTCCCCCAGTTCCCATACTTCTATACCCCCTTCCCCACACTGCCTGAAGTTGTAAAGTTCGTTTCCAATATACTGTCCAGGAGGTCTCTTTATTGCAATGGGTCATCCTGTGTCCTTGTTTCAGTGTTTTGTTATTCCCCTTCCTCTCCCCAGCTTAGACATATGTATATACAAGATGCAGGGTACCAAAATCGAGTACAGTGATAACGGGGGATACGCCGTAGGGGAAGGAACAGACAAAGGAAACAACAACAACAAAAATAAAATCACATGGTACATTTAAAACAGTAACAATAAAGACAGACCTCTTGTGTCCATATCTTGGGGTTCATTTCACTTAGCATGCACTTATATGGTCATTTGTATATGGTTTTTGAGCTTTATAGCTCATCTGATAAGATTATCCTATATGGATACTAATTATTGTAAATAAGGGAAACCATGGGACCTAAATTTCTTTGAGACTGGGCAACTTCACTTAATATGACCTTTTCCAAGTCTTTCCATTTCCTAACAAATTGGGCAGTGTTGTTCTTTCTGATGAGAAGTTGTTTTCTAGCTGCTCTTACTTCTGAGTCTAGAGTGTGCTTCTGTCGCACCATTTTAGAGCTATCATTGGTATTTTTTATTAAGAATGTTTTCCTAGTCCATTTCTTGTTGATATAAAAAAATACCTGAGGCTGGGTCGTCTGAAGAGTAGAGGATCATTTGGCTACATTTAAACCTTTGACTCCTAAAACCTGTGTAATGTCCTAAGTGGTTATGGGGCAAGAAGCATCTTTTCTTAAATATTTGGTCTTTGAGCTTAGTTTTGGTTCCTGACATGAGGGCTTTAAATTCCTTGGAATTTCCTGAAAGAAAATTACAGGAGGGAGTGTCTTGTACCCCACCCCCAGTGAGATGATGCCTGCTGTAGTTCTGGGTAGCTTTTAGGGTGGTCACCTGAAAGCCCAGGACATAATAATGAACTGGGAACTTTTATCCCCTCCTCCATCTTCCAGGAAAGAAAGGACTAGAGGTTGAGATAATAATCAGCACACTAATGTGGTGAATCTCCCACTAAAATTTTCTTTTAATAAAAAAAGAAGTTGGCCCTGTGGCTCATGTCTAACTACTCAGGAGGTTGAGGTCTGAGGATCACAGTTCAAAGCCAGCCCAGTCAAGAAAGTCTGTGATTCTTAACTTGAATGAACCAGCAAAAAGCTGGAAGTAGATGTGACTCAAGTAGTAGAGAGCTAGCCTTGAGAAAAAAAATACAAGGGCAGCACCCAGGCTCTGATGCATACACGCGCACCAGTGCGTACACATGCGCACATGCGTGCGCGCGCGCACACACACACAGATTTATGTATTTATTCATTTGGTCATGGGGCTGGGAACTATCACTAAACTCTTTTGCTCAAGGCTAGCCCTCTACCTCTTTGAGCCAGAGCACCACTTGCAGTTTTCTGGTGGTTAACTGGAGACAAGAATCTCATGGACTTTCCTGCCCATACTGTCTGAACCACAATCCTCAGATCTCAGCCTCCTAGGTAGCTAAGATTATAGGTATGAGCCACCAGCACCAGTCTGGGTTCAAAGATCTTTTCAACACCTGCTCATGCTGGGTCTTTGAAACAAAAATCTTATGGTTCTCCAATAAAGACTCACAATTTGGCCTCTTAACTGATGGCTTCTCTGTCATGACTGAGTTTCCTTACAAGAGGGAGGGTAGCAAACTAAGTTTGTGGAGGCAGAAGTTCTGTGTACCCCTTCTTTTGGACAATCATTTAATGATATACTTTAGAAGGGCTTATGCATACCCCTGATTTATAGCCAATTTGGGCAGAGATATCAGTAATATGAGGATTAATTGATGTGACTGGCATCAGAAATGAGGGGCAAGCTGGTAGAACTGAGCTCTTTGCCTTATAGAATTTAAAGTTAACTTCAGCTAGTGTCAGAATTGAACTGAATCACAGGACACCTGGTTAGTGAGAGGTGAGGAATTTGTTGCTATGGGAAAACCTCCCACACATTTTCTGTCAGGAGTGTTCTGTGAGAGTAAAGGAAAACAGAATTTATTTTCCTTAGTTTATAGACCTCTTTTATAATCCCTGTTCTTTCTTTGTCACTAATTAGGATGTTATTGTTTGAAAAACAAAATGTCCATTGCCTCATCCAGCTTCTGGTGGCTGCTGGTGTTCTTTGGTTTGGGCTACTTTGCTTCTCTCTCTACCTTTATGGTCACCTGGCTTCTGTTTGTCTCTGTCAGATATCTCTCTGCCTCTTATAACAACACTTTTTTATTACATGGAAGCCCAACCCAGACAATCCAAGACAATTTCCTCATCTTTAAAATCCTGAATAACTCCTTTTGACAGCTACAGCAGAGAAAGTCTGTTGGATGAATGAATGAATGATCAGAGCCTTGGAACTCAGGAAATCTCCCTAAAGAAGCAGACACACATCTCACCTCTGAGTTTTAGCTACACTTGTAATGGCTCCTTCCCTGAAAATTCAGTGTCCTACTAGCTGTGCCTAACACCAAGAGAAGACATTTTTTTTTCCCCTCTGCTTGGGAGACTTTCCTTAAACCTTCTCATAAGCAGCCTAGAAAAGGTACAAGGGATGATACGTACACTGTAGGAATAATCTCAGTGCAGAATAGAATGGAGGCCTGAGCCTCTCTTCTTTTGGTCAAACAATCCAGGGGGGTATTTTGTTAACTTTTCAAGTCTACCCCACTCCACCCCCCGCACCATGTTGCCTACAGCAGTGATTTCAATGATAGACATGGTTTTTTTTGGGGGGGGGTTGGTAGCTTTTTGTCAGTCTCTACTTTTGGGAAATGCTAAACAAAGACAGAAGGTTCCCAGCAGAGTATCCTTGGGAAAGCCACATATGCTGTATAGGGGTCAACATGGCAAATGTCCAAGCTCAAAGGCACGTTCATAGTATGGCTTCTGTGCCAATTTAGCAGAGTACCTCCTGTTCTTTAAACACCTTCCCAACCATTACCCACTTCAACCATGGAAGAGTCAAGGGCAAATAAGATGGGAAAACAAGAAGAAGCAGGACAGAACAATTTACTACATTTTCATCCTCTTTTATCAGGGTTCTAGTTTTAAGCAGGGAAACTGCCTTCATTCCTTTAGACACAATACTTAAAATTGTCAACACATTTGTTCTAGTCACTTAGAGGCAAATTTGTTCATTAATTGGCATCATGGTACTTTAATTATGCTTTTAAGTACTGCTAGTGATAATACTCTCTGAAGAAGTAATTGATCATTGACTTACATGTCTATAAAATAGAATCCTACTTCACAATATCTTTGCAGAATGAAGCAAGCTATCTCAAGAAAATTTCCTGATAACTGGTGGATGACCCAACAATGGGCTCCTCTACTGCAAGCTTCCTGAGGACAGGGATGACAGAGTGCTCAATTTTATTCCCCCAGATATTAGCAGAGTGCTTGGGACACAGTAGGCACTCAGTGGACTACTGACTGGAAGAGTGGAGAGGTTCTAGAATACCACCCTCCATCATTTTAGGTGATGCTGCCCCATCAGGACTTTCCATTGTTGGCAAGCAAAGCTGCTAAATGCCAGCACCTGCATCTGTTTACCCATGTGCTTTCTCTAAATTGGAGTGCAGAGAATTAGGGCCTCCTGAAAGCACCCGTCACCAATGAATGCTGGGAGTTGTGACTAAATATCTGGCTTTGTCGCCCTTGGATAGGATAATTATGAAGTATGTGTTCTGCCCAAGGTGGCTAGCTCTAGTGACTCAACAGTGATAATTTTCTTGATACCTTGATAACAGTCCTTTACTGGCTTTTATTTTCTTTTTTCTTTCTTTCTTTTTTTTTTTTTTTTTTGTTGGTCGTGGGGCCTGAACTCTGGGCCTGGGCACTGTTCCTTAGCTTTTCAGTTCAAGGTTAGCGCTCTACCACTTGAGCCACAGCTCCACTTGCATTTTTTTCTGCTTATGTGGTGCTGAAGCATCGAACTCAGGGCCTCATGCATGCAAGGCAAGCACTCTACCACTGAGCCACCTTCCTAGACCCTTTATTGGCTTTCTTACCACACAAACACACACACACACACACACACACACACACACACACACGCATGCATGTTTATACATACAGATGGATGCTGAATGGGTGGACAGGTGGATGAGGGGATGAATAGATGTATATTTTGGCAGTACTGGGGATTGAGCACAGGGCCTTGAGCTTTCTAAAACTTTACCACTTGAGTCATGCCTCTACTTCTTTTGCTCCTTTTTTTGTTTGTTTGTTTTTGGCTAGAGATGTATGATTTTGCCCAGGCTGGTCTCCTACCTCTGCCTCCAGAGTAGCTGAGATTACTGGAACGTGCCACCACACCCAGCTCCTAAACTACTTACACACAAATCCCTAACTCATAGTTAGATTCTAGGGAAACCTATAGTAAGAGAATTTCCTGGCTCAGATTTGTAAGTGACATGTGAAGCTCTCTAAAGCAAGGCCCTTTTCTCATAGTATTCATCCCTCTTCCTGATTGGTTTCAGATCTTCATGTAATCTGTAAATTATTTGGCCTAATTCACTTTCATTCTGAACTCTGCCAAGCCACAGCTGCCTCTGTGCTGCCTGCCATCTCCTTTAGTGGGCTGTTTCTAGACCTAGCCATAACTACAGGAGCAGAAATCCTTCATGTTTTCTTGCTAAGGAATCATTATCCTAGTTTGATTTGCAGACTAGTGGGAAGATTACAACTGAATGATGTTAACTTTTCCTTTAGTTCTTTCAGGAATGAATTCTGGAAGATTCTCTGTATATTTGCATTGGGTCAGTGTGCTCTGTTCGTTCAATGACATGGAGAACAGTACAAGATGGTATTTTGCCATAACTGGAAAATAAGGTGGCTTACAGGCAGAAGCTCTTAACACTCTTGTTAGTCATCTTGAAGCTGTCCCCAGGGTGGGAGGAAGTGCTTCAGTGGTCGCATTGAAGAAGAGGCCTAGAAATGGATGTTTTAGTGACTAAACTACTCCTTTTTTCAAAACCTGTTCTTCCTGTTCTTCCAAGTTCTCTGACCATCTTGTACTACACCCCATTATTTACAAATGAACTCTTCTTGTCCCTAAGTTGGATTTTTTTTTTAAGTAGGCAAAGAGAATTGCTTTGCTATCAAAGCATTCCATGTTTTGGCTAGAGAATAGATACAGGACATAGATTGATTTCTGATTTTTTAAATTTATTTTTCTTTTCTGTAGTACTGAGGTTTGAATTCAAAGGCCTTAAGCAGGTGCTCTACCAGTTGAACCATCCTACCAGTCTCACTTTTTTCCATTGGTTATTTTCAGAATAAAACCTTGCTTTATGACCTGGCTGGTTTAGACTGCAGCCCTCCTGTTTGTGTGTCCCTTCATTAGTGCACCTGACCATTGTGCTTCCCTTATACATTGGGATAAAGGGCTTGCACATGTGTCATTGGTTAAGATGGGCTCTCGTGAACTTTTATGCCTGGGATGATCTCAAGCTCTGATCTATATCTGATCTGCACCTCCAAGTAGCCAGGATTATAGACTTGAGCCACTGAGTTTTTAAAAGATAGTAAAAGCAACTATTTAAGAGTCTTCTTCTAGATGTCAGGACTTGCTTTCTAAAATAGGTATTATTCTTTGCATGTGGCAGGTCAGAAACTTGAGACTAGAGAGGTCTAATAGCTAGAAAGTTGGGGTGCTGGGATTTAAGCCTGACCTTCACGAGTCACAGCCTCATACTCTCCTTACCCACCCATCCTACTTTTCCCCCCAAGCCTGGCCATAGAATCTGACCTTTTCACTTTTGCCTAGAAAGATGATGTCATCTCCTTCAATGGCTCCAACTCCTTCTTTTCTAGGCACTGCTTGTTATAAGGTGCTGTTTGTTCATTAGCATTTCAGTGGCTCACAGGATCATTGCTGAAGGTCTGTTTGTGCAAGGTCTGAAACCTTTGTCTTAATAACTTCTGAGGTATCTATATTCCTACCTTCTCCAAACTCATTCCTTTTTTCACCTTGGTATATCTGTAGGAGACAAGAAACCCAGCTGCTTTCTTGAAAGGAGAGGGCACTTTTCTGAGGATGCCACCTTGTATAATATAGAAATAGTGGTCTTTATCTCCAAGTCCTGACTAGGACAAGTCTGTACCCACGTCTTGGGTAACCAGTTCACATCCTCTCCCACATGTTTCCCTCAACTAAGCAAGAAATATAAAGTTGTTTTTCTGTGTTTTTTTTTTGGGGGGGGGGACAAGGGGACAATACTGGAGCTTGGACTCAAGGCCTTATGCTTACTAGATAAGCATTCTACCACTTGGCCATACCCTTATCCCTTCTTTTTAGTTTTCTTGACATAGCATCTTGGGCATTTTGCCTAGGCTAGCCTTGGACAATAATCCTATATTCTCCTTCACCGACCATAGCTGTTTGAAGTTGTTTCTCTAGGACAGGTCTCAAGCTTTGTGTACTTCCTGTTACAGGACTGTGTGAAAAATCTGCAAGCAGGTTCTTGATTTGGTTGAGGAAATTCTTTATTTTTGAAGATAGCTTAGCATGAACTCATGAGCATGTTTTTGGATCATCCAGAGCCTACCTATAGTGATTTCTAAGCAAGAAAATCAGTATGGCAACAAGTAGGCCAATCACAAATAAATCCCAGTATGGTCCAACGGTGTTGTCCAATTTCATCCATTTCCATCTCATTGTAAACTGTTGACAAGTGACATTTAGGTTAAAAAAAAGTCCTAAATTACCACTGTATTCAGATCCATCATCTCCTTGTTATCTACCTCCCACCTCTCGCAGATCTCATCAATTCCCCTTTGCTTCCTGCAGTCTTAGAAGAGACAGTCTTTTCTGGCTTTCAGCTCTTAGAGAGGGCTCAGCTAGCTACCATTGGAATATCCTCAAAGATTTATAAAATTTAATTTCAAATTCTTTTCAAATTGTAGCTCTTTGTGGTACCATTTGCTACCTACCATCTGCTTACCAGTCTGAGATTTTTGATGGCAGTAGCTGTGTTTTGAACAATATATATAGCACATGTTATTTCACTTAAGGCTTTGAACATAGTTTGTGCTGAAAAAAATATCTACCAAATGAATTCATTGGGTGTACTACAAAGTGCCAACACATACTCAATATAACAAGTAAAGCTGTTCTGCATGGTAAATATAAGTCTGAATGCTACTTGTCAAGGGAAAGCTATCCAAAAATTACTCTTATGATGGGCCTCATCATTTTGTCCCTAAGAATTGCTTATTGGAATTTCAGAACCTCAGGGCCTATTTGAAACACACTTACGTTAAAAAACAGGATGTCTCGGAGCAAATGCATTGTTTCCAGTTTCATAAGGGCAAAGAACACAGGTATGTGAGCATCTGGACTTGTTTGAGCAGCCATGTCATACAATCTCCTGGCCAAGTGGATGTCCTAGAAATAGAACAACAGCCCATCCTCATTAGCTACAGGTTCTTGACAGATAAACAGAAGCCATTGTTAGAAATACTATAGTTTACATTTGGCAGAGTGGTTCCTACAGATGTTTATGCTTTCATCTGTAGAACCTGCAGGTATATCATAGGGCAAGGGGCTTTTACAAATGTAATTAAGATGATAGATCTTTAAATAGATTCTCCTACATCATCCAGGTGGACCCCATATCATTGTATGAGCCTTTAAACAGAATTATCTCTAGAACAAAGAAAGAAGAAAACCAGAGAGACTCAACTCACCATTGCTGGAAGCTGCCACAAGGGAAAAATGAGAAGAAATTCAAACAGCTAGCAAGGAAACAGAATCCTTGATCATACAACTTCAATTCAGCCAACCACCTGAATGAGCTTGAGAGCAGATTCTTCCCAGAGCCTCCAGTGAAGAATGCAACCTTGATTTTTGTCATGTGAGACCCTATACAGAGGACCCAGTCAAACCACCAAGACTTTTGATGTACAGAAACCATGAAGTAATAAATTATATGTTGTTTTAAGCAATTAAATTTATTTTACAAAGAAACTAGGACAAGCCTTTAAAAGCTTTCTTGGATATCCTAGACCAGCTCTTTATACTTGTGAATTCAATGAAAGGGTTAGAGATCACTAGATGCTAAGAGCAGTTTCCTAAAACAAACACAAATGTAGGTGAAAGGATGATAATTTATTGTGTATAATGATCACCATCATATTTATCTTACTTGAAGTTATTAATTTGTCTCTAAGTCCTTGAAGACAAGGTCTTGTATTATTTTTTCCCAGTATTTCATGAAGTTCCTACTATGTAATAGGGCTTCAGGAATATTTTATAAATGAGAGAATATATAAAAAAGAATATCTGTCATAAACATTATAGACCATGATAATGAGAATTTGCCTTGTGACAGCTAAAACGTGTTTGTGAGTATCACTATCTCACAATACTGAGAAATTTGTGAATTTTATGAAATCACTTAATCTCAATAAAAATTATAAAAAAAGAAAAAAAGAATGAGAGAATATAATCTTTTGGCTCTTGGCTTGGAATCTGATTCCCCAAATAACATAATACTATATTGTCAGGGACTTGCTTTTGATAACATTAGATAATGGCCGAGAGAAATACTTTATTTTCACTTTGTATGGCTTATTCTGCTTGCTTTATTTTTGGTCTGTCAAACAGTGGTGAAAAGGCTAAGGTGTTTTACTTGTAAAGGTTGAGGTGTTCTGAAAGTGTTTTGCTTGAGTGCCGTGAATTACTTCAAAAGAAAGGGAAGAGGAGAAATGTTTCATGAACTGCCATCCAAATACATTATTTTCTGTCTGCATCATCACCTAGGCCTTAACAGTTGTGAGCCCTTGAGGCCTATGCAAAACCTGTTTCTTGAGTAGTGTCTTCTGTCAGCGTGTCTTCTGTCATTTCTTAAAAATTTCCATAGCTTTGAAGTCTGGTAAATAGATTTGTTGGAGAAAGAGAAATGCCTTTGCTTAAAATTTAGAAGACTGTTTGAAACAAATATTCCTGGCAACAGAGAAAATCAATGTTAAAAACTCTTAATTCTAGGGGCTAAGAAGGTGGCTCGGTGATAGAGCACTTGCTTTGCATGCATGAGGCCCTGGGTTCGATTCCGCAGCACCACATAAGCAGGAAAAAAAAGCCGGAAGTGGTGCTATAGCTTAAGTGGTAGAGCGCTAGCCTTGAGCTGAAAAGCTGAGGGACAGCGCCCAGGCCCAGATTTTAGGCCCCACGACCGCCTCCCCCCCCCCCCCCGCCCAAAAAAAAAAACCTCTTAATTCTAACATATTCTGTGGGTCATCTTATGATAACACTCCGCTGATTGTAACAGCTGTGTTAGCCCCTCATGGGAAAGGCAGCTTGACTCAAATGGGACATGTAGGGTAAGTTAGCTTTGTCAATATCTCAGTCATTCTTTCTTAAATTAGTCATTCTGAAGTTACTCCTTGGCACAAGTGTGGCTAGTTCTATTACTAGGTAATAGAAAAAAACAAGAAGCACTACCAAAGTGGAATGAGCTTGCCCTCTACCCTATGGGCCTCAAATGTTGGAGTAGAGTAGAATGTGAAAAATCTTTCTTTAAAAATTTCCAGACAAATTTCAAACACTTCTGCCTAATTCGATCAGTTTATTGCCAAACTTTAGAAAAGATCACTCATGCTTTGATCTTATTTAGTAAAAAAGTTTAAATCTAGCTGGGTAAAATGGTTTACACCTGTAATCTCAGCTACTCTGAAAGTAGAGATTAGGATGATTGTGGTTTGAGACTCCACCATCTCAACAAAAATACCTGAGAATGATAGTAAAATCCTGTGAACCCAGCCACGCAGGAGGTATACATAGAAGAACCATCGTCTAAAACTCATCTAAAAAAAAACAAAAGGCCATGCCTGAAAAATAACTAACACCAGAAAAATTGGCCAAAATCTTTCAAACAACAGATGTCTTCTTGATAAATAGTGTTCATTAAAGATGGCCAGGCCACAGTATAATCCTTATGTTTAATTTTTCTATGGTATATTAGTTAAATCAGTGATACGAGGGGTCTATATAAATCAACCCTCAGACTATTTTTAAATAACCTGTTCTAACTAAACTCTAACCAAAATGTCAGGTGTGCCACAGTACTGCTTAATATTCAAAACAGTTTCCTATAATTAAAAGATTCGGAACTGTTCGATTACACCATGCAAGTGTTTTACAGTCCCAGATGTTTGAGTGTCCTAAAAAATTTCTTGAAGTGAGACAGATGTGCAAATGGAAAAGTAATTCTTAAAATAATGAAATTTTATGGTCTTATATTGAATATGCCCTATGTAAATTAGAAGAAAATTTGAAATTATAGAACTGATTAACTGAGGAAATAAAGCCACTGATATTCTCACTATAGAGAAATAACTGCTGATATTAACACATTGTTCTAGCTTTTGTATATGTTCATTATACATTTTTAATTTAGGGACTTTTTTCACCTTACATAATGTTTTGTTGTCTGCTTTTTTATTTTAACCTGACAACACATTTTAAAACAAAATATGTGCTAAGGTAGTCTTATTGAATTATTTATTTATTTATTTATTTATTATTTACTTGTTTATTTTGTCAATTGTGGAGCTTGAACTCAGTGCCTGGGCACTGTCTGTGAGCTCTTTTGCTCAAGGCTAGCCCTCTTTCACATTGAGCCCCAGTGCCACTTCCAGTTTTCTTAGGGCTAGTTGGAGATAAAAGTCTCATGGGAAGAAAAGTTGGACAAATGGGATTGCATGAAATTGCAGAGCTTCTGCATGGCAAAGGATATAGCTAGCAAGATCAATAGAAAACCCACAGATTGGAAGAAGATCTTCACTAGCCATACAATGGACAAGGGTCTCATCTAAAATATACCTGGAACTCAAAAAATTAAATCCCCAACAACAAATCCTCAAAGAAACAACTGTCCAATAAATAAGTGGGCTAAAGACTTAAAGAGAAACTTCTCTGAAGAGGAAAGAAGGATGGCCAATAGACACATGAAGAAATGCTCATCCTCTCTAGCCATAAAAGAAATGCAAATCAAAACGACATTGAGATTCCACCTCACCCCAGTTAGAATGGCTATAATCAAAAACTCTTAATAACAACAGATGCTGGAGGGGATGTGGACAGAAGGGAGGCTTATTGCATTGTTGGTGGGAGGGTAAACTTGTTCAACCACTTTGGAAAACAGTATGGAGGTTCCTCAAAAGACTCTACACATAGAGCTCCCTTATGACCCAGCAATCCCATTTTTGGGCATTTACCCAAATGTTCACAAACAAGACCATATTAAAGCTACCAGCACAACTATGCATTATTTACCATAGCTAAGATATAGAACCAACCCAGATGTGCCTCAGTAGATGAATGGATCAAGAAAATGTGGTATATATACACAATGGAATTCTATGCCTCCATCAGAAAGAATGACATTGCCCCATTTGTTAGGAAATGGAAAGACGTAGAAAAAATTATATGAAGTGAAGTAAGCCAGGCCCAAAGAAACATAGGTCCCATGGTTTCCCTTATTTGCAATAAGTAGTATATGAGCAAGCAGAAAAGGTCAGATAAATTGGTGTTAGGTGAAATGAACCCCAAGATAAGTATTCAAATGTTTTTGCTTTCATGCGATTGTTTTTAACATATTTATAAGATGATTTCTTTGTTGCTTTGTATGTCCCTCCCCCACGGCATAACCCCTGCTTTCACTGTATTTGATGTTGGTATAATTTGTGGAGGGGGAGGGAAAAAAATAAATCGTTTAAATAGGGATACAGGTGGACCCATTGCAACAATGAGATGTACAAATTGTTATGTCGAAAAATGAACTTTACAACTTTGGGGGGAGGGGTGTGGGGGGGTTATGGGAAGGGATGGGAAGGGGAAACAAAGGAGGAGGCAACAATGCTTGATAAGAAATGTACTCATTATCTTGCCCATGTAATTGTAACCCCTCTGTGCAGTATTTTCAAAATTAAAAAAAAAGTCTCATGGGCTTTTCTGTCCAGGCTGGCATTAAACCACAATCCTCAGGTCTCGGCCTCCTGAGTACCTAGGGATACAGGCATGAGCCACCAGGTCATGGTTTAAATAATATTTTTATATATTTTTGTATTAAATATTTAATGTGTGCCAATCGCCAATATCATTTAATCATCATGATAATTCTGTAGGGCAGGTTGTATTAACTGTGTTTTGAAGAGGCACAGAGAAGGTAAGTTACTTAATTTTTTTTTTTTTTTTTTTTTTGGGTCCAGTCGTGGGGCCTGAACTCTGGGCCTGGGCACTGTCCCTCAGCTCTTCAGCTCAAGGCTAGCGCTCTACCACTTGAGCCACAGCGCCACTTCCGGCTTTTTTCTTTTTGCTTATGTGGTGCTGAGGAATCGAACCCAGGGCCTTGAGCATGCAAGGCAAGTGCTCTACCACTGAGCTACCTTCCCAGCCCAAGTTACTTAAATTAATATGGCATTTAGGTGCTGAGTTAGAATTCAATTCCATGTCTGCTTTTAACCTACTCATGCACTAGTAGCAGATACACACCACTGTATAATAATCCATTTATAACATATCTTCTACTGGGGAATATCTAGGGGTTTATAAATTTTATAAGTTTTATATATATAGAGAGAGACTACATATAATATATAGATTATATATAGTCTATATAATATAGAATCAGTCTCTAAAGTCTCTGTATATAATATAGTCTACATATTTATAGACTGATGATATATACATAATGATATTTATCTCCAAATGATAATTTCTCGCTTTTTGTCTTACTTTAGGCCAGTTGCCATTATCTTCAAGCATACATGCTTTCTTCCCTTTAAAAAATGGCTGTTACGTGTTTCTCATACTCCACATTCTATATTTTAGAACAGAATATAAGTATCCTAATTGTCTCCCCTCCATGAAATTAATTTTTCTCTCCATAACATGTTTAGTACTTTGCTTTTTATTCTTTTCAGGGGTGTGTATGTGTGTGTGAGTATGTGTGTGTGTACACACTTAATTTTTACCTATAACTATTGGTATATTTCTTCCATAGGTTATTATAAATCATTGGAACACTATCTGTTCTGTCCATGTTCCCAGAAACAAGAGTACAATGTTTCCTGACACAAAACAAGCACTTGATAAATGTTCAAATGAATAAATGAATGAGTGAAAAATCAGAACCTTATACCATGATAGTGTAGAAGTGTATATATCTTTAATTCTGGGGGTTCATTGAAAAGTTAATGTCATTGTTCTTTGAAGAATGTCAGTCGGGGGCTGGGAAGGTGACTCAGTGGTAGAGCACTTGCCTTGCATGCCTGAGGCCCTGGGTTCGATTCCTAAGCACCACATAAGCAAAAAGAAAAAAAGCCGGAAGTGGCGCTGTGGCTCAAGTGGTAGAGCGCTAGTCTTGAGCTGAAGAGCTCAGGGACAGCACCCAGGCCCATAGTTCAGGCCCCACGACCAGACCCCCCCCCCAAAAAAATAATGTCAGTGGGAAAAATATGGGAGAAGATCATTTCAGTAAGAGGGGTAATATATATCAAAAGAACTCAGCCCAAGGCCTCTGTAGAGGAAGGAATATGTAGTCGAGAATAATTTAAGAGAAAGTAGTTCATTAAGCCATCATTATGAAGATGGGTTAAGTCAAGGTAAATTTTGAATTTAGAGAAGTCAGGATTTTATTAGGCAATAGAAAACAAAATTATTTTATGTGTTTGCTTGTTGGTATTTTATGAGTAATTTTTTCTTTTCTCCTTCCACTTTCCTTCTTTTTTTTGAAAAGGAGGTAAGATAGAGGAGTAACAGCACCAGAGTTAAGCTTTATCAACAATAACATGATAGAACTTAATTAGATAAATTTTGTTAATCAATTGATAATATTTAAAAAATAAAGATCATGCTAACACATGTCACATACCCCCAGACTTCAGTAGTCTACCACCACAAACATCTGTTTTTCCCTCATTCTGCATTCTAATCTGGATGTTCTGGTGGGTGGTGACTTTTCCTCACATACATCTGAGGGTCTTAAGCTTCTTCCACATGTGACTGCACTTCCTTAGGACCTTTGTGCCTTTTGCTGCACTGAGTCAATGGAAGGGGAAAGAGACTAGAGGTAATGCCTATCTAATTCTTAACTATCTTTATCTACAAATGCTCTCTTTTACATCTGTGCCATTGCTGAGAACTAGTCACATAGATACAAAAGGTGCTGAGAAATGTAGTCTTAGCAACTATCCTAGGATTAGTGATTACAAATTACTAACTACACATCAGTAACTACAAATCACTAATCTTTGGTGATTAAAATTAGTGGTGAGTAGAGCCATTTCAGTCACTGGTTTTAAAATACAACATTAGAATGGGAGACTCAAAGTAGTTACAACAAGTGTAAGCAAGCAGAAATTCAGGGTAGAGACAGAAAGAATGACTAAGAGGGATGAACAATAGGGATTGTTCATGGCCACATTTCTGAAGTAATTCCAAATCAAATATAAATTGAATAAGAATTTCAGAAAAATTTGTGAGCTGAATTCTCATATTTTTAAACTAGCATGATTTCTCACTTCTTCTCCAGGTAGTATTTTGTGCTCTTACAAACAATTCTTGGTCAGCCCTGAATCCATTTAGGTCAAGCAATTCACCAAGCTGAGATAGTGGTTAGGGAAGCTTTGAGAATAACTCATCTGTATCACTATAATCCCACTTTTCTTTCCTAAAGACAGATGAGAACAACAATGACCCATATATTCACCTTGATTTTCCAAGAGTTGATTTATACCTCACTGTCCTCCCTATTTGGTTCTCAGAGAAACTCCAATAATATTATGTTCATCTTTTTCACTGGTTTACATGAGGATGAATAAGAACAATGATGAAGTGCCTTTCTGAAGAAATAATTACATGATGACAAGAGCTTGGATGACCTCTTCTCCCAACCCCTTTCTTTTATTGCAGTAAGTTTTGGAATTTTAATTGGCAAGATTTTTATTTTACTTGAATTTCCTAGTTAATGTGACTATGAGATGACACGATGAATAAACTTTGCCTCTGGACCCTTATTTTTCTAATGACTAAGATTAAGGATAGTGGCTTTTCATTAGCTAAATCAAAAAGTAAAGAAAAAAAGGGGATGAAGGAAAAAAAGTCAGACCTCAACTAAGATAGACTGATCAAAGTGAACTATTCATAATTTAACAAGAACCCTGACAGAAAAGAATAGGAAGTGGTCAGAGAGAAACTTCAAAGTATTTTCCTGAATGTCTGACCTGGCTGTTTCGGTAGTACTGTTTGACGTTGTAAAGACAGTGACTAGCAGAGAGATTCATGGTGACTAAGAAGGAAAACCAAAGCCTCTGATATGACTGGCCAGCAGGGCTAGCAGGCAGTATCTCTGCTCTGTTTATAGTTCCTGTGTCCTGACAGGATGCCCCTGAGGATTCAAGGCAAATACGGTCTTCCTGTAGTGAGGATGTGGCTGTCAGAAGACTTGAGTCCTTTTCAAAGCACACAGGGTGGGAGAGCCAACATGAATTTAATAATTGGAGTGGGGCATTTGCTTGCTTCTCATAAACAAAATTCATCTTGGGTTATTATGTTTTACATGAGGAATTGTGAATAAAAGCTTTAATCTTATAGAAGCCTCTTCCTTAGCAGTTGCTTAGGATTTCCTTCTGATCTATATTCCAGTGATTCCCCACATTTGACTTTCACAAAGTCTTACTCATTCATTTTATCTTCAAAGTGAAGGCCAGGCCGGGTATCATTAGTTCTGTTTTACTGATATGGTAACAGTGGGAGGTAGGGAGTTGCTAAGTAACATCCAACAGATCATCCAATTTAGCTACTTGGTCCAGTCTGTTCTCCTTCCATTTTTATAAACACAGGTAGCTTACCACTGCTAGGAATGGGGGAAATAGACTGATTTGGATTTGATATTCTTTCTATTGCCTAGGGTGCCAAGGCTGTTGAATAGTATTTGTCCAAAAGGCGGGCTGCAGGGGAGAACAAGACATTGGGGATCTGGATAATTGGCACCTGAAGAAGCTGCCTTTGGCTGCCTGTGCACACTGTTTTTGCAGCTCTCGGAGAGGAAATTCCCTACCAATAATTCTTAAATTACTACTAGCCACAACTGGAAAGAAAACAAGAACAGAAAAAAACCAATATTCTCCACAGTATTTGATTCTAGAAGTGCATTTAGGAATATAAACACCAAAGAAAAATGCATGTTTGTGCATTAAGAATAAATCAATCTAGGACTCATTTTTCCCCTAATATTTCTGAGGATCAGACAGGCCTGGGTTAAAGCTTAGACCCTTCCACCTATGAGCTCTGCTATCTTAGCCAAATGATGTATACATTGATTCATACATTTAGGACAATTATAGAGCTTCACCAACTGACTATGGGATTTAAAAGACATAGTGCACATAATACATGTGGCCCAATTATTATTGTCATTGACATTTAACACAACTTGTTCACCCTGTCAGACCCCAGTGCCATCCTCTGGTTAACTAGACTCACTGACTAGGGGATTTCCCCAATAGCATCTTATAGTGTTAGTGCTCTTTCATTAACAAATATGCATCTATTCTCTTGGGCCTTCCTAGAATACTGTACCCTGTTATGGAAATGCTAGTTGCTCTATAAGACATTTCTGAGGGCTGGGAAGGTGGCTCAGTGGTAGAGCGCTTGCCTTGCATGCATGAGGCCCTGAGTTCAATACCTCAGCACCACATAAGCAAAAAGAATAAAAACCGGAAGTGGCGCTGTGGCTCAAGTGGTAGAGCGCTAGCCTTGAGCTGAAGAGCTGAGGGACAGCGCCCAGGGCCCAGAGTTCAGGCCCCATGACCAGACCCACCCCCCCAAAAAAAGACATTTCTGAAATAGTGCCACATCAGTTTTTAGCACTGCCCTTATTCCACTTTGTCCTTTGTTACTGAGGACTTGGAAGTCAGTGGAAATGTCAATGGAAAAAAGGTTTGTAGGAGGAGAGGAATAGAAGTGAGGTCCATGGAAAAAGGTATGCTCTGGGAAAAGTAGGAACTTATGACTCCAATTGGCCTAGATGAGATTTCTTCTATTTATTATTCATATCCTTGATGTCAATCAAGAAAATAATATGACCTTCATAGGATTCATAGTGGAAAAATAGTATTAATAATATATATTGACATGAGACTCAGCAAATACTGAATCTTCTCCTTCTTTCCTGTAAATTGATGACATTAATGAAACTCAAAATATTTATGGATTTTCTCTTCCCATACAGCCATCATGGCTAGACTTAAACCAATGTGCTTACCTTTGCAATACCTAAGCCATGTTCATACATATATGCCAGATTGAACATGGCTTGTGCACTGTGATATTTGTCAGCTGCAATGCTGTAATGTGTAGCTGCTGTTTGATAGTCTTTCTTAGTCCCATAGCCATAGTAATGGTAATCTCCAATTTTTACTCTAGCAAATGCATTGCCTGGAGAAATATTAGAAAGAGAAGAAGAATTGTAACTCAAGTTATTCATATCTAAGTGATTCAGTCTAATGGTCTGTAAAAAAAGAGAAAGAAAAGTGGAGGGAGTGGAGGGAAAGGAAGAGAGTAAACAAGTGAAGAAAGGAAGGCGGAGAATGCAGTCATAATGTTCAATGTACATCCTATGAAACGAAGAAAGTTGATGGGAGTGGTGGGGTTGGGAGGGATGAGGAGATTGAAGGAAAGGGTGTCATCATCAAGATGCATTGTATTTATAAATTAATTTGTTAAATGGTAACTCCTTCATACATCTACTTAAAGATAATAAAAATATAATTAAAAATTATATATATATAATTACACACATTCTGAAGTTTATATATGAATAATTATACAATTTTACCACTTAAATTCATTTCTTTTGTTGTCAGTTATGGGGTTTGAACTCAGGGCTTGGGTGCTGTCCCTAGCTCAAGGCTAGTGCTCTACCACAGTGCCACTTCTGGTTTTCTGGTGGTTAATTGGAAATAAGAGTCTTACAGACTTTATTGCCTGTGCTTGCCTTGAACCATGATCCTCAGATCTCAGCCTCCTGAGTAGTTAGGATTAGATGTGTGATCCACCAATGCCCAGCCTTAAATTCATATCACTCCTGGAGACTGATTTCCTTTCCTCCCATTCTTAGACTTCATTGTTGCAGCTCTACTCTTCTACATCACCAGCTTCTTCTGTCCCAAATCAACCCCATTAGCTATTCACACTCAATCTTTTTAAAAGTGTGTTGTGTACTCACTATCTCCAGAGCTTTATTTCTCACTTTTGGTCTCAGTCTTTTGACTGAAAGTCACCTTTCTCTTAGAGATGACTTCTAAGAGGAAGGGAGGCCCATGTTTTTGTTTGTGAAAGAAAGATTGAGTGTGCTTGGTGTGGTGGCTCATGCCTGTAATCCCAGCTACACAGGAGGCAGAGGCAGGAGGGTTAAATCTTTAGACCAAACTCCAGCAAAAGCATAAGAACTTAACTAAAAAAATGACCAAACTAGAAAGGGCTGGTGATGTGGTTCAGGTGGTAGAGTGCTTGCATAACCTTGAATTCAAACCCCAGTACTAAGATAGATAGATAGATAGATAGATAGATAGATAGATAGATAGATAGATAGATAGATAGATAGATTGATTGATTGATTGATTGATTGATTGATAGATGTTGAAAAGATTAAAGATAACTCATCTAAGACATCCAGTCTTAGCTGTAACCAATCCATCATAGTCTATGAGTCTTTAGAAAAGAGAAAGTACTGAGTATGGGCAGTCTGGGTGTGTCATTAGTGATATAGGACTAGTTCCCAAACTTTCACCCCATTTAACCTAGTGGTGCCTAAAATCCTTTGGAATATATTCCTTTGCATAATAGAGTTATTTTCACCTTGTAGAATTCCCTATCAAAATGTAGTTTCCTCTAAGAAAGGTAATGCCATTGCCCTACAGTGTTACATGAATAGAGCTAATTTTATAACATTCTTACACGGATGAGGTCCTGGAGGACTGACCCCAAGAGAGGGTTCTGCAGAGGCCTGAAGAGACTAGAGGTCCATAAAGCCTTAGCGAGAAACACACTGCATCTCTAATTTTACCTAAACCCATCCTTCTTTGACTCAAGGAGTCATAACTCTACAAGAATAGGGCACTTCTGTGCATTTTTGAGCTTTACAAGCTGAATATAGTATTCCTGAAGTCTTTGAGAATAGAGGGCAGTGAACAAGCTGGTTCTTAGAAGATTCAGTTCAACTCTAAGGAGGGGAACTAAACCTGACAGGCTGTGTGGGGATTGGTTGACAGTAGGACTCCTACTTTAATTTCACAGTTACAAGACAGATACTGCGTACTGATAGATCAACACCCTCTTCACATGAAGCAACTGCTAAAAGAGACCAATAGTGAGTGACTAGCTGGAAAATTCCATTATTAGGTTTCCTGACCCCAAAAGATCTACTCAGCAGCCATATCTTTGGAGACACTTATACCCAACCTCTCTTGTGACACATAATTATTTTTAGCACAGTGACTTTTTTTTAGATTGAGGGAATTCTGTTTAATATTCATGTTTTCTCATTTTCAATTTCTCTTTTTTCCTTGATCCAATTTCCACACCATTTCCTGGTTTGAAATAAACACGCATTCGTTGCAACTGAGCTGATTTGCCATGGCTGAGAGATTGCTGGTGTTGTTTTTCTCATTCCAAATAAAGTCTTCATGGCATTTTAGAAAACACAGAATTTCTCACTAAAATTGCAGTGATGGCTTGCTGCTGCTTTATCAGCTCAGCTGTATCTGAGAAGGCACCACTGTGACTTTTCCTCTGCCTCATATTAGCATAGGTTGAAAATAATTTTTATCCTATTCACTTCCTGTTTAAAAGGATGATTTGGCCATAGCATGATTTTTATAAAACATAATTGGAAGTAAAATTGCTTTTATTACGCGAGCTCCTCACATATCCAAAAGCCAATTCTGACAGCTTTGCAACATCTCCCTGCTCTTAATACTGTAATTTTAGGGGGAAAATTGGGAGAAGCATAGTAATATAAATGCCACCTGTCAATGCTATTCCTGGTAACACTATTTTATATTCTTTACCACATCTGAAGTCAATGCACAGGAATGACATGAGAACTCCAGGCAAGGGAAAGGATCTTGCCATTCATCTTTACTTTGAATTGTTTTAATTCTAACGTGTTAATGGCTATAGTAAAGATCTGAACTTTGTTGTAATCATCAATATAATATTTTTCAAAGAGAAATCAATGAAGTCTTAGATACATAACTAATTTTGCCCATAAACTCAGAGACGTAGGTCATGTCAATGATTAATTCCATAAACAACTCAGCAAATGAGTGACTGAAGCCAGACTAAGAAAATTGTTTTCTTGTGTAAAATTATCATGTTTCAAACAACAGCTCTGGTGCCATGGAGACTGAGCCATAGAAAATTTCCTAAGATTTGCAAAACCAAGGGACTTTGAGAATAATGAGGATTATGGAAATGACCCCTAACATCAATATGGTTTGAAGTGCCACCTACCTGATATTCTGTACCTTTATACCTATATGCCCAAGAACATAGCTGAACCAGATTAAGTGATTAGTCAGGGAACAGGTTTGTGTTTATTTTTAATCTAGGTTTTATACCTTGAACAGCAGCTCGATTCCATAAGAGAAGTGCCATTGGATACATCTTCTCTTTCTCAAGAATGTTTGCCTTTTCTGAAAAACAAGGAAACATTCCATTAAGAAGGCTAAAAGTGCCTTTATAGTAAAGTCATTATAAGCATCTGTATGATTGGGGAATTGCAGAGAATTTTAACTTATCTTACTAGATTCCAAAATGAATGCTGAATTGCTCTGAGCTACTTCATACCCCATTTCTGCAAGCATTGCATACTGAACAAGAGAAGAATCTATATCACCATCCTTATAGGCAAAGTAAGCTGTCAGGAATTTTTCAGCCCAGTGGCCTAGTTCACAGACACCTTTATAAAGCTGTATAAAGGAAGAGAAATCAAGCACACTAAGTTAGTCAAGATACTTAATCCCAGGCAAATGATGGATGAAATCATTCTGAAGCGTCTCCAGGCTAGTCAGACAAGAATTTTAAATTTAATGCATGCTCTTTGCAAATTATCTGGGGGTAAAGAGCTAATATTTTTCCTAGGCACAAAGATTTCAATTGTATTTTTCCTTTTTAATTAAAATTTTTTCTTTGTCTTCAGCAGAATTTCTTCAGGGGGATTTAAAATTTGTATACTAACCTTTCCTGGCTTGGAGATTTTTCTTGACAAGAATGTAAGGATTGTGTTTGTTATTGTTGTTGTTCTTGTTTTACAGGGCTTATCTTGGCACTGCTGTGCTGTGTGGGCAAATTACAAGGCTATGGCTGATGTGGAAAGGACAGAAGAAAGGAAGATAGTGCCTAAGGGAAAAGGTGACATAATCGCAAGGGAGGTATGCAGAGTTCTATGGGGACAAATGTCAACTTAGCTGAATAGCCTTTATGTAACCAAAAGAGGTTAGCCATACATAATTCATTAGGAAGTTGGCAAAGGAACAAATCTAAAGATAGATTATTAGCTGGCAGCTTTTAAAATGAGCTTCAGAGGGACTGCAGCTTGGAGGTATTTATATTGGTGTAGCAGAGGGGACATATTTCATAAATCAATGAAGGGCATTAAGGTCCCAAAAGCATTCTTTTGAAAAGTATACTACTGGCTTAGGCTGAAAGAATACACTATCAATTGTCATCCAAATCATTAAAAAAAAAAAAAACCCTAAGGACTCTGCTTTCTGGAAAGAAATGGGCCACATTTTCTAGGCTAAATCAAGCCATTCGTTTCCCAAGTAGCAACTCCTAATCCAACTAAAAGTGCCAAATTGCCCTGGTGATGTGATTGTAGACTGAAACAGAGCTCCTTCACTGAATTATGAGGCAAGCTCTGAATGGGATAAAAAGCTCAATGCAGCAGAAGAGGGATCATTTCTCTTTCCTCCTGTTCCTTATCCAACTCACATCACTATTTTTCTTCTATGGAATATGTTGGTGTTTATGCTGTCAACTGTAAGAAAAGAGGTAATAGCCAGAAAAAATCAAAGGCACCAACACAGTAAGGACACCTCCTGCCTGGGACAAATGAAAAGAGCTGTCAAAGCAGTCCAGCATTTACCTCCACAGCAGTTCTACATGATCTCAACACTCCCGTTCCTGTGGCGTACATCTCCGCCAGGTAATAAATGGCAAGAGGCTGCCCACTCTGAGAGGCCAAGTAAAAATATTTGAAGGCCAGTTTATAATCCTTCCACACTCCAGAGCCAGCTGAAAATGAAAATATTTATGAGCCACATTTGTTTCATTAGTTGATATTATACTCTATGGATATAATGGTCATAGTGATGCCTGCTATCTTAAATAGGATGGGAAAAGAAAAACAATCAAATATCATGCTTCAAGGCTACTATGAGAGCAAAAAATATGGATGCTCATTTGGGCAACTAATAAAGTAGAACCGTTTATCTTATCTACTTTCTTGCTTTCAGTTTATAACCTCACCCACTGCCATCCGGCTTCCATTCCAGCCAGTCCAATACTTTTACCAACATTGTCACATTGATATATCCCAAGCATACTCAGTTTTTCTTCTTCTTCTTCTTTTGTTGTTGTTGTTGTTGTTAAAACTAGGCTTTTCATTGCATTTCACTAAAGTGCTGTTCGTTCATCGAGTCTTTCAAGAGGTCTCCACATTCTTTTTGTTCTTTTAATTCCCTTCTAGGATTCTATATCCTGTTCCTATGTATGACCATGCCTTTTCTTACCTCTTGGTGAGTACTTCCTCCTTTGCCTATTGAAAGATTAAATAGACTTTGCTAGAAAATCACGCAGACATCCAGGAGAACAACAGGTACAGAGAACAAAGGAAGGTTTATTGCTGGGAAAGGGGCTGGCAAGACCCCTTCTCACAAGGGAGAAGTGAGAAGAAGCCCCAGCTATTGTCTGAGGTGACCTATAGAACCTAGGAGGTTTAGGAGGGGCTAGAAGGGGCTAGGAGGCGGAGACCCTGGTGTGGACGCACCGGCCAGGGAGTTCATCATGGCTGACTAGGATTTATGGCTGCTATCTGAATAGTAAATAAGGGGTCCCTGCAGCTGCCTGGACCTGAAGGTCACTCTAAGGGGCTCTTGTTGCCTTATATGGTGGTAGCTGCCCCAGAGAAGTGCCATCCAAGGTAAAGGGAGTTGGAGGCTGATTATTTACTGATTATTTACTACATGGGCCTAGTGTTGCCTAGGAAGGGAGCATGCTAAGATGTGGAGAAGGGAAGAAGTGGACTAAGCTATGGGAAGGGAGCTCATTTTTTGCTAACACCTATCCTTTCAACAGATTACCACATTTTTGGTCATAGCTCATCTTTCCTTTCATACACATTTCCTTCCTTTCACAATTTCAGTTACTCTTAACTCACATTGATGTTGATGACTCCTATGTCCTCTCCAACGTTGACCTTTTCTTATGGGGTTTATGGTTACTTGTAGGTATGTGTGTGATACCACATTGGATATCATCTCAAACTTAACCTTGTCACAGATGAGCTTTTGACTTCGTGTTCCCCCTCCCCCAACTGATACCCTTTCCTCAAGTCTTCCTCAAACCTTCCTCAGCTTGCTGCATGAATGCTTCAGGCACTCACCTCAACCCTTTTATTTGTGATATAAAAGTAGCAGATTTACTAATGCATAAGTAAGTCTAAATAAAGCAGTAATATTTATAGTACCTACAGTAGTACATGAAGCCTAACTGGAACTGTGCATTAGGCCATCCTTTCTCTGCAGCTTTCTGAAAGTATTTAAGTGCTTCGGCATAATTCTGAAAGATAATTACATTCTATTATTCAAAGCTATATGTACAACTCCATGGTAACAATTATCTTCCACTTTTTAAGGAGAATAAAACCAGTGCCTCATAGGCTAATTAAAATAGCATCAGAAATAAAATATATTTTGTTTCATTATTACATTAGATTCTATTAAAATTAATTAACTCACATCCACTATAAATTATATATCTTCCACATTGATAGCAAATTTTGTTAGATATTAAGAGAAGGTCACTTAAAAGACAAACTAAGCTAAGAAGATAAATTTTTCTCTCAATAAAGTCCTCAAGGAACTGATATTTTGAAAGCTATGTAGAATCTATGATTCCGAAATACAATTAGGGTTTCTATTCTTGTCACAAGGCTTGTGATTCTTTGTCTCTTTAATGAAGATTTTACTAAATTATTTTATTCTCTATTACCAAATCTAATAATGTAGCCAAGCAGGCAATAGAGACTAATTCCTATAAGTTAATGCATGATAAATTTTACCTTATAAATTACTAGAAACATGTTGAAAGGATAGTAAAATTTTTTAACTTACCACAGGGATACCTTTTCCATGAAAGTGAAGGAGACCAAGGCCATAAAGACCAATTGCATTGCCCTAGAAGAATTTTTAAAATCCAAGTAAAATTTCAGAGAAAATTCATGATTAGGAAAATCACCACAAAATTATTCAGTATATTTGAAATGCACCCAGCAAGAGATTAATGAAGACATGTTAATCAAGCAGTCGGAAGGTTATTCTGACCTATCTAACTTGTCCTTTACTATCTTTATAACCTCCCTTAAATATGAAAGAGGGAAATGAAAGTCAAATGTTTACTCCATTCCGTACTACTTATTTAATACTTGCTTTTGGTGTGATTCTAAGAGTGGTACTGGGGTGAAAGATGAAAGGTGAATGAGAGGTATGATTGCGAAAAGTTTATAGGCCAGTGGGCCCTGAGCCATTTCAAATGTGTAGGTCACATTTCTTTGTCATGTTAAATGTGGTTAGTTGTGGAGTGAAATCCATTGAGAGCATTGTGGATATCTACAAGAGAGACACTGAACTGTGTGGTTGAGAGTAGGGAGCTGAAAAGAACTCTTAGCAGGGGGTAACATTTAAGCTTGGTTTCAAAAGGACAAATCAGTTTATCAGTGGGGGAAAGTCTATCTAGACAGTTCCTACCTACTTTAGTCAAGGAGGTAAATGACATAAATGGCCAAATGACATTTCAGGGACTCTGAATCTCAACCCAGCCACTATAGATAATAAAGCATTCTTGGAATGTTTCTTTATTCAGTTTTGACTACCTATAATATCACCAAAGTTTTCTTATCCATGTGGCTAAGTAATTATCATTTGTTTTCTGAATATATTCTCAATACTCTAAGAAGTGAATATTTAGTCTATGTAGTACTAGAAGATAATGCTTAATTAGCATATTCTCAAATATATTAATATTTAGCATATCAATCCTGGATGAAGAGTGAATCTTGTAAGTGACTTCCTAGCTAGACAACTCTTTTCTTTCCATCTCTCTCAAGTAATTTTCCCTCTGGAGACTGTGAAAAGCCAAGTCTTGGTCACTTAGCTTTCTTTTATCATGTTTATTTGATAGATTTATGGCATTTCTCTGTGATCTTGGAGAGGAGGGAAGGAAGAATGGTGTGGAAAATGTTGCCATAGCTGTGACAAATTGCTTTTCTTCTCTGAGAAGCCAGAGGCTCATTAGCTGTTTTAGTCTAAAAGTACCATGTTTAGAATTCCGGTGACCAACCCAGGTGTCTTCAGTACTACACTGATAACCTATGAATACATTAAGCAGATGATGGGGAAAGTAAAGGAGGTCAAGACAAAATAGAGCCTATCTTTCCAGTCTAAAGCCAGCAGCAGCTACTCAGCTACTTTGCTCCCCACGGTTTTTGGCACAAGGAGGGCTGTCCTATGTGGTCAGCTCTTGCTCTTTTCCAAGAAAAGCTAAATGTCTATATTCTTTCCTCCTCTGCCCACCCCCCCCCCCGCCCCAACTCCCATCAGTTGTCATGAGCTGCAAGGTTTAAGGGAGGCACATCTCATACAGTAGTGTGAAAACCCAACCTTTACACTTAGGAACCACAAAATAATAAGAATAGAGAAGCCCTCTTGTGCTATTAATACATGTAACAAGCAAACAAAGGAAATAAAAAAGGAGCTTAATGTTCAAATTCTGGTGTAAAGTTTACTGATTTTTTTTTTGTCTGAGACTGGGACTTGAACTTGGTATCTGATGCTTTTGCACATTGGCTAGTGTTCTACTACCTGAGCCATACATCCAACCTCAAGTTTACTGTTTTATTTCTTCTTTCTTTTCTTTTCCTATTTTTTTGTTATTATTAAGGTGATATACACAGAGGTTGCCATTTCATAAGTGAGGTAATGAGTACATTTCTTTTGTGGGCAATATCACTCCTTCTTTCGAAGTTTACTGATTTTTAAAAAACTTTTAATAACATGTAGGTTGCAAGGCTGGGTTCCTGTGGCTCACATGTGTAATCCTAGCTACTTAGGAGCCTGAGAGCTGAGAAAAGTGATCCAAAGCCAGCCCATGTAGGAAAGTCTATGAGACTTATCTCTAATTAAGCACCAAAAAAGCTGGGATTGGAGCTGTAGCTCAAGTGGAAGGGCTCAGGAACAACATCTAGACCTTGTTTCAATCCCCAGCGTGCCCACACGCGCGCGCACACACACACACACACACACACACACACAAAACAAAACAAACAAAAAACATGCATGTTGCCATGTTCTCATGTTACAATTTCCACATTAAGGCTGAATGCTTTCAATCAAGTTAACTGACATGAAGCTAGGGGGCAGATGACCATTTGTTTCACAAATATTTAATGTACCTACCTGGGTATGGACTAGGGGCTTGTCCTCCTGATGACCTCCAGACAATAGGAGAGAAACTAGAAGTAGAAAACTGCAGATTCCCAGGAGCAGAGAGAGAATATAAGGAAGGAAGAAATTCTAAGCCAAGAGGAATGGGGAGAGAAAGAGTACTGTACTTGGCTTTGGAGATAAGTAGGCCTTAGAATGGGGGACTCTGGGAAGAGTGGCTTTGACAAAAGTGCAGAGATGGGGGGATTGGCCTGACTTGTTCAGTCTGATATAGAGAACCAGAGTGTATGGTCCAGCATGGTACACTATAGACTCACTGCCAAATTACATGTTTATGAGTCAATAAAACAAAGGGATTGTAAAATCTATAGCTTAATGTCCTAGTCCAAATATATCTTTACAAATGGAAAAAGCAGTATTTTTTAAAGTAGTAAAACAAATTATCTAGGCAATGACCAAGAAGTATGTGATTGTACCCATGTATCAGAATAATTACATTCAGGGAAATTTTAGATTTCTCTCATAAAGAAAGGAAGCTGAGGTTTAGAACAGGAGCAAATTCAGATCACTGTTACTTACAAATTCCTAAATAGCTGGAGAGCAGAGTTAACTTACTCACCCAACTTCCTGGTATTATTCCCTTGGGCTGACAGATCAGTGTGATTTGCCATATTATAAGAGATCATTCTGTTACCTCTTTTTCAATCTGTTCTCCCTGGTTGTCCTTCTAATATAATGGGACTCCATTAAACTGTCTTGCTGAGCAACAATTTCGTAAAATTACAAGGGAGAGAAGTCCAGTACTAGCTTTCTCAGTAATTTACACCATAAGAACAGCAGCTACAAGCTGAGCTTCTCATCCTTTGTAAATAGGCTACTAAAGCAGTGCATATAGGCTTTTAAAAACTGAGAACAGTGAAGAATAATCTTGATTTAAACACATCTTTACTGTCGGCATTGCATTATAAAATTATAATGCAACGAAATGCGTCCTGCTATATGGGAATAGAACATTTACCAGGGCAACTTGCCAAGATTAAACTGATGGATGTTGGGATGAGAATGTATTTTATGATATGAGAGTTTCAGAGTAGGCTGGGCGCCCATTGCTCATGCCTGTAATCCTAACTACTCAGGAAGCTGAGATCTGAGGATTGTGGTTCAAAGCCAGACTGGGTATGAAAGTCCACGAAAATCTTATTCCAATAAACCACTCAGAAAAATGCAAAAGTGGTGTGTGGCTCAAGTAGTAGAGCACTAGCCTTGAACACAAAGAGGTTCAAAGACAGTGCCCAGTCCCCGAGTTCAAGTCCCAAGACTGGCAAAAACACTTTTTTTCAGAGTAAATCTACTGACCCTTGTCTGACAGATACCAGCCTCTGAACTTAGGAACAAAAGGCAAAGATTTCAACAATGGAGGCAAGTCATAGTTGTCCCTTGGTGTCTTGAGGGGACCAGCCCCAAGATTTCCAAAGTAGAGTGCCAAAATACTCCAGTCTCTTATGTAGAATGGCATAGGATATACATATAATCGATGTACATCCTCCTAACTATAGATAACTTATAATACCTAATATAATAGTGAATGCTGTATAAATAGCATTGCTCTATTTTGCTTAAGGAATAATAACAAAGCAAATCTGTATATATTTAGTACAGATACTGAAATAAGGATACTGGGTCTAAGTAATATCATTTTGTTCTCACAGCCATCTTGGTGTCTTGCTGGGTGATAGAGGCTTTCCACCCAGCTCTGAAATGCCTAGAGCTGAGATAGGCTGTTCTTTAAAATGCAGATGTCATTATGTTTGGCCCCAGGAAAGCTTTGCTATAGAGAATGCTTATCCTTGATTCTTTTCCTATATGGTTTGCTTTGCTTGCCCCCAAGTATTCCTCTATATGGTCTGCTTTTGTTGGGTTGGGTCTCCATCCCAAACATGGGGTATGTGTCTTTAAAAGCTTTGTGCAAGCTACATTTTGGGTTGTAGGTCTTTGAGACAGGAGTCCATCTGCAGTTGCTGGCTTTCTAATAAAGACTCCCAATTTAACATCTCAAGATTGAGGTTCTCTTGCTGGGTGCCTGTGGCTCACCCCTGTAATCCTAGCTATTCAGGAAGCTGAGGTCTGAAGATCACAGTTCAAAGCCAGCCTGGGCAAGAAAGTCCATGAGACTCTTATCTCAAAGTAACTGAATCTTCGAAGTCACTGTATCTCACTGATCTCAGACTTCAAACAATCACAGCTGATATACAAGGATTTCCTGTGTTTAGAGTTTTAAGTATTTCACAACATAAGGCACTTATTAACTCCTTAAATTCTGCCTGACGTGACACTATCCAGTAAATCTTACATTCCCATTTTATAGATAAAGAAGTGAAAACACAGAAAGGTCAACTAAGTCTATGGTCACACAATAAGTTGCAGAGCTAGAATTTAACTAGAATTTAACTCTGTCTCCACAGCAATCTATATCTATATCTATATCTTGCCCTGACCATCTAATTTGACAACTTCCTTCCTGGGCTAGAGGAGCTCTGGCTTTTGGGTAGGATACTACAGAGGAGAAAAATCGACATTTCTTGGTTTTGTTTGTCCTGAGCTTACTGTGGCTATTGATTGAGTTTTCCCTTCCTCTGTCCTCATCTATTTTAGTTTTTGTTCCTAGGCTAGATGGCTTCATCTACCGCACAGAGAAGACAGCTGAGCTTCTGTCTGGACTTCTGCCCGCCCCTGTGAGGGCAGCATAAGTCGCCATCCTTTCTTTATTATCAAGAAGGCAAGTCCTAGCTCTCTCACTCCAACCTAGTGTTTCATGTTCAAGGATATTTCTCCAGGATATAAAATTCCTACAGGCCCACTATCTGGACTTGGGATATTGAAGTTAATTCTTGAGTAGCAGTTACATGTAATAAAAACCAATTGGTGTGTGTTTGTGTGTATTTAGAGCAGTGATGTGAAGACATACCTTATCAGCTGCCATGGAAAAATATTTGAAGGCAGTAGCATTGTTTTGTGGTGCTGCCGCATTCCCTTCTAAATACATCTAGAGAAAAACAAATGAAAAGGACGTATAAACACAAGAATTTGATGGTATGAAAATAATTTAAAACTAGAGGTAACAAGCGGGAAACATGGTGAATGTAGCACTTCTCACCTAAGTATACATTGAAATACTTTTAAGTTATGTGAATTTTACCTCAGTTAAAAAATAAAACCCCATGAATTAAAAAAAAAAAACACAACTAAGGGTACCCTCTACTTCATATAGCTCAGAATGATCTTGTCCAAGAAATGGACCCCATTTGTTTTCTCATGTTTCCGGTGACTACATTATTTGATGTAGCACCTGTGAAAGCTGGGGTCTCACCCCCATGGTTACTAAGGCAACTTGATTGCAGAGGGTCAAGGGCAACACTGGAATGAGGAGAGAGTGGACTCAGAAGGACAGAGAGCATCTTTCTCTAAAGGCCTCAGAGGACATTATTTTAGAGGAGGCATAAGAAAAACCTTGGAAAGAACAGAGCTGTTTCTTTTCCCAGGAGTGTAAGGAAGAGACCCTTGGTTGGTCCGAGACCTGTATCAGTCTTCAATGATCAAATAACCTGGATTTCCTGTTCTGAGCTGGGGTGGTTCACGAGCTCATAGATTTACCTAGTAGAGGAGCCTGGGCCAGGTGCATTTTCTCTGTCTCTGTCTCTGTCTCTGTCTGTCTGTCTGTTTGTCTGTCTATCTGTCTATCTGTCTGTCTTTCTCTCTTTCTTTTTCATCTTTTTTTCCCCATGTTGGTCCTGAGGCTTGAATTCAGGGACTGGCCACTAGCTTTTTGGTGATTAATTGGAAATAAGATTCTCACGGACTTTCCTGCTTGAGCTGGCTTCTAACCATAATCCTTAGATCTCAGTCTTCTGAGTAGCTAGGATTACAGGTGTGAGCCACTGGCCCCTGGCTTCTTTCTTTCTTTTTAAAAAATTATACAAACGAGTTTCAATTCAACTTGCCAGTTTATCAGTACAATGCAGAGGTGCTTACAAGGTTGCTTTTGTGTCTCTGACCCAGCCTGATGCTATGTGGGACTTCTTCCAACTTGTCATCTCAAGAATATGACTCTACTGGGCACCAGTGGCTCATGCCTATAATCCTAGCTACTCAGGAAGCTGAGATATGAGGATTGCTGTCGGATGCTAGCCCAGGCAGGAAAGTCCATGAGACTCTTATCTCTAGTTAACTACCAGAAAACCAGAAGTGGTGCCATGGTCAAAGTGCTAGAGTGCTAGCCTTGAGTGAAAAAGCTCAGGAGCAGTACCTAGACCCTAAGTTCAAGCTCCACGACTAACAAAAAAAGAATACCATCCAGTTTGTACCAAATGCCTCTTGAGCTGCTACTATGAACCAGGCCTATGGACTTGTCATACCACATGCTGAATTCAATCAGCTGGTACCATTCTTAGGTGCTTCCTCTTCCTTCTTTTTTCCCTTGTTCTTTTTCTCCTTCCTTTCCTTTCCTCCCCCACCCTCTGTGTGTGTGTGTGTGTGTGTGTGTGTGTGTGTGTGTGTGTGTGTGTGTGAACTCAAGGCCTCAGATATGCTAAGCAAACAGCTCTGCCTTTGAGCTATATCCTTAGCCTATTAGGTCTTTAAGAAATGAAAAGTATTGATCAACTTAAACATGTACCTTTCCTATAAATGCCATGGCATTTGCACTCCCAGCCTTTGCTGCCTTTAAGAAATAGTATAATGCTTTCTGGAGAGAAAAAGAAAGAAATAGCATTATTGCCAGTCACAAGTTAATTCTATGAAATGACTTATTGAATCAAACTTTATTCTTTCAATATGCATTCAAAAATATCTACAAAATACCTACTTTGTTCAAGGCATGATTCCAAGTACTATTTAAACCAAAAACCTGAAGAGTGGGAGTATATGTATATTTACAGATCACACACACAATTTTAGAATGTGAACACTTATTTCTACCACTTGGATATGCAAGATAGACATAAGGATTTGTAGGGAGAGAGGAACCTTGGTTTCAGTTAAATAGCCTATTATTTTGAAACAGTGGGCTTCTCTGTTAACACTGTATATTTACTTTTACTACAGTTAGCAAAGTCCTAATGTTTATGTAACAGGGTAAGAACAAACACACCTGACTGCCCGGTGAAACCTGCAAAGAACTTTCAATTTCTTCTAAATAAAATAGGAGTTGGGCAAAACCTCTGACTTCATCTAATTTATAACACAAAGTCATATAACAAGTCTAAGATATGTAAGAGCTGACTTTGTCTCTTGCTGCTACATTGTCTAGGCCTCACCCTGATCTTCTAGAAAATCCATCAGAAACTAAATGGAGTAATAAAATAAGGATCAACTCCAGGAAGACAACTTGGAAACACTCTCCAAAGTTACACTTTAGGACAAAACTCTTTTGTTCTTTAAATTCTAAGCTAGGTTAACTGAAGAGGATTTACTACTCAAGGAGAAAATACAGTTTAAGGAAGGTATGTAGGTATGTAGATCTTTCATATGGGAATTCATCCCTGAAATGTTGCCCTCTTATTTGAAAGCCATTCCCGTGTTACTGAGGTCAGGCTGTCATGTGAACAATTACAAATTATATCATGCATCTATTTATCCATCTCTCCCATTCTTCATTTTTCTATTCTGAAAGTCTGCTCTATGCTTGTTGGTAGTATGTTATAGATGTATTATAGATGATTCACAGAGGAACAAGAAGATGGTTCCTACATTTGCTCTTTGACAATGGTGCTGAGGAGAAAGGAATATATGTTGATAACTATAAGACTGTAAGTGATAGGATAAAATGAATGCCCCAAAGAGAAGGGTATTAATTAACAGGAAATTAGAAATTATGATTAACAGGAAATTAATTAGAAATTATGACTGGTTTTCTTTTTACAATTTTTTTTTGCCAGTCCTGGGGCTGAGACTCAGGGCCTACGCTCTTTGCATGAGCTTCTTTTGCTCAAGGCCAGCACTCTACCACTTGAGCCACAATACCATGTGGGCCTTTTTCTGTTTACATGGTACTGAGGAATTGAACCCCAGGCTTCATGCATGCTAGGCAAGCACTCTACCACTAAGCCACATTCCCAGCCCATGCCTTGTTTTCTTTGGAGTGTTTATAGGACTTTTTTTCTTTTTTGAATACTCACAATGTCACCATCTTTGTAATATCTGATCTTGTTTAAGGACACTCAGAAACATGCAACCAATTCAAGTCCCAGAAGCTTCCTGATTGTAGTTCCCATACCCTTGACACTTGTTGTCCATGGTATAAAGAGGTAGGCTAAAGTGAGAGGCCTCACAAATGATGGAGATAAGTCATCAATCACAGAGATCAGTGCAAATCAGGGCAGTATCACAAGCAAGGGAACAGAGATGGGACTTTCAAGGCTGTGTCCAGGAAACTGAAATTAATTTAGTTACCAAAGCAGAATACCCAAAAGCTACAATGCAAAAAAGAGGAGCATTAGCTTTAAAAACTAGTCTAAGGAGTTTTATTTTAGTTGGAAGGAAACAGAAGCTGTTGCAGTTTTATGTACATTAGGGAGTCTCGAAGCTAAAATGTCTAGACCATTCTAAGTTTTAGTTGAATAGGAGAAAGTTACAACAGCAGTATATGATTTGCCAAGTTAGAGAACATTAATATGACAAAATAAAAACCCTCCTTCTGAATGTCTCACATTTACATACTCAGGGTAGTATTGTTGTAAATTTTTAAATATCTCTGTACACCAGAGCTGAATATGTCCCTTCCCTAGTGTGGTATTTATGCAACTTCCATTACATTCAGAGTTTTTTGTCCTCACTCAGATTCTTTTTGTCTGTACTTTCAGGGCATTCTGGCCTGTCTGTTATGGCAGTCTTCCACTGACTTGTGAGATTATTTTGGATTCTCTTCTACTTTAGCAGAGTTAAATGCTTAATATTAAGTATTCACATAATATTTCAAGAATGAATGAATGGATGGATGAATGTTTATGAATCAAAAAAGTGACCTGGATATTCATCTTTATTGGACCTTTCAGATCAAATTGTAGTTATTGAGAATAAAAATCAAGCATGTATTTATCCACCCATCTTTCATGTGGATGCAGTGCTACATTTCACTAAATCTAAGATATACAGTTCTCTTTCTCTTCTTCCCTCCTTCCTATCTCTCTTTTATTTGTGTCCATCCTAGGGCTTGAACTCAGAGCCCGGGTACTGCCCCGAAGCGCTTTTTGCTCAAGGCTAGAGCTGTATCACTTGAGTCATGAGCCACTGGTGCCAAGATTCCCCTCTCTCATTTTAAGCAGGATACTTGTAACTACCAATGACATGCTATAATGTAAGTTAATATTAGCAGTTTTTTTCTTTCTTAGTAGAACATTAAATAAAGGTAGCCTGTTCCATGCATTAAGGGAAGTTTTATTATTTTAACTCCCCCCCTCACATGAGTATGGTTTTTCATTGGTTTATGAAAATCCCAGTTTAATCAGTTTGTAATATGTCCTCTAAAATGACATGCCAAGAAAATGTATTATTCTAAAAACTCTTATGAGCACTTTCTTTTATCTTAGGCTCTGTAAATCATCCTGAAAAAATGGATGAGATTAGCTTTCATTTTAATTGGTGGCAGTGTAGATAAAGCAGTTGTCTTTATATATTAGATATTATTCCTCTTCTTCTATCAGGTATAGTTTAATTCTGCTTTATCCACTGTAATAAAGCAGTTGTCTTTGTATATTTGATATTATTCCTCTTCCTCTGTCAGGTTTCATTTAATTCTGCTTTATCCACTTTAATATTTATATACCCAAATATCCTGCCCTTTCCTAATCCAACTCATTCTGAGCCTGTATATATTTAGAAATGCAAATGAAATGAAAATTTATGTGTGTAGAAAATTCAAGATAATGTAATCAAGAAAAGCACATACAATACTTTTCAGTAATTAAGGAATTAGTCAGGGTTTGGGTAAAAATGTTGCCTGTAATGGCAATGCATGAGAGATTCACCCAGTGAGGAGAAGAGAAAAAGGCCAGATAGTTATTTCTGGATATTTTGGTATTTAATTTGCTGTGCAGAAAACTGCATCATCACATTTCACTTAAAAAAATTTTCAATTGGTCAAATGCTGATTTATTTCCGTTGTAAATTTCATTATATCCCTTTAAGATTCCCTGGAATGATACTATGTAACCCTTAAGTGTCCTGTAACGCTGGTATTTTATTATTAGTCTGATGACTAATATGATGTTTATAGTGAAGATTTCTAAAATTACCTTTTAATGGCAAACTGCAGAGTAAGAGTACAACATGGGAGAATAGGTCTATCTTGAATTGCTAGGATTTTGCTCTATTGGTGATTCTTATATGATCAGATAAAATATTGTCTTGGAGTTTACCACATCTTAAAAGAGCCTTATTTCTTTGGTGGACTGAAACAGCATATGATTGAAGTGGTGGTTTCTGGCTACAAAGCAATATATAATGTTTACCATGCTAGCATATGTTCGTTCAAAGACTCTTACTGAGAACCTGGGATGTGCCAGGTACTCATAAACAAGACACATAGTAGTGAGCATGAGAGACTAGGGCATCCAATGCATTGTGGGGATACAGACAATAAAGACAATAATGTGGGGAGTTACAATATCCTCCCTGAGGGGTGAGATCTAAAAGATGAAGGCTAGATCTGGATCACATCCTTTCCTTTTCCCTTTTCCCTGTGGTCTGTGCTGCCACATAGATAGCAATGGTAACTTGTAAACAGTGACCTCAGTAGACCTGCTTCGTCCACCATGAGAAACTGACTTCTCCATCTCTTCATTCTTCCTGGCCTGTGATGATTTTTGGCCAAAACAATGTGACAGAAGTGACTTGGAGTGCTCAGCTGGACCTCAAGACTCCCTTTGATTGCCATGTATAAAACTAGGCTGCTTGGCTGGAGGAAGAGATGCTCCAGTCATCCTACTTGTCACAAATCATTCCATCACCAATGCCCTCACAAACTAGATTGCTTTGGCAAATGCTCCATTTAAGTGCAGATGAATGAGCAAACCTAACTAGGCTTCATTGAGCCTGGCCCAGACCCTGTTCAGCAGAGCCTTCCCAATATTGTTGACATGCCCAAACCAGGAAATCAAGTGGCTATTGCTTCAAGTCATCTAAACTAGGAAATGGTTAGTTGTGTAGACTAAACTAATCACAAGCCAATCCATTTGACATTTTTTGACTGTAGTCTCAGGACAACTTCTTTAAGTTGAGGGAAGCAGAAAGGACCAGCTTGAGATTGCCTCAAACATTGTTCCAGAATTAAAATTGTTTTCTTGAGATATCTGGACGAGAGGAGCAAGAGCCCTAACCCACTATCAAATCGTTATAGATGAAAGGGCCCTGATTGATCATGCTCTTGCTTGTTGGTTTTTTATAAACAAGGAGGCAGATTTTAGAGCCTGTATGGAAGGGTGAGGCTGAAAGGAAATACAGTTTAATAGAAAGAGCACAAGTTTGAATGCTGAATACTGGAGTTCAAATTCTAATTCCTAACTTACTTCTCAGTTATGGCTCTTGAAGCAATTTACCTTACCTCTAATAGCCTCTGCTTCTCGTTTTGGAAACACTTACCATGAAACCTCTGCAAATGAGCGTCTGGAACCTGACTGGCTGGGGACCTAGTGATGCCCAGCAATGCCTAAGCATTGCCATGAACATCCCTGAAACCCTTCACTACCACCCTGGCTAGTCCTTCGCCCTAATCCAAGGTACCTCTGGAAGCTCCTCTGGTGTTCATAGCGAGTAGGGCTGATTGGAAGTACCAGACTTGGAGGAGGTATCATATTGTACCAAGATTGGCATGTCATCCATACAGCTCATGTTTGGGTGCTTTGACACCCAATCAAATGAAGACCCCTTAGCAGGTTAATTTCTAACACTGAAATAATATTAATTTGGAAATTCTCATTTAAGAAGATCATCTCATATGATTAGTGATTTTTTTAACTACCTAAAAACCTTCAGTTGAGCTATCTTGAGCTGCATATGCTTATTGAAATTGCTCCTTATTTCTAATCACACTTTATGAAATTAACTTTAGCATTTACTTGATGTTTTCTCTATCTCACATAAAACAGAAAACTGGATACCACAGAAATATTCATAAGATAAAATCAAATGAAAAATATTAACAGGTCACTTTTTTATGCAACAGCCCTATAAAGTTTCCATCACTGTCATTGGGATTTTGTTGAAACAGAGTTTGTGTTCTTTGAGACAATGAGCTTCTAGAACATGATAGGAACTGCAAAATCATCTTTTAAAAGGAAACTCAGGGAGCCAGACACGGAAGGCTTACACCTATAATCCTAGCTACTTGGAAGGCTAAGGATCAGTGTTCAAAGCCAGTCCAAGTATACAACTCTAAGAGACTCATATCTCCACTTAACCAGCAAAAGGCTAGAAGTAGTTCTGTGGCTCAAATGGTAGAGCGACAGCCTTGAGGAAGAAAGCTTAGCAAGAGCTTTGAAGCCTTGAGTTCAAGCTCCTGTTATACCAGCACAAAAATTAAAAGAACCCTAGAGATAACCCCTGGTCTGTAGTGACGAGACCCTTGAACCCACAATTAGAATCTACATAAAAGTTTATCCTATGACTCTGGTATTTCACTGTTTATTTGGCCGTTTCTCTCTACTATAAATGTGAATGGTTAATGAATCCTCTAACTTTACTGAGATGCTTTATGGCTAAGAAAAGGAAAGGAAGTTTTGTAAATGTAAAAGCTGTTTGATGTGTTGTTAATTGCAATGAAAAGAATCTCCGCACTGGAGGTGCGGCTTGAGTGATTAGAACAACATCTGTGAGTGGAAAAAAAATATGTTCCCTGATCTAGCCAAATGGGAATGGAGTTGTTCCTTAGCAGAAACTTCCCAGGTGGACTTTTATTCAGCTGACCTGGAAGGAGGGGAATATTTAAGGCCTGTGGGTTGGGGGTGTTTTTCCAACCTAACCATACCCTTACAGTGTGTGGGAGTAGTTATGCCCAAGTGTGGGTTCTCCCTGCCCCAATGGTTCCCTTAGAAGCTCCTGCAATTTTGTACTTGAAGGCAGGTAGGAAAGTTCTCCACTTGGTGAGTTTCCTTCTTCCTCAGAAGCAAGAAAGCAGGGAGGTAGCGATGGGCTGTCCTTGGCAATACTTCTACCTATCCCTGGTTTCCTTTTTCACTGTTCCCAGTCTCCCTCCCTCACCATTTTCCTCTCCACACTATATGACTAAATTTTGAGGTTGACTTACATAGTAATCTTGATCTAGACCTTTCCTCCCAATAAGATGTAATTGTCCAAGAGATACCTAGGAGCAATGATTTTTAAAAATGATTTTAGTACAATATTAATTTAAATTTACTTGGTGTTGATTAACTATAGCATGTTAATCCAGTTTGAGGCAATTGGTGGATTTTGAAAAAAAAGCTGGAAGCTGGGCATAGGTGGCTCATGCCTATAATCCTAGTTATGTAGGAGGCTGAATGAGTATTGTAGTTTGAAGCCAGCCTGGGTAGAAAAGTCTGTGAAGCTCTTATCTCCAATTAACCACACACACAAAAAAAATGAAATGGAGCTGTGGCTTGAGTGGTAGAGCAGTAGTCTTGAGTACACAAGCTCAGGGAAAGTGTCTAGGCCCAGAAGTTCAAGCCCCAGGACCAAAAGGAAAGAAAAAAGCTGGCAAACATTCCTGACTATATTTTTCATTAGAAAATTAGTTGCTATTGGGCAGATGGCTTCCTCAGTAGCAGGACGTTAGCTGCTGGGTATAGAACAATCATGGGCACATGAACCTAGGGGACTTAGCTCTTGGCTTGGCAAAGGTCACACAAATACTGCCCCATTCCCCAAGATAGTATTTCTAGATCCTTGTATGATTTCATATATATCAAAGACAATATTGGATGGTGCTTTTTTTCCTCCTTATAATTAAAACCTAGGCTTTAAAAAATATTTTTTAGGAAGAAATGGAAAAAAAACCCAAATCTTAATATGGCAACTGATTCTCCACATAGGCAAGTGATAGGGGATAAAACAGAAATAAGGCAAAGAGGAGAAAGTGCCTCTTCCCTCCCTTTTCCATTCAATTTGGGGGCATTGCTAATCCCTCCAGAATTCAGAGAACCAAGTCCCTTGTAATTTGCTTGTTTTAAGAATTCAGACTCTTCTGAATACATTACTTGTATCTGAACATCTCCTCTTTCTGCCAAAAATTTATAGTATTGGTATATGTCCCAATCCAAAATCTCACTGTTAGAACTCAAATTTTCAGGCCTCTCAGTGAGTCTCACTTTTTCCACTGGAATACCTTCACTTTTTTCCAACTTGTCAGCAACTGTGAATAGAAACAACCCAGAAAAGAGTTAGAAAACATAACCTGAAAGGGATAACAGTCAACTTAGAGAAAACAGTTGAACTTAGTCTCCTAAAATTGTGGTAAAATGTGGCTGACAGTGAAAACCCATGGGAAAAAGAAATTTTTATTCTTTCAAAAGTTCAAAAAACCTAGCTATTCTTTTCAATTCACAGAAGCATTATCAACATATAGTGAACTCTTCTGAATAAATTGGTCAAGGAGGCTCAAGAAAAGAGATTTTAGAAACGGCTAATTCCATCTGTGCCGACATTTTCGGGAACTGGTAATACAATATAAGAAGAATAACTGTTCCTTAGTTATTGCTTATAGATAGTCTGGAAATAAATATGAAGATAAACATGCTAGAATTTAACAAAGTATGCAGTTTAAAATATTATACATAGTAATTCCAATTTTATTAAGCATATAAAATGATCTTGTTATTTATATATATAGCATCTCAAATTCAAAAGTAATTTATTTTTTCCCTTTCTTTTCTCAGATTCCAGTTGTGGCAAAGATATGGTTCATTTCTAGATTTAAGTGTTATTCTAAATCCAGAAATTAACCAAATAGGCTTTGCCTTATTCATTTCTTGGAAGATTTTTATTTTAAACTCTAGTATAGATTCTGCTTCTGTGCTGTCACAGCTGAAATGTTACATACAAATTTGAAAGTGATTCTAGGCAAGACTGGGGACAAAGCTCAGGTGATAAAGTGCTTCCAGATTTTAAAAGAAAAGACAGAGAGAGAGAAAAAAAGAAAGAAAACAAAGCAAAGAAAGAGATAGAGGGAGGAAGAGGGGAATGAGGGAAGGTGTGAAGGAAGGAGGGAAGGAAGGAATGAAAGAAAGAGAAAGAAGAAAGGATTCCAGGAAACATAGATTAGTCTCATGTTGTGTGTTTTGGAGACGAAGCATAAGGTATTAGAATAGTAATTGCTTGAATTTACTTGGATGCAGTGGTAGATATCTCCAATGTATGTGTCTGTGTTTATTTCATTAAGTACTTTTAACAGCCATTTTACATTGTAAATATGAGGTTTGGAGTAAATGCTTAATATTTATTGGTGTTGCATTTAAAGTTTTTTTGCATTTAAATTTTTTATTTAAACAATGAACATCACAAAAATATGTAAAACAGAAGTGTTTGGAGATAGATTAATAAAAAATAAAAGATGAATACAATCATTTTTGAAGTGTCTCAGAAAGCTGAAACACCACAATGATTAAAAGAAATGTATTAGCAGATGCTAAGAGCATAGAAATCTATAGTACTTTCATAAATTTATGTTGATTAGTATTGATTGGTTAAGGTTGTTTAATCAGTCTGGGTTTTTTGCAGTGATAGGGAATGGAACTCAGGTTTTTGTGTTAGAAAAGTGCTTTACCATTGAGCTACAGCCCCAACCTCATGTCTGTTTCCCTTAAAATAAATTATGGGGATTACTCACTATAATCTGCTACTTTCTTGTAATGATTTAGAGCAACTTCACAATTTTGTAGAACATTGATTCCTGATAAATACCGGTACCCCTAAAAACACAAGAATACATATTGTTAACATTCAGACAATATTGTATTTATAATATTTCTACTTGACTCAAGAATATTTAATTTACAAACCAGAATCATCTGGGACATCATGCTTCCTCCAGCACTTCCAAAGGTATAATATATCAATGCCTAAACAAAAATAAAGCAAAATTATATTGTTTTCAAGTTAGGAACTCAAGTCAACCACTAATTTTCACTCCTACTCTAGCAATGAATCTTTAGCTACTTCAAAATAAATTTCAAATTTCTCTTTTAAGATGGGTGCTATTTATCAAGAATGGCATTATTATTAAGACTGTGGAATTTTTAATAAGGGAATTATGCATGATATTTCCATTCATTTTATTATCATAAAATCCCTAGAAAGTAGATACTATCTGCCTTTAGCTATGAATGTAAAATATGAGACTTTAAGAAACTCCTAGTAGAAAAATGTTAAATTTCTCTGTTGATTGGATGCTTCTAACAATAAAGTAAGTCCCCTAAACAATAGATTCTGCCCAGGCATGGTGGCACATGCCAGTAATCTTAGCATTTGGGAGGCTGAGACAAGAGGATTACAGGTTTTAGTCTAGCTTATCCTATCTTGTGAGATCTTGTCTCGAAACAAAAACAACAAAAGAATATATCTGATTCAAATAAATAAATTTAAATAAACAAATGTTTTATTCCCCCCAAAAGATAATAGAATTGACTTTACCTTGGCTTGATCGTATTCCATTCCTATTCCATAAGAAGACAAAAATCCTAAAGCCTAAAGTACAAATGAAAACATATAGCTAGATATGTCATTGGCTTCACAGTTCTTACCTATGATAAGGAATATTTGAAAGGTCTGATCCATGATAATTTGTATTGTTAATTTATTTGTTAAGTTCCAACAAAATTCTTTTGTTAAAGCTGTGAGAATTTGGGAAAGGTCACAATGGTGGAAGAATTATATAATATATATGAAGATGAGCTAATTCTTACTGTACTTTAGAATGAATAATAATAAAACATTTTAAACCAGTGGTCATTATGTATTTTACTTACTTAGAAACAGTTTTTTACCTGCAATATCTTACAAACTACATTTGAATATTTTATTCATGTTTTTAAATGAAATAGGATTGGTGCAAAATATTCAAGCAGTAAGAAACACATTGAATAAACTGTTACAGTCTAATCCCTGAACAAGTTGAAAGAATAGAAAGTCTTTTAAAGAGAAGCTTCTCTGAAGAAGAAAGAAGGATGGCCAATAGACACATGAAGAAATGTTCAACATCCCTAGCCATAAAAGAAATGCAAATCAAAACAACATTGAGATATCACCTCACTCCAGTTAGAACAGCAAAAATCAAGAACTCTAACAACAACAGATGCTGGAGGGGATGTGGACAGAAAGGAACCTTACTTCATTGTTGGTGGGAATGTAAACTTGTTCAACCACTTTGGAAAGCAGTATGGAGGTTCCTCAAAAGACTTCACATAGATCTCCCCTATGATCCAGCAATCCCACTTTTGGGCATTTACCCAAATGTTTACAAACAAGACCACACTAAAGCTACCAGCACAACTATGTTTATTGCAGCATTATTTACCATAGCTAAGATATGGAACCAACCCAGATGCCCCTCAGTAGATGAATGGATCAAGAAAATGTGGTATATATACACAATGGAATTCTATGCCTCCATCAGAAAGAATGACATTTCCCCATTTGTTAGGAAATGGAAAGGTTTGGAAAAAATTATATTAAGTGAAGTAAGCCAGGCCCAAAGAAACATAGGTCCCATGGTTTCCCTTATTTGCAATATCTAGTATATGTATGAGTCAAGCGGAAAAGGTCAGATAATGTGATGTTAGGAAAATGAACCCTTAAATATGTATTTTAATGTTTTCGTTTCTTTCATGCATGTGTTTCTAACGCATTTATAAGATTATTTCTTTGTTGCTTTGTATGTCCCTCCCCCACAGTGTAATCCCCGCTTTCACTATATTTGATGTCAGTATAACATGTGGAGGAGATGGGGACAAACAAGTCGTTTAAGGATTCAGGTGGACCTGTTGCAACAATGAGAAGTACAAAATGTCATGTCAAAACCAGCTTTACAATGTCGGTGTGGGGGGGGAGGAGGGTATAATTGGGTGGGGGGAGGGGGGAGGCTGGGAAGGGAGGTGAAGGGTAAACAAAGGAGGAGGCTGCAATGCTTGGTAAGAAATGTATCCATTATCCTGCCCATGTAATTGTAGCCCCTCTGTACAGTATGTTCTCAAATAAAATAAAATTAAATTAAAAAAAAAAAGAATAGAAAGTCTTAGATTGTATTCCTCCCTCCCCAGCCCCCCCCTCCCCCCGCAACAGACATAAACCTTTCAAAAGATCTCCAGAAACCATTTAAGTTGTAGTGAGCCACCAAGCTGAAAATAGAGATGATGAAGCCTGGTAGAAGGTTGCCAACTTCTGATGGCTTGACCTACAATTTCTCAGCTTTGGGATGGTGTGAAAGCAATATGTGTTCAGTAGAAATTGAACTTCAACGCTTAAATTTCCAGCTTTTTCTTGGTTAGTGGCATGGGATTGAACACTTTCTGAGGATGCTGGGCAGTGACAGGTTCCCAGTTAGCCAATGAGATCACAGGTCAACTACTGACACCCGACATGTCCTGTGTTGCAGATTTACAATGTTTGACAAGTCTATGAAATGGATTTTGCCATTTGGTGAGTTTATTGGGACATACTATCTCACATTTATGTCTCCCAGCATGCTTTTACTGTGAGCTATTCTCAGTTCTAGAGACGACTGAAATAGTTTCTAGGCTTTATGCCTCACCTCTGCATTCTACAACTCTCCATTATTATTACCTCTCGCTATCTACCAGTATCAGGCTCACATTTCCATTTCTTCATCTGGTTCATAAGAACATTACAGGAGACATGTAAAATGTCTAAAATCTAAATATGCATCAAGGTGTGGTAATTCAATCACCTCAAAAAATGGGTAATTTTTTAAAGTTTTAATTGCAATTTTGCAAGGCCAAACACTCTTTTCTGTCTTTTCGCCTCTCTCTGCATCTCTGTCTCAATCTCTCTTTATGGTACTGAAGATTAACTCAGGGCCTTGAGCTTCCCCAAATGAGCAATGCCCTCCATCCATTTGCTGTATAGTTTTTGCTCCTTCCATAGGGTCTCTTATTAACTGCCTGGACTGGCCTCAGTTGGCAATCTTCTCACCTCTACTTCTCAAATAGCTGTGATTACAGATGTACACTACCATACCGGGCCTGTGTTACTTTTTAAATTATGAAACTGCAGAGTTCTGTTTCCAAAAGCATAATGTCTCTAACATAGTTTATAAGTACAGTTCATATATCAAAAATTAAAAACAAAACAAAAAACTTCTGTGATTCTGAAAAGTCCTCTTTAGTTGTCAAGGTTTCCTCTTTAGGGAACTTACCTCACAATTGTTTTGTAAATGGAAGACGTCTGAATTTTGGTACTCCTGTAACCCTTGCAATGTATATTTAAAATGATTAAATTGGCTCCTTTCAGGGACATCTCCAGCCAATTTTAGATTATTTTTCAAAATTTTGTTGCAACTCCCAGCAGTTTTTTTCCCCTTCTGCTCAATTTAGAATCTAGTTCACTGATGCAGAAACTTTGACAGTAAACAAATACAATGACCTTCATGTAAGAAAATGAAGGTGCAATTCTATTCAATTTAGGCCTGTATTTTAGAGCCACTTACAACCAACAGTATCATTGTGTACAGCCTAGCCTGCTCTTTTGGTCTGATCCTCCTGGAAAAATACATGAGCTCATAAAGTTATGAAGAGGCTTGTGTGGGAATTAAATTAACATTCTGTGACAGTGAAGGGGAGTGTTTCTGTATAAAGCCCACTCCAAAGAGTAAGGACTAAAATAATGATTTTTATCAGCCTTGAATAATCAAAGGCTGGGCTTCCTTTCTCTTTAGTGTAAAAATAACATGGAGTGACTTTGAGTTAATTCTCGGAGGAGGGGGAGTTCAACTTTACTTTATTCTTGGTATTTCTTTTAATTCTGCTTAAAGCATGCCTGGACATTCCAGAAAGTCAAAAGTTGTCACGAGCTGTCCTGTGGTAAAATACACCAATTATTGTCAGCACAGACCTATTCTTTTATATGTCATGTATTGTCATGTAACAATTTCACATTCTTTGGCTTTGTTTGTTTGTTTGTTTTTGGACTCAGTCTTTTTCTGAGAAAAGGACAAGATAAAACAAAGATGGATTCTAGAATGATTAAGTTTTCATCCAGGAAAGAGAAACATGATGAATTGAAAGAGAAGCTGCAGAATAGTGATGACATCAAGGACATTTTTGTGGTTTTTTAATGGTCAAACTCTGCAAATTGGATTGTTTATAAGACTCAGATACTGAACTCAACCACTTTGGCATGGCTTTTAAGGAAGTGTTACGGTGGCTGGGGTTGCATGGGAAGAGTTAAGTATAAAGGATGTCTCACTGTACTTCAAGGTAAATTATTCAGGTTCTATAGTAACAATTTCAAAATTAAATATTCCTTTTGCTTTTTTGTGAAAAGGATTATTAATGGAGAAAAAAAGATGAAGCAATTTTCCTTTAATTATTGTATGAGGCTTGAAAGCTCCTGTGATCATTACTTTTAGTTCAAATTGAGTTCCAAAGAAAAGCATGAAGGAACTCTAACGAGCAACTCAGACACTGTCTGTACTCTAAATACAAAAAAGCATCAGCGTCAAGCAGTGCTTTACACAGGTAACTGTAGACTGATCAAAGTGATGATTAAGTTGATATGAAAAACATTTTTTCACTAGTAGCATAGTGCTAATAACTATAGCCCTACCACAATTCATACCTCCATAATTTGATTTTTGGATATAAAAGAAGAATATATAGAATCTTTGTCATTGAGACATGATTATTCTAGAATCCTAAAACACAATAAAACATGGAGTTAAGGGATATAAATCAAGGGACTCAAATGGGGAAGGAGAAGTCAAATTATTGTTATTTGCATATGACATGATCCTAGTTTTAAAAAAAACCTAAATATTCTAACCAAAACCCCTCCTAAATAAGCCAGTTACCAGTAGCTCACACCTGTAATTCTAGCTACTCAGGGGGCTGAGATCTGAGATCACAATTTGATGCCAACCTTACAGGAAAATCTGTGAGACTCTTATCTCCAATTAACTACCAAAAAACTGGAAGTAAACCTGTGTGTCAAGAGGTAGAATGTTAGCCTTCAGCAATAAGGCTTAGGAACAGCACCCAGGCCTTGGCTTCTTCAAGCCCCTGGATGGCACAAGAAAAAATAAATAAAAGAGAGAAAAGAAAACTCCTAGATTTGATAAACACTTTTGATAGCAGAATAAAAAATCGACATATAAAAAGCAGTAGCTTTTCTATACACTGACAATGAACAAGCTGAGAGAGAAATCAAGAAAATTCCAGGGTGGGAGACATGATTCAGTTGCTAGAGCACTAGTCAATGAGTGAAAGTGTTAGGTACTGAGTTCGAGTTCTAATCTTGGGCCAAAAGAAAAAAGAATTTCATTCACAATAACCTTAAAAAATTAAGTTAAATATTTTTTTTTGTCAGTTGTGGGGCTTGAACTCTGGGCTCAAGACTAATGCTCTACCACTTGAGCCACAGCGCCACTTCTGGCTTTTTCCATTTATGTGGTGCTAAGGAATCGAACCCAGGGCCTCATGCATGCAAGGTAAGCACTCTACCACTGAGCCACCTTCCCAGCCCTTAAATACATTTTAAATAAATAAAAGTAAGTTAAATAGCAAAGTAGTACATATGCATGAATAGAAAGACCATTTAGAGAGAAGAAAACAATATAAAACTACTTAAAAAAAGGAATAGAGCCAGGCACAGGTGGCTCACACCTGTGAGCTACTTAGAATGCTGAGATCTGAGGATCATGGTTTGAAACCAGTCCAGGCAGAAAAGTTAATGATACTCTTGTCCTCAATAAATTATTCAGAAAAAATCTGGAAGTGGCCATGTGGCTCAAATGATACTATGAAGAGGCTCAGGGACAGCACCCAGGCTCTGAGTTCAAGCCCCAGGACTGGCAAAAAATAATATAAAAATAGCCAAAATAGTGTCACCACTTGGAGATTACCATTACTGGTTTGAATTTTCTTAAGGGTAATAAAATATAAATGACCTATTCCTTGATTCTTTTTGTAGTACTCTACCTTGAACCATATACTGAGATCTGTTTCTTGATTTTTTTTTAAGTAAATGAGTTTTAATTTCCTGCCTGGAAAATTAATGGACAAATCTCTTATTGAGAACAGTTTATCTATATGAAGAAAAGAATGAGTTTCTTATTTCTCAATTTTTGCCTCCTAAATGAGAACTAGAAAATTGAAAAGTTACAAGTGAACTATCTATATCCAACCTGGTAAACACAGTAACTTACAGGACATCTTCCAGATTATGAGAGCTTGAAATCTCCTCAATTCCCACCATTTCATTGAAGACTACTCTACTAATAGTTACTATTACAGATTCTTTCAAATCATCTTACTGGGATATTTTCATAATGTAAATTGTTTTTGTTGCCCTTCACAGAATTTCCTTCAGTTTATTTTGCTACATGAACCAGTCAAGGTATGAAAAGAAGTAATTAGGCCTCTTTTCCTCCATCCAGCTTCTCTTTGTATAGTAGTCTAAAATTGCATTCCTCCCTTCATGTTCTCAAGGACACTTTATAAGATGAATTGTGGCATTGGTTTTCTTTGTTAATTTGTGTATTCTTATTAGTTCTCTGACATCCCATCATCATCTGTAATGCATCAGAACTTTGTTTTCCTGTGCATGTGTTCCTGTCCTAGCTATACTTCTGGCTTTTCGGTGGTTAATTGGAGATAAGAGTTTCATGGAGTTTCCTGCCTAGGTTGGCTTTGAACTGTGATCCTCAGATCTCAGCTTCCAGAGTAGCTAGGATTACAGGCGCAAGCCACTAATACCTGGCTATTAGTACTTCTGATTTATTTTTCTCTCCCCACTTCAGAGATGTAGTATCCTCTGTATCTCTCCAGCCCTGCAACTCTCTCCTATTCTTGCTCATTTCAATTTCTAGCTTCTTTAGTTGCATTTTTTTTTAATTTTTATTCTATTGTAATGATGCTGTACAGAGGGGTACAGTTACAAGAGCTAGATAATGAGCACATTTCTTGTCGAGCATTGTTGCCCCCTCCTTTGTTTTTATCCTACTAACCCTTCCCTGCCCCACCTCCCTCACTCCTGTCCCCCAAAGTTATCAAGTTTATTTCCAGCATAGTATCTTGTGATCCTTGTTGCAATGGGTCATCCTGTGTCCTTGTTTCAGCATTTTGTTATTCCCCTTCCCCTCGCCAAGTTAGATAAATGTATATACAAGACGCAAGGCACCAAAATCAAATGCTTAGGTGCATTGCACTTCTGTTGTGCTATTGTCCTTATGCTTTCCAACAGTGCCAGCAGGATCCCTATATTAGACTAGCACAAATATCAGGAGAAGGAAAGTGGTCACCTGGGCAGCACTATTAAGCTTGAATCAATGTGGCCTGTGGCCAACCTGGTCTCAGGACTTAGCCATTGAACTAAGTACTGTTTGTGGCATAAAATCTCCTTCACTCTTTCTTTTTAATACAAGGAACTCAATCAACTGTAAGAGGAGTTGCTATTGGAAACATTTTTCTATAGTGTTCACAGGAATAATAGTAGAAATGTAGTCAAATCCAGCTATAGAGCTGCAACAGGGTAGGTGAGGGTTCTAGATGTTAACCTTACATTTGCATATCATGGAGAGTTTGAGAAGAGTCTTGAGTGAGGAATGAGGATGTCCAGGTGGTCAGGGAGCGCAGAGGATGGCTTAGGCAGAGGATTTTTTTTTTAAACCATCAAATATAATGTTGCAGTGTTCCAATAAATAGCAGGGCTGGATTTCGCATAGTAGACCACTGTTAGCCATTTGGATTAATTTTATCTTACCTACACTCTGTCTTCTGGTCCCTCACAAACTAGACACACACCTATTACACAGATAACTTCATTTTTTTAATAGACAAAAGAAAATGAAATGCAGAAAGAACAAGTCAAGCCAGATAAGGTGGCACAAGCCAGAAATCCTCGTTATGCAGAAGGCATATGTAGGAAGAGCAAAGTCTGTCCCTGGCATTAACCTTGCCTTCTGTATAAAATGTAACTATGTCAAGAATCCAGAGCTCTCAAATGAGCCCTTAGGGTCTCTCACCTTAGGGTGGATTGGAGAGCAGTTCTCTTTTTAAAAAAATAAATTTTATTTTTTAATTGAAAAGGTGATGTGTTGGGGGGTTACAGTTACCTAGGTAAGACAATAAGTACATTTGTTTTTAATTATCATTACCCCATCGTTTTTTTTTGTTTTGTGTGTGTGTTGGGTGGGGGTGGAGGGGTTGCAGGGTTTGAACTCTGGGCCTGGAAGCTGTCCCTCAGCTCTTCAGCTCAAGGTGAGCGCTCTACCACTTGAGCCACAGCACCACTTCCGGTTTCCTGAGTGCTTTATTGGAGGTAAGAGTCTCACGAACTGCTCCTGCCTGGGCTGTCTTTGGACCGCAATCCTCAGATCTCAGCCTCCTGAGTAGCTAGGATTACAGGCATGAGCCACCAGCGCCTGGCTCTACCCCATCTTTCTATATCTCCTGCTTACCCCTCCCTATCCCCCCCCCCCCGCCCGACCCCCAAATTGTAATGTTCATATCCCACATAGTGTCAAGTGAGTATCAATGTGGCTCATCCTTTGTTCTGATGTTTCTGTGATTCCCTTTCCTTTCCACATATTGCATTGTCTATTATGTAAAACACGAGGTACAAAAGCTAAGAGAAATGAGGAAAGGAAAAAAAACAATAACAGAGAAAAAAGAATGAATTATATACCGGGTCTAATGAGAGGCTCTTGTTTCCATGAGTTGGGGTTCATATTAATATGCTTCATTATATATAGTTCTTGACACTAAGCAAGTGGGTTCTTGAGATCCCTTGTTAAGAGTATCTTCTACATATTCTAGTTCTTACAAATGAGGGAGATCATGAGACCTGCTTTTCTTTGGGTCTGGCTTACTTCACTTAATATAATTTTCCCCAAACTTTTCATTTCCTTATGAATGGAACAACAATGCTGGAGGAATTTCAATACTAAACCTCAAACTCTATTACAAAGACATAGTACTCAAAACAGCTTGGTATTGGCACAAGAACAGGCCTGAGGACCAATGGAATAGATTCGAAGACTCAGAAATGAACCCACAGACCTATGGCCACCTAATCTTTGACAAGGGAGCAAAAAAAAAAAAAATAGGATGGAAGAAAGACAGCCTCTTCAATAAATGGGGCTGGCAGAATTGGCTAAACAGGTATAGAAAACTAAAGTTAGGTCCTTATTTATCACCCTGTACCAGAATCAACTCCAAATGGAGCAGTTCTGTTCCTTAAAGTCATCCGTTTGGAATAAGGTACCAGGGGTCCTGCAGCATTACTGACCTGACACTACTATGTCTATGTGCATATGACCACATTACCACAGCCTAGCTAGCTCTGGGGTCTGCAGTAGTGTGGGAACACTATTGTAAAACTTCTTTTATGTGTTATTGTTCTTTTGTTATTTCAGGATGGAGCTATTTAAGGTTTTGTTTTCTTTCAAAACTCACGTTTTGGGCTTTGTATGATCCTTCTTTAGCCAGGGACTCATATAATTGGATAGCTGCTGTTATGTTTTGCATGCCAAAATTTCCAAATAGCAAAGCATCAGCCATTTTCTCCATTGCTTTCAAATTTCCCATGTCAGCTGCTTTGGCAAAAAGCATGTAGGCTCTGTTTCAAGAATATAATGTCAAAAGGGTGATTTACAAAAATGAAATTTTCTGCTCCTTCCTTTATGTGACTTCTTTCTAATAAGTAATAGTACCCTGTTGTCACAATGCAGCTGAGCTGAAGTCTATTATACCTGTAGATTTGTTGATTTATTTTACCTTTAGATCAATCTAAGGTTATAATTTCAAATACATTTAACAAATAATAAAGCTACTAATAATGAGAAATACATAAGATATGTCATCCTTAAGCTTTATGTGGTAAGTAAAGTGAAAACTCAAAGCAGTCATCCTAAGATAGCAAATTCTTCCATGCCCATCTCCATTATTTATAGATATTTGTTTTGTAAAGCAACTTCTGAAAATATGAGAATACTCAAAATTTAAATGCTGCATATGGGAGTTTATCTCATGCAAATAATGAGATACTTACATTTCTTAAAGCAACACTTCTCTTCAATACAGCAAAGCCAGCTTACTTGGAAAATCAACACCCAAACAAAAGTTCAATCGATAGGACTCTACAGTTTTGTTGTTTGGAATCATATTCTGGCTCCACCAGTTAATAGTTGGAAATTTTCAGTCAAGTTACCTAGCCTCTTTGTGCCTCTTTCATCTATGAAATGAGGATAACAGGACACTTATTCTGTAGGGTTGCTGTAAAGATTAATTGAGATAATCTTGGCATCATGCCTGGTAAGTGTAAACCCTCAATAAATTTAGCTATTACTATTAGAACCAAAGTTTTACAACTTAATAATTTCTCCTTAATTAGGTAGTAATGGTGTGAAATTTTAGTGGTTGAAAATATAGTTACTGTAGGATTGCCTGACACTGCATATTCTGAACTTCAGCCCAAATCACCTGGACTTTCTGTGTGTGACAAGTAGTGATGAAGAATCTCACAGGTCAAAATGTGTTAAGAGAGAGAGAGAGTACTTCGGGATGTACTTTTACTTTTATAAGTTCCTTTTTTTGTTAGTACCAAGTCTAGAGATCATTAACCTCTATATTCATGTATTTGACTCAAATATAAGAAAATGTACGGGTACACCCCCTCCACATCATTGTTTCCAATTAAGAATGATCAGGCAATTTTGTGTAGTGTCTTTAATGGTGAGAAAAGAAGCTGCTCCTTTACAAAGACTGGTGCAGAACAAGTTGGGCCAAAAAGGCCTCAGAAAGCCCCTCAACGAAGGAAGCAGTAGAGGTCAGCATGTCAAAAATAGAGGATTGGTATTCTAGTAGAACAGAAAATGGCAGACAACTAGAGTCAGGAGGGCAAGAAAGAACTTATCCAGGATAAAGCAAGCTTAGCATCTTGAGGATGGGGCAAACAAGGAAGAAGGTCTCAAAAAACTGATACCTAGGATAGGTAGCAGAAGGATAGGCTGACATTGGGATACAAATCCACTTGAATGGCTTTTATCACAAGGCTTGCTGTTGTAACTTATCTAGTCTGCAGGAATGAGAAGACTCCAACAGGGACCAAGATGTAGAAACCTGATATGGATTGTAGAAGCATTCCATTGTATATCTCATCTGTCCAAGGAACAGCAACAGGCCACAAAGCCAAGCTCTATAGGTTTGTGGATTCTGTGGACACAGTTAGGTACCTGGCTTCCCAGTCAGGGAAATCCAAAGTATAAAACAGATGCTACACATAGGACAAGTTGCTTCTGGTTAGGCAAGATTAAGTTCCACATGCAATCCTCAAAAGGGAAAAAGTAGAAGGAACTAGACAGCAGGAATAGATCTGGACAATAATATTCAGTTAGCTATCTGTATGATCACCAAAGCAATTGGGTGTTAAGTGGGTATTGGAGGGAGAAGGGTCTAAACATTCCTCCAACACAGATCAGCAGCGTATCTGAAAACACTGATGTGGAATAATTCTAAATGAGGGACCAACAATGGCTGTCACTGAGATTTCCTGACTCCCTCAGACAAATTTGTGTCTCTCTTGATAAATGCTTGCATGATAAGTGTACTTGTGTGTGTGTGTGTGTGTGTGTGTGTGTGTGTGTGTGTGTGTGATTTCTGAGAATTGAACTCAAAACCTTGAGCTTGCCAGGCAAGCATTAGATATTTTAGTGGCACTTCCAGTCAATATGTATATTTTTAACAATACTGATGCTTTCAACAATGCTACCTATTTATACATAAATAGATGAATGAATGATTAAACAAATGATCAAATGATTCCAGAATGTGGGTAAGCTCAAAGCACGAGTGCCATTTCCATGGGAAGGTGCAAAGCATGAGAAGATAGAGGGATTCCCTTCTAGTCAGCAAGGTATACATTAAATTTCTCTTCACCTTCCTGAATCTTGAACAAGACAATAGAGGTGATTGGCTGAAGGAGAACATGGGCTATTCTGACAGCATAAAGGATTTGCCCAGCTTCCTCACAAACTCCCAGTATGTCTTGTGATTAGCAAATTTGGTTTTAGTTCTCCACTGCTGTTAACTCAAAAGCATCAGGTGACTCAGGCATTAGATATCCTCTACTGCTATGTAAAACAGCTACTCTTCTGTCACTCCTAAGCAAGGAATAGATTAAGACAATCTGGGCAAGAATAGCCTGGAATAAAGTCCTTAAATTTAAAGGCTGGTTTGCTGTTTGGACTGGGTTTTGTTCCAGTCCAACCTTTAAGCAAAGGCTAAGAGAATCATTAAGCTAGATAAATAATTCTCTGTTTTCACTTACTAAGTGAATTCCTTAGTAAGATAAATTCCATATTAGGATAGGTTGTATTTTAGGGGTCTGATTTTTACCTGTCCTTATCAAGACAGTCATCAGGGACGCTTAGCAGGAGACCAAAATCGTGCTGGGAGTATTTCCTTTGTTCTTGCAAAGAGTTTATGAATCACCTTCTCCTAAGGAAAGGAACAACTTTCTCATCTCTCTCTTCTTGTCACTTTGGAAGAATTACAGAATCTTTTTCCCTCTCCGTTTCCTCATTTGGTTGGGGGATAATAATCCATGCTTCACAGGAGCATGATGAGCACTGAGTAATATCGAACTTAGCCAGTAGAAAGTGATCATGAACAACCCTCATCTTCTATACTCCTGCACTTTCCTCAGAGGCTTCAGGTTTTGACACCTTTGTAAAGACACAGGCAACAAAGAGGAAGAATGGGTGTGGAAGACCACAGCTTATTCACCTCCTTGCTGTGTATCTATGTTTGTCTCACTGTAAGAATATTAGCTTTCTGTTTCCCATTTTTTAAACAGGCTAGGTGTAGTATTTCTTGCCTCATAAGATTCATCTGGAGAGAACACAGAAACACATGAAAAAGCTCCGACAATCATAAGGTACTGTACAAACACTCAGGAAGAATAAAACATGCTAAACCAGCAACTGTTCTAGTTCAAATAACACATTTAAAATATCTAATTAATTAAAGCCAACATAGTATTTTGGCTTGAATGCTCATGAGGATCAGAACCTTAATTCTCCATTTCACTTAAAGGTACCTGAGCCAAATAATCCTCCTGCTTAGGGTAATGCTTTTTGAGACTCTTTAAACACCATTTGATCCTTCTAAAAGCAAAACTTATGGGCAGATAAGCTTATTTGTTGTTCTAATGAGCTTAATGATGAATTAGATTCTAGAATGCCCTTTTTTTTTTTTATTAACGTGAGTATTAACTTGGCTACTTACTCTGCTTTATGCTTTTGGCCTTTAGATTCCTGGAGAATCTTGATGCCCATGTTAAATAGCTCATCTCCTTGATCTGTGAAGTTTTTCTTTGCTTGCTTTTTTACTATATGGGCAAACAAGGAAAAGAAAAACAATATTGCTTCTTTATTTTACTTTTTTTTTTTGTTGTTGTTGGTCATGGGGCTTGAACTCTGGGCCTGGGCACTGTCCCTACCCTCTTCAGTTCCAGGCGAGTGCTCTACCGCTTGAGCCACAGCACCACTTCCAGTTTTCTAGTGGTTTATTGGAGATAAGAGTCTCACACTTTCCTACCCTGGCTGACTTTGAACCATGATCCTCAGATCTCAGCCTTTTGAGTAGCTAGGAATACAGGGATGAGCCACCATTGCATGGCAAATTTTATTTATTTTTAGAATATTTTAAATTTCAAAAAGTTTGCTTAGTATTATTCTCTAAGTTAAGGACACTGGTAGGTCAAAAGGGAGAACCTGCCTAAAAATGTCACTTGTTATTTTGTGAAAGGATCTAGACAATGGGGAACTAAGTTTCTGATGGCAGGAGGGAAAGTGGTGTTCACGGGGTATGTAAGGTTCTGTAAACAGAAAGCTGGGGATTTCTGGATCCTGTCTATAAATCTCAGAGCCATGATATATAGTTGAAGAGAACAAAAGGACTAGGCAACAAGCATTTCTAAGATGACCTAGCATTGTGCACCTAGAATCAGTATATTCTTGGGAGAAAGACTGCTAATTATAACTTGCCTTATAGACTGAGAGCTAAGAAGTCTGTTTTATGGGACTTAAGGAAAATAAGATGCAATCTTACCCACTACAGTAGTATCACTGAATCATTTCTACAGCACTTCATAACTCTTAGATCATTGTCACCAGTTTATTAACTAGAAAAGCAGGTTGGAGGAAGAGTCAAATTTGCAGCTACTCCTCACACTCTAACAGACACACACACACACACACACACACACACACACACACACACACATACACACACACACACAGCCTTTCACAACATCTCAATATTTATTCAAGTCCATTTCAGTATCAGTGAAATCTCTGATTAGGAAGACAGCACCAGAAATCATTTCAAAGGAAGGGCATTTGGGATTTGATGCTTCATTAACAAGACCATAAAGAACTTTTAAATGGCTCTTATTTTTTTTCTTCCTGACAAGCTATCAGAGTTGTCTCATTTCATTTTTTAAATTTAATTTTTATTGTTATCATAGAGGAGTTGTACAGAGGGGGTTACCATTTCATAAGTCAGGTAATGAAAACATTTCTTTTCTTTATTTTTGGACAATGTCATCCTTTCCTTCACTTTCCTCCTCCTGTCTTTGTCCACAAGCTACATAGCTCATTTTCCCATAGTGTATACTGAATATACTGCATTTTTTCACTCTTCCTCTCACCCTTTTCCCCCTACCTAAAAAAAAAAAAACAAAGCAAAACCAAACACCACAACCATTTTATTATTTAATTAAAAAATCAACTTAAAAGCCAGTTTAAAATTATTTTGAGTGCTTCACATTAGTTAATCAATTTAGAAATACATGATATTTTAGCATATAATTTTTGCTCTGAGTTATATATTATCTATACTCATGATTAAAACGTGAGGAATAATGGGAAAAGCCTACTAATCTGTGTATACAATCACAGTTGCTCTCATTAACACGCTTTCAAAGCATAAGAATAAATTTTGAAAGCTTGACTCTGCATGCACATAAATATAAAATGGTTTACCATTGCAAATTTTTTCCCATAGCTTTTGCTTTTATTTGTAATTCTTTTTTGGCTCCCTAAAATGTATTGAGCTGTACAAATTTTCTTCTTAGAAGAAAGTTCAATTATGAGATAAAGTTATCTTGATGATGCTTTCATTTTCTTCTTAAGGTTTGAAGGTTTTGAAACTTCAGGGAATGTAGAGTAAGGAAATGTCTTGAGATTCCAGATTTGATGTGAGGTAATCATAGTGGCTGGAGAGACTGATGCAGCCTCAAAGCTGTATTAGAGCAGGACATCATGGGACCACTCAAATAGACAAGATACTGAAACCAGTTTTTGACCCTAGACCTCCAAAGTATGAATTGAGTCCAGCTTAGCGCCAAATAAAGAGATCTGATGAGGGGCAGAGAATGAAGATTCATTATATGGCACACATAGAAAGATAGTTCTTCAATACATCTTTGGCAATCTTCAGATGTCTTGAAAAGGAGAGTTAAATAGGAAGAACTGGGGGAAGGCTGAGGGAGAAGAAATGCATGCTTAAAGCAGTCCTAGAGACATGCATGTACCCAGAGACAAATAGCTGACAATCTATTGTCTAGGACTGGGCAGGTGATCTGCTGCTTCCTGGCTTGGCTTCTAAGACAGTTTCAAAGTGACTGAGGCATGGAGAGAGAGTAGGAAGGAAGACTAGATGTCATTGTTAGGAGAAAGAGAATGAATTGAGTGGTAGGAAGCTAGCGCTCATTGAAGACAGGTATTTTACAGTTCAAAATCATGTTGGTGAGAAAGCTCTGACTGTGACTAACAAGTGGCAGATGAGAAATGGAGACAAGGAGGATTGTAAATGTTAAGGTCTAGGATATAAGGCAATATCTTCAATAGGCTATTTCATATCCAGGGTGGCTAGTAGTGGTCACTTTAGTAGTCATTCACTGAGCAATGTAGCACAGACCTTGTGATTATAAGAAGAGGCATTTTTCTATTGCAATCCACTCTTCAAAGGTCTAACTACTAAACCTCTAGCTTTGCTCTGTTCTTTTTTGTCATAACCTTAAAATCTAAAATTTAACATTCAAAGTAAAACTACTCTCTAACACAACTAGAAAGATGAGAGAAAAATAATGGATTTTTTTCCACCTCAAGTTAAATATATTTACAGCATGAAGTACATAAAGGATCACTGAGAATGAAAAGAATTGATAGTTGGGTCGGTAGCTCACACCTGTAATCCTGTAAAAGGTATTTTAAAAGCTGCTTCTGAGCCGGGCGCTAGTGGCTCACGCCTGTAATCCTAGCTACTCAGGAGGCTGAGATCTGAGGATTGCGGTTCAAAGCCAGCCCGGGCAGGAAAGACCGTGAGACTCCTATCTCCAATAAACCACCAGAAAACCGGAAGTGGCGCTGTAGCTCAAGTGGTAGAGCGCTCGCCTTGAGCTGAAGAGCTGAGGGACAGCGCCCAGGCCCAGAGTTCAAGCCCCACAACCGACAAAAAAAAAAAAAAAAAAAAAAAAAAAAAAAAAGCTGCTTCTGCTAGGCCCATGAATTAAAGAAACGCAGGATAAATACCGGGGCACCCAGCCCCCACCTTCCATCTGAGCTGTTCCCTTGTACAGTCACTTTGCAATCACTCTGGGCTCCAGGAAAGATAGGATTTGACACACATAAGCATCTTGTGACAAAAGTCAAAGTGTCCCTTAGATAGTCATTGTCAATATCTGAACCTTCAAGAAAAGCTAAACATAGCTAAAGATGTATTGAAGTCTACCACATAATCTCCTTTCTCTGTCCTTCATCAATTGTCTTTATTTGTCCAGACCTGAAATGTGGGACTTCTAGAGTTTGGGCCTAATGTTTAAAAACCTAATTTCAGTTCCAGTTACTCTGAAGAAAAAGAGGAAGAGGAAGAAGGCTTAAGGCCAGCACCGGCAAGAGAAGTTAGCAAGACCTATCCCAATCAACAGGTGGCTTGGGGTGTGCTTGTCATCCCTACTATACTGGAGTTATAAATAGGAGGATTGCAGCCTAAGTCAGCCTGGGGAAATAAACAGGAGATAGCTAAAAAACAAAAACAAAACAAAAACAAAGCAAAGCAGAAATCCAGTAAAAGCCGGGGGCGTGGCTCAAGCACTAGCATACCTACCTAGCAAGCAGGAGGCCCTGAGTTCAAAATCTCAATATTGTTGAAATAATTAAAAGGGTTGACAAATGATCAAGGAGATGAATATTTTAGAGGCTTATTAAACATCAGATAAAAAGGCAAAGTCTTTCCCCTTGCAGCAAATCTTGCCTATACAGATCACCAAGTCCTTCTCACCTAATTTCTATTGCATTCAACATAAAACATCTTCAGCTTCCAATGTTTAGCATATTGCCTAAAAAGAGCTCCTCATATTTACCCTTATGTGTGCCAAGAAGATACAATATAAGGAGAGAGAGAGACTAACGATCCATTACTAAAAATAACATTCCATCCAAGAAAGAATGATTCAGCAAACCCTTCAGTTAACAATGTGATCAACTCAAATACACCCGAGTTAAACACAGATATTTTTTAAACAATCAAGTGCATTTTCATCATCTCCAATTCACTACTGTCATATGTAGATAAGCCATATTATCAGTAGAAAAAAATAATCTGACTTCTTCAAATATTTACCATAAAAAATTTAATAGGGATCCTGACTAAAGATATTGAATCTACTGCCTAAAAACTTAATTTAGCAAAAAAAAAGAAGATTTATAAAACAAATGAAGGATTAAAAACAATAAACATTTGTGTTATAATAAGCGAATCAGGTGCCAGAAATTTGGGACAAGCAGTTCTCAGTGTTTATGCTTATTTTCTCAGAGTATAGCAGGAAGGTACAATGGCTATTTCCAATTTATAGATGAGGTGATGCATATACAAAGTAGTTGAGTAACATGTTAAAGCTACCAAACTTAACCCAGATGATGATGATTCACATACGCTTTACTTTTTTAAAAATAAAAGTTTTGCTATACTTTAGGCCTCATTTTTAGATGTATGTAGCTGGAGGAACTTCATACTGGATGAGCCACTATTTCATCACAGTGAGAGATATTTCATAATTATTTTTACTATTAATTTTAAAAAATTGTTATTATAAAGGTGATGGACGGAGGCGTTACCATTTCATAAGTCAGGTAATGAGTACATTTCTTTTTGGACAATGTCACTTCTCCCTTTGCTCTCCAATTTTCTTATAAAAATCACTATATTTAATATATTTGTGTGCTGATTTGAAGAAAAGTTTACAGCAGAATAATGACAGTATTAAGGTAAGCAAATTGGATTCTCTGATGCAGACTTTGAAATCTCTAGTACTGAAGAATTGCCTTCAGGTGGCTTGAATTGTGCCTATTTCTTCCTCTTAGAATTGGGTCTGGCTCCTGCTTTTATACAGGGAAGATGAGAAAAAGGCACCCAGTATGAAATTATCCCCCTTTGGAGGAGCTTGCTCTGTAATACTGAGGTCTAGCCTCCTCAGGCCTCTATGCTTCCCCTCCTCCAACCTTTCCCCAACACAGAGGACTGCATCGGTCTCTTCCAAAAACACACTTAAAGATAAAGAAATTACTATTCATTCTGCACAGATCTAAGCATGATCAGTGTTATTAGGGTTGATGTTGGGCATTCAAGGCAGAAGAGAGATTTTCCCAGGTGTGGGATAAGAGACACTCACTCTTAGCTCCTAATTCTCCTCCCCACCCCAACGAAGAACCACATGAGGAGATGATGATGGACTGGGCAAAGATAGAAACTGATGTAGCCTTAAAAACACTTGGCTTACTCTCCACAAGGCAATTTGGAGCTAAAATGGCCCTCACAATGGTCTCAAGCAGGGGAAAATGATCAGGCCTTTGTACTCCTGACTGCCCCAGGGAGGGGCAATTTTGAGTAAGTAGCTCATTGTACCCAATATAGTGCCATTATGGACTGATTGCCAGAGTCCATTAGCAATTGAAGTAGGGATGGGGAGGGATCTACATAGTACTTTATAGCATATGCTACACACACACACACACACACACACACACACACACACACACACACACACACACAAAGGGGAATACAAATGAAAATGATAGGTGATATGATCAGGTCTAGAAACAAGAAAAGGAATTACAATACTAGCTTCAGACCTCCTCCCACCAAGGACACAGTAGTTAGTGTCAAAATTAAAGATGATTATTTCCAGGTGAAGTGGAAAAGACCTGGTCAAGATGGAATAGAAGATCGTGTTCCAGCAGCTCTATTGTACCTACTGTAGTATGATTGGCTATTGATTTGTCATACTAACAACTTAATAAAGCTAATTATTTTTATGAGAGTCAGTTCTATCTTAGAAGGAAGAATTAGTTGAAGATTTACTGTTAAAATATCCTGAGGGAAAATGAACATGCTATTTTCAAAAAGGTAATGGATGTAAAAACATCATGTTGAAGTACAAAAGTACTTGAATATTCAAATGAACTCTAAAAAATGTAAGGCTTGTTTACTTTTGCGTAGCATGTTGTAGAGAGAATTTTGAATTTGGGGTCAGAAATAACTCAATTCACTTTAATTCAGCAAATATTTATTTACTGTAACTGCATGACAGATACACCTCCATTTAAGTGATGGAGGTACAAATGCTGTTTAGTATATTTCTGATTGGAAAAGGAGTAAAAATGAGTCCCTAATTTCCCTGTTTTTCAAGATGTGAAAAAATACATCTACATGTTCTAGAAAGGTCAGCTCGATGTTAATCCCGTTAGTTTCTCAAATAGACTATTCTGCATTTTTTTCAATGTGATTAAAACTCACAGGTAGAAGGACACTATCTTAGAGAGTCTGGGTTGGCCTAATTCAGAACACTGCAAAGCCTTAAGAGTGAAACCAAGGCTTTCTCTTTTTTACAATTCTTTTTTTATGTATTTTTATTTGTTTATTTATTTTTGTCGGTTGTGGGGCCTGAACTCTGGGCCTGGGCGCTGTCCCTCAGCTCTTCAGCTCAAGGCTGGTGCTCTACCACTTGAGCCACAGCACCACTTCCAGCTTTTTCTACTTCAAGGCTTTCATGAAGCAAATAAAATTATACCTTTAGGAAGTAGTTTAGCTTCTTCTCAAGAATTATAGGCTTCTTTTCCTGACAAATTCTGAACTTGCCCAGCCAGACACATATATGTAAGTAAATCCCTTACAATAAATCCTTTAATATACATCTGTATCTCTTCTATTCTCCAAGATGTTTTTCCCCCCTGGTTGAACTTTGACTGGCTTAATTCTTATTTTTTCACCCTTTTGAGTCAGGGTCTTACTAGGTAGTCTAGGCTGGTCTTGAACTTTTCTTGTCTCAGATTCCAGTTGCTGGGCTTACAGGTGCACGCCACAACTCAGCTTGGCTTAGTACTTTTCAGTGAGAAAAGGATTTATTTTGCCATGGAGTTGTTATGCTTCATCACTCAGATGGTGTCTAAAACAACTAACAGGACTTTAGCAATGACACGCACAAGGCACCACACACGCGCACAAGGCACCATTGCTCAGTGGGCTAGGCACTGCATGCTGATCAGGACAGTGCAGGTCAGATTGTTATGTCCAGCTCCTGACATTGACTAACATGAAGATCATAGTTTGAAATGATTTGAGTTTAATGTAAGTTAAGAATGTTATAAGGAAGTGAGCGATGTAGTAGAGAACACCATAAACTGCCTTGTATGATAATAGAGACCTTACTCTCAGCTATCTTTTTAGGAGCTAATGTCATTTGTTAGGAACAGCTGAAGAAAGATCTTCTAGGGTAGGCAACCTCTAAAATTTCCTTTATATTCTTAGATACTTAGTAATTTTACTCCTATTACAATATTATAATTTCACTAACTATAATATAGTATTATAATTATCCTCCTATTTTCTGTCAGCAGAAATCTTTCATCCTTCAACCTGCCCTGCTTAGAAAACCAGTGTGTTGGGTTGAGAATGTGGCTTAGTGGTAGATTACCTGCTAAGCATACATGAAGCCCTGGGTTCGATTCTCAGTACCACATAAACAGAACAAAAAGCGCTGTGGCTCAAGTGGTAGAGTGCTAACCTTGAGCAAAAGACACTCAGGGACAAGGGCCAGGCCCTGAGTTTAAGCCCCAGAACTGGCCAAAAAACAAAACAAAACAAAACAAAAGGCATGGTTGGGAACTTAATGGCAGAAAGAAAGGAAGAAGGGAGAAGGAAGAAGGAGAAGAGGAAGAGGGGAGGAGGAAGGAAGGAAGGAAGGAAGGAAGGAAGGAAGGAAGGAAGGAAGGAAGGAAGGAAGGAGAAAGAAAGAAGAGAAGGAGGAGAAAAAAGAGGAGGAGGAAGAAAGGAAAGGAAAAGAAAAAGAAAAAAAGCAACAAAGGAATTTTAACTCCATGCTTCTCAAAATGATTTTGGGGAAATACTGAATTATGTGATAAGCATGCTGCGACTTACTGAGCACCAAACGTATTTGAAGGTTTTAGGTGAGAATAAATAAAAGTAGATGATGGAAGACATTTTATAACTAACAACTATAGTTTATGTTGTAGATTTCAAAACTCGCACTTTGAATTGTCACATCTAAGACTTTAGAGAAAGAAATGTCTTGCTGTCCACCAGATCTCCAGGCATGTTTAAACCTGGGCACTGGTGGTTCACCTGTATTCCTAGCTATTCAGGGGGCTGAGATCTGAGGATAGTTGTTCAAAGTCAGTGTGGGCAGGAAAGTCCATGAGACTTACCTTTAATTAACTGCCATAAAAGCTGTAAGTTGAGCTGTGGCTCAAGTGGCAGAGTGCTAGCCTTGAGCAAAAATGACCAAAAATCATAAACCAAAAAACAACATGGACACACACACACACACACACACACACACACACACACACACACACACACACACACACACACACACACACACACTAGGCTCTGAGTTTAAGTTCCCATACCAGTATACACCACACACACACACACACACACACACACACACACACACACACACACACACACTCACTTACTTGGTCCAAGTGTCTTAATTCCTCATTCTCTTAGGAACCTGAGACAAGCAAAGCTGCAATTCCTCACAGAACCTGAAGATGCAGCCTGGGAAGGCCAGCTGCACTACACTAAGTAACAAGAAGGCTGTGATACTGTGTCAAAAATTGCCAGATAATTATTGCAATATTTATGATTGTATCCTTAGACATCTCAGAAAGTAGCTCTAAAATGTGGCTTTAGATGAACTGTCTTGTTTTAAATTTAGTTTTGATGACTTGGAGCTTCACACTTATTAGGCAGACACTTGAACACTTAAGCATGGTTCTAGCCCTTTTTGCTTTGCTTATTTTTGAGACAGAGTATCCCTTTCTTCCCAGTCTTGTTTGAACCTTGATCCAGTATTTATGTTTCCTGCAGAGTTGGGATGACAGGTACATGTCACTTTTTTCTATTGAGAGGGGTGTCTTATTATTCGTTTTTTTTTTTTAGTCTAGAACTCTAATCCACTTAGTTCCTACATTCTGAGTAGTTAGTGTTATACATATGTACTACCAATACCCAGCAACAAAAATCATTTTCTTTTACATGTGAGACAGTTTTATACTTACAATGAATTTTATTTCTCCTCGGGACATCTTTATTTTGAATTCCTTTTATTTTTAGTTTATGCTGACCCTTCTTTTTCTCTAAGAGATACTCTCTTTTATTGGTTAATTTATTCAGTTTTCTTTGTTCCAATATTTGTGTTAAAAGCCGTTTGACTTTGTTCACTGATACCTACAAAGAAAAAGACTTTTGTTCATGTATAATTCTTTTTATAAAATAGAAAGTGAAAATTCATCTGTTTATGGCAAAAATATAAACATAAGTCAGTTATGTGAATTCTTGCTATTTTTCAAATAAAAATGACAAAGTTTACTTAACTTGGGCAATTCATATATTTTATGAGTAAAATTCTGTTAAACCTATGACATTGTCATCTAAATTGCCAAGACAAGTATTAAAAGCTAAATGTTATAGATAAAATAGAAGGAGAATTAAACTAATTTGCTATTCTAGAGGTGAGTTGTCATAGTAATAGTGTGTGTTTTTTTTAAAAAACTTAAGTATTTGATAGCCCCTTATATTTAAAGTGAATTGTGACTATCATTAAAAGTATAAAAAATGTATTTTCCCAAAGTATTTTTTTCAGAAGTAATATAATTAACCTATTTTGATTAAGGTGATGAATTTGGGGACAAGGTTCAGTATACAAGAAAATAATGCAGACTTTAAAGGAAAAAGTTAAAAAAACATACACATAGCTTTTCAGGATAAATTATTATAAAGTAATTTTTTCTTTATTTTTAATGAGTATGTTAAGAAAAGTTTTTTATTTGCTGTTTCCCCCCCTTTCCTTCAGCACCCCCATTTGAACTCTTGCTTTCTATGTTTATTTTCTGGAAAGCTTAAATCTTTCCTATAAAGGTGGCAATGCAGTATTCCAGGAAGTCTGAGAAAAGAAACCAGCAAACTCTTAGCTCTCCTTAGCCTCAGACTCCCCATTTTTTCCTCCACTGTTCCTGCTCCCACCTCAACAATCACTAATCTATGTTCTGTCTATGGAGCTCCCTGTTCTTGGCTTTTACAAGCATGGAAATGTGTATGTTTTCTTTTCTTGTGCAGCTAGCTTTTTTCATTTAGGATAAATTTTCCAAGATGAATCTATGTTGTGGTATGTATCAGCATTTCATTCTTTACTTTATAGCTAAATAATCTTTATCTCAATTAATTACATTTTATCATTCATCCAATGATAAACATTTTAGGTTTTTCCATCTTTGGGCTCTTCTAGTGCTGTTGTTGTCATCATGAAGGTACAAAATACATAAAGATTTTGAGGGTGAGCCTTCTTGCTTTAGAATCGACAGATTCCATGAATAAAATATAAGCAGCTCAGTTATAGTTGAATTTCTGATCAGAATTTTTGTAGGGTGAATATGTCCCAAATATTGCACCTACCCAAAGATAAACTGTGAGATTTCCAAAAAGCTCACTTCTACTAATAGTATTCTCATTACCAATCAGGGTATGTGGCAGTTAGAGTGATGAATATGGAGGAGGGGGTTAGAAAATATAATGAAAAGAGACAGGTTTAAAATGCATAAACAATTATTCCCATTTTACTTCTTCAATTTGGATTTAGGATTTCTTCAAGTAATTCAGTAAACATTTATTGCTAAGAAATGTAATTGTTCTCCTAGTACTCAGGAGGCAGAGGTATTAAGATCTTGTTTGAGGTCACAAGGATTCTGTGGCAAGAACCTATCTCAAAAACAAAACAACATTTAATGAAACAAAAAGGAATAAAAATTATTGAATATATGTGCACAGTACTGGTCTAGTTGCTGGGTTATAACCACAGTAAAAAACACAGATAAACATCTCTGCTCTTGAGCAGATTATATTCTGATGAAGAGTGGCAACAGTGACAATAATATTGTGTGTTACATAGTTCTTAGAAAAAGATTCTAGGAGAAAAATTGCCACAGGGAAGGGAGATAGAAAAAGGTATGTGACCGAGTTTGCAACTTTGGATGGGAACGACTATGAATTGAGAGGATCTGGGACGAAGACCCTCTTAAAAGTTGGTATTTGAACCAAGACTCAAGGAGGTAAGATGAGGGAACCATGCAGTTATCTTGGCTACAAAGGCACTGTGAGTAGAAAGGACAGAAAGGTGTGTGCCTGCCTGGGGTTGCTGAAATAAAAGCATGGAAGCCAGTGTGTCTAGAATGCTTAAGGGAGACAGCAGGAAGAGATGCTATCAGAGACCAGACTCTTGAGCACAAGAAGCAGGCCAGGGGCCATGACTTTGGTTTTGCAAGAGAAAAAACAAAAAACAAAACCCAACCAAACACACAAGAAAAACCACTCGGGTTTCAAATAAGGTATCACTTGAAATGCCTTGTATTTAGTTTTGCACTGGCTGCTGGGTTGTGACTCGTCTGAAATTTTGAATCATCGTTTCCAAGACGTTAAAAGATAGGTGGTTAACAAGCTTCAATGAACATCTGTATATAACTAAAGTCAAACTGTCTCTGCCATTTTGGTTTTAATATAGTCTTACCTTACAGTGGACTAAGAAATGTTTACTGAGTGAATGAGAGCGAAGAGAAGAATGAAAGGACTAGTAAATAATTCCCTGTGTAAGAAGTTCTAAGCAAGCTGAATAAATAGTACCAACTCTGCCGAAGGCCTATTGTTCTATTGAAATATACAGCGATGAACTAAATAGTTACCTGTGTGGTAATATTTCTTTCCTTTTGTCTTTTATTGTATCTTTCTGCTTCCATATCTGTAATATACAAAGCATTTTTTAAAACATTTGAAAACTTGAAATTTTCTGTAAGTACAGTTTCTGGTTAAAACTACGTAGGAAACTTTTAGAAGTGTCTTAACAATAGTTCTAAATAAGGAGTTTAGTGATAGAGTACTTGCCTAACATACATGCATAAAGGCCCTGGGTTCTACCCATGCAACACACAAACACAAATGAAAATAAGTTACAATTTCATTACTAAGAGTGTGTTCAAAATAGTTCCTTCAATGACAACTTCTACGGCTCTAACATGAGTGAAAAGATGGCAAAGATATATTATGACACCAGAGAGTGTCTGAACAATTTAATCAAGCATTCTGAAAGTGAGTTAAGATGCAAGTGTTCTACAAATAATAACGCTAATTATAACAGTGTATAACTTTCTGAGCTTGAGTTTAGTTAAAATGTATCTATGTAAATATTGTATCTTTGTACTTAAAGGCCATCTATTAGGCCTTGAGAAAATGAGGAAGGAGGATGGCAAGGTTGAGGTTAGCCTGGGCTACACATTGAGACTATCCTATGATGTCAAATGAATTGCACTAAAATAAAAGTGTTACTATAAATGATACTGTATGCCAAGTTTGTCAAGTGACTGGATCCATGAATACTTACTATTGGAAGCAAAATGCCATCATAGTTCATCATGTAGTCTTTAGGTCAAACAAACCTATGTTTTAGGTTTTATTTGTGCCCATTTCATTAATTTGCCGTGATAAGCAAATGACATAATCTACATATTTAGCCCAGAACTAATACATTCAGTGTTCAATAAACCTAAGCTACATTTTTAAAAAAGGATTTAAGATGCCTTCAAGATAATATCACATGTTAGTAGTTTTAAAAGACTTTGGCATATAAAGTGTTATTAGAAAGTCCATATATGTTAGAATTTATAAATGCTTTGCATATATGGCTTCTATCAATGACTGGTTTTTCCACAGATTACTTTGCTTACTCATGTTTGTTGTATTAGAAGCCATTTGCTATGACTGATATAGTCACCATAAATGTCTGGTAATTTAAAACTCCATTATCACAACTAGAATGGTAAGTGAGTTGGACAGGTTCCCATTTTCATCTTCCCAAAAGTACACAGAATAAAATTAGAGGTAGTATGCACAGAATGTGCAGTTGCAGAAAAAGTGCAAAGGGCCATACATATTTTAAGTGAGAAGATAAAATTATGGATATTAAATGGAATACAGTTTATATTATATACTGGACCAGAAAATCAACCTGTCATTGACAAAGAGTAAGATGAAAATTACAGGATTAAAACTAGTTATCAAAGGCAGAAGAAGTGTAGATAAAAGAATTAGTGGAATTTGGGGAGGTAAGAGTATAACTAGAGGAATTAACTACTCAATTGCTTAAAACATAATAAAAAAGAAGATAGAGGGAACTGGACAGTCTTTCCAGGAGAAAATGCACAATCCAAAACACTTTTGAAACATATTAAAAATGTAATTCTTTTTTACATTTTGAGCTTTTAGATTTTCAACTAAGAAAATAAGGTTTTGGTTGGCTAGTGGAGAAAACAGTCATTTTTGCAGCCATCTTGGAATCTGGGAAAGAATAAACAGGAAACCTGAGCACCTACGAGGCATCAAAGATTTGTTTTGCATCAAGGTCCCACCTAAGCGATCCTGAGACAACTATAAGATCCAAAGAGGCCTTACTGAAGGCGAGAGCCAAAAGCAGAGACACAAAAAAAGAAGCACTGCAAGAGGTTCGATATAAACACAACAAACTCAATTATAGAGCTGTTGAGGCAGCAGTGGTATCAAAACTCCAGAGCCCATTTCAGGCACAGAGCTTATTCCAGAGTTACTGGCTCTGTATACCTTAATATACCAAAGTAATACTTTATTTGCATCAATAAGTTACATACCAATTAGCTTCATAGTCAGTGCTGGAAATATGGTGGTAGTTTATTTGCACAAACAAGGTATAGAGTTCTTATGCCTCTGCATTTTGTGCTCAGATGGAGCAAATGGCTGTTCATGAAATAGAATTACTCAGGTAGGGCACAGCCTGAAAGCTATTGTTCTATACACCATATAGTAACTTTGGAGCAGGGTACAGCCAGATTCCCACAAGGGCCAAGTCATGGACTGAGATAAGTCCATTTTGCTTCTGAATCTGTCTTGTTTCATCTTCCTTCCGTACAGTTAGTTACCTTGCAACTCAGGAATAACAGATCAGATTGATGGGTATCTTAAGACAAAAGGCTAAAACTACTCTTTAAACAACAGCAATCTTCATAGCACCAACTTGGCATTGCCTGTCCTAAGATAATGATGGAGGCAATGGTTAACAAAAACATGGGCAGACCAAGATGACCCAAACTGCTTGTTGCCTTTGCTTCTCTCTAAGATAAGTTGAAACTATTTAAAGCACTTTGAAGACAGACCTTTTATTCTTGGAGGTGGGGGAGGGGTCGTGGTGGTGGTGATCATGCTGTTAAAAAAAAAGCCCCTTTCCTGCCTTTGCCATTACTTTCTCTGATTGGCTTTCCAGGACCTATGGTGGAGCCTAGTCTATTGGGACTGTCAGTAGCAACTTTTGCCCTAACTCTGATTTAAAAAAAAAAAAGTGCATGAATTCTATGTCTCCATCAGAAAGAATGACACTGCCCCATTTGTTAGGACAAGCAGAAAAGGTCAAAAGCTATGTACATATGACCATATAAGATGATGCTAAGCAAAATGAACCCCAAGATAGAAACACATGAGGTTTGTATCTTTCTTGCTGTTGTTTTTAATGTACTTATAATGTACTATGTGATTTTTTTGTTTCTTTTGTATGTTCTTCCCCCATGGTATAACTCCTGTTTTCACTGTATTTTAATCCAGTGCAGTGTCCTGCATCTTGTATATATATATTTTTTTCTAATTTGGGGAGGGGAAGGGAAATAACAAAATGCTGAAACAAAGATACAGGTTGACCCATTGTAACCAGGAGCTGTAAAGACAAACTTTGTTGAAAACAAACTTTACAACTGGGCAGGGAACAGGGAAGGACTTGGGGAGGTGGGGAGGGAAGGGGTGGTAGAGGAAAAACAAAGGCTAGGGTAACAATGCTTAATAGGAAATGTATACATTACCTTACTCATCTAACTGTAACCCCTCTGTAAGTATCTTTACAATAAAAAATATATATTAAAAAAAGTGCAGGTGGGAACAGTAGGAAAACCAGTTACCCAATCTACAGAATTATGATGAGCCTGTAGTGAATCATTATTGTGTCAGCTGACCATGTTTTGGGTTGTTAATGCAAAAAACTGAAAACTGGAAAGATTGGTTCTTTGGCCTACTGGGACTCCGTAGACAGAATTCTCCTTTCTCAGAAGTGAAAGTAGACCAATAAATAATGTCAAAATATGTCATATAGAATATATTCATAGAATGGACAAAAACCTTAGAGGAAAATAATGTAAACATACTGCTACATTGTGGTTCTTTACAGATCTACATTCTCTAAGAAAGGCTAAATGTTTATTAACACCTGGATTTACCCAGAAGGCTGCATTTCTCTAATGAAGACTCACATCCTTTTGTCCCTGCTATTGTCTAGATTTAACCTTTCCACCTTACTTGACCTGTGGGAACTGTTATTGCATTTATCACTCTGGTGATAACCAGTGATAACTCTGGTAACCAATATTTTGACTTTCTCATTCTCCCTTACATTTAGGTATTTCCCCCTAAACACTTGCATTCCTGTAAGAGGCAACCTAAAAAGTGATTTTGCTGGTCCCTGTGAATTAGCTAAAAGTCCTCCAACTTCTTATCTGTGCCCTTTGATCTGAGCTATTCTGCTGCAACCCCTTTGCAATTACCTTGGGCTCTAAGAAAGAGAAAATTTCTTGATAAATGTCTTTTGTGGAAGGCCATGTTCTCTTATCACTTTAACGGAAACAGCCAAACCACTCAGGAGACTACCTCGCTCCTGTTTGGTTCCAGTAATAAAGTGGTAGCAACCTCTCTGGAAAGTCCTCTAAGGACAAAGACTGAGCTAATGGCCAACTTATAACTTGGGACTATTTTAACTGTGCATACCTTTCTCACCCTCTTCCCCCAATTTTCCCTGAAGCCAAAATCTGAATCCCTGAAGACAGCGAAAGATGTACTGAAATGCTGTCTTCCTATGCCTGACATGCAATAAATCTTCTTCCTCTGCCCATCATCATGTCTTTTTTTTGGCATATAGGGACACATATCTGTTTATATTTCAATTGCTTTCTCACTGCTCCAGACTCTCTGAAAGAAGGACATGCCATGTTACTTTCTACCACAAGGGGGCAGTTTCCCTTAACACCTTGTTCTCTAGGATCCAGGGCAAGAACACTGCCATTCATTAACTCTGCCATTCATTTAAGGCCCTCCTAGTCAAAGTACACAAAGTAAAGGACACAGGTGTAAAGATGACTGGAGTGAACACATGAGGTAATAAAGCACCACTTTACAAAAAGCTCAGTGTAGTGAATAATAAAGTGGTTAAAAAATAAGGTCAGACTGTTGAGGGACAGTTTAAAACATACATTTAGTTTGGGCACTTTGGCATTGAAGAGTTGATAGGAATTCATCCAGTCCACTTTGTTGTGTATTTAATCATCGCAGATATGTGTGCACTTATTGGTGACAGTTAAGTAGTTTTGATGTTTTCATTCTTTAAATCCTAACTAGAGAAGCTTACCAATTGCAAGATTTCAGAATTTCAAGGAAAGCCTCTCAGTTTAAAAGCCTTATTGCTGTATTGCTAGAGCTAGGCAGATCACATTTAACATTCACTCTTATACTTTCTATTAATAGTTGGCATACATTTTAATTTTCAAACTCAATTTTGCAAGAAATACATCCTTAGGATTTTTTAATAATGGAATTTAATTGGCATGGAATTTGTATTTCAAGCTATCACACTATACACTTCTCTTGCTTCTTCCCCTTTAGCTTTTCCCCTACTTCTAGTCCAGAAAATGCTTTCCTATTTGGGGAATGGGGTCTAGAAGATCTTGAAGTGCTCTTAATGTTACAAATCAGACAGTCTTCACCTATATCTTCTTACCACCTTATTTTAGAACCACAAGCGACTGGCATCCACAACTATGTTCTACCATGCTTTCCTATTGTGATTTACATTCCTTTCAAATTATTTCTCATCCAAACAAGACTACAAGTAATATTTGCTAAGCATTTCCTATATGCTAGTCAAGCACTCCGTGCAAATCATTTAACTATCTTTCAAGTTTGCTGTTAAACTCTTACATCTATCTACAGAAGGTAATGAGGCTTCTTGAAGGAAAATCCTCAGCAACATTGAAAGTTATTCAAGTTTTTTGACTAAAACCCAGAAAAATGAAAGCACTCTTCACTTGTTGTTATCCTATTTCAGTACCTTTAGCTTTCATGGAAAGTGTACACACATACTACACCCCTAGTCCCCTTAGCCTTCTCTTTTTGGAGACATTTTAGAATTCTAGCATAATTTGCATTTTAGAAAACCTTTAGAAATAAGCTGGAAATTCATTGGTAGTTCTAGGATTGTGTTGTTAATTTACAAAGATCTTGTTTACTTATTTATTTATTTTTAATTAATTTTGCCTGTTCTGGAGCTTGAACTCAGGGCTCTGTCCCTGAGCCTCTTTTTTGCTCAAGGCTGGTGCTCTCCCACTTGAGCCACAGCAACCAGTTCCAGCTTTTTCTGAGTAGTTTATTGAAGAGTCTCATGGACTTTCCTGTGTGGGCTGGCTTCAAACTACAATCCTTAGATCTCAGCCTCCTGAGTAGCTAGGATGCCAGCAGCACCTGGCAGATGTTGCATATTTAAATTGAGGTTCACTCACATATATACATATATAGCCTTAATTGGTTTAGATTTTTTAATTTATCCTCTTCAGAAAAATTGTCATTTTCTTTCATATGCATATTTTTCTACCTTCAATAAATTTTATTGAAGCAATCTTCAATATCTATTACTAGTGAAAGAGATTCTTTAAAGTCAATTATAATAACTATGTTTCTAAATATTAAAATGAACATGTACTTGGATGTAAACTTGAAGTTTAGTTTCTTTGCTTACTGTTGACTTTTGGTCTTTTTCTTCAATCTATGTTATATTTTGTTGGAGTATATCTTTTTGTCCTCATTTTAGCTAGGTTTTGTGATGACCAACTGAAGAACTTCAGGTCCAAAAATGTCTTATTTCACTTGTCTGATAGCCTTTTAGATGATAGATTCTTAGCCCTAAAATTATTTCACCATTGTACTTAGAAAATGTTTCTCCAATGTCTTTTTATATTTTAATGTTGCTTAATAAGCTTAAAGTCAGCATCGTACTGTTTTTCTCTTTGTAAATAATGCTATTTCTCTTTAGAAGTCTTTCAGATTTTCTTATTATCGATGAAATACTACAATTTTACGGATTTTTTTTTTTTTTTTTTTTGTCGGTCGTGGGGCTTGAACTCTGGGCCTGGAGGCGCTGTCCCTCAGCTCTTCAGCTCAAGGCGAGCGGTCTACCACTTGAACTACAGCGCCACTTCCGGTTTTCTGGTGGTTTATTGGAGATAGGAGTCTCACGGTCTCTCCTGCCCGGGCTGGCTTTGAACCGCGATCCTCAGATCTCAGCCTCCTGAGTAGCTAGGATTACAGGCGTGAGCCACCAGCGCCCGGCTTTTACGGATTTTTTTCAGAGCTGGTCTTAGCTTTCTTGCATGGCACGAAGTAGGACTACATCTAAAACTTGAATCTTTTTTTTTCAGATCCTTGGAATTTTATTTGCTTATTTATTTTTCATTGCACTTCTGTTCATTTCTTTTAGAAATCCTCTTAGCTGGTTTTGGATGGATTCTTGAATTCATTTAATCCTCTAATTCATTTAATCACCTCCTCTTTCACTTATGATCTAAGAGAATTGATCAGTTTGATCTTTGAAATTCTGGATTGCCCTTGGGACTACATCAGTGTTGCTGTTCTAGCTTTGAGATTTTAAAATCTTTTTATTTTTGTGCCAGTCTTGAGGCTTGAACTCAGGGCCTGGGTGCTGTCCCTGAGCCACTTTGCTCAAAGGTTAGCATTCTAGTGCTTGAGCCATAGCTCCGTTCCTGGCTTACTGGTGATAAGAGATGAGTATCTCACAATCTTTCCTGCCTGGATGGCTTCCAACCACAATCCTCAGCTCTCAGCCTCCAGAATATTCTGTTTCTTCAGGTGTGTGTATAGTTCGATGCTTTACCTTCATAGTGTTAAATGTTTGGTGAATACTTATTGGATTCAGGCTTAGATTTTTCTGTTTACCTGTCTAAGAATGCTGTAAAGTAATGCTTTCAGCTTATAATGCAACAAAGTGGATTGTAAATAGTTGTAACATGATATTGCTTAGGGAATAATTTACAAGGAAAAAATATTTTTCATGTGTGGTTGCAGATGTTGAATGATGGATAGGAAAGGCTGACTACATTTAGTGAATTTTGGCTATGTATTTTGGCTATATGAGCCTGCCTTCTCATAGAAAAGACAAAAATCTACTCCTGCCAAGTGTGCGGCATTAACAGTAAGAGACCACCTTAGATCTGATTCTGGGATTAGGTGTATGGGAATACATAGGCATGTTAAACTGATGATGCAAATTTCCATGTGGGTTGGTCAGTGACCACACTTTCCTCTCTTCCTTTTGCTCTTTGCTAAATGTAAGGTGTATCAGATCTCTAGAAGGAGTGAATTTACTTTTGGTTTGCCCTTATTCTAAAAGAGCATCATTTTATGTTCTTAGGCTAATACAGACAAGGTCTTCTGTTAAGGTCTTGAATACTGGATTCTATTCTTCCTTCTTTGCAAGACCATTAAAACCCAAGGCTTGTACTGTCTGATTCAGTCAACGTGTTCTCTGATAATCAGATATAAGTAGGTTGTGAGTCCACTCAAGTCTTCTGTGCTTACTTTCTTGAGTTCTACCTTTGTCTTAGCTTTTAATTAGTTAGTTCTTTACTGCCTTCAGTACCCTTCAAAGTACTTGAAGGCTGTTTCTGAATGTGGTGATGTGTGTCTGAAGCCTATGCTATTTGGGAGACTGAGGCAGGAGGATCACTTAAGCCAAGGGATTTAAGACCAGACCCAGGAAGGGAGTGAGATACCATCTCAAACAAACAAATTCTTGTTATTTTACATACCATTTGTTATCCGTGGGAAAGATTGTTTGGATAGCCATCCTATTACTGGAAATAGATTTCTCACCCTCTCCATTGCGCATGGTAGTGGTGGTTAGGGAGGGTTAGAGGTGTTGAGACTTTCACATTGCTCTTCCTGTTGATTCCAACCAAATACCTTCTCCTTGTCCAAGTATTCCCTATTTGTTTCCTAAATCAACTAGTAGAGCTTTTCTAAGAGTTTTTTTTTTTTTTTTTTTTTACAAACTTCGGGAAAAACTTCCTATTTCAATTCAGTTCCATCTCTCATTTTTGTCTTTTAGGCAGTCTTAGTGGTTTCTTTTTCCAGAGCAGATGAGGTTTTTTGTTTGTTTGTTTGTTTATTCTTTTATCTATCCTATCAGGGAGGCTGCTGGACAGATAGCACTTTATCCAATCTGAAAATATCCATTTTATTTCTAGCAATGTAAACTAGCCTTGGTTCCACACCTGCCTGAGACTCCTAACTGCTGGGAATTATAGGTGAGCACTACCATGCCTGGCTTAATGATTTAGGAAAGTTTTATTGCCTATTACATTCTCAATGGTTGGCCAGCTAATGTAGATACTGTAGGTATCTAGCTAGATAAAGTAAATAAATGGAAGACTCCAGTAAAGTTACAAAATCAGTTTAAAAATGAATAAAATGTCACAACTGAATTTATGTAATCATCATACTGCCAAAACAACTGGGTGAAAAGCAAACAATCAAACACCTGGCTATTTGTTCTATATGAAGAAAAACATATTCATACTATATTTTAAAATATTTAGGTGATTGATGGAATTTTTTTCAATCTGGCCTTTTGGCAGTGGAAACAGCTTGAAGCAAATAAATATGATAATGAGTTAAATACCTAGAGTCTTCCTTTAGAGAATACCAATTTAGAATGACAAATAGGTAGTGCAAAGTGAAAACATTAGATCCCAGTAGAGGAAGTGAGTGTTACTAAACTATATACTTTAGGGTTTTAAAAAATCTATAGATTTAGGGTACTAAAAATATTGATGTAGTCTATTTCAGGAGTACTGAGAATGTATTGTAGAAATTTCAGTATTACATAGATATTGACTATTATCCAATTTGACAAGTCCTTTAGAACAAATAATCTAAGTGCCAATTTTCCACAGACTATGGAAGATTTAAAAGGCAAAGCACAATATCTGCATTCAGGTAGTTGACAATGGTGAGAGACTTAAAAAACTCAATTATGAGTGAATAATTATATGATGCATAAGACAATAAAGGCACAATAGGTCACATATGCCATGAGGAAAATTTTGTTGTGATTTTTGTGTGTGTCTGGATGCTGTTTCTGAGCTTCTTTTGCTCAAGGCTACTGCTCTATCACTTGAGATACAGCTCTATTTCCAGATTTTTTGGTAGTTTAGATGAGATAAGTGTTACACAGACGTTGCTGCCTAGGGTGGCCTTGAACCATGATCCTAAGATCTCAGCTTCCTGAATAGCTGGGTTTATAGGAATGAGCTAGTAGCAACCAGCCACTAAAGTGGAACTTGCATGGACCTTAAAAATTGAACCAGATGTTTTGCTGTAGGTTATTGATAATGTTGAAGACGACATGAAGACAGTCTATCCCTGAATAGCCTATCTGCAGAATAGATAAAGAATGTCACTGATATGAGAGAGCTAGCAAGTATAGAGTAATTAGCAGTTTGCATTGGATGCAATAAAATATTAGCAGAGACAAAATACAATTACACAGGATGTTGACTATTGAACAAGTTGTTAGAACTTTACTTTCTGTGGTACAAGGGGAGACCGTGATAATGTTTGGTGTTTTGGATTATTATTTCTGGTGGTAACACACAGTGGGTAAGAGAGAGGAGAGTCAGAGATACAATGGTGTAGTTAAAAGATACTAAAAGGAGATATCACATTGAGACAGTGAAACACATGGAAGAAAAATTGAGGAAGTAAAGACTTGATGAAAGAGTAAAAGAATATTAAATATAAAGGATTAGATCTGGTGATGGCAAAGACCTATAATCTCAGCACTTGGGAAGCTGAGGCAAGAGAATTTTGAATTTGAGGCCAGCCTGTAGTGAGACACTTTCTTAAAAAATGCAAAACCTGCTGGGCGCTGGTGGCTCATGCCTGTAATCCTGGCTACTTAGGAGGCTGTGATCTGAATATCACAGTTCAAAGCCAGCCCAGGCAGAAAAGGCCCCTGGAAGACTCTTATCTTCAAGTAACCACTCAAAAACCTGAAGTGGTGCTATGGCTCAAAGTGGTAGAGTGCTAGCCTGGAGTAAAAAAAGCAAAGCTCAGGGACAATGCCCAGGCCCTGAGTTCTCAAGTCCCATGACTGACAAAAACAAACAAACAAAAACATTAAAACCCAAATTAAAAAAAAAACAAAACCCTGAAAACATAAATCAAACAACAAAAAATGATTTATCAATTTGGATGTGGTGGCACACATCTTTAAGCCCAGTACTTGTGAAGTGAAGCTGGAGGATCTAAAGTTCAAGCTCAGTGTGTGTTAATTTTTTTTTTTTGAGGAGGGTGGTCCTGGGGTTTGAACTCAGAACCTAGGAGCTGTCCCTGAGCATCTTTATGCTCAGGACTAGCGTTGTATCACTTGAGCCACAGAACTACTTCTAGCTTTTTCTGAGTAGTTTATTGGAGATAAGAGTCTCATGGACTTTCCTCCCCAGGCTGGCTTTGAACTATGGTCCTCAGATCTCAGCCTCCTAACTAGCTAGGATTTATAGGTGTAAACCACAGGTGCCCAGTTCATTTTTTGTTTAAATGAAAAGATATGGAGATTCTGAATCCAGACTTGGTTTTGTAGAAAAACTCTGAAAAAGCAGTTTTTCACTAGTCTTTATTTTTTTTCTTTTCCTTTTCAGATTAATGTTTTACTGTTCATTCTAGGCTAGATTAAAACTTGCCTCTGGAGTGCTGGAATTACAGGAATATGTTATCATGCCTAGCTGAGAACCTCAGTCTGATTATTTATTGCATTAGGTGATGCTGTGGGTATTATAACTGCATGATCAAAAAACGTTATGAGAACTTTACCTTTGAAATTTAGAGCTGCAGGGAAGGGTAGCTGATAATAATAGAAAATAAACAAAGAAACATATGCAAGAGAAGAACTTTGAGAAAAATATTACTTATTTGTATAGATGGTTTGTGACATCTTGTAGCCAGACATACAGGCCTAGTGCTTAAGAAGAAGACCGGCTCTAGGGCTCATGAGAAAGAATGGGAAGCACAGAATATGAAAAGCAAGAGAGTCAAGCACTAAACTTTGAGAATAACATTTAAAGGGAGAGTTGAGGAAGACCCATCAGTGAAAACACTTAACACGATCCTATGGAGACAGGAGAAAGAGATGTTGACTAGTGGCAAATGATCGCATGCAAAGAATGGTAAGAATTGGTTTACCAATAGATTGGTACCCAGTGAGCTATAAAGTCATTCTTTTTTTTTTTAATTGTGAAAAATGCCATACAGAGGGGTTACAATTACATGGGCAAGGTAATGAGTATATTTCTTATCAAGCATTGTTGCCTCCTCCTTTGTTTCCCCTTCCCATCCCTTCTCAACTCCCCTCCTCCCCCGCCCCCCCCGTCACCAGAGTTGTAAAGTTCATTTTTTAACATAATGTCTTATACATCTTATTGTTACAATGGGTCCACCTGTATCCCCATTTAAACAATTTGTTTTTTCCCTTCCCCTCCACAAAGTATACCAACATCAAATATGGTGAAAACGAGTTATACCGTGGGGGAGGGACATACAAAGCAACAAAGAAATCATCTTATAAATATGTTGGAAACAATCACAAGAAAGAAAAAAAACATTTGAATCCTTATCTTGGGGTTCATTTTGCCTAACATCAACTTATCTGACCTTTTCTGCTTGTCTCAGACATATACTAGTTATTGCAAATAAGGGAAACCATGGGACCTATGTTTCTTTGGGCCTGGCTTATTTCATTTAATACAATTTTTTCCAAGTCTTTCCACTTCCTAACAAATAGGGCAATGCCATTCTTTCTGATGGAGGCATAGAATTCCATTGCATATATATATATATACCACATTTTCTTGATCCATATAATGTCATTCTTTGAGAAAGCAGTTGACAGCGAGTAAATCTCAGAATCTATTAGGAAAAAGTAGAAGCCTAGCATTGGCAGAGAAATGTAGTAGGGTATATATGCAATGAAAATAATATGAGGGCTGGGAAGGTGGCTCAGTGGTAGAGTGCTTGTCTTGCATGCATGAGGCCTTGGGTTTGATTCCTCAGCACCACATAAGCAAAAAGGAGAAAGCCGGAAGTGGTGCTGTGGCTCAACTGGTAGAGTGCTAGCCTTGAGCTGAAGAGCTGAGGGACAGTGCCCAGGCCCAGAGTTCAGGCCCCACGACCGGACCCCCCCCCCAAAAAAAAGAAAATAATATGAGCCTTTGTATGGATAACATAGAGTTGGGAGGGATTCACTTGGGAGGGATTCACAGCATGATATAGGACAGGTCAGGGAGGCGAGGTTCTCAATAGAGATGAGATAAACTTGATGCATGGAGGTTTATGAATTTAGCAGGAGTGTCAGTTCCCCAATCTGCACCAGGCTTAGTTCTGTCTTTTCCCCAACTGGAGCCTCTTACTAGATGAATTTAACAACTAGTTGCTAGTATATTGCTTACTATAGGAACCTTTCAGATCTGTATACATAAAACATTGATGAAGGAAACTGAAGATGACACAAATAAATGGAAAGAAAACCCATGTTCATGGATGGGAAAAATTACTATTGTTAAAACATCCCTAGTACTTAGTTGCTATAAAATGCCATCATCATTATTTTATAAAAACAGACAAAGCAGTCCTTAAGTGTATATGGATCACAAAAGATCTTGAATAAAAGCAATTTTGAGCAAAAGGATAGCTGGAGGCATCACACTATCCAATTTCAAAATACATGACAAAATTATAGTTGCAAAAAATCTTGGCATGGGTATGGCTTATTTCTGAGCCCAGAAATAAGCCTGTACATTTAGAGTCAGTTGATTTTTCTTTCTCTCTGTTCCTTCCCCCCATTCTTTTGAGCTGGAATCTTCTTTTTTTTTAAATTTAATTTTATTTTATTTGTGAACATACTGTATAGAGGAGTTACAATTACATGGGCAGGATAATGCGTACATTTCTTACCAAGCATTGCAGCCTCCTCCTTTGTTTACCCTTCACATCCCTTCCCAGCCTCCCCCCTCCCCCCCAATCCCAATGAGCTGGAATCTTCTTAAGTAGCCCAGATTACTTAACTAACTTATTATGAATCCGAGGTGGGTGTTGAACTCATTATCTTTCTGTCTCTGCTTTTACAGTACTGAGATTATAGGTTTATATCACCACACCTGGCATAGACAATTGATATTTGACAAAGGTGATGAGAATGTGCAATGAGGAAAGGACAGGTACATCAAAAAATGGTATTGAAACAACTGGATACCCAGACACAGAAGAATGGAGCTGGATCTAACAACTATACTGAAGGTAACACAAATGCATGGAAGATTTGAATATAGACCTGATACTGGGATAACACCGAGGAAAAGCTTAATAGAATTGTGCATTTCCACAAAACACAGGCATCAAAAGTTAAAAAAAAAAGGGGGGGGGAACGAATCAAAATAAAGTTTTTGGAGAGCAAAGGAACCTTAATGGAGTAAAGAGAAAACTTGTTTGCAAACCATATATAAACCATACATAAACCCTGATTTACAATTGTGGCACTAATAACACTAAGCATAATTTCTAAGCAACAGGATAGTACTCATATGTCCTGCAGAGGCTCAAGGGTCCTGTGCAACGTGTACAGGACTTAGTCCTACTGCATCTTCTCTTTGGAAAAGACAGGGACCTACATATGATTACTAGACTACTTGCTTGTTAACCTCTGATTATTGTAAGATTGATGAATATTTGTCTTTTTAATTAGAGCAGAGTTGGTGAGTGGGTGGGTTTAAGAAAAGAAGGTGGCTATTAACTTTCTGTTGGTTTGGTTTTCTAAGGGACAAGTACAGGCTAATGAGAAGTTACTGCTAGGAAAAAAGTAGATAAGATGGAGAAAATCATGGATCCTGGATGATGTAGAGCTGGAGCTACTGCCAATGCATTTTCTCTGTCTCAGTTACATATCTTACATTACTATAAATCAGCAGCTGGTTTGGTGAGGTAGAGAAAGAAAAAAACATATTATTATAGAGATACTGAGCAATGTTTTATATGGACTGCTCATTTTTTCTGGGATTGACTATTTTATTCTAAGAATTTACCAAATGTGGTGGAAAATAAGTGATTGTTGTATAATTTTCCCTAGATGAATGTTGAGTCTGGATGATCACATAATTGTGCCCCCCCAACTTTCATATAGGTAAAACTAAAGTGCAAAGCATATCAACAAACAAAAACACAACATGTACCCTGGTGCTTGAGTGTGAAAAAAAGATATGTCTATTTTTGCCTTGAGAACAAGGGGAGAGAGGCAGGGAGAAGAAAGAAAGAGCAAAAGCCAGCTATATGTATGAATCCTGGGCCTTTTCGCGCTAGAGTGAATTGCTTTCTCCCTTACTAACTACTTTCCTGGGTCTCTATATACCTGAAATCAATAAATGACCCACTGAAAACTCTAGTCTGGCTACAAAGAAGCATTGTTCTGGAAGAGCTCCGTAATTGTCATCCCTGTCAATTCTTTCTCTCCTTTTCACACCTACCAATTGAAATGGTTTTTGGTACCTGCTTCTCAACCAAAATTGTCCTGGAAACCTAAACATTTCCTAGACATTAAATTCAGTGATTGACTCTTACATTACCCACTTTCTTTGCCATTTGTCACTATTAGTAACTCTCATCTTGACATTCTCTAATCTTAGACTCCATGCCACAACTCTCTGTAGGCTTGTTTTCCTCCTGCTGCCCATTCTTACTGCCTGATGTCTAAACCCTTATTGTATGTTATTTGGACCATTTCAATCGAATCTGTAAGCCAGTCTCCTGCTGACCACATCGTCACTGCAATTATGCAGCTAGAATTTATTCACCTTTCTGCTGCTAAGGTAATTTTTCAAGGCAAAATTCTATAAGGAAACCTTCAAGTGATTCCCACTTTGTCACAGGATACAGCTAAGACTTCATAGCCCATCACAGTCTCTGCCATCACTTTAGCCTCATCAGGTGTTGATACATCCTGTATCACAGTAAACTCACATACTTCACAGACTAAATGTGTTTATCTTTCTGTGCCTTATTATCTGGACTGAATGTTCTCATTTCCCCTGGCCTGCTTGGTAATGGCTCACTAATCTTTGAAGATTCAGTCTATGCCATCTTGTTTTTGAAGGCTTCTGGTCACTCTGCACAGCCAGAGCAGAATGGATTTCTTTCATATTTGTGGCCAACAGTACCTTGTTTTACCCTGTAAATGCTTCTGTTTGAAGATCTGGGACACTTTCACAATGTATTTCCTCACTTTTGTTTTTCCCCCCAAGACTTGAAGCTGCTCAAGAAGAAGGTCTGTGTCTTAGGTGTTTTTGTATCTCCAATCTCTTGGTTTGTATCTTTCATCAAATGATGTAATAATGTTTAGCATATTCATAAATTTGTGCAGGCATTACCATGGTCAATTTTCGTTCATTTTGTTATTAGTTTTTGTGGTGCTAGTGGTTGAACCCATGTTAGGAAAGTACTCTGCAACTGAGCTACGCCTGTCCCAGCCTATTTATTTTGTCGTTTGCCATGTTGTTTCACTATGTTGTCTGGGCTGTCCTTGAACTTGTGATTCTGCCTCAGTCTCCTTTGTAGTTAGGATTTAGTGACGTTTGACACATTCGCAATGTTGTGCAAACATTATCTCTCTCTCGTTTAAAAACTGCCCCATCGCCTCAGAAGAATGCTCTTACCCACCAAGCAGTGACACCTCAGTTCTACCTCCCCGTCTCCCTGACAAACACAGATACATTTTGTTTCTATGGATTTTCCAGTTGTGATCATTTTATATCACAGTCACCAAATAATGTAGTTTCTTTATTTGGCATTTTCTAATAGCAGTAAAAAAGTATTAGTACTTCTTTCCTTTATATGGCTGAATAATACTCATGCATATAGCACAATTCTTTTTTGGTTGAATAAATGATGTGTCTAAGAGCACTCATGTACATCTATGTGGATGTATGTTTTCATTTCTCTTTGGCATATTCTTAATAGTAGAATTAATATAACACATTGTAAACCTATCTACGTATGTATGTATGTATGTATGTGTGTGTGTATGTATGTATGTATGTATGTATGTATGTATGTATGTATGTATGTATGTATCTATCTATCTATCTATCTATCTATCTATCTATCTATCTATCTTGGCTTCTAGTTTAGTTTTTCTGAGACAGAGTCTCACTTGTAGCACTGGTTGTTCTGGAACTCTTGATTCTCTGTTTCAGCATCCTGAGTGCTGAGGATACATGTGTATACACAACACTCAGCTCTATGTTTTTTCACTGTAATAGTACTATTTCATATTTCCACCAGTAATGTGTGAAGGTTCTTATTTTTTTCCTACCCTTGCTGAACCCTTGTGCCATTCCTTTTTTTTTCTATCTTTTTTTAAGTGCTGAGGAAGCATATCTTCATGACTGTTAGGCCATCACTCCTTCTCTGAGCTATATACACTCCCAGTGCTCTATTTCTTTTCTGATTTTCCTTTCCTTTCCTCTCCTCTCCTCTCCTCTCCCCGCCCTACCCCTCTCCTCTCCCTCCTCTTCTCTCCCTTCTGCCCTGCCCTCCTCTCCCCTCTCCTCTGCTCTCTCCTCTCCCCTCTCCCCTCCCCCTGTTCTCTTTCTCCTCTCCTCTCTCCCCTCTTCCCTCTCCTCTCTTCTCCCCTCCCCTTTCCTCACTTTCCTCTCCCCTTCCTTCCCCTCCCCTCCTTTACTCTCTTCTCCCCTCCTCTCCTCTCCCCTCTCCTCTCCTCTCTCTTTCCTCTTTCCTCTCCCCTCTCCTACCCTCCCCTCACTTCCCCTCTCCTCCTTTACTCTCCTTTCCCTTCCCCCTTTCCTCTCCCCTCCTCTCCCCTTCCCACCTTCTCCTCTTCTTTCCCTTCCCTTTCCCCTTCCTCCTCCCCCTTTTCCTCCCTTTCCCTCCTCTCCCCACCCCTTCTCTCCTCTATTCTTCTTTGGCCTCCCTTCTTCTCTTCTCTCTTCCCCATCCTTCCCCTGTCCCCTCCCCCCACTCATCTCTCTCTGAACAAAGTTTCGCCTTGACTGGCCAGGAACTTGCTATGTAGCCCATAATGGCTTCAAAGTCATGGTGATCCATTTGCCTATTTCCAAAATGCTAGGATTGCAGATGTGGGCCACTGTACCACCTTTGGTTTTAGTTTGTTTCAAAGATTCTCTTAAATTACATTTCATGTATAAAGAGTAAGCATTATTTCTTTCATTGTGTAGATGGATTAGATAACTAAATCTCACTTCGTCTACATAGTGAATCCTTTGCTTCTTGATAGAAACTCAGGTGGCACAGGTTGAGGCCCTATCTTGGTACCATGCAGGTTTGAGCAGATATTGCAAAAATGAGAAGACTGGCCAGATTTTCACAGGTGGCTCCGGTAGAACTTCTGGAGACCTTTTTTTTTTTTTTTTTTCAGAATTTGAAGAGTATCTTGAGACAAAAGGCTCCATTTATTGATTCAGCCATTCTTGTGGGTGTGATGTTATCATTATGGTTTTTGTTTTAATGACTAATAATGTTGGCCATCTTTCGTGGGCTTTAGCATTTGTATATATTCTTTGGAGAAGATTACAATACCTTTATCATTTTAAAAACGGGGTTGTCACTTGTTGGTTATTTGTAAAACTCCTTTACATATTCTAAACTCTAAATCTTTACTGTATACATAAGTTGCAGTTGTTTTCTTCCTATTTTAGGATGGTATCCTTTCAAGTTTCAAATTTTATGTTTTCTTTTTATTTATGATGTTAGTCATCTAAAAAATCATTGTTTAATCCAAGGTCTAGAAGATTTATTTCTACATTTCTACATTACTTATATTGCTTTCTAGTCCTGGTGCAGAAAACGAAAATACAAAGACAAATACTTCAGTGCCAGGGCACTGTTCACGAGCTTTTGTGCTCTAGACTAGAGCTCTACCACTTGAGTCAAAGTTCCATGTCTGATTTTTTTCATGGTCACTTGGAGGTAAGTTTCATGGACTTCCTACCTGTTCTGGCTTTGAATCTTAATTCAGAGAGCTAGGATTATAGGCAGGCGACACCAGTGCCCGGCTTACATTTATATTTTTAAAGCTTCAGCTTATATTTAGATATTAATTAGAATTAATTTGTGTATATATGACATGAGGTAGGAATCCAAATTCATTCTAATTTCCATGGCTAGAAATTCTAGTACAATGGCAACAGTGAACATTCTTATCTTATTTCCAGTCTCCAGGGAAACACATGTAGACTTTCATCAATAAATATATTAGCTGTGCCATTTTTGAGAATGTGAGGGTTTAAAAAAAATGAGGTTCATGGGGCTGGGAAGGTGGCTCAGTGGTAGAGTGCTTGCCTGGAATGCATGAGGCCTTGGATTTGATCCCTCAGGACGACATAAATAGAAAAACTGGAAGTAGCACTGTGGCTCAAGTAGTAGAGCACTAGCCTTGAGCTGAAGAGCGGAGGCCCAGAGTTCAAGCCCCATGACCTACCGAAAAAAAAAAAAAGCTGTGAAAAAAAAATCAGGAAATTTCCTCTTACTTTGTCTGTTTTTTTTTTGGGGGGGGGGGAGGTTTGTTTTGTTTTGTTTTGTTTTAGATAACAAATGATGTTGAATTTTGTCAGATACGATACTTTTTCTGGTCTTTTACTCTACTGAATGATGTGTTATGTTAATTTATGTTCAGATGGGAAACCATACTTACTTTCCAGGGTAATTTAAATAAATATTCTTTAAATTAAATCTATAGTGAATTAATTACATGAAGACTGGGTAAAATTAACTCAAGAAATGAATAGGGAAATAAGACTGGAAAATAATCTTCTTGTTCAGATTGCTGCTTAGGAAATAAGGAAACTTTGGAAGTAGAATTATCACTGTATAAACTTTTTTAAAAGAATACGTTCATAATACTTTTTCATTCTTTCCATCTTATACTTTCCTTTAAAGTCCTAGAAGATTTAACAACACTTAACAGCCTATTCCAAAATGCTTTACTTTATGCATATTACTATAATGCTTTTCTTGTATATTTGTTCTCTCTTTCTCTCTCTCTTTTCTTCCTCTTCACCTTCTGAAGTATTTGTACAAAACATGGTATCCATTGAGAACATAATGACTTCTGACTAATTAGTTTTAGCTCCTTGTGTTATAAAGAGGAAAGAACTTTCCCTCAGAAAGACCCTTTTCTATCCCAAATGATAGAAAACTTACTTTTAATTGTGACCCCAATAATTATCAATATCTGTATTAACAAGGTCAAGGGCTTCATCTTCTAAGCAGCTCCTCTTCACTGTAACACAGGCAGAATTAGGTGGCTGGCCTATAAGCTTACTCTTCGCACGGAGTCAGTTGCTAAGTAACCATTTCCTTACACTTGAGGCCAATGGGCTTCCAAGGAAGTTCCTTTCAATATGGAATTGAAGGCAGCTGATTGAGAGCACAGGCTCTGGGAAGAAACTATTCGTACTCTTCCATTCCTCTCTTATCTCTGGCTAGAGATAACATTTAGGTTTGAAATATGTAGGGGTTACTCTCTGATGCAAAAGGAAGGAACCAGATGCCCAATATGTTTACGATGACACAAATGTTCAACTGTTTTCAGTGTTTCTGGAAATTCTTGTTTTTATGTTACCTCTAGAAACCTGTGCTATACAGTTTTTGTTACTATAAGAGATACCTTAAGCTGGATAACTTTAAAAGATGTTTGTTTCAGCTAGTCCTACAATGCCTAGGGGCTACAGTCTGTCAGTCTGTCATGAACTTCTGGTTGGCAGAATCCAGGAGTGATGAAGAATACCACATGTCATCAAGGGACAGAGAATCCACTTGTATGTCTATTTTGTTCTGGTCACTTTCCCTCTTAGAAGATTCAATCATGGGATTTCTACCCTAATGACCCAAATATAGATAATCCCAATTATCTCCTAAATGCCTTACCGCTAAGCACCAGTGTCAGATTAATTGTTCCTCCCCCTAATACCTCATAGTGGTGTAAATTCAGCACACGAAAGTTAGGAGGAGACACACACACACACACACACACACATACACACACTATATCTAAATCATAATGAGGTGCCAGATGCACTATGTGACAAGGCAATTCAGTACTTGAATATAACTTGATGTTATCCCTCAATATGAAACCCTTAGGTAATGGCAGAAGAGAGAGAGAGAGACAGAGAGAGATGGATGGCGGGGTAGAGGGTAAGAGAGAGAGAAAACAGAAGCACACAGACCAAGCCTGCTTTCTTCCAAATCTGGATGAAAATCTGTTTAAGTTAGGAACTGTTAAAGTTTTACTAGGATAAAGGCAGACAGAGGTAAAAATGAATATTTAAGGAAAAACTTGGAAATATTAAGGATACTTAAGGAATGGTATAATTGAGAAATTATGCCTAAAATATATTTAACTTTTACGGTGAATCCAGGTAATTATTTCAGAAACACATTATTGTCATGAATTGACATGTTATACTCTATTAGTCTCTCACTGCTATAGTAGCAAATTGCCACAAATCTACTATGTTTAAATGATAGAGATTTATTCTTGTACAATTCTGGAGGCCAGAAATCCAAAAGGATTCTAAGAGATATGAAAATGAGATCAGGAACAGGGTTAGTTCTGGAAATAGTCTATGCTTTTCCTTTTCTTGTATTTTTTTTGTGGTATTAGAGGATTGAGCTCAGGGTTTTGGCATGCTAGTGAAGGGTTATACCCTAAGCTACACTGTTAGACCAGAATCTATTCATTATTTTGAATTTTTCTCCCTTCTACTAGCTACTAGCATTCATTGACATACAGATATATCCCAACAATTTCTATTTAATCACCATTTGTCTTCACTTGTCTATAAGCAAGCGTGTTTTGATTAATGATGAAGATGAATTCTGAGAAATTTGTTATTGGACAATTTGATTATGCAAACAATACGGAGTGTACTTCTAGAAACCTAGATGTATGGGTCAGTCCTTGACATGGCTTCTTACTGCAATCAAGAGACAGGGTAACCACAAAATATGTGAAGTTACTGTCAGTGTAAACATGACATACTTTTGTACAGTAAGCTGCATTTTTTATTGTGAAAAAACTGTACAGAGGGGTTACAATTACATGGGCAAGATAATGAGTACATTTCTTATCAAGCATTGTAGCCTCCTCCTTTGTTTCCCCTTCCCATCCCTTCCAAGCCTTCACCCGCCCAAGTAAGCTGCATTTTTTCTAAGTAGAAGAACACACTATATGATAAAACTATAGCTTAATAAAAGTAGCAGCCATTTATTACTGGACATTATAAACTGCATATATAATTACATGTGTTATACTCTTTTATAACTGGCAGCGCAGCAGCTTTGCTAGCACCAGCATCACTATAGTTGAATAATATAGTTTGTTATGAGGTTATATTGACTAGGCAATAGAAATCTTTCAGACTCATTTTAATATTATGTAATGGCCATTAACTATGTGTTATATTATGTAACATACATAATTATGTGATACCTAATATATGGTATGTACTGCTAAGTACTGTATGGCAATGGTTTTATCTATCTCTATATGCTTATATGTACATCAACACACACATATACACACATATATGAAAGTATCTTGTGTAATTCTGGTTGTCCTCAAACTTATGAGCCTCCTTTTTTAGTTTCTTGAGTGTTAGAATTACATCTGTGAGCCATGTCTAGTTTTGCCTCTTGGTAAGGGACATTTGTGATAATAGTTGGGAGTCACCAATATAATCCATGATAATTTCTCTATCTCAAAAATTTAATCTCATCTTCAAGGTCTCTTTTCCCATAATATAACATTCACACTTCCAGAGATTAGGGCCTGGATACTTTCTTGTTTTGGCATCATTAGTCCCTAATGTGACTTCCTTCTACCAAAGGGTATATGGGATGTTCATAATTCTAAAATAGCATAAATAAAATTCATTTAAACTATCAGATATTATCTATCAATTTTTTCCTGATCTCAGCTTCTTATGTGTCTGGAATGAGAAGTGTATGTCACTGTGAACAATTAATGCTTGACAGAAAAGTTGATGTTAGGGAAATGAACCCCAAGATAAGTATTCAAATGTTTTTTTTCTTTCATGCAATTGTTTCTAACATATTTATAAGATGATTTCTTTGTTGCTTTGTATGTCCCTCCCCCATGGTATAACCCCTGCTTTCACTGTATTTGATGTTGGTATAATTTGTGGAGGGGAAGGGAAAAACCAAATCGCTTAAATAGGGATACAGGTGAACCCATTGCAACAATGAGATGTACAAGTCATTATGTCGAAAAACAATCTTTACAACTTTGTTGTAAAGGGGGAGGGTCAGGTGGGGGGGAGGGGGGGAGTATGGGAAGGGATGGGAAGGGGAAACAAAGGAGGAGGTAACAATGCTTGATAAGAAATGTACTCATTACCTTGCCCATGTAATTGTAACCCCTCTGTACGGTATTTTCACAATAAAAACAAACAAATAACAACAACAACAAATTAATGCTTGAGAAGTCTTGCCTGTATGCTTGAGCTAGTTTCCAACCCAAATCATCCTGATCTCAGCTTCCAAAGTAGCTAGGATTATAGGCTCCAAAACAATCCCTTTTTTCCCCTTTTGCAGTCTTCCTTTGAATGTGGAACTGTATTTTTGATAAGTTTGCTTCCCAATTTTACTGATACTGAGGCCATTTGACCAAAGGATTTTCTTTCCCCTTTTTTATTTAAAAAGTTCTCCCAACCTCTGTTGACTTGTTTTTCCAGTGAATTCCAAGATGAAATATCCTTTTCATATTCTAAATCTATTTCTTTTCTCTTACTTTTGATTTTTATCCTTCTACTTTTTGTAGTATTTCAGTTAATTTAACATTTATCCATTTTACCTTTGTCTTCTTTTTTTAATCCTCCTTCATGTAAAAACTCATGAAACTTCTAGAAAAACTACCTTGTTTGTGGATTATTTTGCCTATTATGTCCTGTACTTTGGTTCCAGCCCCTAACTATCTCAAAAGAATATTTTATAACCAAATGTGGATGGCACACATCTGTAATCCTAGCAAATCAGGCAGCTAAGATTTGGAGGACAACAGTTCAAAGAGAGCCTAGGCAGTCTGTGAGATTTTAATCTCTAAAATAACTAACAAAAAGCTAGGCTGGGGGCATGGCTCAAGTGCTAGATCATCAGCAGAGCTAACAAACTGAGCATGAGACTGAATTCAAATCTCAGAACCACTAAAAAAAGAAAGACAGAGGAATAATTCATAATCATTGTTTTTGGTTTATTACCTCTAACTTTTTTCCCCCAAGTCCTAGGGCTTGAACTCAGGGCCTGGCACTGTCCCTGAACTTCTTTGTGCTAGTACATTTGAGTCATTGCTCCACTTCTGGATTTTTTTCTGGACTTTCCTGCCTGAGCTGACTTTATTCTCAGATCTCAGCCTCCTGAGTAGCTTGGATTACAAGTGTGAACCACTAGTGCCCAGCTTCCAGTTTATTCTTCAACAGCTTTTTTCTATTTTCATTAATTTACTAGAGTGTATTGATTTTTTAATTATCTTGATCTCTGTGAGATATCTGACCTTTCATACCACAAATACCTTAAGATATTAGTTAACCTGCAAATGGAATTATTACTTTTTCCATTGTTTTCAACTCAACTTCTCACTCTTTTGCCATTCTCTCATTCCTTTATTCATTGATACCTATTTTATGCCAAAAGTGAATTATAACATTCTGTGAAGAATTCACTAATTTCTTTTTTCTCTTTTGCTGATCCTGGGGCTTGAACTCAAGGCCTGGGCACAATCCTTGAGCTTCTTTGTGCTCAAGGCTAGTGCTCTATCACTTGAGTCACAAAGCCATTTCTGGCTTTTTCTGAGTAGTTTCAGAGGAGGTAAGAATCTCATGGATTTTCCTTCCTGGCTGGCTTTAACCATGATCCTCAGATCTCAGCCTCCTGAGTAGCTAGGATTACAGGTGTGATCCACTGGCACCTATTAATTTCATTTGTTAGTTTCTCTTTTTGTTTTCACATTCTCTTCTGTTCCTATATGCTCTTCCTCAGTTTTACTAGCCTCTCTCTAAGAATGTACAGTTAATATTGATCTATTTTTATTCATTCAATGACTATTTATTGAGAGTTTATTCAGTGCTGGGTATTGTGCTATTTTTTGGTGATGGTGAGCAAAAACATATATTTCTTGTCCAAGGGGATATGTCATGGTTTCAGATGTGCGTATATTGTTTTACTCAGAATAACCCTATTACTTTCTCTTTCTCCATATTCAACTTTTACTACTAACAACTTTCACTGAGAATCTTTAAAAAATTTTTTATGCCAGTGCTGGGACTTGAACTCGGGGCCTGAACTCAGGGCCTGAGCAGTGACACTAAACTTCTTTGCTTAAGGCTAGTGCTCTCTAGAGCCACAGCTCCACTTCTGGTTTTTTGCTGGTTAATTGGAGATAAGAGTCTCATAGACTTCCTGTTTGGGCTTGCTTCCAATTGTGATCCTCAGATCTGAGTCTTCTGAATAGCTATTATAGGTGTGACCCACTGGTGCCCAGCTACTGAGACTTTATATAATAAAAGTTCTAGTTATTTGAGCTGACAGAAGTGAGAACCAGTACCAGATATAGTGATAAATGATTACCCATAACTTCTAAGGTAGAAGGACTGGCCCTAGGCTGGGGTGCAAACAGCTTGGTATTATGTGCTTTCCTGCAAACACTGTGTACTTCTGTGCCCTTAAAAATAAGAACTCAGTATCATTCTCACAAATATGCTCTTGTATTCTTTGTAGTAGCTTTCTATTATTATAAAGAAATACTTAGCAAAGGCTACTTAGGATGTACAGAGAAGTTTATTTTGGCTTGTGAATCTGGAAGCTCAAGTCCAAGACCCTGTGTAATGTTCCACTTCCTCCCCTTAGTTTAAGCCTCTGGTTTCCAGCTAGGAAGCAGAGAGAGAGAGATTGAGAAACACGGGTCCCACAATACCCCTGCGGGCCACAATCCAGTGCATCATCTTTTTAAGGCCCATCACTTCTCAGTAATGCCATCTAAGACAGCAATCCTTTTTTCTTGTAAAGCCTTTGGGAGACATTACTCATATTCAAACCATAGCATTTGCCTAAGATTCTTCTCCTGAACCATGCTCTGAAACCCTTGTCTTATCTCTTTTTCTTCTCCTGATTTATTTCATTACAAATTTTTATTGCTTCAACCTGGGCAGTATTTCTTGAATGAATGCCCACCTTCTATTTTTCATTAAGTAATGAATGCCAATTTTTATTACTATTTGAAATGTTACTACTTGACACTTTATTTTTCGGATAAATGTTCATGCATGTCATGTAATTTACCAAAAAAAAGTGGGGAGGTCAAAGTAAAAACTGGTATTTTATAATATTATAAATCATTACCAATACCCAGAACATTCCATTCTTTACAATTCTTAAAAGTGTGTTCTGAACAAGAATTTACACAACACATACAACACACACCCCCAATTGTCCGATAAATGTGAAGTTACTTCTACCAGTTCTGCCTGGTGGAATTGTCTGGCATTTGGAGAAATGCAACCAATTTAGGAAGAAGGTAATCATTCCTTCTAAATTTTAGTACCCTCTGTTCTTCTAGTAACCTTTCCTCGCATTGAATTTTCCGAATCCCGAGAGACTCGTATTACTAAGAGTTAAGCTAGCTCTCTGGACAAGAGCCATGATCTTAAGTCATAGTTAGAAGAATTAAAAACAACAACAACAAAAAAAACCCGGCTTTGATGACCACTCCGTGTAGCTTACTTTGATGTAGGACTTATTTCCAATACATTTTGGTTTTCAGTTCTTCAAACTATTGAGTAGCCCATTCTAACTTTGTCCTTTCCAACTCCAAATTCTAATGGGTTTAGTTTCTTTTCTTTTTCTTTTCTCTTTTTGGCACTTTTTGGTGCCAATTCATTTTACCGTAAAAACTTGAATCCTGAAACTAGTCTTAAAACTTTTTTGTTTTTAATGTGTTACTTGTATTTGTTCAGGCTGTCACATCGAGGTACCAGGACTTTGCTTCCTTCAGCCCGAGGCTGGACCCCAGAGGCTTGGCAGCCAGGCGGCGGCGGTTTCTGGCGGAGCCCGGGTTAGTGGAAGGCAGCTTGGAATCGGTGGTGATGGCATGGGGCGGAACCCTCTCCCGGTCTTTGCATTTCTTTTAGTTCCGTCTGCCCACCGAGCGGAGGCCTTCGGGTCCTCGGAGGCAGGGTGAGCAGGAACCATGCGTTTGGACGCCACGGTCTCTTCCCGTAACACATCCCACAGCCGCTCTTCCCCGCGCCGCTCGCCTCCGCGGCACCTGTTCCACCCCGCTCACCTAGCCCCCTCCACAGGCCACGCCCTCAGGCCTTCCGAGACTCGGGGAGCGCAGCTGGACCCACCTCCTACGCTCCCAGAGGCATCCCCGCCACGCCCCGTCATCGTGGCGAGGCTTTCTCTCCCCGCCTCTCGCGCTCTGGCTCCGCCCCTTCCAGCTCCCCAACGTCCTCGGCGTCGGGCCCCCGAGCCTGCGCCTGCGCCTGCGCCGTAGGTCCGTACTTGGGGCGCGCCTTGGCTAGAACGCGGAGAGCGGCGGTTGGCACAGCCAATGGGAGGCGGCGCTGGCTCAGCGGCTGGGAGGCGGGGCCTGCGCGGGTGTTAGGTTCGCGCGAGGCGTGACCTAGTTGACAGGCTCCGAGGTGCTGCTGTGGCGGCTGGCGGCCGCGGGGCTTGTGGCGGGTGTGGGGAGTCGGAGCGGAGCCGAGCGGAGCCGAGCGCCAGCGCGGGCTGAGGGTTAGGAGGGCGGCGACTGGAAGAGCGACCGGCGGCGGCGGCGGCGGCGAGGACGGGGCGCCCTCTCTCACTTTTTGAGTGCCTCCCTCCCCTCCTGACAGACCACCCACCCCACACGGCACCCCTCCCGCACCCGCCCCCCGCGCACCCCACGCTCTCATCCTGCCTGCCCGTGAGCCTGGGGAACTTGCAGCTTAAAGCCGGCCACCCCCACGGCAACATGTACCCCAGCAACAAGAAGAAAAAGGTGTGGAGAGAGGAGAAAGGTAAACTGGCCGCGTCGAGTTCCGGGGGTGCGGGCGGGGTGGGGGGGGGGCGGGGGGGAGGGCTGGGTGCGCCGCGGCGGCGCCCCTCCGCCCGCCTCGCGCCCTCCTCCCCCCGTGCCCGTGCGCACACGCGTGCACACACACACGCGTGCACACACACGCGTGCACACACACACGCGTGCATACACTCTCACGCCGGCGTGCACGCGGCGTCCCCGGGCACCTGCGGCCCGCGCACGTGGGGGCGCACACCCCTCTCCTCCACCCGCCGCGCCCCCACCCCGGTCACCTTCTGCCTGGCACACGGCGGGCGGCGTGGGACCGACGGCAGCCCAGCCCTCCGCCCTCCGCCCCGGCCGAGGGGTGTGTGTGTGTGTGTGTGTGTGTGTGTGTGTGTGTGTGTGTGTGTGAGTGACTTAGTTCCCCAGCAACCCAGCTGGGACTTTGACATTCCCCGGGCTGGGGTGTCCCAGAGACAAATGCACTCCCGCTGCGGCTGCTACGGTGCCTCGGGAGCTCCCCGCATCATTCCTTCTTTCCTTCTCATCTCTGTCCTCCCTCTATTACCGCACACTGGCTGAGGGTTCCTGTTTTGCGGGTGTTTACTCCTTAGTCCTTCCTCTCCCCCTTTCCCCAGCGGGCCCCCCCCCCCTTCCTTAGCTGCAGGGTGACTTTTGAAATGTGCAACTCTAGGGGAAACCTACAGGGAGCTGCCTGTCCATCCCAGCTGATGGGAGCCTTCCCCAGTCCCATAGTCCGAAGTTGCTCGGAGTAAGATGGAATGTCACCGCGAAGGAAACCCATCTCTGATTGTGTGCATCCCAAAGGCGTATCCAAATCAGATAGACAACCATACTCAGGACTGTGTGAGATTCCGTCCCCCACCCCTCCTTGCCTGCTTTCTTTTCTCTCTCTGTTATCTGTGACACAGATGATATCCTGATGTAAATCTTCAATCTGGCTTTTTTTTTTTTGCCCCTCTCCTTTTTACATCTTTTTCCTTTCATGATTTACTGTGTGTGTGTGTGTGTGTGTGTGTGTGTGTGTGTGTGTGTAACAGAAATAAAGAAAAAGTATTTACATTGCTACTGCTAAGATCAACTTCACCTGTCTATGCAGGATGAAATGGAGTACAGTTAGTTAAAAGTTCTTCTAAATATCTCTTGTTAATACCCTTAGAGCTTTTTTCTTCTTCTTCTTTTTTTTTTTTTGTTGGTCGTGAGGCTTGAACTCTGGGCCTAGGCACTGTCTCTCAGCTCTTCAGCTCAAGGCGAGCGTTCTACCACTTGAGCTACACTGCCACTTTCCTCACTATGTAGCACAGGGTGGCTTCAAACTTGGGATCCTCATGATTCAGCCTCCTTGGATTACAGGTTTGCATCACCATGTGCAGCTGCTAATAACTTTTTTAAAAAGAGTTTTAAAAATTGTTATTGTAGGGGCTGGGAAGGTGGCTCAGTGGTACAGCACTTGCCTTGTATGCCTCAGGCCCTGGGTTCGATTCCTCAGCACCACATAAGCAAAAAGAAAAAAGCCAGAAGTGGCGCTGTGGCTCAAGTGGTAGAGCACTAGCCTTGTGCTGAAAAGCTGAGTGACAGCGCCCAGGCCCAGAGTTCAGGCCCCACGACTGGACCAAAAAAAAAAATTGTATTGTAGAGGAGATATATAGAGAGGTTACACTTACATAAGTCAGGTAATAAGTACATTTCTTTTTGAACCATGCTAATAACTTTTTTAAACCTGCAGCTTTTTTTTTTTGTTTGTTATTACAGGTCCTGGCCTTTAGGAACATTATGGCCAGGAATATTATATAGTGGAGTTAAGAAAGGAACTCTAAAAGGACCCTTTATATTAATAGGGTCTACTTCCAACAGTGCACCAGAAAAGGGGTGAAAATAAATTTTAACTACCAGGAAGATTTAATCTACCTGTACACATAACTAAAGTAGCCTTTAACACATTGAAAGTGTAGTTTATGTGTCATAATTTTTTTTTTTAATTTTTTTTTTTTTTTTGCCAGTCCTGGGGCTTGAACTAAGGGCCTGGGCACTGTCCCTGAGCTTCTTTTGATCATGGCTAGCATTCTACCACTTGAACCACAGCACCACTTCCGGCTTTATCTGCTTATTGTGGTACTCAGGATTGAACCCAGGGCTTCATGAATGCTAGGCAAGGACTCTACCTCTAAGCCACATTCCCAGGCAATTTTTAATTTTTAAAATTAAAATTTTTTATTGTCATTATAGAAGAATTACAGTTACATAGTCAGGTAAAGAGTTCATTTCTTTTTGTACAGTGTCACCCCTTCCCATGCACTCTCCCAGTTTTTTTTCTCTTCCATCCGTATTCACAAGTTGTATACTTTACTTTCAACAGTGTGTGGTGAATGAATACCACTGCTGTATTTGTTTACCATTTATCCCTCCATTTCTGTGCTTCCCACTTACCCTCCCAAAGACATAACTGAGCAAACAAGACAAAAAGAAAAGAAAAACATCAACAAAGAAAATTAATTATATTTTAATTATGAATATATGGAGGACTAAAAAGTTTGGTGTCAAAAAATGCTGTTAAAAAAACCTTAAGCTTAGCTTTGTAGAGAGTGGTAAAAAGCATTTGCCTAACTTTAGGAAGGCTTGGGTTAGATCATTAGCACTTGGAGGAAAAAAAAAAAAAGTTCAGCACTGTCTGATCTATGAAAATAAGTTTGCTTTATTTTTACAGCAGCAAGTGCTTCAATTTTGATACATTTCAATAAGGCTTTACCTTAACATTGAAAGAAATTGTACCCATTTTTATTGATGATTTTGAAGTGTTAGCTTTGTATTATTGATGATAATGAAGACAAAATAGTGGAAGATATTGTTTTCAATAACAAGTCATTGATGAAATTATAGTATTTAAGAACTTTTTTTTTCTGTTATATTAGAAAAACAGTGTTCCTTAAGTAACAATGTTATAATGGTTACTTCATTGAACATCTGCACAATTGTACTGTGTGATAGGCAGGCATTTCAGAAGCTTTTTAATGTCTTGATTTTTTGTCTTTCACTTTCTTCTAATGGGAAATAAAAGTGAATTTTATTTTATCTTATTTTATTTACTTATTTAATTATTTTTGTTGGTCGTGGTGCTGGAACTCTGGGCCTGGGTGCTGTCCAGCAGCTCTTCAGCTCAAGGCTAGTGCTCTGTCTCTTGAGCCACAGTACCACTTCTGGTTTTCTAGTGGTTTATTAGAGATAAGAGTCTTGTGGACTTTCGTGCCTGGACTGGCTTTGAACTGCAATCCTCAGATTTCTGCCTCCTGAGTAGCTAGGCATGATTCACCAGTGCCTGGTGAATTTTATTTTATTTTATTTTTTTACATAAAGAGGCAAATGTACAGAGAAGATGGCTAACAAAATAATTTTCATTTTTCTAAGCTAGGCTATCTTTGCAGGAAGTTTAAAGGTAAGGGAAAAGTTATGATGTGATACTTTAAAGTATGTCTTCTGTTTTGTCAGTATGTCTTTTTGGATTGTTTAAGTATAAAATAACACATATTATTCCACCAAAAAGGAGCTAAGGATTTCTAGTATAGCAGAGAAGCTGATGGGATGCCTGAGTTTTTTCCTTTCATTCCACTGGAGAGTTGATAGCATAGTATTTTTGCAGCTGTTATTTAAGTCTACAGAAAGGCTTACCCACTTCATTGAAATGTCAAGGCATTCTAGAAACATATTTTAACTGTATATCATCTAGTAAGTAGATCTCTTGGATTATATGCTTGGTTCACAGAAAAAGAATTCATTCACCTTTATGTAAAGCATTTTCTAAAATTTTATGTAATGCCACACACACACACACACACACACACACACACACACACACACACACACACACACACACACACACACACACACACACACACACACACACACACACACACACACACACACACACACACACACACACGCGCACATATCTCCTGGATCTTCAGTAATTTTTAAACAGTTCTCAAGAACATATACCTTACATTATTAATCTAATATTTTGAGCTCTAATTCAGAACTGTTCAATATATATTTTGAGTTCAAATATTGCAACTTACCTCTTTTTTACATTTGACCCTGGTTTTGTTCTAAGTTTTTGCACTTGAACTTTTAAATAAATAGAATGACAAGAGGCCAGGTATCATTTCTATATGTATCCTCTGACATTTAGAAAAAGTAAATTGTCTTAGACATCTTTCAGTCTGATCACTGATACTGTAATGATTTTGCAGTAGTGTTTTGAGCTTTAAAAACTTTATTGTTATTAAAAAGGCATGTACAGAGGGGTTACTATTTCATAAGTCAGGTAATGAGTACATTTCTTTTTGTATAATGTCACCCCTTCATTCTTTCCTCTGATTTTAGCTTTCAAATTGGTGCTAAGGCATCTGATAATAATTTCCTCTTCGGTCTTCATGTGATAATTCAAATTTAACATTTCACCAAGACCCTATCTCCTGATAATAAATAGATGAGATTGCCTTTAAATTCACGAAGAACATAAATGACATATAAAGTGAAGAGCCCTAAAATAACTCCATCATGGTTTTATGGGTCTGTTTCTTTAGGTTTTGTTCCTGTTTATTCTGTTTCTGAGATTAACTGGACAGCTTGTACTCATTAGCTTATCTCTTCTATTCTTTGAGATCTGTGCTATCATTTAGTCAATCTTAGGTGTGTGTAATCTCTATGTATGTCATTTCTTTTATATGTGTATGTCAGTTCTTTTATACTACCTGTGATCAATCTCTCATAGTCTCAGTTATATTGTAATAAAACTAAGGTCCTAAGGCCATTCAGCAATAATGAAAATTGGACTAATATAACACTAAGAACAGTTACAATATAAATACTATTTGTGTGCTCAGTACCATTTTTAGTGTCTTACATTTTGATTCTCACAACTATGAGATAAGAAGGTGCATAGGGTAGTATAGGGTCAAGAACTGGAATACAGTTGCTTACATTTGGATCTGAGTATCATGCATACAAGGTGTGGTACTTTAGGTAAATTATTTGACCTATTTTCCTTAGTCCCTTCATTTACAACTTTTACTTCCTTTGGTTTTTTTTTTCTTTTTCTTTCTCTGGCAGCACTGGTTTGAATTCAGGTACTTTACCACTTGTGTCATGCCTCCAGCCCTTTAAAAAAAATTTTTTTTGGGTCCGGTCATGGGGCCTGAACTCTGGGCCTGGGCGCTGTCCCTTAGCTCTTCAGCTCAAGGCTAGCTCTCTACCACTTGAGCCACAGTGCCACTTCTGGCTTTTTTTTTTCTGCTTATGTGGTGCTGAGGAATCAAACCCAGGGCCTCATGCATGCAAGGCAAGTGCTCTACCACTGAGCCACCTTCCCAGCCCCCCTCCAACCCTTTTTGCTCTGGTTATTTTTTAGATGTTTCTTGCTTTTTGCCTGAGCCATTCTGGACTTTGATTCTTCTGTTTACACTTCTTGCTACAACTGGGATTACAAACATGTACCATTTTACTTCCATATTGCTTGAAATATGTTTTTTTTTAAACTTTTTGTTCTAGCTAGCTTTAAACCTCTACCTTTACAATTTTTATCTCCTAAGTGACTAGAATTGCAAGCATGAGCTGAGGGTACTTCTTGGCCTACTTTGCTTTCTTTTTTTTGTTCAGCTGTGGGGCTGAACTCAGACCCAACGCCTTTTCCTGAGCTCTTTTACTCATGAGTAGTCCTCTACCACTTTGGTCCACAGTGCCACTTCTTGTTTTGTTGTGGGTAATTGGGAGATAAAAGTTTCACAGGGACTTTTCTGCCTAGGCTAGTTTGAACCACAATTCCACAATTCTCAGATCTCAGCCTCCTGAGTAGCTAGTATTGTAGGTTTGGGCTACTGGCTCCTAGCTTGCTTTCATAACAGTAGTGTAGATATCCCAGTTGATAAAAGCGATGGGTTTTATAATGTAATATTTATTCTTTCCTACTTTCCTGTAACTATTGGCAATATTTCCCTTCCTTGTATTTACTAAAACTCTTTTCCTTGTTTTTTCTCATTTCACAAGGACCTGATAACCCCATTGACAACTGGGTTTTATTTCATTGTTCTCTTTCTGCCTGCTAACCTAAATGCTTTATTTTTGAAGTTTAATCTTTTTCTTTTTTCCTCTCATCTGCCCTTTTTTCTTTTAGAACCAGAAATTTAGGTTATGATTTCCAAAATATTTATACTAGATCATATTAAGTTCTTGATTTCACTTTTCTTGAATGTACCGCAGACAACTTAAATTCAATTTGTTGGCCCTTGAGTAATGTGATTTTAAATTGAATAGGTATGTCTGTCTCTTTCTCTTTAAAATATCATAATGTTGAGGAAAGATTAGTTGTAGCAGTAGGAAAAAATGCTGATTTTTTTTTTTTTTTTTTGCTTTGTTGTTTAGGCTGGTCTTGAACTTCTGGGCTGAAGTGATTCTTCCACTTAAGCCTCAGTTGGACTAGAGGTATACACTACAATGCCAGGCTTGAAATACATACCATCTGCCCAGCTTGGAAATCTCTTTTGAAGTTATTATTTTGTGAATGTTGGATTGTCATAACATATATTTTATTCTTAAGTCCATCTATTTTTTAAAATATATTTATATTATCTTTAAGTAGTTGTATAAAGGTTACCATTCAACAAATAAGTACAGTGCATCTTGATTTATATCACCCTTCAGGCTGTCAGGCTGACTCTCTACAATTTGAGCCATGGCTCCATCCCTGTTTTTTGTTGGTTATTTTTTATTTTGGGACTGGATTATAGGCATGAACAGGGGCCCCTGGCTAGTTCTTCCTTATTTTTTTTAGGTTAAAAAACCTGCAGAACTTTCTTTTTTTCTGTATGTTATTAGACCATTTTATATACCTACTAGAGTCTACCTATGACTATAGTGGTCTACTTTATAGGCTAAAGGCTAAACTGCTTGTGATGGCACACAAGTCCCTGTATAATATTGATTTATCATGTTCTCAGATATTTCTGTGAAACCTTCACTCCACATATATTACAGTTTCATCAAATGAAACATTTTTCCTTATCTTTGTTAATAATGTTCTATTAGTTAAAATAGTCTTATATTTTACTGACTCATGGCAAAATTCTACTTATCCATTGCAAATCATGAGTTGTAACAGATTATTCCATTGAGATCATACTTTGAAGTACCTGTTTAGATGGGGAGTTCTTTATTAATGACATTCATAATTAGTAATTTCTGATGCAATTATTTTTATAGTTTAAGCTTTTTAGTGATGTGTGTGTGTGTGTATGTATGTATGAATATGTGTATTTATTTAATTATTTTTTTCCCCAGTACTGAGGCTTGAACTCAGGGCCTCACTTTTTTGTGCCAGGTTGGTTGTCTACTATTTAAGCCACAGCTTTACTTTCTCATGTATTTTTTTTTTATTTGTCAAGACTAGAACTTGAAATCAAAGCTTTATGCTTTCTAAGAAGTACATATTTAAAGTAATTTTTAAAAAATCACCACTACAAAGTAATTACTGAGTTGAAACTATACTTTCATTGTTGATGGCCTTGTAGAACTGAGGCACTATCTTGGTAGGTATGTTTCTGTGCTCACACTTATTCGTACTGCTGAAACTATCTGTCTTAGCAGTTTGTATTTTTTTTATATAGACATTATTTTCTGTCTCATCCATTCCCTCTTATTTTTTCTGCAAACTCAAGATGAAGGGTCACCTTTGTTCCTGCAGTCTATAAACATATCATCTTTCATATAGTAAGATATCAATGATGTTAATTGAAAGAACAAATGAGTTTCCTTATTTTCTGGACTATCATAAAAGTCTTCATCATGTTTGGTTTAGTTCTTCTTGATAATATGGGATTAATTTGACACCTTTTAACTCTCAAATGTGAAATCATGTATTTATATTATAATATTCTTCAAAAAGGCATCAAGTCTTTGGTCTAACATAATTTAGAATATAAGAAAATTCTTAAGCTTAAAAGCTCAATACAAATGGAGATTATGCTTTTATTTTGCAAGAACGTTTACTGAAGATGACGTTAGAGGACAGACGCAAAGAATACCTAAGAGACTATGTTCCCCTGAACACCATTCTATCTTGGAAAGATGAAATGAAGGGCAAGAGCCAAAGTGATGGTAAGTTTCTCAGAATATATTTTAGGTATATAATGTTGCTATTTATTTATATGTCTAGCAATAAAACTGCTGGCCAAAATGAACAACCTTCAGGGAAGAGGCTATTTTTGTGATTTTGTTATTTGAAATTATTGCTTATCATTCAGCTGTTTTTTAGTTATCTATATCATGTGCTTTTTAAGCTTAGAAATATATATTTACATAATGTGTGTTTCTGAAATACACCCCATTTACAATATGGTACTCTATAAAAGGTACCTTTTTACTTTTAAAAAACTTTTCTGCAGGAGTTTTTGGAGCAAATGCTATTAGAGATTTGCTGCATTTGTAGTGAGGTATGTTGAGTTTTCTTTGATTAGTTTAACATTTATTGGATTTCTTTTAGGTATTTAAAGGATTTTATAGGTAAAAGACAGTACATTAGGAAGAATAGAGAAAAACCAAATAGCATTTCACATAATTTTAGAGAATAGGTGCTTTGTATGGTGTGGTATTATGTCTACATGTAATATATTTTTATGGTCTATTTTCTCTCAAAAGCTTTTTTGATGAAGGTCGAGATTGTGTTAGAATATAACTGAAGTTTTGAGGAACAAAAAGATATGAAAAAGTTTCTAAACTTAAGTTTAACAGATATTGATTATACTCATTTCAGAATTGTTGATTAATCTGAATTGGTGAATGTTAAGTTTAGACTGAGTACTTTTTAGTCTACTTAGCAATTTAACTTTATGAAATGGACTTGGAACATAGTAATTTTACAAGGTATAGTCTTAGCTGGAACTACACAGGATATAGAGAATACTTTGGGCCAAATGTGGAATGAAAGACAAAGTATAGAATTCTTAGGGACAAAGTCTGTGGAGAAAACAGTTGAAATAGGCTTTAGTGTGGAGAGAGAACACATTTAGGGTTGGGCTTTAGATAAGATTTTGATTTTGTTTTTTATAGAAGGACAAAGTATGGGGTTGGGAGAGAACAGATTTTTTTTTTAATGATATACTATCATAATGCTATGTTTCTTTTTCATAGTGTTAATACCAGTTGGTTTTTATATACTCACTAGTAAGATTATCTGATCAGGCTTCATTTCTTTTTTCTTTTTTTTGGTCGGTTGTGGGGCTTGAACTCTGGGCTTGGGTGCTGTCCCTGCACTCTTCAGCTCAAGGCGAGTACTCTACTGCTTGAGCCACAGCACCACTTGTGGTTTTCTAGTAGTTTATTGTAGATAAAAGTCTCACGGACTTTCTTGCCTGGCCTGGCTTTGAACAGCAATCCTCAGATCTCAGCCTCCTGAGTAGCTAGGATTACAGGTGTGAGCCACTGGCACCTGGCTCAGGCTTCATCTTCTTTATGACCCCATAGTTACCATGAAAATAGGGACTGTATATTCTTTTATAGTCTTGGTTACCTGCCATAGTGCTTGCTGTTCAATAGATAATCAGTAAATATTGGTTCTATAAATTGAGTATATAATAAACTGTTTCCTTATTGGTAATTTTAATAGAAGGGTTTTATTTTTTAATTTTTGGAAAACATATAGCGCTTGGTTATTTCAGGAAGCTTCTTGATACTGACTAGTATATGTTCGTTGAGAAAGATAGTGTAACTCTTTAAAAAATATTGTGATCTGTTAAGTGGTTATACAAAGGGGTTACAGCTCTTCAGTTTACAACACATTAGTTTATAAGTACAATTCATCTTGATTGTTATTATCTCTTTTATCATTCTTCCTCATCCTCTAAATCTCATCTCATCAGTTTTCCTAGTTTCATAGGGTATTAATTGAATATTATGACTGCATTCTGCCCAACCCTTCCTCTCTTCATTCATTTGACCTCCCTCCACATATCTCGTGTATGTTACTCATTTGTTGGATTGTGAGTTTTTCTAACGAGTTACACCATTTGAATTTTCCCCTAATAAACCATGCTTTGACGATTATGTTTGTCTATATGATGTCGTGTGTCTTGATGATATTTTGTGCATTATTTCCTTTCTTTCCACCTTTCATGTATAATAAAAATTCATGTGGAAATAAGAGTCTGAGAAATTAAGGCAGATGCTGTTTAATGTAGGTAATAAATACTTTGTAATAAAAGGTTACTTTTATTGTAAGTGTTCTACAGTTCAGCATTTAATAAATGTATACATTAGATAAAGGTTTCACTAGATAAGACAAAGATGAGAATTCATATGTTATATGTATTTATAAGCATTGTATATTATTTTACAATATTTAGTAACTAAATGATTTCAGCTTATAACAGCTTAAGTTAAATAAGTATAAATTTCTACCCTTGGGCCTATTATATGGACTTTAAATTCTAGGATAAAAATTTCAGAGGGTTGCCATTTTAAATGTACTTAGTTTTACATTGTAGATTCTCTTTCTTTTACTACTTTAGTAGTGTGGGGGATTGAGCCCTACATCATGATGCTAGACAAATACTCTGTTAACTGAGAATTATCCTCATTGCATTACTGATTATGGACAAGTATATTAGGTTATTCTAATATTATATCCTGTTTGAATCTATTACTGTTAGTTGGTTTGTTTAAAAAACCAACTCTGCTACAATGTGGTTTTCTCTGGAAGAGTGAAATTAAACAACTTCTAAGAATCTTGAGAATAAATGGTATTTAAGTATGAAAACATAAAATTTTCTATGCAATAATATTTTTGTGGAGGTGTGAGCTGTTATTTAGTCAAATATTTATGATATAATTTAACTAGTAAAATGGAAACAAAACATGAAGTTTAAATTCATGAATCACTAAATGGCTCTGCTTTTCCTCTGCTTTATTTTTGGTTCTTTCAACTACTTTTCAAAATTATTTTGACATTACATAAGTAAAATTTGCAGCATGTACAACTGTTATGTAAATTGTTCTCGTATGAAATATATTGTTATACTATAGAAAGAAAAAACAATAATCTTTTTATATGTATAAAAATGACTTGGTGTTGAGACCATAAGGTGCAAAATTCTTTTTATATACTTTATAAGTCTATAATTTTACCAAATATCTGCATATTGTAGGCCCTGATGGCACTTAGGGCCTTATGCTTGCTAGGTAAACATCATACCACTTGAGTCATAACCTATGCAATGTTGTTGAATATTTGGCATTTTACTGTTTTATTGTCATAACCCTGAAAATTAGGTTCTGGCTTCTTTAGCATTACATTAAAATTTTTTTTGATTATAGGAGGCTGTGATAGCCTAATTGACTTGAGATTTGTGTGTGTGTGTGTGAGAGAGAGAGAGAGAGAGAGAGAGAGAGAGAGAGAGAGAGAGAGAGAGAGAGAGAGAGAGAGAGAGAGAGAGAGAGAGAGAGAGAGAGAGAGAGAGAGAGAGAGAGAGAAGAAAGAAAGAGAAAGAAAGAAAGAGAAAGAGAGAGTGTGCATGCTGGTTCTGAGGCTTGAACTCAGAGCCTAGGTGTTTTTTCTGAGTTTTTTTTTTCTTCTCAAAGCTAGTGGTCTACCACTTGAGCCATAGCTCTACTTCTAGCCTTTTGGCAATTAGTTGGAGGTGAGAGTCTCATGGACTCTACTGCTGGGCTGGCTTTGAACCACAATCCTCAGATCTCACCCTCCTGGATAGCTAGGATTATAGGCATGAGCCACTGGTACCTGAGATTTTTAAAAACTCTTTTGAGGAAGAGTAGTCCTTGTGTTTAATCATTGAATCTGCTCCTTTAGCTTGTGTTCAGCTCATGTTCATTAAAAAGGGAAGAAAAAATATAGCACCATCCATTCTATTAAACTATTACACAGTGCTTTATTTGTGTAATTTTGTTTTTGAAGTAGTGTAATTAATATAAGGGAGTTTCATTGTGATATTCCATACATATACACAATATACTTTGAACATATTTACCATGTCCTCCTGTACTTTTTTTTTTTTTTTTTTGGTGGTATTAGATATTGAACTCAGGGCTTCCTGCTTGCTAGGTAGGTTTACTACCATTTGAGCCACAGCTCCAGTGTTTCTCTGTGTTGACTGTTTTTGAGATAGGGTCTCACTTTCTATCTGGGAAGGTCTAAGCTACTCTCCTCCTACTTGTATTACCCCATTTCACTGGGATAACAGGTTTGTGTCACTGTGCCCAACCATTGTACTATAGCTGGGAGAATAGGCATGCCCCTAAGCCTACCCATTGGTTGAGATGAGGTCTTGAAAATTTTTGTGCCATGGCTTGCCTTGAACTCTTGTCCTTATCTCTGCCTCCCAAGACTGGCACTCTACCACTTGAACTACCATTTCTGTCTATTTGCCGGCTAATTGGAGATAAGGATCCCATTGATTTGTCTGCCTGGACTGGATATGAACCATGATCCTCAGATCTCAGCTTCCTGAGTAGCTAAATTTATAGACATAGGCCAACAAAAACCAATAGTGACAGACTTGGGGCAAAAAGTCATGTGAGAATGTGAGGTCCTTTGTTCAAGCTCCAGTACTGGAGGCAAGATCAGTATGAACAGTTGCTGTGGTTTAATCCGTACTTTGGAGCTTGTGTATTGATACCCATAGTGTTTGTACTAATAATTTACATTCCCACTAACATTTTTTAAGGAGTGCCTCCTTGCATTCTCAACTTGTTACTGTTTGTTTTCTTGATGATTGCAAGGATTGTTAAGGATGTTGACCATTTCTTCATGTATTTACTAGCCATTTGTATTTATTCTTCTGAAAATTATCTGTTCAAAATCAAATTTTTTCAATTATTAATTGCTCTTTTGCTGTTTAATTTTTTGAGCTCTTTGTATATTCTTGAAATGAATCCTTGATCTGTTGAGTAGCTGGTGAAGATTTTCTCCCATTCTTTGGGTTGTCTCTTGGTTCTGGCTATTTTTTTTCATGTCACATATTTTCTTTCAGTAAAATATTATATCTCAATAATAAAACTCCTTGAATAAAGCAAAAAAGTCTTTTAGATTTACTCAGTTGTTTTTATTATTTCTTTGAACATATATGGAAAATACAAGTGAAATATATTAGTTACTACACTCCTAAAATGTCTTGCCATTAAATTTTATTTCTCTGAATCATTTTCTTTTCTACCCATAGTTGTTGATGTCTGTGTCTTTTAAAAAATATCATTTCTATGCAGTTCTGAATGCTGATGATACAATATACCAAAAATATACACTACTTTTACCTGGATTTTTTGAAACCATTCCTATTTTCAAGACTGAATACTAGCATTTTCTTGATCTTACTAGATAATGTTAAAGATTTTTATCCAATTACTAGGATTCATGCTAATTTCTCAAATGTTAATTAAATAAGATGCCTGAAATGTTGAGAAGTGGCCATTAACTAAATATATCATCAGAAATAATAAGATCAGATTCAAGAGAAAAGCTGTCACTACAACCACCTCTCCAGCAGCAATTATAATTGCTAACTTCAGAGAATTTTTTTTTTCTGGTGCTGGGCTTGAACTCAGGGCCTGACACTCTTACTAAGCCTTTTTGCCCATTGATGCTCTACTATTTGAGTCACACCTCCACTTCTGGTTTTTTTGCTGGTTATTAGTGGTAAGTGTCATAGAATTGTCTCCTCAAGCTGGCTTCGAACATTGATTTTCAGATCTCAGTCTCTTGAATACCAATGATTATGTGGTAGGTGTGAGTGCCTGGCATACAACTAATTTTTTCCAAAAAGATGTATTGGAAATGAAACTATTTAGTATTTTGAATATAAAACAAAGAGAAACCTGCTCAACAAAATAATACCCAAAAACTAAAAACACTGAGAACCTATTCAACAAAATACCAGAAAACTTCTTCAGCCTCAAGAAAGAGACTCTCACCTGAGAAAGGCATACAGAACTCCAAGCAGGTAAGACAAGAGAAGAAACACTCCTAGACATGTTGTTGTAAAATCTCTGAAATTAATTTTAAAAGCAGCAAAACCAAAGAGACTACTTCATTACAATGGAAAGATTAGAATAATGAAGATTTCTCAATGCAAACTCTAAATCCAAGGAGAGCCTGGAGAGAGATAATTGAAGCTCTGAACGACAACTGCCAGCCTAAACTGGTGTACTCAGAGAAACTATCATTCTCATTTGATGGGGAACCTAAAGCCTTCCATGTCAAACAAAAACTAAAAGAGTTCGTAAATACCAAACCAGCATTACAAAGGCTACTAAAGGAATGCATAGTCTCAGAAGACAATAGCAATCAAAGAAATACAGCAATGAATAGACACTACTAGAGGATTAATAAAACTGGAGGAAGATAGAAGCAAGAAACACAACAACAAAATGGCAGGAAACAGCATATATTTCGACAGTAACATTAAATATCATTTGACTCAATTCTCCAATGAAAGGCATAGAACAGCAACCTGGATCAAAAAATAAGATTCACCCATTTGTCTTCAGGAAGATATTTCACTGTCAAAGATAAACATGGATAAAGATGGAAAAAGATCTTCTGAACAAATGTATCCTCCAAGAAGGCAGGAGTAGGTATACTGATATCAGGTAAGAGACTTCATGTTAAAATCAGCAAGAAGAGATAAAGAAGGTAACTTCATATTTATAAAGTAAATGAACCATGAAGACTAAATTACAGCGGTCATCTATATGCATCAAAAAGTAGAGCATTCAAATGCATTAAACAGACATGTTAGACTTACAAAAACTGATAGATTACAATGCAATTAGAGTGGGGGATTTTAACCCTACTCTTATGAAGGTACAAGTCAAGCAAACAGAAAATCAGCAAAGGAACCTTTGAGTTAAATGACAACATGGACTTAATAGATATCTACAGTGTATTTCGCCCAACAACAACACAATATACATCCTCAGCAGCCCATGGAACCCTTAATAGAAGATATTCTAGGACATTCAAAAGCCTGAGCAAATACATTAACTCCCTGTATCCTGTTGGGTCACAATGGAATTAAATTATAACTTAACCTCAAAAGATACTACAGAAAAATTGCAAATATGTGGAAACTGAACAACAGCTAGGTCCCTAAAGAAATAAAGGGAGAAATCGGAAATTTCCTGAAATCCAATTAAAATGATAGCAATCCTACTAGAATCTCTAGGATACAGCAAAAACAATGTTGGGAGGAAACTTCGTAGTTCTAAGAGTCTATATAGAGAGAACAGAAATTAGTTAATAACCTCACAATGCAGCAAAAACTTCTAGAACAACAGTAAAAAAAAAAAAATCAACAAATCCCAAACTACTAGACTGAGAGAAATAGTAAAGATCAGAGCAGAAGGCAATGCATTAGAGACTAAGAATTGCACATAGCATTTCTTCATGTGTCTATTGGCTATTCTTATTCCTCTCCAGAGAAGTCTCTTTAATTCTTTACCCCACTTATTAATGGGGTAGTTGTTTCTTTGAGGATTTGTTATTAGGAATTTAATTTTTGAGCTCTAGGTGAATTTTTGATATGAGGCCCTTGTCTGTTGTATAACTAGTGAAGATCTTCTCCCAATCTGTGGACTTCCTGTTTATCTTGCTAGCTATGTCCTTTTGCCATGCAGAAGGTTTGCAGTTGAATGCAGACCCATTTACCAATTTTGATCTGCTGTGTTTTGGATCTTTATTTTGTAAGTTTTGACCTGTGCCAAGGAGCCCTAGTTTATCCCCTACCCTTTCCTGTAATATTTTCAGGGTATCTGCTCTTGGGGAGGCAAGAGGGGGAGGATGCAGGGAAGGAATTCTATTATACTGTTGGTGGCAATGTAAACTAGCCCAACTACTGTGGAAGGTAGTTTGTAGATTCCTCAAAAAACTAAATGTAGAACTACACTTACAAACCAGCAATATCACTCTTGAGCTTCTACTCAGAGTATTACAAATCAGGATATGTTAAAGATCCTTACAATCTATGTTTATTGCTACGCTAGTTACAATAGCCAAATTATGTAAACAGCCCAAAATGTCATAGAACAGATGAGTGGATCAAGAACATGTGGTACATACATGCAATGGAATTTTACTCATCCTTTAGAAAGAATGGTACATCACTTTCAGGGAAAGGGATAGATCTAGAAAAAAATCATGCATGTTAAATAAAGTTAGTCAGATTCAGAGAGACACATGGTGTATGTTTTCTCCCATATGTAGAAACTAGATCTAAAATACAGCTAGGCATGATATAACATGGACAGGGCTCAGTGCATTTACAGACAAACTGACTAAAGGAGCTATGTTTAGGGGAGGAATCTAGCGGCATAACTCCTATGAATAACTAAAGTACTGAGACTAATTTTTTGTTCAGTTATGTGATCATGTGCAAACACTTTATTCTTGGTTCTTCTATTTATATAGTGAGAATAATTACAAACCTATAGTACAAAATTTCTTGAAAAAGTTACTAAATATATAAAATACTTTTATAAAAGTATCATTTATGACATTTATGACAAATGATAGATTGTTATTCATTGAGTTATTTTAAGTGCTTATTGATAATATTGGGGTTTGACTTGAGTTGGATGGATACTGTTTTTGCTCTGAATTTTGCTTTATTTCTGATTTTAATAACTTATACGTCTCTTTGCCATAATAGCAAAAGCTTATTGAAACTTCATTTCTTTCCTTTCATCTCTTAAATTAATTATTCAGGAGAATAGAAGGGTAAAGTAGTACAGATAACTAAATTACAAATGGGGTCTTGAAATATATCATGCAGACAGAAGACAGCAGCACTGTTCAATAATGAATAAGATAGAATTCCGTGTTTTCCCTGCTGATATCTACTGAAAGTAATATTGTAGTAGTGCCTGGAATCTGTTGAGCTCAAATAACTATGCTTAACCTATGCTTACATGTTTATGAAATGAATAGATACCTATAGTTTCTAAGTTTTTGTAGGTATAGATTAAGGCTCAGAAAAGTCTAAACAACTAACAAGCTGAGTGTTTTTTTTTTTTTTGTGGCTGCCTCCCATTAGTAAAATAAATAAATAAAAAATAAATACCTTTCCTGTATCTCATAGAAAATCAGTTTGGAATTGGGGTAATGTAAACTCATTGTATTTTGGTTTTCTTTTTAACTTTATTATTATTTTTTATTGTAAATTTATTGTAATTTCTAAGTCTTACCAAAGTCGTTATGCCTTCTAATAAAATAGTATTTCTTAATTTAAGAGGATTTTTTAATTTATGTAGTGGTGGGATCTCCATATAAATGTTATAGGTTAGTAATGTTGATTACTTGCAATAATTCTAGAATGTTCTATTAATTTACTAATTTAGTGAGTGATAAATTTCAGTTTACAACTGAAAAAAGTTTTGAGAGAGTCTTAAAGTGTCGCTCAAGCTGGCCTCAAAATTGTGACCTTCCTGCCTCAACCTCCTGATTGCATATTCCTCTACATTGCATATACCTCTACATTGAACACTTAACAATGAAAAACAAAATTCCCAACACTTTAAAAATGATCTGCCCTCTTTCCCCTCGAATTTCTTGGTATAGTTTAGGTGCCCAGAACTTGAAAAAGTTAACCATTTCAAATGGCCTAAACTTTATCTTTTATGGCCCAAATGTGCCTTTTATTTTAAAGAGTATTTCACATGAGTATTTGGCTGTGTTCATATTTACTTTGAGATAAATAATGGTCTTCTTTACATTCAGAATGTAGACAAATCACAAACTACGTAAATAACTTTGTAGAGCTTACTAGTTTTGACATAATGAATTTAGCTAAAATAGACATGATGTTAGAAATTTAATACATTATATAAACATATATCAACAAATAAAGCATCAGCAGACAATCTATACATACTTGATTTTTTAAAATTTAATTTTATTTCTTTTTGGGTCCGGTCGTGAGGCCTGAACTCTGGGCCTGGGCACTGTCCCTCAGCTCTTCAGCTCAAGGCTAGCACTCTACCACTTGAGCCACAGCGCCACTTCCAGCTTTTTTCTTTTTGCTTATGTGGTGTTGAGGAATCGAACCCAGGGCCTCATGCATGCAAGGCAAGCACTCTACCACTGAGCCACCTTCCTAGCCTCCACATACTTGATTTTTGTATAAAGTATCTTGATGTAAGGATTAAAAAGATAGAGGGGCTGGGAAGGTGGCTCAGTGGTAGAATGCATGCCTTGCATGCATGAGGCTCTGAGTTCAATTCCTCAGCACCACATAAGGAGAAAAAGCCAGAAGTGGCGCTGTGGCTCAAGTGGTCAAGCACTAGCCTTGAGCTGAAGAGCTGAGGGACAGCACCCAGGCCCAGCATTCAGGCCCCATGACCGACCAAAAAAAAAAAACAAAAAGAAATGGGAAAATCTGTATAATTACTCTTTTATTCTTAGATTGGTATAACAATATGAGGTAATATAATTACCTTTTATTTCAATCCAAATATTGGAGTTTTTTAATGTATCAACTGTTTTGTTTTTAAAATTAAGAATACCCATTAAAACAGGAATCATTGACTTGTAGAGTGACATAAATATACTCCTTAGAATAACCAGATGAAAATTGTGCTGTGATGCTTTTTTTTAAAAAAAAAAAATAAGGTGACTTCAAAGAAGGTGGAGGATGAGTAAATATGAACCTTTCCATAGGGTAATTGCAACTTTTGTATTCTGATCGTATTTTCTGTGTAATTTGCTATCTTGATAGCAGACAGAAGTTTAAGACTCTTTCTGAGTAGGAAATTAAATAATAAAGTTTATGTTCTATTGTTTTGACAGCTATTTAGACTTGAATAAACAAATAAAAATAAAAATAAATCAGGCACTGGTGGCTCAAGTTTATAATCCTGGCTACTCTGGAGAATGATATCTGAGGAGCTCAGTTCAAATCCAGACTAGACAGTAAAGTCTGTGAGACTGTAATCTCTAATTAGCCACCAAAAAGCCAACACTGGAGCTGTGGTTCACATGGTAGAGCACTAGCCTTAAGCAAAACTCAGGGATAGTGCCCAGGGCCTGAGTTCAAGCCCCAGGACCAGCACAAAAATAAAAAAAAGAGAAAAGAAAAGTAACAGTATTGTTATAGTTTTTAGATTCTTAGCCCAAAGTTTGATTTCTTACTATATTGTTACTTGTTCCAACCTTCAGTTTAAATGATCTGTAAAATGTAGGTTGGCTATAATGCAGTTACTTACTCTTGTGATAGTTTATTTAAAGCAAAATAAGCTGTGCATGATAAAGTAAAAGAGCTAACTTTTGTGTTCGCATTTCTTAGGTTTCAACAGATCAATCTTAAAATAGTTGAAAAGATTTTTTTAACTAAAGTTGTATCAAATGTGACAAGCTCAATCTAAATTGCAACAGAGAAACAAATATAGAAATAAGAAAAAAACTCATAGCAGCTTAGAAAAATAGAAAAAAGATGTAATCAGTAAGCCATAAAGTTATGAGGGTTTTCTGATGAGATTAGATTATTGAAAACTGTTAGTACTGTACAGTCTGTAACACATCAGGAAAAATATCAAGGTTCTAAGTAGAAAATAGACTTGCTTATTTTGATAGTTTCAAAATTTACCCAACTTTACTATGAACAGGGTTATTGCAGAGAAATGGCCCTGTGAGCAGTATCAGGATGGTTAGGAGACCATAGAATGTTGATTCTTTTGTTTGGGGGACAGGGTCAGTCATGGGCCTTGAATTCAGGGCCTGGGCTCTATCTTTGAGCTTTTTCTGCTCAAAGCAAGCACTCTATCACTTTGAGCCACAGCGCCACTTCGGTTTTCTAGTGGTTAATTGGAAATAAGAATCTCATGAACTTACCTGCCCTGTCTGGCTTTGAACAGTGATCCTCAGATCTCAGCTTCCTAAATAGGTAGGATTATAGGCCTGAGTCATAGGTGCCTGGCTGGAACTAGCAATTCTTGAAGAAAAAAATCTGAATGAAAAGAATGGTGAAACACTTTATATTTGCAGAAAATTTTCATAATGCCAAAGAGAGGATTTGTATACAACAAGAATGCAAAAAAAATGCAGCTATCCTAATTATAATTGGGAAAGTAACAGCAAATTGAAAATTTCTGTTTAGAATTTTGAAAACATTATATTGAGAAAGATACAATGAAAATACTTTTTTGTGATTACTAAGAGGTAAAAAATATAGATGCTTGAAATCAAAGTAGTAAATTTAATCCAAAGTTGGTCTTACAAATCTTACAATATTTGCTAACACAGGCAAAGACCTAAGATTAAAGACTGTATAGATTTGGGGGAAGAGATCCTTTTTTTTTTCTCTTTTTTCTTTCTTTCTTTTGTTTTTATCAGTCATAGAGCCTGGGCACTGCCCTTAGCTCTTCAGCTCAAGGCTAGTGCTCTACCACTTGAGCCATAGTGCCACTTCCAGCTTTTTCTGCTTATGTGGTACTGAGGAATGGAACCCAGGGCCTCATGCATGCAGGACAAGCACTCTACCACTGACCACCTTCCCAGCCTGAGGAAAGAGATATTTGGGCCACTACTATATTCCAAGTTAGAGCTCAGACTCCTTTATATAGCCAAGATTCTTTTAAACAGGACTTAAATAAAGGGGAGCCTAAATTTAACTTCCATTTGAGAGACATCAGATAAGTTACCTTCTCTTGGCTTTTGGATAGCATACTGGAAAGATTCACATAAAACTCTGAGGTATGCCTTCATGTGGATATGAGATTCCAATTTATTCTACAACAAGGTTGTTCATAAAATGAAAGAAAATTATTAAGAAGTTGTTAAATAAGTGTTGCAGTGCTGTAATGCATAATAGAAAAGCAAAAGTTTGTACACTTTTAGAATGGTTCTCCCTCACAGTATATCCTATGATAGATCCAATAAGATGCTTTTATAGTCCAATGCTTTTTAAAAAACAAAACAAAACAACGAAATCCCACAATAACCCCCAAACCAGAAAATTAGCAATCAATGAGAATGAGCAAGGAAAGCAATACAGTTTGATCCCTGAATATTAGATATTGAAATTATTAGATAAAAATCTGTTATATACATGTCAAATTAGTAATACAAAGAAAATCAGAAACACGAGTACAGAACAAAACTACCAGGAAGATGAAGACCTGAAATTATTAAAAATATAAATAAATATAAATTAAAAATATAACAAACTTGAAAAGCATTCAAAGGTAAGTAGATTGAATCAGCTGGTCAGAGAAATAACGAAACTGAAGATACGGGAAACAAAATGAAAACAAAACAAAACCTGAGAGATGAAAACAGAAAAGGAATGTTTAGATAGAGAAGAATAGACATGACACATACTTTGGAATTTCAAAAAAGAAGAGATTGTCACTATCCAAAGAAAGAATGACTAAGAACTTTTCACAATTAAAGCGGTTAGAAATAGATTACTTACAAAACTGGAAATTAGACTGACAACAGACTTCTAAACTTTAAGAATATATGCTGGATATAATAAAATACTAAGTGAAAACAGTTATCCAGAAAATAAAACTAGAAAATCATTCAAAAATGAGGGTTTAGAAATAGATTTTCAGAAAAATGAGATTGATAAAATTTAACTATACTGTTAGTGATTATGTGGGACAGTGAAAACTCTTAGCTGATGGAAGTATAAAAATACTTTTGAGAATAATTTGACAATGTATAGTAATTTTTGTGTGTGTGTGCGCCAGTCCTAGGGCTTGAACTCAGGGCTTGGGCACTGTTCCTGAGCATCTTTTGCTCAAGTCTAGCACTCTACCACTTGAGCCACAGTGCTGCTTTTGGCGTTTTCTGTTTATATGGTACTGAGGAATCAAATCCAGGGTTTCATGCATGCTAGGCAAGTACTCTACCACTAAGCCACATTCTCAGACCTGTATAGTAAATCTGATTGTGCATATTTCAGTGAGCCATGAATTCTGGTTGTATAAGAGCATCTATAGTATATACACATATTTTAATGAGTATCTTTCTCTTTGTACATATACACACATTATTATTAAAGTTACAGCCACAACAAAACTAGAATTAGAAATTCAGTAAACAGGTAATAACTTCTTAAATGTTTTCCTTTATTTCTAGGTCTTATCACTTTATTTACTTTATTTATTTGGAAAACACTTAAACCCATAATTCGTGTGTAGAGACAAGAATAGCAATATTGATAGCATATCCTGTGTAAGAGTGACAAACTTTTATATGGAAAAATGAATAAAACAAACTGTAGCATATTCATGTAAACACCTTAAAGTAAATCATGATAAATTGGTGAATTATGCCTATATTCAATAGATACATACATATATAAAGCAAATTGCCAAATAATACATTAAAGGGGGTGGGGGGTGGGAGATGGGAAGGGGAAACAAAGGAGGAGGCAACAATGCTTGATAAGAAATGTACTCATTATCTTGCCCATGTAATTGTAACCCCTTTGTACGGTATTTTCACAATAAAAAAAAATAGCTGGAACAAAAACAAAGCAAAGCAATTCTATATATGGTTTTGTCTTACATATATAAGAACATATAAAGAAATGGATTTAGTTTATAATCACCAAAGTTAGTTTTCTCCTTTAAGCAGGGCATTTCTGTTTTCAGATGACATTTTTTCTTCAGCCAAATGATAAATACATAGATAGTTTTAAATCATACCTTTTACGACTTTACATATCTAAGATATTTCACAACAGTTTTTTTAAATGGGGAGGGCACTGGGAATATAGTTGGGGGTTGTGTGCTTGTGTAGCAGGTATGAGGTCTTGGGTCTTATAACTAGCCCTATGACAAAACAAAATACAACATAGTAAAATGCAATATTGACAGTCATATGGACTGTTTTTCTTTTAGAAAGTATATTAAAAAGAATTGGATAGTATAAGAGAAAAGTTAAAACATATAGAATAGATCCAATCAGCATGCCATGATATGAGAAACTGGCATTCTGGAAATAAATACGATGTAAGCAGCCGAAGTAGTAGATGAAACAGGACAAAAATTTCCTCACATGAAAAATACAATGAAATAAGAAAAACTGAAATAAAATTTCAGTAAAATCAAATACCAGTAAGACTTATGAATTTGGGGAATCAAAAGAAAGTCAAGTTTTCAGACAGAGAAAAGGACTACCCATATATGTGTGTGTGTGTGTGTGTGTGTGTGTGTGTGTGTGTGTGTGTGTGTGTGTGTGTGTGTGTGTGTGTGTGTGTGTGTGTGTGTGTGTGTGTGTGTGTGTGTGTGTGTATATATGCATATGTATATAAATACTCTTATATGTACGTGTGTATATATATATATATATAAATATATATATACACTAACCGACAGTAGAACAAAAACTATTTTTCAAGCATTAAAACAAAAATATATACTCTTCTAAAAGACTATGAACTGAAGTGGGAGAGAGCTGGGAGGAAGGGGTGATATCCAAAAAGAAATTACACTTTACTTGACCTAAGTATCTGTAACCCCTCTATATATCACCTTTGTAATAGCAATAAAAATTTTAAAAAGGGACTATGAACTGTAATAACTACAGATTTGAAAAAAATTAATTTATTATTTGGAAGTACTTAAGCAAAGTGAAATGAATCAGAGTGAAGAATCCTGGCCCAAAAGAGAAATGTATATAATAAACATTGAGAAACAAAACTAAACAAACAGAAATCAAAGCAATCAGTAAAACCTACGGTTAAATCTAAGTTATTATCAATAATTTGCTTTGTAATATAACAATTTTTAAGAAAGAATATTTATGTTTTAATAGTAAGAAAACTTGTCAGAGCTTTATTGAATGAGTAAAGTAGCAGGCAAACAGCCAAAAAGCTGACAGAGAAGCACAAAGGCAGAGGCACACTCTAAGGGAGTGTGGGTACTCTCAAAGGGAGAGATGAGAAAATAGTTCTAATAAAATGGAGGATATGAATGAAAACTGATGACTGGGAAATAAAAATTCTAGATGAATAAAAAGTAGTATAGCTGGTAGGCTTAGGATGGATGGAAAAAGGTAGAAGAAAATTATGCATACTATGCAGTGCAAGGGATTTCTAGCATAAAGTTACAAGGGTAGGCACTTTACAGTTGTAAATAAAATAAACCAGATACAGACTGAAGTACATTCTAGATCCCTTCATAAATATGATAATACATAAATGTTGAAAATTTGATAATTTTGAGAAAGGAAAGCAAATGATCAATTTACAACCTTTGCCATATATGTTTGGAAGGATGTATTTTTTTTAAAAAGCCAAATTTGGTGGTGGACATCTTGATATCCTAGCACAAGGGGACCTGAGGCAGGATGATTAAATTTGAGTCCAGTGTGGGAGACCCTATCTCAAAAAAGCAAAATGAAAGAAAACCCACAACAGTAACAAGTACAAATTAAGAAAGGGTAAGAAAGAGTGACATTAAAAGTCTGAGGTAATTCCTTGATGATAAGGAGAGGTAAGAAGGGGTGACATGGATAGAGCCAATCTGAGGAAATTCCTTGGTGATAGTAAGTAGGCAGATGAGAAGAGCAGAGGAACAAGAGCACAGAAAATACAGAATACTCAAGAAACTCCATTTGTGGTGTTCATAATCTCAAGGAATTGAACTGTGTAGTGTAGCTTATCAAATTAAAAAAAAACACACAAAAAAAACCACCTATAACAACTGGCCTCTCCTCTTTCTTCTTTGTATGTAGTACTACTTGTCACCAGGAGTATTTGTCTGTTCAGATGATTCTAGAGGTTTCTGATACATATGTTGAGATTGGAAAGAAGAGCAGAGCCTGGGAACTGCTAGGAATACATTTTTGGGGAAGGGAAGGGAAAAGAAAAAGGAAAAGGAAAGGAGGCTCCATATTTTCCCTCAAAGAAAGCCCTCCTATGTTAGCAGTCTTTTTGGATTTCAACTCAGAAACACACACTCTAAATTAAAATGTACATCTTCTTATTCAGGGAAGATGCTTTTGGAGAGGAACAGACCAACAAGAGAAAACCAGTTAGCTAGTTCTGGAACCCCTGTCACAAACTTGGCTAACACGGGTCACCATAAAACCAACAACATAAAATAGAAAATGAACTTAACAGTAAAAACTGAGCCCTGACAGCTAGGAACTGTTCAAGAAATACAAGGAACTTAATGTTATTTGTACTTCCAGAGAAAGGATAAAACAACCAGAAAATTGTATCAGGCTGTTCTGAAATAAACAACATGAAAACTTCTCAGAAACTAAAAATGTGATTATTCCAAAAATTCGAAGTACTAAAAGCTGAATTAATGATTTAGATGGAAATTTGAGGGAATGTCTTAGAACATAAAAATAAAAGAATGTAGATAGGAAATAGTAGCAAATACTTACATGACACGAGGCATGGAAACAAGGTAACTCATTCTTCTGAGGATATAGGCAGGAAGAATATAAAGAAGTAATGACTAGGTACTATAGAGTATTAATACTAAAATAGATGAGTGAGATTGATAATGGAGTCCTGTGAAAAGTTGGGAGAAGAGTATGCATAGTATGATAGCTGTGTTCAGAAATAGTGTGTGTGTTTACATGTGTACAAGAGAAAAAAAGACAAGAAATCATGAAGGTTAGTAAAGTTTTCTTTATTTTTCTCACTTCTTCATGAATTTCCCCTCCCACCTATCAGATAAAGATTTTTCTCTTGAAAAAAGACTGGAGAAATGAAAGTAATATTTTTCTTATCATGTAATCTATAAGGAATACTTCTATTTAAAAATTAAAAATTGATAAGTTATACTGTTGAGGCAATTCAGGGGACAATGTGAGATAGTTAACCTGAATAATTTTTTTAATTTAATTTTTATTTTTTTATTGTGAAAATACTGTACAGAGGGGTTACAATTACATGGGCAAGATAGTGAGTATATTTCTTATCAAGCATTGTAGCCTCCTCCTTTTTAACCTGAATAATTTTTTTTTAATTGTATTTTATTTTATTTGAGAATATACTGTACAGGGGGGCTACAATTACATGGGTAGGATAATGCATACATTTCTTACCAAGCATTGCAGCCTCCTCCTTTGTTTACCCTTCACTTCCCTTCCCCGCCTCCCCCCTCCCCCCACCCAATTTTACCCCCCTCCCCCCACCCAATTATACCCCCCTCCCCCCCCCCCACACTGACATTGTAAAGCTTTAACCTGAATAATTTTAACAACGCTTATAGATGGTATAGCTTCATTCCTCCCTCCCTCCCTCCCTCCCTCCCTCCCTCCCTCCCTCCCTCCCTTCCTCCCTTCCTTCCTTCCTTCCTTCCTTCCTTCCTTCCTTCCTTCCTTCCTTCCTTCCTTCCTTCCTTCCTTTTCTCCCCTCCCCCCTCTCTTTCTTTATTTCTTTTTGTGGGTCATGGGGCTTAAAACTCATAGCCTGCTCAGTGACCCTGAGGCTTTTTTTGCTCAAAGCTAGTGCTCTACTACATTAAGCCACAGCTCCACTTCCAGTTTTCAGATTGTTAATTGGAGATAAGAGTTTCATGGACTTTCCTGCCAGAGCTGGCTCCAAAATGAGATCTTCCAATCTCAGCCTCTGTAGCTAGGATTACAGGTGTGAGCCACCAGCACTTGGCTATACTTTTACTTCTTAGCAGCTCTCTCCAGTATTATTAAGAATTCTTACAGAAGCATTTTCACTTACCTCTCAGTTTTTTAAGTTAAATAAACAAAACTAAACAAAAACCAGGATATTGAGATGGGAATGGCTGATGATTCACTTTTCGCATATGGATTTTATTAGGGTTGGTGTGTATGTAGAAAATGCTTAGGTTGTCTTTAAATTCTAGGTATTGCTTTATTGATATTTAATATCTAGCATTTTTTGTGGAAATGAGTTAGCATACATGTAAGTTAAAATAATGAATGGTGAAGAAAAACATCCAGGAGAATGACATTCAAGATTCTGAAAGTAATCCTGGTGGGTTGTTTTAGGTTGAGAATAGAAATTGCTAAGCATCAGAATCATAGTAACATGTAAGTATAATCACAAAGGTGTGAAGTGGTGTTCTGGATCACCTGAAAGGCCTTATCCTTTTTGCGAAGAGATGGATATGATCCTTGGTCTCAATATGCCACATCTACTGTAAACTTCTGAACCCTCCACCATCATTCAGGATGCATCTCTAAGGACTGAAGAAGTAGTGGATTTTATGGGAAAGAGAACCTGAGGATCCTTGCCTGGGATAAGTTATGGAAAGAAAATCTTGCAGGTATTCTTCTATATTTTACTTGGTTGTTGTACTTTGTCTAGATAAAAGAGTGCTTAGTGTGGGAGAATTGTGGGAGGTGGGAGGATTGAGGTAAAGTATAGGTCTTTACTAAAAATAATTAGGAAAGACTATGAGCACCTTTCTTATTTTTTCCCCTATTTTTGTACAGCCTTTCTTGTCATCTTCCTAATAAATTTTATTAGAGTTCTTGAATTCTAGATTTATTTCTTCTATGAATAATAAGATTCACCAGGAACATTAGGTACAAAACATGCTGTTGTAATAGTATTAGCTTTCAGCATCTTTTAGAAACTAATGGAAGATGTTCAGGTCTGTCAATTGAATTTTGAACATTTTGAATAAATGCTGTAAAATCTTAGTTGTAATAATTTGTTGATTATCTCTTTTTTGCGTAGGTTAATTGGCTATTTAACCATTTGACACACTAATTTATTTCTCAAGACTGGCAATGTTTAACACAGCTATGAATTTTAATTAAGTGGTTAATTAACTGGAGCACTTTACATCTTGTCTTTCATTTCCTATTTTTTTCTTGACTAGGAGAGATTCAAGTATGCTAAGAGTTCAGATAAAGCCTTCCAAGACAGTCCAATTTTAGCTTAAAAATATTCAAAAGATTTATTTTTTCAAATGATTTCTCAGGGAATTTCTTGGAGAATTTCTAGGAGTTCTCTTACTTGAGATTTTAAAAATGGTATCTTCAGCTGTATTTGTGATTATTGGCAAAGAAATATGTGTGGGTATGTAAGGGAAAGTTGTTTTTCCAAATTTAGAGCAGTTGGAGCTTACACCTGTAATAACCCAATTAAATCAAAGTAAACAAAGATTATGTCAGAATAAATTTGACTAAGGTAAATTTAAGTGAAATGAAAGAATATATTAGTAGTTTTCTTCCTTTTTCTTTGAAAAATAGGAATGATGCTCTTACGAGAGAATTTTGTATTATTTTTTCTTCCTTTCTTTCCCCTAGTTTCATCCTTAGGAGAGGAGCCCTTTTATCTGGTCTTGTTCTTCCAGTCCATTTTGAATCAAGAAAGTCCCATTGAAGACTTCTGTGAGAAGCAACTGTTTTGAAGAAAGAAAAAGAGATACTGTTTGGGAGAAGGCAAACAAGATCAAAGAATGACAGAAACATGCATTTTTGTTGTATAACATGGAGAAAACTTCTTAATGTGAACATAGAGAACCGAGAAGTGAGTAAATTAATGAATGACTGCATTTTATGGGTTTTGATGGAAAAATGCTGGTCTGCTAATGTGGAAAAACAATTGGAGCTTCAAACTCAGAACTTTGTGTCTCTGCTGTGTGCAGTTATCATCAGCTCTGAACATTCAGACCTCCCTTTGTCCTCCATGAATGATGGCAATCTTAATTCTATTTCAGCAGTGATTCCAAGATGAATGAAAATACATAGTGTCTGCCAAAACCTAAAAAAACTGCAGTCCATGTATTAATCCCTAGAGCTTTATAATGTACCCCTCTGGCATTTAAATTTTTGATAATGCTCCATCACCAACAGTTTTTGTCAATAAATTCTAATTTTTAAAAATGAAGTGTGATGATTCCTATCTGTATTGTGTTAAATCCCCATTTTGTTATCGATAGAAAGCTTAAATGATTCTGCAACTTAATGTGTGATTTTAAGCTTTTCTGTTTTTTTAAGACCTTACATTAGTGTATATATTAAAATAAGCCTTAAAATAGTACATATAGTGCAATGCAAAGGTTATTGATTTTTATATTAATTTAGTTAAATTTGGTATAAGCTTATGCTACAATCTCAAGTTTTGGAGAATAAGAATTTATGTGTGTTATTTAGAAAGCATCTCATGAATTGATTTGTGTAGATGTTTCATGAATTTTTTTTTTTTAGTATTTGATTATATTCTGTTAGGCAGACTTTATGTATGTATGTATGTGTATGTGTATGTGTGTGTATGTATGTATATATATATATGTATGTGTGCATGTATGTATGCATGTATGTATATGTATGTATGTATGTATGTATGTATGTGTATGTATGTATGTATGTATGTGTATGTGTGTATGTATGTATTTGTGGTGCTGGTAACTGGGCTTGAACTCAGAGCCCCGTGCTTTTACTTGCCTTTTTTCCACTCAAGGCAGGTGCTTTCATCCTTCATTTCTGGTTCCCCCTGCATCCCTTGGTTAATTGGAGATAAGAGTTTTGTGGATATGTCTGCCCAGGCTAGTTTTGAACTTCAGTCCTTAGATTTCAGACTTCCTGAGTGGTTAGGATTATAGACATGACCACTGGTCTAGCTCTGTTAGGTAGCTTTTGTTTGGAAAACAAGAGAAGGACTTCATACTTTTGAATTTAGAATTACTTCAGTTCTTCAGGCTACTATTGTAATTGGAATTCTGAACTTCGTTTCTCTGTCTTCAGTCATTCTTAATTTTAAGAAGAAGTTTAAATTAGAATTTTTAGATTAGTGTGGCTCAAGTAAATAGATACCTGCCTAGAAAGTACAAGGTCTACAGGTCCATACACAAACAAGTTCCATATTGAATGTAATAGCTTAAAAAATGTGTTCTTTCCTTATAAAGAATTTCATTGTGATATTTACATATAAGCATATAACATATACTTTAATCAAATTGACCTTCTATTACTCTCTCTCTCTCTCTCTCTTTTTTTTTTTTTGCTGGTTCTGGGGTTTGAACTTGGTCTGGGCCCTGTCCCTGAGATTCTTTTTGTTTAGGGCTTGCTCTCTACAACTTGAGCCATGGCGCCACTTCTGGCTTTTTCTAAGTAATTCATTGGTGACAAGAGCCTCACAACTTTCCTGCCCAGGCTGGCTTCAAACTGCGATCCTCCTATCTCAGCCTCCTGAATATTTACTCTTTGTTACTTCTTGTCCCTGTCCCCTTTCTAAACAGTTTGTTTTGTTTTGTTTTTATAGTGCTAGTACTGAGGCCTGAACTCGCAGCCTGGGTGCTGACCCTGAGCATTTTTGCTCAATGCTAGCATTTTACCACTCAAGTCAAAGCTTCACTCAGTCTGGCTTTTTTGCTAGTTAATTGGAATTAAGAGTCTTGCCGACTTTCCTGACTGGACTGGCTTTATACTGTGATCCTCAGATTGTAGCCTCCTGAGTAGCTAGGATTACTTGCCTGAGCCACCATTGCCCAGCTTGAAGTGCTTCCTGTTATGCTATTTTCATACTCTTCAAGTAACTGTTCAATAATTATTAAAAATATACAGAATATAGCTTATATTCTATCTCATAACTTTGTAATTTATTAGTTGCAGAAAAATGCTTTTTGAGGTCAGTAAGTTGCATAATTTGCTATTCCTGTGAAATGAATGAAAGAAAATTGAACATTGATTGTGATCCCTGGGACCATCAAGATAGAAGAAGCCACCCATGTCTACAAGATTAATACGGATATTTGAAATGTAATAAAAAATATTACAGAAAGTAGTTTCAATTTAACCTGATTTCTCAAATTTGCTTTTGAAGACACAAAATTGCCCCAGAAATTTTGAATTTACTTGTATACATACTTTCTAGTTTTTTTTTCTCCATGGTCCTTAGAAATCACAGGCAAGAGAACAACATTTATCACCAGACAGGGGAAAAATATCAGTATCATTTAAATACTGTACTAGTGAACATTCTGACTATACCAGGTACTAAATTGGTCAGCAGCATTAACTGTATAAAGTTTGCTCAGATTAAAAAGTGATTGGGTAGGGGGGAGGGGGGAGGCTGGGAAGGGAGGTGAAGGGTAAACAAAGGAGGAGGCTGCAATGCTTGGTAAGAAATGTATGCATTATCCTGCCCATGTAATTGTAACCCCTCTGTACAGTATGTTCTCAAATAAAATAAAATAAATTAAAAAAAATAAATAAAAAGTGAACGTTAGCCAGGTGTTGGTGGCTCACGCCTATAATCCTAGTTACTGAGATCTGAGGATCACAGTTCAAAGCCAGCCTGGGCAGGAAAGTCCATGAGACTCTTATCTTCAATTAACTACCAGAAAATCAGAAGTGGTGCTGTTGGCTCAAGATGGTAGAGTGCTAGCCTTGAGTGAAAGAGCTCAGGGACAATGCCCAGTCCCTGAGTTTAAGCCCCATGATGGACCAAAACAAACAAAAAAAAAGAAAGTTATTTGTTTACTCAGATATATAATTAGGAGCTTGGACTTTATAAACATTAATGCCTGTTTTAGAAATATAGTTATATAATACCTGAATAGTAGAGATTTGATTTTAAATATGATATTTAATTTACCAACAAAATGGAATAATTTGTCTCTGAGGAAAGATTAATATGAAGCATCTGTTCCAGGAGTTGAGCAGTGCTTTAGTCAACTAAAACATTAGAACATTTTCTTTAAACCCTAATTATTGCTAGTAGATATCTGTGGCTGGTCTGGACTTATTTATAGGGTATAAAATTTAAAATATAATAATTTTAAAATACAACAAAGTGGCAATAGATTTGGAGGTGTCAAGAAATAACCAGATGTTATATTGAAGACATAATATTTCTTTTGCTTTACATTTATTTTGTGATTTGCCCATGGAATTGTGGGTAAAATCAAGCATAGTTCATCAGGGGGAAAAATATTAGGCTTATTGGATAGTATTATACATTGAAGTGTGGAAGTATCTAAGATAAACATTAAGTTAGGAGAAAAATCCATCAAAAATCAGATTCGATATGTAGGCTTTCCTGAATAGGTAACTTAAAAATACGTTATTCTAGAAAATCCAATATATAGTTAAGATCTGAGTGTATGATACTAAGATATAGTTTATTAGCTTTTGTTTGTAATTCTTTGGGTCAATACTGAGCTCATTATCTTCATTTCAAACCTGATCAGCCTTCACTCCTAGTTTTTGGGAATGACTTCATCAATTCAGCTGTTTCAGTTCCTTATTACTACACAGTATGAGTTATATTCAGTAGGCCCTAAATCATTCATTATAATGTTTTGACTTCTGTTCTCTTATCTATACTACTCTTGGCATAAACATTTCTTACTAAGACTATAAAGGCAGCTTCATTCATCTAAACTGTATTGCCTAATGTATATAGTTCTCAGTTTCATAGAAAACCTGATTGATCATACTACCCTTTGTTTTGGCTCAGTGAAGAAAAAGAAAATGGAAGTTTGCTGAGGAAAAATGATACAGAAAAAGGAAAGGGAGCAAATAAAATTTTGGCTCTCCCTTTCTCTTAAAATTGTTCTTTATATAAAGGCCTTTTATTACCCTGAAAGATCTTTGAAAGCATATTAACTATGGTTTAGTTATCTGTTCCCTCCTCCATCCTTATTATTGATGCTCTCTAGCATGGTTAAACATTTTTGCTCCTCTCAGTTTGCTAAAGAAAAAAATGAGCACAATCATTCATTAGAATTATTATGAAGAGATTACATGCATGATATTGCTTAGTAACTTGGTCTGGTACATAGTGTTAGCTGCTGTTATAACTGTTGACCTTCACCTCTTTCCATTGTCCTTCCTATTTATGTAAAATTATTCAAAGCACTTCTTGTATTTATTTTACTTTACTTGTTTGTTAACTGTTGCCTCTCCCACTATGTTGAAAACATTTTGAATATATAAGCTGTCTTATTTTTTATTGTATTTCCTGTGATTGGTATTTCATCAAATGATTTGTAGGAAATAGTATGTATGAGACTAATTCTTATAGGTTTTGAGAGATTGTAAAATTTCAAGATGCCCTGAAAAATTATTCTGTACTATGGATTCCTGAAGAACTTTTTTTTTGTTGTGGGGCTTAAACTCAAGCCTGGGTACTGTCCTGAGTGTTGTTGCTCAGTGCCACTGGTGTTTTGGGGGTTAATTGGAGATGAGAGTCTCCTGGACTTTCCTGCCCAGGCTGGCTTTGAACTGCAGATCTCAGAGCTCAGCCTCCTGAGTAGGTAGGGTTATAGGCATGAGCCACTGGTTCCTGGCTCTGAAGAAAAGCAGTTTGTTTTACTGGTCTTTGTGAGAATAGTATTCTTTGTTGAGTGCTTAATAGATGGTGAGTGTGTTGGTCTTTTGAACAAAAATTGGAATGTAAATATGAATGCCACTATTAGTTATGGAAGGTACTATTTTCATGTGCAGTTGAGAATATGTAAATTCTACATTACATACCTTCAATCCCATCATTTAAAAACATTTTCAGGTTTTTTTGTATGCTTGCTTGCTTCTTTACCCTTCTTCCATATGTATTTTTCCTCAGCAGACTTCCCTTTTGCTTCTCATTCTTAGACAAAACAAGGGAAGGTGGATGCTTCTTATCTGAAATGACTTGATTTTATGATTGATAGCTGACGAGTTCTAGAAAAGAACAAGTGAACCACTGGAACAAAGTCAGAACTTATGTTTCTATATGTAGAAGATACAAATTTTTCTTTAACTGCCAGTTAAAATTGGAATTAGGTGCTTCACCAAATTGTCACTTGTCACGTGAAATTGTTGTTGTTGTTGTTGTTGTTTCTAGATGAGGTAATAAATTCTTTCACTCTTCTATTTAGGTATATCTTACCCTGAAATCAGGAAAAAAGAACTTAGTGATACTTTATTATTTACAAATCCATGTTTTTAACAGCAGCCTATAAACAAATACCCTTCCTTCTTTTCATCATTTTGCAAGTAGATTATTTGTTCTTGACTCTCTCTGAAGGAATTAGTTCATCTTTCAATTCTACTGCTTTCTCACCTATAGAGATTAGTTTTGATATCCAAATTCCAACTTGGTCCTTATGAAGATCTTTGTGGAAATTATTCATGTAGAGTTCCAGAGATTTTAATTTCTTACTCCTATCCCCACACAACTGTACACATAATTCAACCAAAGTTATTGTCCAAGACACCAGTCCTTCTACCTTGAAACTTTGATTAAAAAAATCTTGTTAAATGATTTTTTGTATGGTGAATTTTTAGTTTCCAGAAATAGTTCAAGGTGAATATTCCATTTGGTAATGCTTTTTAGTTGAATTATTAATCTCTTTAAAAAATTGCCCATCACTACTAGATTATTTCTTGAAATAGGCTCTCTAAATTTAGCTTTTATATTTTTTGCTTATCATTTTTATTATTAAAGTAAAAAATATGTCTGTTTATTGCTTCTGTGTAGAAAATAATCTGCTTATAAATAGAAAACAGCTGCTTATTCATCAAGACTTTTGTTGTTGTTGTTTGAGTCTGGGACTTGAATTTGATACCTTATATTTTCACGGTAGCACTCTACCAGCTGAGCCACACCTCCACCTAACATTTTTTTAAAGCTCTTCTAGTTATATCTTTCAAGTATTTGAGTTTCAGAGTTGAATGAATGACATAAAATTTCTAATGTCTACAGGTCTTTAAATTATTAAACTAAACAGTCCTGAGTTAGGACTATAGGGACAAAGGGTAAAGGGATATGGTAGGGAGGACTTTATAGAAGAGATAGCTATTATTGAAGAGATAACTAAGCCAAGATTTAAGAGTCACTTTGGGAGAGTGCATTGGTGGAGTGCCAGGAAGTAGAAAAAAGTTTTAAGTTTTAAAGATCTATAGGGCTCTAAAACTCTGAAGGCAATTGTAAGGGTGCATGCAGCTTTTTATGGGGAAGAGGCAGGCAAAGCAGCTGCAGGGGTCAGAGACTAATCACCTAATAAGGGTTCTCAGACTTTATCATTTATATGTGAAATTCTCCTTTATATACAAATCCTGACTTTGTAAGTCTAGATTGGACTACATATATTCAGTAGATGATGTTCCCATGTTATGCTGAGGATGCTGGTTCACTAACCACATTTTGAAACATTTATAGACTATTATGAGGCTTTTTGCTTTTATTCTGTGGGGGACTGAAGTAATGTTATGATCAACTGTGATTTTACTTACTTTATTTTGGACTGGTGTTTGAACTCAAGGCCTTGAAGTTGCTAGGCAGGCTTTATCACTTGAGCCATACCTTTACCCTTCAAGTTTTCAATTTAAAAATTTTTGTTTATGTAAGGACACACACACACACACACACTCACACACACACACACATGTACTATTTAAAGAATTGAACTTGAACTGTGGCTATGGGATACTGGGAATAACCTTTGTTGGAGGTAAGAATATCTAGAGAGTAAAAAGCTCTATGTTTTTATTTTTAATTGTGGGAGGGGGGAGGTATTGCAGCCTAAGTAATTTTGTATGCTTCCTAAGATTGTGATTTTGCTAATTGGCAAATAAAGTTCATTGAGTTAGGGCTGAGAAGACTGATACCTTTGTATGTGGGGTTAGTAAGGGAAAAATATATGGTACAGTTGTAAATGACTAAATCGTCATATCTGGAAAGTAGGTATAGATACTGGGGACTCATTATGTCAGCTTTATTTCAAGCTTATTTGCCAAGCTGCCTGCGAATGCTTAGTACACTAGAAGGGGTAAAATGAGATCTCTTTCCTAAAGGACACTGTAGTGTCCATGGGTATATGGTTCCAAGGAGATCACTATTGAGGAAAAACCAGGTATGCTCAGGATGCATAGATTTCAGTACTTTGAGATGCCTCAAATTCACTTATACATACAATAGGACCATCCATAACCTGAAATGAAATTATTGTCACAGAAATCGCTGTGGTACACATTAATACTGCTCACCAAAAGCTAGAACTTATTTTACCTTTATCTCAAATACTGCAGATACTTGTTTCATTTTTTTTCCCAGAATGCTGCCCAACTTCCACTAAAGACATGTCAACTTTCAAAATGTTCACTTTATCATTTGGCTTAGGAGGGTAATGTAACCTTTACCTTGCTTTGTTTGCTTTTTGGGAAGCATATTTTCACAAAATTAAAGGTAGGAAAGCACTCAGCATATTGCACAACAATTTAAATACAACTGATGATAACATGAGATTCGGGCTTTTCATCAACTGAGCTGAGATGCATGTGTGGGGATTAAGTTTTGTTTGGGGGGCTTCTTTTTAACTTTTTGACCCTATTTGGTAAAAATCATGTATAATCAATCTTTGAATTTAGCAGGATTACTTTGTGGTTTAATGTGATCTTCCCAATAAAGCTACCCAGGTGGAAGTAATTTCTGGAGACTACACAGTAGGCAACATTCAGCAAGACTTAGAAGGCTGAAGAGGGTGGAGAGGAATTCTACAAGCAGATATGGGAAGATTTGAGAGGAGAGATGCTCATCTCAGACACTTAGCATGCCAAGTGCTAAGTAGATACTTTGCTGCAGCAATAGCTCAAAGAAGTTTGTTGGTGGAAGTGGAGGCTATAGAAATAAAACAGGAGTTAGTCTGAGCACAAGGAGTCTTGGCCTTATATAGTCCTTTACCTTATGGGTAACAAGGTAGGAGGGCATCAGTTAAAGTAATTTGTTCGCCTTTTGCATTTCAAAGGTAGCAATCTGGTATTAGTGTGTCTCCCAACTTGAGACTTGAAGCCCAAGCTTCCAGTATTGGAAGACAATCCAGTTTAGTGTTCGAATCCCAAGTATGCATGAAACTCAAACTTCCACAGGAGTCATACAGGTAAGATAGCTATAGGAAGCGGCAATGTCTTTAATGCTTAGAGGATTCTATATTGAAAGGGAATGCAATTGTGTTTTCTTCACCCCATCAAGGAATTCACAGTTAAACATTTAAATATACCATAGTCATACCAAATACAACATTCTTAACTTTGGAACCTGGTTAAAACCAGGACAGTTGCACTGCGACAGGAAAGATAACTGAGGAATTAGTACTTCTGTTGTGATAGACTGGATGGTTGTATTGCCCATTAATGGTGATAAGATACAGGCAATCACACACCTGTGGGGAGAAGTGACAACTAATTTTGACATATTGGATGCTAGTTCAAGGATGAGACAGGGAATGCGGCCTCAGAAGGGGGTGAGGTTTATCTTTCTTGAGGAAAATATGGTGAAAGAAGAAACCTGAGGACATTGAAGATAGAACCTCAAACTGTTCTATCCTTTACAAATGGTTGATGACAGCAGACCACTGGTGGCTTGCACCTGTAATACTAGCTTCTTAGGAGGCTGAGATCTGAGGATCATGAGACTTACTTTTAACTCCCAAAAGTCAGGAGTGGAACTGAAGCTCAACTGGTAGAGCTCAAGTCTTGAGTACAAAGGCTCAAGGACATCAGGCCCTGAACCTGAATTTTCACACACACACACACACACACACACACACACACACACACACACACACACACACACACACACACACATTGATAAAAAGGGCTGTGGATATAGCTCAGTGGCATAACCCTTGCCTAATATTCACACACACACACACACACACACACACACACACACACACATTGATAAAAAGGGCTGTGGATATAGCTCAGTGGCATAACCCTTGCCTAATATTCAAGGCCCTGGGTTTGATCTTAGCACTGTAGAAAAGTACTGGTGAGAGGACCAACAGAAAATTGTTTATAGCGAAGAGCCTAGTGGGTTGGTATTCTGGAAACAAGAAAAGAAAATTGGCTTTGACCAGATGCTACAAAGAAGTGCAGGAACAGAATACAGAGTCTGGATTTAGTACTAATGAAAGTGTTGAGAGTGTTACAGTGAGGTCAGAAAACTTGGCTTGTAAGGTGTTGGGAGAGGACAAAGTGAAGGCAATGATTTCTCTCAGGAGAATTATTCTCTGCCTTTTTTGACTTATTAAAGATACTTTCTCAAAGTTCATTTCCTGACTGAACAATCTATTTATAGGTTACTTTTCTGAGAATAGTTCTACATGGGTTAAATTAATTTTTAACCTAAGTATGCGGACAAAACCCATAAGAAAAAGGTAGATATGATTATTTTAAAACTAAAATATGCCATGCCAACGCTTACTTAGAAAATATGAATTTATATTTGTAGATTTACCTATTCTCAGTTACACTTGTCTATTACATTAAACTTCAAGGAAATATTTTCTGTACATTGTTGGAGAAAATATCCATTAATTTTCTTGCCTTAACTACGAGATCATGTTTTAATCATTCTAGAAATTATCCAACACAAGAAAATATTTTCTTTCACTATTTAAAAATGAAGATAAGGAGGGGGTAACAATGTTCGACAAGAAATGTCCTCATTACTGATGTAACTGTAATCTCTCTGTACAGCATATTTACAAGAAAATAAAATTTTTGAAAAGTGAACATAAGCATTGGAAGCTTTTATTTCATGAGTGACTTATTATACTTATAGTCTTTGCAATGCTGCCCTCTAGTGATAGTTTTCCAGAATTCTTTGATTGTTGAAAAATCTGTCGAAAAGTGCTTTTGCATTAGCCTGTGTTGTTTGATCTTTTTAAAAAATGTTGTTTGTGCTCCTACTTATGTATTTTTCTTTATGTTGGATTTGTTATTTTCCTTTACTGGCATTAGGAAAGATCAAGAGCTTTAGAATCCAGATGCCTCCACCTGTGTTGTTTGATCTTTTTAAAAAATGTTGTTTGTGCTCCTACTTATGTATTTTTCTTTATGTTGGATTTGTTATTTTCCTTTACTGGCATTAGGAAAGATCAAGAGCTTTAGAATCCAGATGCCTCCACCTATCTGCCTATGCAGGAGGCACATTAACTGAGAAGTGCCGGGCGCCGCTGGTTGCTCATATCTATAATTCTGACTACTTAGGAGGCTAAGATTTGAGGATTATGGCTCAAAGCCAGCCCAGGCAGGAAAGTCCCTGAGACTCTGATATCCAATTAACCACCAAAAAGCTGAAATGTGTGGCTTGTGCTAGCCTTGAGCACAAAATCTCAGTGACAACACCCAGAACCAGAGCTCAAGCCCCAGTACTAGCACTAGAGGAGGAGATCATTTGTTTGAGTGACACTCAGTAAAGCACAGACATACAAAAATAAATTGTGCTTGCAAGTACTTTCTTACAAATTGTCAGTTTTATTCAGTTAAATAATTATTGGTTCATGTCTGTAATACCAACTACTCTGGAGGCAGAAATCAAGAAGGCTAAGTTTCAGAGTTGGACTCTTATTCCAATTATGTTTGAGGCATAAGGATTGTGGTCCAGACAAGCTAGGCAAAAAACTTGAGATCCTACTTAAAAAAATAAAGAAAAGCTGGGAACATGGCTCAAGTGGTAGGAACCCCCAGCTAGCAAACTAAATCACTGACTTTAAATCCCAGTACCACCAAAAATTATTAGCAATCAGTTATGTGTAGAATTTTCTTATAATATTTAATTTTACTCATATGATTAAAGTCTTTTTCACAATTGTCAACTTTATGTTTTCTCTTTTTGTGCATTAAATTAGATTAGAGGTGTATTTTGTTGTTTTAGGATTGGAATTTATTTTGAATTCTGTTTTCTGCTCTAACTGAGGGAATAATTTTACTTATTTGTATCTTTCAGGGTTTTCTAACAATTTAGTGCTGTCATTTGTTTTCCTTTTCTGTGAAAGTTTAATTGCTTTAAATTTGATTTTAATTATAGCTTCTATGGTTTGACAAATATGTTGCTTGCTATGTGCTTAGTTTTCAATAAAATGTAGCTTTGGTTTCCTTATTGAACTAAAAGCTACCTAAAAGGGTATTGTATAATTATGAAATAAGTGTGTTTTTAAAATACAGTTGTTAATTTCTATATTCACTATAATGCAATTAAAGAATAAGACATTCATATATTTTAGGTTTTGTTGAGTTTTTTTCTCGCAATTCATATGAATACTTAAAATGTTCTCTAAGCACTGAAAAACATATATATTGATATGTAGGCTATATATTGATATATTGGCTCCAATGAATGTATTACTTATTATTCAGATACCTTACATTATTGACCATTTCACCTATCCTGTGTATATGAGCACTATATTAAATTTTCACATTACTGTTGTGTTTGTCATTTTTCTCATTGTTTCTAACATGTTTTAGTGATAAATTATTTGATTTTTAAGTTTGTTATTCATATCTTTGTAGTGGATTCTATTACACTTCATCAGTTAAAAACAACCTTTTCAATAAATATTGCTGATCATTTGGATATCAAAATGGAAAACATAAAATAAATGTCATCCTATTTCCCACCATGAACATTCAGTTGAAGATCTAAAAAATGAAAAGTGAAACAATAAAGATTGTAGCGGACAAAAGATTATTTCCATTATTTTGAATTAGGAAAGTTACTTGTAACTGAGTTTTAAGAAAATAAGTTTCACTGTTTCCAGCAAGTACAGAGATTACTGCATTACTTGCAGTGCTCTCCCCAAAGAAAAGGAGCATGGAAAGTATTTCTTAAATACGATAAAGAATAAGGGAAAGGATTTATAACTTCTGAAGTATTAATGAGAATTTTGTCATCAAGGAGACCTAGAAAAGAGATAAAAGTAAACCAAAGAACAGAAGAACACTTGTACCTGAGACATAGCTTGTATCTGGATTTTATTAATATCTATAAATCAATTTGATTAAAAGACAACAGAAAAAAAACTTGGAAACGGACTTGAACAGGTACTTCACAAAGAAAATACTCAGAATGCTAACCAATTGAAGAACTTTATTATTCACCAAAGAACTACTAATTAAAACCTTATGGGATGATATTATAGTACTCACCAACATGATAAAATCAAAATGATAGGCGATAGTGTCAACAAAATTTGAAGTGCAATGAATCTCTTGCTTCTGGTAGAAGTGTAAATTGGGAACATTGAAAAACAATTGAAAATTGTTTAGCATATCTTAATAAAATTGTGTGTATGGCTGGGCACTGGTAGCTCATGCTTGTAATCCTAGCTACCCAGGAGGATAAGATCTGAGGATTGTGGTTCAAAGCTAGTCCAGGCAGAAAAGTCTGTGAGACTCTTATCTCCAATTAACCATCAGAAAACCAGAAGTGGTACTGTGGCTCAAAGTGGTAGAGCTCTATCCTTGAGTGAAAAAGCTCAGGGACAGTGCTCAGGTCCCCTGAGTTCAGGCCCCATGACTGCCGACAACAAATGTGTGTTTGTTTCCGACGTGTGCATACATATACAATCACTAATTTTAGTACCAGTTCATATAAATATCCATGAAAAGTACAATTGCGTTTAGAGTGGCAATATTTTTATTAGTAAAAACTTAGAAATAAAATGTCTATTGTTAGTACAATGAATAGATTGTATTACATTCGAGCCAATACTGTATAGCAATGAAATTCACAAATTACAGCTTCATGCAACAATAGAGATAAAATACACACAAAATAAAGCAAGCACAAAGAACATGCAAGATACGAGTCTACATGTGTAAAATTCAAAAGCAGGCAAAATTAGGATTTAGACTATCAGTGACTACTTTTGTGGAGGAGGAAGGAGTGATAATTGAGAAAGAGTACTAAGGATTTTTATCTTAGTAATATTTGAATTTCTTAACATGAGTGAGTGCATGGGTATATGGACTTGAGAATAATTCATTGAGTCAATAATTTTAAGATTGATAGCCGGGCACCAGTGGTTCATGCCTATAATCCTAACTCAGGAGGCTGAGATCTGAGGATTGTGGTTCATAGCCAGCCTGGGCCGGAAAGTCTGTGAAACTCTTATCTAATAAACCACCAGAAAACTGGAAGTGGTACTGTGGCTCAAGTGGTAGAGTGTTAGCCTTCAGCTGAAGAGCTGAGGGACAGCACTCAAACCCCCATGACCAACAAAAACAACAAGCAAACAAACAAACAAAAAACTTCTGCATATATGTCATACTTCAGTAAGAAGTTCAAATGATAGGAATCAAAATGTTTCTTTAGAACCTCTGAGGCCACAATTTCATCACCTAATAGAGATGTAAAAAAATCTCTGACCTTCTCACCCCAAATCCCACTTGTTATCTATTCTGCTGTATATGGCACGGCACACTAAAAATACCCTATAGTATAAATAATATGCATTCTCACACTGAAAATGGTTGCTAAATATTCAGGGTTTTCCTTTGAAGTATATTAGTTGGTATTTTGCATGTAGGCACATGCAAAAATTGAAAATATTTCACTGAAAGAAGTTGGACACAAAGTCCACTACTGAAAAGACTTCAGTTTTTGTAATTAGTCATTTGAATTCAGTGAATTTGTTTATAAAATTTATTTTTAGCCAGGTGCTGGTGCTGGTGGCCTGTAACCCTAAAAATTGCATGTAATATGTGAAAAGTTTAAAAAAGAACCCGTAGTTTGCAAGAAGATAAAAATAAGAAATAAACCTTTCAGAAATGTATTTTTCACTCTGCATTGTTGTTGTTTTGTCTTTTCTTTTTTGGTACTGGGGATTGAACCCAGGATGTTGTACTTGCTAGGTAAGCGCTTTGCCACTGACCTACTTACCATCTCTAAAAATGTATTTGTTAAACAAAATTTCTCCTCCTATGCTAGCATTACTAGTAGAGGTTGGTATAAAATTTACATATTGTTTCTGAAAGTCAGATTCATTGAACGAAAAGGTTGAGAGGGTGCTGGCCCAGAGATTCAGGGAGGTAAATGCCTAGGCACTCTTGGGCTGATGGCTTATTTCCCTGTGTATTCTAGAGTTGGAGATTTTTTTAATACTCCTTCAACCCTAAGATTATTATTTCCTTTAACACAATGCCTCTAGTAATGATGATATATGAAAAAATTATTAGGAATTTATCATTACTGGACTCAAGCATAATTTGAGAGTTAGATATCCTTCCATGTTAGTGGTGAGATGGAGAAGTTCTAGAAGATACTGTCAGTGAGTTAACAGCTTTTATTTTTTAATGGGTATAATGTGTAAAAGTCTGTTGGGTTTCTAATGTTATTTAAAAATTATGTCAATGATTTTATTGATAGAATGATCATTTAAATGAGTTGTCTTTTCCAACTTTACTATGTGTAAAAATTACTCAAAGCTTCCTAAATGCAAGATTTCTTAAGCACCTTTAGCAGGAACTTTTACTGGTTTTGTGGAATACATTTGGTGAAACTGCTTTAAAGATTAAAGAAAAAAGTAGGAGCTGGTTAGTAATTTGTGAAGCAGGAAATTAAAATACGTAAGTCATTACCATTTCTGCATAGAAACATGAATTAGTTTGATATGAGTTTTTCTATTATTATTCTCTGAAATATTTCAAGTGATAAACCTAGAATTGAAAATATCTTTCAATTTCTTTGTTTATTCTATCCTGTCCTCCCATTTTCCTTGCTTTCTTCCGTAAAGGAGCATTTCCTATTAGTCATCCACTGTGCTAGAAATCTGGAAGGAGTCCAATATGGAAACAAATTGGATCTAGCCTTGAAGTTCTCATTGCACAGATTAAGAATAATTTTTTTAAAATAATAAACTGTATAACATACTGAATGATAATATAATTTGGAATAGTGGAGAATTCACAAAACATCTTGCATATGTAGTAGCTTATGGCATACTCAGAAGAACAACATTTGCAAAGACACAGAGGCATTAGAGATTAGTATTATAAGAGAACAAGGTGTGGGTAAGTGATGGAAAATAAAATTGATAAGACAGGTCAGGATAAGTGACCTTTATCTTTTGATTTAGTTGAGTTCTTAATAAACCAAGGAAGTTCCAGTGCATATCACAAAGAGAGAAATGAGTACTGGGGTATAGCTCAGGGAGAGTGCCCATCACATGCAAGGCCCCAAATTTCATCTTGCTTGGAGGGGGCACTCTAACTAACTGGATATGAGTTAGGAGAACTTACTTTGACTAAAATTAGGAATTAAAGGTAACTAAGGGAAGTGCTGAGGAAGATAAAGAATATGAGATCCTCTGAATTCTCTGTTTCTCATTTGTGTTTGACTGAACAAAGACCTTTCAATTTTCCAGTTTCTTTACAGGCAGTCTTCTTTCTATTGTCCTCTTAGCATAGGATCACTTCCTCACTTCTCAGTCAGGTTACATTCCTTTGTACTTTTTCCTCACCCCTGTGTAAGTAAAGCAGTATGAAGTAGCCTACATCAAAAGCCTACATGAGCCTACATGGCTCACGGATTCTTTAGGAATTGAAACCAAATAACCAGTTATGTTCAACGATTTATGTGTAGAAGTCTTCATATTATGTTATTACTGTTAATGGTGAAAAATGAGAGATGGCCTACATGGTTCTCAAAGGGGAATTCATTAAGCAATTTGCTGGATAGGAAAATTAGGGAAAGTCTGGGATATATCAGAGACCCAGCAATGATCCCATGTTTTAAAGAAGATCAAGCTTTATTTATTGATTACCTGGGAATGTTTCAGGTCAACTGAAAGTTCTACTTCATGTGGTCATTCAGAGACACAGGTTCTTTCCATCATATTTCTCTTTCTTGTGGGATATCAATGCTGTAATCTCAGTTGGCACATGAGCATTTTGGCTCTGTTGAAAATTATTGAGAAGATCACTTATGATGATGACATGGATATTTTGTCTTTTACTTCACTAGTATTTGAAACTGCTGAAAACTTTGTTTTTTAAAGTTTCTTTTGCATGGATGCCTGTTTACTTCTCTCCTGTCACTCTGTTCACTCTTTCATTTATCTTGTCCTTCCTCTATACTTACCGATAAAGGTTGGAGCCCTCCGGTGTTCTGTCTTCATTTACATGTACTCTCTCGATTATTTTACCCTGCACCACCAATAAGACTGCTTCCAAATCTGCATTTCTAGCTGGAAACCCTTTGTGTTGGGCATGTAATTCTACAGGGAATTCAAATTTAATATATGCAAGACAGACATCATATTCTTTCCTAGACTAACTCTCCCACCTGTACTGCCTCTCAGAGCTGCTTTTACCAGCAAACTTTCCTCAGTAATTTTTTTTTCTATCAGTTGTGGGGGTTGAATTCAGGGCCTGCACACTGTTCCTGAGCTTTTTCACTCAAGGCTAGCACTCTTCCACTTTGAGTCACAGGTCCACTTCTGGTTTTCTGGTGGTTAAGTGGAGATGTGTCTCATGGACTTCGAGCTCAGGCTGGCTTTGAACTACAATCCTCCAGTCTCAGTCTCCTGAGTAGCCAGGATTACAGGTGTGAGCCACTAGCATTCAACTCCTCAGCAATTTTTTGTCTTTCCTCCTCTAGTTATACTCCAATATTTTGTAAATATACCTCTTGAGTGATATTCCTGGCATTTCTTCATTGCTATAGCCAAGATTATTTTAAGAACTTTCTCAGGGATCTTTGTTTTGGTTTAGGCTTCCTTTCAAGCCTACATGTTAATTAAATAGTTCAGGGATTTTTTTCTTCTGTTACTAGATGATCACTGGCTATATGTTTAATTGCATAATATCTAGCACTGCTCCAAGTGCAATTAAGTTGATAAATTATACTAATAATAGATGAAGAATACTTGTGAATTAAAGACAAACCAAGAATAGTAATTATATTAAATAATCATTACCATAATATCTCAAGGAAATTGGAAGAAAATTAAACCTACTTTAAGAGATAGGAAATAAAATACCAGAACTTAACAAAATTTTGGTTCTTTGATATTTAACTTAATTCATTGTTTAAGTGGGAGAACTCAAGATGTTTGTTGCTTGTATTAGCACTAAGCAAACAAAGCAAAAACAAATAGTCCTTATGTTAGTACAACCTGGGCTCCTTTAAATTTGGCTAGACTTCTTTGGGCTCTGCCAAAGCTGCTGGAAACTGAAAGCCTAGTCTGACTGTTAACCTAGATTTCTCATGTCCTACCTGTTTCATTCTGTCTGTATTGGCTTTGGGATCTTCTGGTCTCTGATTATTCTTCATACTTCTCCCTTACAGTTTCTTTGACTCTTGACTTTTTTTTTCTATTGTATTCTGAAGTCTGGGTGAGAAACTTTATTCTCTCTTCATTGATGAAGAGAATTACTTGGCAGGAGAAGGATATTTGAACATAGTATTCTTTACAAAGTGGACATATATAAAAACTACTGTGCTAGAAACAGTTTGCCCAAGTTTTCAAACACATCTCCTTCTTCAATGTAACATTCATTTTACTTTTATGCAGTGAGAAAGATCCTAACTCTATTTTACAAATGAGGAAGCTGAGGCCTAGAGAAATTAAATACTAGATTTTTTTTATTCTTTTAGAAAAGGAGGTAATACAAATAGATAGATAGAACACAACACATATAGAGATGCTCTTCCATTTTTATCTATTTACTTATTAATTGTTTTTTCTTTTTTGGTGTTAGGGAATTGGGATTTATTTTTTGAGACCTGTCTCAAAAAATATACTTTGTAGCCCAGATTGGCTTCAAACTTGCTATCTTCTTGTGTTGGCTTTGTTATGACTGGATTACAGGTATGTATCACCATACTCAGTTGAAATGTTCTTTTATTTTGTCAGTCGTGGGACTTGAACTCTGGGCCTGGGCACTGTCCCTGAGCTCTTCAGCTTAAAGCAAGTGCTCTACCACTTGAGCCACAGCACCACTTCTGGTTTTCTGGTGGTTTTATTGGAGATAAGAGTCTCATAGACTTTCCTGCCTGGGCTGGCTTGAAACCTCGATACTCAGATCTCAGTCCCCTGAATAGCTAGGATTACAGGCGTGAGCCACCAGTGCCCAGCTGAACTCTTCTTTTAAATAACATTAAGCCATAAAATAATATCCATAATGTGTGAGTTTTCATTATGGAGGTAAAGGAATATCAGACTCATCACCCAGTTTTATGACTGTGCAAGTAATAGAAACTCTCAGAACTAGATTGAATTACCTATAGAATTCCAAGGTCTCTCTTTCTCCCTCCCTTCCACCCTCCCTCCCTCCCTCCCTCCCTCCCTCCCTCCCTCCCTCCCTCCCCTCTCTCTCTCTCTCTCTCTTTCTCTCTCTCTCTCTCTCTCTCTCTCTCTCTCTCTCTCTCTCTCTCTCTCTCTCTCCCTAATTTAGGATTGTTAATTCCCTGTCTCTTTATTGTGTTTATATTTAAGTAACTACTACAGGCTTACAAACCTTCTGAAAATTTTGACCTTTCCATTTCAGTTACATTGGTATGTTACAGCTTGTTATGTGATACTGTAGAGTCCATTATCATATGCCTTACTATGCAGATTTAGACTTCTATAAAATAAACCAGGTCCTCTAAAACTAGATATGTTTAGAAATTATTCAATCTTTTTACCATCTATTTGCCTCTCTGTTAATTAGCAGGATCTAGCATAGTGATATTTGCCAATCAATTAGGTGTGGGTTTTGCACCCCAGAAATCATATAGAATTGTCCACATAGAATATTTTGGAATACATTAAAAATCCAGTGAAATTCTACAATGGCAGTACTTTAAAACGTTTTTGTTTTGTGTCAGAGAGTAGAGAGAAAAACGTGTAGTGATTTTAAAAGTTTATCCATGAGTCACCCATTTATGACCCATAATGTATGTCATATATGTGAAAAAATTTACATAAAATAATTATATGTGATATAGCTAGTATTTTAATTCTGTACTGTTTCACGACAGTGTTGGTTTATGGTCCATAAAAACCATTTCAACACCTTCAACCTGAAGGTCCCCACACTTAAATAATGATCAGGAGGACACAATTATGATTTTTTTCTGATTTTTCAGTTATTTAAAAATTATTTTTTATTTGACTTAGTATTTATTTTCCTTGTTTATAAATTGAGATTTTATACATTTCACTAAAAGAGCAAACCTTCCTTTTCTTTGGAGAACAGCTTCATGAACATAGTTCATATTTATACATTATATTAACTATTTTGTCATGTTATTCTCTATAAAATTTTAGACTGAAAATCATATTTTTAATATTGTTAACTAAATTGATTTTAGAATATTACAATAGTGGGAAAACACACATTTTTAGTACCTAACCTCTCTTCTTAAGGCTCTTCACATATAACGACTTTAAGTTAAAAAAAGTTCTATGTGGGTGAAGTATGTCTTAAAGTTACAGTTTGTGTGTGTGTGTGTATGTGGGTGTGTGTGTGTGTGTTTATGTATGTTTTTTTTTGTTGTTGTTGTTGGTGGTGGTGGTCCGGGGGCTTGAATTCTGGGCCTGGTTGCTGTCCCTCAGCTCTTCAGATCAAGGCTAGCCCTCTACCACTTGAACCATAGCACCACTTCCAGTTTTCTGGTGGTTTATTGTGTGAGCCACAGGTGCCTAGCTGTGTGTATGTTTTAACATTGTGAGGCTGATCCTTACTATGGAGACAGAATTACACAGTGATTAAGCACATGAATTTTTTTTCTTTTTAAATACTTTTTTATTGTAAAAATACAGTACAGAGGGGTTACAGTAACATTAGCAAGGTAATGAGTACATTTCCTATCAAGCATCGTTACCTCCTCCTTTGTTTTTCCCCTACCATCCCTTCCCTCCCTCCTCCAAAACTACACTTCCTCCCTGCCTAAATTGTAAAGTTTGTTTTTCAACATAGTATCTTGTGCATCTCATTGTTACAATGGGTCAACCTGTATCCCTGTTTAAGCATTTTGTTTTTCCCCTTCCCTTCCCCAAATTAGAGAAGTGTATATACAAGATGCAGGACACTGACATCAAATACAGTGAAAACAGGGGTTATACTGTGGGGGGAGGAACATACAAAGAAACCAAAAAAATCACATGGTACATTATAAATACGTTAGAAACAATAGCAAGAAAGAGAAAACCATTTGTGTCCCTATCTTGGGGTTCATTTTGCTTAACATCATCTTATCTGGTCATATGTACATAGCTTTTGACCTTCTCTGCTTGTCCCAGACATATACTAGTTATTGCAAATAAGGGAAACCATGGGGCCTATGTTTCTTTGGGCCTGGCTTACTTCATTTAATAAATTTTTTTTTCTAAGCAAATGCCAAAACTAAACCAAGATGAGTTAAACCAACTTAACAGACCCATATCAAGCATTGAAATAGAAATGGCAATAAGAGACCTCCCATCTAAGAAAGCCCAGGACCAGATGGCTTTACAGTGGAATTCTACAAGGCCTTCAAAGCAGAGCTCACACCAATACTCCTTCAACTCTTCAATGAAATTGAAAGTTCACTACCAAACTCTTTCTATAAAGCCATTGTAACCCTCATCCCAAAACCAGGCAAGGACTCATCAAAGAAAGAGAACTATAGACCCTTTTCTTTGATGAAATGGCCAATTGACTTCAACAATTCATCAAAAAAATCATATACTACAATCAAATAGGATTCATTTCAAGGATGCAAAATCTGGTTCAATATATGCAAATCAATTAATATAATTCATCACATCAACAAGAACAAGATAAGAACCACATGGTTATCTCAATAAATGCAGAAAAAACATTTGACAAGATCCAAAACCCCTTTATAATGAAGGCTCTGGAAAAACTAGGAATCCATGAAACATTCCTCAATACAATAAAGGCTGTGTATGACAAACCTACAGCCAGCATTATACTTAATGGTGAAAAACTAACGCTATTTCCTCTAAACTCAGGAATGAGACAAGGATGTTTACTTCTCCACTCCTCTTAAATTTAGCATTAGAATGCCTAGCTACAGCAATTAGACAAGATGCAAACAAGATCCAGATAGGGAAAGCTCTTTGCAGATGACATGATCTTGTATTTAAAGAACTCCACGGACTCCACTCCCAAATTACTCAAGCTGATTTGAAACTTTGGCAAAGTAGCAGGGTATAAAATTAACCCTCAAGAATCAGTGGCTTTTCTGTATACCAACAATGAGAAGAGCATGGTTGAAATCAGGAAAGCAACTCCATTCGTAATAGCCCCACAAAAAATAAAATACCTAGGAATTAACTTAACCAAAGAAGTGAAGGACCTCTATGATGAAAACTTTAAAAACCTGAAAAAGGAAATCAAAACAGAACTTAGAAAGTGGCAAAAACTCCCATGCTCCTGGATTGGAAAGATTAACATCGTGAAAATGGCAATACTTCCCAAGGCTATCTACAAATTCAGTGCGATACCTATCAATATTCCAACTTCATTCTTCAATGAAATAAAAGAAGCAATGCAAAAATTCATATGGAACAATAAAAGACTCTGAATAGCAAAAACTATCCTTCACAGAAAGAACAGTGCTGGAGGAATATCAATACCAAATTTCAAACTCTACTACAAAGCCATAGTAATCAAAACAGCTTGGTACTGGCACAAGAACAGACCTCAGGACCAATGGAATAGAACTAAAACCCAGAAATGAACCCACATATCTATAGCCAACCTTTGATAATGGAGCTAAAAAAATAGAATGGAAGAAAGCACATGAATTTTTATGGTTCAAATTTTGTCAAATTCTGTTTTAAAATTTGGTGAAAGTTAGCATCTCAGTCTTCCTATGTCTCAATTCCCTTAACTACCTTTGGTAAATTACAGTAATTCACAGTATCATTAGATTTAAGCAGAACATATAAAATAGATGGATAAATATTTTTCTTATTTTGGAAAAGAGGGCAAAATTAGTGTGCATATACATGGTTGCTTTATTCTTGAATTCTTTTATGTTCCTCCTTGTTCCCTTCTCCCTTCCCTCTCTCCTTCCTTTTTCCCTTCCTCCCTCCTTCTTTTCTCCCTTACATACCCTTCTATTTTAACAGTCCACTTATTAATTGACCCCCGACTCAATTCCTTGCCTCTCATCAAAACTCCAACATCCACAGGGCTTCTGTGAATGAAAAAAAAATCTCTGCAGATTTGTGTTTCTTTTCATTTTAATATCCAAGCCAACCAAGGTAGAGAAAGTCAAGAAAACCTTCAGATAAAGAACACACATTTGCATGGAATCCATGTTCTAGTAGAATGATAATAAAGCATATAAACGTAATTTCAGTACCAGGGAGAATACGTTAAATGCTATGAGGAAGAATCAAAATGCTTTGGGATTCAGAGAGGGAGAAATGACATTGATATAGTGTTTTATGAAAGTAGAGACATCTAAGCTGCATTAAATAAAAAAAAAACAGCAGGAGAACTAGAGGGCTGTTGGATGGGATGAGTGTGGCAAAATAAAGAGCATTACAAAGTCATAGGACAGGAAATAGAGTATTTGTTGAGGAAATGTAAGAATTCACTCATCATAAGAATGTGGAAAGCCCACAACTGGAGAGTAGTGGTAGAATAAGACTGGAAACTATCCAGGTTTTAGGCAAATTGCAGAAGAGGTGGTTTCAGGTCTGTTAAAGAAGTTACAAATTAATTTAGGCCAAAACAAGAAGCCTTCCTTCAGCTTGAAAAATGTCAGTCTTATTGATGATTCCCCCCACACTGTCTTTCTCTCTCTCTTTTCTTCTGTGATGATACTAGACCATGCACACAGACTCTTTTGTTCATGATTGGTGCTTTACCACTTGAATCATGCCTCTAGTTTCAAATTGGTTAATTTTAAATTGTATTTTAAACACTATATATAAAGTTAGGAGATTTTGCATTAAAATTTAGATTGTCTAAATCTAAAGTTTAGATGTTTTAAAAACCATAGAGCTGGAATCTCTGGCCCCACATCTTCATGTGACATGTGAGTAGGAGCTATATGCCCTTCTTTTGCTTTCCAACTTGTGACACATATTTCTTTTTAAATTTTTTTTTGTTTTATTGTAGAGCTGCTGTGAGGGGGGGGAGTTACAGTTACATGAGTAAGGTGATGAGTACATTTCTTGTCAAATGTTGTGACCACCTCTGTTTTTCTCCTACTAACCCAACATTATGTTTCTTATACTCAAGTCATGCTGTCCACATTCTTTTGTGTTATCTATCTTCACAACAATATATGGATATTTGATTTCTGCAGTAGAGCTACAAAAGATTAATGTCTCATTGTATCTATTAGAAATCTGGTGGAAACAGGTAATTACTGAAGTAATATTTAAGAAAAGTGAAAGGAAGTCTGGTACCAGTGATTCACCACTTGGTAGGCTGAGAATGGGGGATGGGGAGGATTGAGGTTTGAAGGCCTACCTGGGCAGAAAAGTTTACAACATTCCTTCTCCCCAGTAATGTGGTATAGTGTACATTCTTGTCATCCTAAGCTCTGAAGACTGACATTGGGAGGATCGTGATTCCCAGCAGCCTAAGAAGAAAAGTCCATGAGACTCCATCTCAATGAAGGCTTTCTATCAGCTCATCAATGACAGGAACAAAATAGATCAACTGTGGTTCAAGCAGATGCCTGGACATACAGTATTATCCAAAAATAACCAGTTCAAGCCAGGTGCTCATGGCTCACACCAGTAATCCTAACTACTCAGGAGGCCAATGTCTGAGGATTGTGGTTCAAAACTAGGTTGGGCAGGAAAGTTTGTGAGACTCTTATTTGCAATTAGTCACCAAAAAGTTGGAAGTGGAGCTCAATTGGTAGAACACTAGTTTTGAGCAAAAAAAAGCTCAGGGAAAGAGCCCAGGCCCTGAGTTCAAGCCCCAGAATAACACTAAAAAATAACTAGACAAATCCATAACCAGTGCAATAAAGGGCTGTGGGCATTGCAGGCATTGCTCAGCAATAGCTTAACAAGGCTAGGCCCTGAGTTCAAACCTTTGTACCACAAAAAACTGAAAGCCAAAAGGAAAATATGAACCAAATTTCCATCCAAGATATATCCTCAAAATATTTTTATTTTCTACAAATTGTAACACTGGCCAGAGGCAGATTGAGAATTTTGGCTGAAATCATAAATACGTTTAATTTTCCATTTATTTATATCATGTAATTTTTTTTTCTCAATGCAGATGAACATTTGGGCCCAGGATCAGGCTTTTTAGCTACAGGTTCTGGTAACAATGATAGTGAAATATTCTGCTTTGGGGCTGTGGGCAAAGCTCAAATGGTACAATACTCACCTAGTATGCACAAACCCTGGCTTAAATCCTTAGCATCACACAAAAAAGAGTTATGCTTTATACAGAAGGACAGTATTGGCCACTTCATTTTAAGGTTCAGTTAATAGTTTATTTCTTTTAATCTATCTTAACAACATAACTGGATCTTTGTATATTTGATTAAATTAATTTTCTTTTGCAGTAATGGTAGGATTGCATTACATCTCTACTTGGAAAAATGAAATACTATATAACTAAAGTGGCTACTTGATGTCTTTAGAAATAAGCTGAAATAGCAATACAAATGCCAGAATGTGTAATGAGGTCATAAATGTAACTAGTAAACAGCATTTCAGTGCCAGTAGCACATGCATTGGGACCAATGAATCTGTGTTTGTTGATTTTGCATTATTGAGTGAAAGGAAAGCAAACACATATAGAAGATAAGTGATTAATACATAATTTTTTTTTCGGGAAAGGGTAGGTTTATTCATCGTTCTGGCTGGCACCAGGCCACGTTGGCCCTCCACGCAACTGGGAAAGGCCTGGGAAAGAGGTGGAAAAGAGCTGAGAAAGAGGTATAAAAGAGCTAGAAAAGAGAAGAAAGCTGGGAAAGAGATCTGAGAAAGAGAGCTGGGAAAGAGCTGGAAAAGAGAGAACTGGGAAAAAGAGCTGGGAAAGAGAGCAGGGAAAGAGCGAGCTGGGAAAAAGAGCTAAGAGAGCTGGGAAAGAGCTGAGAAGGAAAGAGGTTGAGAAAGAGTGTCTGGGAAAGAGAGCTGGGAAGAGAGCTTCTGGGCTTGGGCTAGGCCTTATCTAGGGTATGGGCAGAGAAAGGTGTGGCCACGTCAAATTCAGATGTGACCTCAGCGATTGCAGATGTGACGTTCCAGGTGTGCCAGTTGCCTAGGTAACGCAGGTACTGGGTAGAGACTTTGCTAAGAGGAGGGTGGAGTCTGCTTGCCATCCAGGAGTGGACCTTACATTCCAGCCTTTTAATAATCATGAAATAGGACACAGATTCTCTCTGGCTACTTCCTGCTGACAAGGGGCATTGACATTAGGGGTAAAAGGCTGAAATTTGGTCCCCTCCCAGAGAAGGTAGTGAGCAGCAGCTGTCCCTTGGTGGCATGAGCCCCTAGATGAAGTCTGGAGCAGTCTCGTGAGGCATTGAGGGGCTGGAAAAAAAAATACTAGAGAGCAAATAAATGGCAAGAGGAAGGACTTGGGGCTGAAAATGTTGGTAGAAATTTCCCTAGCTACTTCTGACATCTGGAGACTAGGTAGATAAGTCAGGTGACAAAGGCAAGAATATAAATTCCTGTTCAGTTAATAGGTAGACAGCTATAGACATTGGATGGGCAGGCTTCTTACTTCTACTGACCTCCCGGCTCTGGTTAATTTTGAAAGGGCAGACACAAAGTAGCTGATGTGACATCATCTCCTCTTACTCCTCTCCATGTTCTCTTGTTCCCCAGACTGGCTGAGTCTAGGTGCTCGTTTCTGGGATGGCTTGTCCCAGTTGGTATTCAAAGAGGTTTGAACTCAAGGCCTGGGCACTGTCCCTGAGCACTTCTGCTCAAGGCCAGCACCGAACCACTTTGAGTTATAGTACCACTTGCACTGTTTGCTGGTTCGAGATAAGAGTCTTGAGCCATGCTTCCAGCCTGGCTCTTTGCAGGTTAGTTGGGAGATGGAGTCTTAGGGATTTTTCAGCCCAGGCTGGCTTTGAGCTGCAATCTTTTCCACAAAAGCCCTTTATTATTTCCAATTAAAGCAACAAGGAGATCAAATAGAATAGAGCTTACCTGGTCCTTATCAAGAATTGACCAACAAATATTCTGCAATGACAAAACTCATTAGATGTGATGAGAATGTTAGCACAGATATGCCCAGTATTTTAGAACCACGTAGTCAGTAGTAGAATACACAACACAAAACAAAAAAGGCAAAACTCAAAACCTAAAATTTTGACAACAATGTTTAGACATCTTTGCTAACAAAGCACATCAAATGATTGGGCCTCAGTTACTAGGGCCTGTGAAAAGAGCAACTTGTTAGCAAGGCACCTTAGAATAGATGGATGGAGTAGTAAGCTTGGTGGAAGGTTAAGGGTCAGATGGGGCCAAACCCTTAACCCACCATGTGGCGCCAAGATGGCGAACTCAAGATGGCGAATTTCTGAAAAAAATGCAAAGAAACTCTGAACAAATAGATCAAGCCTACATTGGCTAGCCTTTGAGAGGGAACCTGGGGGGGGGGTCCCCGGGACTCAGCCTGCGTCGCACTCTTCAGGGCACAGCCAAAACGCTGTACAAGAGAAAGGGAGAAATAGGGAAAGTTGGACATGAATGGCAGAGAGAGAGAGAGCAAAGAGAGCCTGAAAGTAAACAGACTTCTGACCATTTACCATTGCAGTGGCAAAAACTGTCTACATCTGAGAATGGCATAAAAATTAGGCGCTCTGCCTTTCCAGGGAGCGCAGGAGGCATTTCAAAGGGGTTTCACCACTTGGGCATGATTCGCAGCACCCCATTAAATGTGTAGGAGAGTCAGTCCGGTGAGTGATGGAGAGCTGACCATGCAGAAGCGGCGTCCCAACTTCCCCCAGTGCTCTCTAGAGAGAAATAGCCAAGCCCCCAAACCAAATGTCCTTCGGCTTCAGAGGTGACCGGCCTTTCAGCTAAAGGCCGTAGGAGCTCTCTGGTGTGGCACCACGTCTGGACAGAGACTGAGCAACAGAGAACCGTAGAGAGTAGTTTCCACTCACCAGAGTAGAGAAGTGGTGTGGACGTGGATGTGAAGGCCAGCAATGGTATCGATGCGCTGAGTCTGCAGCAGACAGATGGGTTCGCAAAAGGCCGTCAGAGCTATGGTATTCCTCAGAGCCGGAGAAGAATCCCACCTATCCTGACTTTAAGCCTTTTTTCCGAGTCACGGCACCATTTATTTTAGGTTTTTAAAAGAGGTTGCTGAGTAGGAACAGCACCATGCACATGGTATTCAGGTAAGGGGTAGGTTTATTTGTCATTCTGGCTGGCACCAGGCCATGTTGGCCCTTCACGCAGCTGGAAAAGGCCTGGGAAAGACCTGGGAAAGACCTGGGAAAGAGAGCTGGGAAAGAGCTGGGAAAGAGCTGGGAAAGAGAGAGAGAGCTGGGAAAGAGAGCTAGGAGAGCTGGAAAAGAAATTTGTTTTTATTATGTGGTTTTCTAGTCCCTATTGTGTTGTATAATATAAAAATTTGTCAAATAATAGTAGAAACCACTGAGCCCTTTGTACTTTTTTCCACCAAAGTGTAATAATAACTCTAAAAACCAACTATTATTATTGTTAAATAGGTGCATGGGAACCTATTTATGCATACCATGTGAGAACATGACCTGGGTTCAAATCCATTTTGTACTAGCCAGTTGTGTATACTTGATCAAACTGCTTCATTTTTGTATACTTTAGTACAGTAGTAAGAGCATTGACTACATGTATTTTTATTAGAATCATAGGATTTAATATTTCTAAGCTTTAGAATGATATGTAGAGTAAATTCTTTCTTTGGCTTAAATATATAACTATTTCTCATTTCTGGAGGCTGGACATCCAAGATCAAGGTGATGGAAAGTTTAGTTTCTCCAGAGGCTTTTCTCCTTGTCTTGCAAATGCTGCCTTCTAACTGTAGCCAAACTCACTCTTTCTCTATTTGGGTACACTTGCTGCCAAATATCTCTGTGAGTCACATTTCTTCCTCTTACAAAGACCCCAGTCCAATCTGGAAAGGGGCACTCAGCCATCTTGAATAAATTCTATACAAGCAGTTCAATAAAATCTAGAACTAAACAAAAATGTCAGTAAGAGGGAAATGCTTTTATGCAGATGAGGTTATGATTCACACAAATATAAAATGAATACTTAGGAACTATTTAAGTTTATTTGAACTGAAAATTGACAGGAGCATACCAGACAGCAAAGAAGTCTGAAATGAATTTACAAGTCAGTGAGAAGTAAATAGAAATGAACTGGAGTAATTGTGGATTGCAGGAATAGTAGAGAGCTGATGGATCCATGAAACTGCTATCCAAGATTATGCAGAAGAATCAATTACAAAGGACTGAATGAACAATAAAGAGTAATAACAGCCAGGTGCTAGTGGCTCACACCTGTAATCTTAACTATTTAAGAGGCTGAGATCTGAGGATTATGGTTTGAAGCCAGCCTAAGTAGGAAAGTCTGTGGATCTCTTATCTTCAATTAGGCTTCAAAGAGCCAGACGTGGAACTGTGGCTCAGGTGTTAGAGTGCTGGTCTTGAGCAAAAAATCCTCAGGAACAGTGCCCAGGCCCCTGAATTCAAGCCCCAGGACTGCACACTACACACACACACACACAGAAAAGTGATAATAATTCTTTAATGATCATTTTTGAATATTCCTGGTTCTTTAGCACTTTATGTAAAGCAACCTTTTTTCTTTTCTTGTTTGCTATAAATCATGGTAATTTAGTATATTATGCTTTTATGTTTTTGTAAAAGGAAATGAACTGAGTATGGTGGTTCATGGAGGCAGGAGGATAATGAGTTCCAGGCCAGCCTAGGATACAGAGAGCTGAGGCCAGCCTGAAGTACCTTGTCTCAAAAAACAAGCCAACAAGTAAACAACTCTAAGAAAATAAGCAGCAAACAAAATTAATGAAATATTTTTGTCTTCTCTCTATACCTGATATTCCAGGTCTCAGAACCTCTTATTGAGTATACTTATTTTCATAGCAATATAATTATAAGTTTAATAAGAATTAGTTCTCCTTGTACTAGGGCATAATTGGAAAAATCAGTTTATAATCCATTTTTTTGCTAGAATGTCATATTTGTGAATGATGCATTGAATCAGATATATTCTGATACTGTAAAGTTACTAAGGTTACCAGGGGCAGAGACTCAATCCTGTGATCTCAAATACTCAGGAGGCAGAGATCAGAAGGAATATAAATCCAAGCCAGCCTGGGAAAAAATGTTAGGGAGACTACTTCTCAACCAAAAAACTGGGCATGTTTGCCTGTCTTCCCAGCTATTTATTTGATGTGTAAGTAGAAAGACTTTGGATCAGGCCAGCCAGGGCAAAAGACTCAAGATCCTTCCTGAAAAGTAACTAAAGTGAAAAGGGTGTGTACATGGCTTAAATGGTAGCTATGCCAGGTCCTGAGGTCAAACTCCAGCAGCCCCATAAAACAACAAAACAAAATAAGAATATTTAGAAGCTCTGAAACTCATGCTCAGTGAGGGGTCTTTTATAATTTCTAGGTTTACAATGAATTGTCTGGAAAAGCTATCACTTATTATAATCTAGCAATCATTACCTGGAAATCAAGATTTTTAAACTTTATCATCATAAAATGAGGGAAGTTAAGGTCTTGTGTTGAATCTTTGTCATTGGTGAACACAGTGACAATGTGGGATGAGCATCTACAAAATACTATCTCTTTAGATGATTGGTAATGATGATAATAAACAGTAGTGCTTTATTCAAATAACATTTTGAATAAGTGTAGTCCATGCATGAACAATGCAGATGCAGAAATATTTGCTACTTTGTAGAAAAAAGTGGTGTTTGTCAATAACTTATAGTGAGAGAAATATTTAATTAAATGAACTCAAGTTAACTGTGTAGAGTGTAGAAATTTCACAGAGTAAAGCATGAAAAAACTAAATTAGTTATTCAAAATCTCACAGCTGCTGATTGGCAGAACTAAGAAATGAACATTCAGTCTGGTAGTGAAGTCTGCTTTAATTTAACCATTACCTGCCAGAGGAAAATAGTACTCTAGGAGTCTCTGAAATTATAGATATTTTATATCTTAAACTCTCTTGACTTTAAAATACTATTGTATTGCCACAGGTGACTAAAGTGATTGCTAAGAAGAGCATATTTTATAGAAAGAATGATAGTTTTAGTCGCCACAGATGACTTCCTTAGTTTTTTTTTTTTTGCCAGTTTCCTCCACCTCTATGGCTATTGGAGCCCAAAGATAATTTAGCATTAAGTAACTCATACTTCTAATCATCCAAATTGCATTGAAATTGCATGTTTATCTAACAGCATCTTAGTAATTGAGTAGCCTTATGTTCCACCATGAAAGACTTGAACAGATCAGAAATGCTTTAAGAAATTTGAATTTATTAACCAGTTTTACTAGAAATATATTCATAATAATACATAATACATCTTTAATAGTTTAGGCGATTTAATAGTTTATTAGGGTTGCTGTTTGTTAAACAATAATACAATCCAAATATATTCATCTAAAATATTTACATTTTAAAATATGATGTTTTGAGTTTTATTTACTTATTACTCAAAGTTTTATTAAAGAATAAACAAAACAAAAAAAAAGAATAAACAAAACCATGTTACGGAACACAATGACTTCTTGGAAATACAATTTGCTGACTGTGTGGGTTGGGTAAAGCCATTTCTTTTTCTTTTCTTTCTTTTTTTTTTGTGGTTAGCAGCGCCCTCTAGAGTGAAAGGTTAAATCCAATTTAGTAAGAAAGGAGTAATTTCACAAATCCAATCATCCCAGAAACATCCCATCTTTAGGGACAGCTTTTGATTTGGAAGTAGCAAAAAGCAGACTTTAATATGTATAAATAAGTATTCTTTGAAAGGTGTTTTTTAAGTAGCTGGTAAAAATAGACATAATCGCTTTCACTGTAAAAATCTATTTTTTGTCTGTATGCTTGCACATCTTTTTCTTATATCCTTGTGAATGGAGTGTTGTATGTTTTTATCTTAAATGGGTATTTCTGTAATAAAATCAATAATAAATGTTGACTTTAAAGATGTAATTTTATTGTTTAAAGTGTTGTGCAGAGTTACCATTTTAGTCAGATAATGAATACATTTCATTTCTTTTTCTTTTGGACAATGTCAGAAATATTGAGTTTTTGCTACATAACTTGTTCAGATCTATTGCATGTCCTTACGTATACAATAGTGCATTTGAATTTAAAAATATAAAATAAAAAGTAAACTGTATCTCTGGTACTTATACACTATCTTCTACTTTCATTTTTTTTTTTTTTTGTACTGATTGATACTGGGGCTTAACTTCAGGATTGGGAGCTATCCATATGCTTTTTTGATCAAGGCTAGTATTCTATGACTTGAGCCACAGCTCCACTTCAGACTTTTTGGTAGTTTCTGGAGATGAAAGTGTTTTGGACTTCCCTGCTCAGGCTTCGAGGGACCGTCCTTGGGCCTCAGCCTCCTGAGTAGCTAGGATTACAGGAATGAACCTACCTGTTCTTTTCAAAAGAGTTTGCCTCACGTTTGTTCTTTTTTTTTTTTTTTTTTGGTAACTCAAAATTGCCCAAGTATTTTATTATGTTGAGTATCTTTTGTTTTGCAATATTATTATTTTTAGTATATATTTTTTTGTTGTAGAGATACTGTACAGAGGGGTTAGAGTTACATTAATAAGGTAATCATCACCTCATATTGGTTCTTAAGTTGTCTTTATTAAAAAGTTGTCTATTGAGGTTGGAGGCATGGTTCAGTTGGTAGAACACTAACCAATAAGCAAAAGCTCAGGAACCAACTTTGAGTCCAGCTCTCGGTCCTTAAAAAAGTTGGCTATTAAGGATATTAATATGTATCTCCCTTTTATTACAGAGGAAAATACTCAGGAAACATCACTAGTGAAGAAAAGTTTGAGTGAGAAAGTTTCTCTCTACAGAGGTGACATCACATTGCTAGAGATAGATGCTATAGTCAATGCAGGTAAGTTGTTCATCCTCTCTGATATAGTTTGCTATTTGAGTATTGTTATTTCAAATGCTTTTATAAACATAAATATAAGTAATTTATAAAGATATTCTTCCTGATAGGAAAATATCTTATGCATTTTCCTTCCTGATTAAAAGTATGGATTTATTTTACCTGTGTGCTATAACTAGAGTGAATGGTGTTAAGGTGAGCCTGTGGTACTAGATTTCTGCAGAAGTGACATATTATTTGAGAAAGTTTTTTGGAAGAAAGTTTAGCAGTTAGTTAGGTTGTTAGTTTCATACTTGCGTTATTAATTGGTCAAAATAAATAGAACTTTTTCAAGTGTCTCCCCTGTTTTGAAAGGATTGTAAAGAGATGATTGAATTATAGCAGTCAAAAGTTAAATACAAAGAAATTATTTCTATGATTTCTAAACCTCTAATTGTTTGGTTCTGGGCCTCAGGCTTGAATTCAGAGCCTGGGCCCTGAGATTCTTTGCTCAAAGCCAGTGATGTACCACTTGAGCCACAGTTCCACTTGATGCTTTTCTGGTAGTTAATTGGAGATAAGTGTCTCATGGACTTTCCTGGGTTGGCTTTGAACTGAGATCCTCAGATCTCAGCCTCCTAAGTAGCTAGGATTACATGCATGAACCACTGGCATCTGGCTAGCAGGAATATTTTAATTGTTTAAAGTATAGTCAATTTTTTTCTATTTATATAATGGTGAAAATATAGTGTATTTTTTTATAGAATTCTATATCTCTTGTATTTTAGTTTGTGGCTACATATGAACAAGATATAATAGTTGTGATTTTATAAAAAAATAAATACTATGATGAGGTTATTTCATGGTTTTATTTTGTGTTTTAAAATTAGGCTCCTTTGCATGTTGAAAGTGTAAATAAAACAAATTTAGACTTAGGTAATGACAGCTTTTATCAAAAACATATTAAAATAATGAAAAGAAGACAATTGACATGTGGGAGGAATATTACAACAGGGAGATGCTTACAGTGAGATCTATAAGCATATAAAAGCTCAAGCAGGAGATGGTTTTTCTCTATAAATAAGGAAAGAAAGACATGGGAATGGAATGAGGGAATGAGATGATTAGACAGGTAATCAGGATATATTTCTACCTTGGATAGCTGATTCCTGGGAGGATTCATCATAGAGAAGTTGTTTACCTTCATTTCTCAAAGGTGGGCCAGAGTTCAGGGGTTTGGAGGAAGCAGAGAAGACCAATTGAAGTTTGGTCAAATCTATTTAACAGGATTGACACATTACAACAGAAAATGGAGACAAACAGTTCACATGATTACATATGAGAAAAAAAAATGGCAATGTGGGTCTGTGCCTGGCATTATCACATGTTACAAAGGGTCATCCACTGGTTTTATGTAAGTAAGTCATGAAGAGGAATGGTTCTTTGCAGAGATATTGGTTCATTTCCCAGAACACAGATGGTTATGTGTAAGTTTTTGATTGTAATTGTTTTTCCCGAATTCAGATTTTAGGTGAAATTCAATGTTGTCTCAAGTTTCCCTCTGGTGATGAATAACTTCACACAGGAAAGTAGGAAAACGGCTTGGTAGGTGAATAGAGGAGTCTCAAACACTAGAACTGGAACTTCATTCAGGTTCTGTGGAACTAGCAGGAAGGCAGGAAGTCTAGTCAGTATTTTACATTAGTTGCTTTGTATGTAGATGCTTTGCTATAATTGGGGCTCAGTTTTCTTTTTCACTTGATTCCCTGTACTCCCTTTCTCCTCTGCTTTTTCTGTCTCCCTAAAACATAAAATTCTTCTGGAGAGAGGAATTTGGGTCACTTTATCTCTACCCAGCATGGCTCTTTACTTTTGGATAGTATTCAACCCAGGTTACCTTACTTAGATTATAGTCTCCCTTACGTCTAGGTCCTGTGGGGCTCGGGGGTAGACAGACCATTGGAGGTTTTCTCATGAACTTCTTTCCAGTGCACGGTTTTAGTCAGATATTCCTTTAATTAATAAGTTGTCAGTGATTTATTATGCATAAAATAATATGAATATATGCATTTTAATTTACAAGCATTTGAGAGTCTTGTAAATGTCCCACTAACTTCTGGTTATTGGAAATTCTAAGCATTGATCCTAGTTTCATGTGGAGTATATCTCATTCCTTTAAAAACTTTAAAGGTCACTTTTATGCATTTTTATCTTTCTTATTGTAGCACTGATTTTTTCCCAAAACACTACACCTAGCAGTAATGAGGGTTGTTCTTGGGTTTTGCTAATTATATATCTGTACTCTTCTCCTTAGATCATAGAATGAAACCTTTTTGTTTCTTTATATTTTACCTTAAAAATGTTTGATACTGTAGTCTTTAATTCCTATTTCCTGCAAAGGAACAGGACATGTTCTCTTCTATTTCTTCACACTTTAATGCTGTTTAAAATAAATCCTTCCTAAAACTTTAAAAACAATTTTGGTACTGTATATTTGTTAAATTGAACTACAGGTAATTGAATTTGAACCTTTGGCAAATAGCATATTTTGTATTGGGGCTGGACACAGTGAATCAGTTTAGTTATGATTTTAAAATCTGTTTGATCAATAAATCAAAGTATTTATAAGTATGAATGGGAGTGGGAATAATGGGGGAAAATAATGGAAAGGCAACCTTGATCAACATTGAATGTGCTCACAACCTGACTTTAGGAATTGTAACCTCCTTGTACAACTACTTAACAATAAAGGAAAATTATTTATTGTTTTTTTTTACTGAAATAAAATGAAACATTATTCCATCATTGAGTCCTTTTCATTTTATCCTGTTTATATGTATGATTTTTTCATAGATGACACACAGAGTACATGGATATGATGAATTAATACGAAGATAGGCAGAAACTTCTGTTCACTCCCCAAAACCATTTGGACTGTTAGCTCACTTCTCCAGCTGTGATGATTGTGGTTTGGTCATGTTCTACAAATCACAAGGACAGCCTTGTCAGGAAGTTCCTAGGTAGACTGTGAAGCAGTGCCAAATACACAGGCAATGGTTCTATTTACAGCCCTCTGCTGTACAGTTTGTTTGCCTAGTGCAGAAAGCGAGGCACAGCTGTTAACCTTTCAAGTGAACATGGCAACATAGCAGAAATTTCCAAGCACCCTCCAGTGAGAGGCACGGCTCCTGGTCAAGGTGCCAAAGCAGCTCATCATAACTTTCTATTAGACATCTAGAATTCTCTTTCCATGACCACATAAATGCATGGAAACACCTGGTTTTTATAGGTATTGATGGAGTGTTTTGATATTTTAAACTTCTTCTGAATAAAGTACTTGTTACATTTCCTTAAATTTCTTTGGGTTTATTGAATATTTACTGTGAATCAAGAACTGAGTTAAGCAGTGGAATCAACAAATGAGTAAACAGTTATTATATATATACATATCTATATATCTATGTCATGATAGAATTTTTATTAGAGTCAGTCCCAAGTGTCATGGTGAACTGAAAAGCACATGACCAAGGAAACAGGTGAGTGCATGGTACCCCTAGGGAAATGCACATATCTGAGTATGCATAGAGCAAATACAGGCAGAGGCCAGATTATGAAGTAATTGCAGTGTCACCATCAGGGCCTAGGTTTTATTTTTTAATCGAAGGATATAGGGAGCCTTTAAAGAATTTTTCAGAGTGGAAAGATGCTTTATAGCTATAGGTCAGCAAGATCCCCCAGGCAGCAGTGTGAGGGATAAATTGGAGAATGATAAATTTGAGGTGGAAACTAGAAGCAGAGATGAAATGATTTAATTTGTATTGAGTACTTCAGTTGAAATAAATCTGGTTTTTTTTCCCTCCAAGCTTGCAACTGTAGTTATTGTTATTTCTGTCTCTGTACTTGCCATCTGTGGGATGATTGTTGGGTTATTCTGGTTTGAATTCATTCTGATATGGGGTAACCTCAAAGAGGCTGTTTGGTCTGTTTGGATTAGATCAGAAAAAATGGAGTCAAGCTATTTGTTCTTTCAATAGCAATTCTTAATTTCTTCTTTTGTAAATGGTGAGAAACACACTCACCTGTCCGAGCTCAAAGAATGGATGTGAGAGAAGAAGTTAAGAAGCAAGTCTTTAATGGCTGTCTTACAAGATGGGCAGGCATACCCCTTGAGGTTACGGCAAGCTGTTTATTCCCTAATGTGCACATCCTTTGTGTCTTTCACCATTAGCTGAGTACTATGAGGTGTACAATTTTTCTCAACTTCGCTTTGCTTAAGTTTCATTTTCTATTGGGTGAATTTAATTATAAGCTAATTGGGATGGGTTGAATGTTAGAAGAGGGTTTTGTTTGTCCATACCCCCTGTTATTCTCTTGTGGTAGGGAGGCTTTCCTGGGCGTGTGTGCTTTCTGGTGTGTACACAGTTTTTGTTATTTTCTCTTTGCATTGTGGTTCATCCCTCTCTCTGCTGGCCCCCATCCAATTGGTCTACTGCTCTATTTGTCTAGGGATCTAACAGATGCATGAACTTTATGGTTGTCAAACCAGTAAACTCATAAATAAATGCATTAGCAAGGTAGGTCCAATAACTTTTCATTCAGGTCAGATGCCTTGTCTTGAAAATAAAGTCTTGACTTTATTTCCCACATAAATTTCTTAAGACATTGCTAAACTTGTTTCCACTAACACTGTCTTACCAATGTCAGCATGACCTCTTTTTTTTTCTGTTTGTTCTTTATTTTCTTCCAACTCATTTGTGAATGCTAATTTACTTTGCTCCCTGCTGACATAAATTTGGCAGTCTCTTTTTTTAGCTCCACACTAAGACCTCCATTTAAACCATATCTTTCCTAGAGAATTGTAACAGACTCCTGAATGCTTTGCTTTCCACCCCCACTTGCTTTCCAGATGCATGCAGAATAACCTTTCTCATGTTGCTCCCTGTGGCAACCTTTAGTGGCCACTGACCATTAAGATTAAGTGAAACTACTCAGTGATTTGAACATGGCCTCCTCAGAATCCTTTCCCACCTGTCCTTGCCACTGACCTGCAGTTTGTTGTCTCTCTATCACTTCCTCTCTTCTTCCTTCTCCTCTTTCTATCCCCTTCTTTTCTCATAGTGGAGAGTTCTGTCTTCATAAGAGATAACACACATATTAGTCAAGCCTAGGCAGGTATAAATAAAAGGGAAAAATAAGGATTAAAACCAACTTCTGGGACGGGATTGTGGCTTAGTGGCAGAGTGCTTGTCTAGCATGCATGAAGCCCTGGATTCGATTCCTCAGTACCACATAAGCAAAAAGAAAAAAGCCGAAGTGGCACTGTAGCTCAAGTGGTAGAGTGCTAGCCTTGAGCTGAAGAGCTGAGGGACAGCGCCCAGGCCCAGAGTTCAGGCCCCACGACCGGACCGAAAAAAAAAAAAGCTGGAAGAAGTGCTGTTGCTCAAGTGGTAGAGTCCTAGCCTTGAGCAAAAGAAGCTCAGGGACAGTGCCCAGACCCTGAGTTCAAGCCCCAAGACTGGTGGGAAAAAAACCCCACAAAAAAACAACTTCTGTGGGACTTACAAACTTAGTCTGTTGGACTGTGAATGGATTGCATTTTTGTCTTTATAGAGATGGGCTATTGCTAAATAGAGAAGCTAAAAAGGTTGGATGCAAATAAATATGGGTATTGTATATAAAGTGTATGGAAAGCATTCTCTGTGAATGTAAAGTGAGCTCATACATTAAATGTTCCTAATTTATTTTGGTTTAATCCCAGCACTGGGAGAAGCTCAGGCAGGAACACTGAGTTCTAGGCCAGATGGAGATACATAATGAGTTTGAGGCCAACCTGGGCCACATAGCAAGACCCTGTCTCTTAAAAACAACTAATGAACTAACAAACAAACTAAATGATTTTCCAAACGTTATTTGGACAGAAAGCCACATGGACACATTTAAATTCCTGACTGATCTATGATTAACCACAATAAAAATGTACCTCTTATTGGCATATATGAGATAGAAAGAACTAAAACAAACAAATTAACCTTTCTTACTTTTGACTGAAAAAATGTTAATTTTTGACTAATATTTTCAGATTTATAGTCAGTGTTATCCCTTTATATTATATAGCCTACAATATACAAAAATAAAGCTATCTCTTGTAAAACAATTTTCTCTGCTGTGGCACAAGTAAAATTGTCTCTAATGATATAATACAGAACCATAAAATAGATGGATACATCCTCCCTTGTCCCCCACCAACATCTAGCAAAGGCCAAAACTATTTGATCAATAGACATAGAGCAAGTTGATTCAATACTCTGGTCACTGTAAACAGATTGCCTTCAGTGGTGTTACAGTAAGATGCTAGGCCTGCTTGATGTGCTCCCAAATTACAGGAAACATCTACTCTATGCCCACAATAGTATCAGTGCTGTGAGAAACAAGAGAAACCTGGGTCTGTGTTCTATGTAGGGGCTGAAGCCTTACAAAGAAGTTGGTGCTGTTAGGAAATAAGAAGGCAACTGGTATCACAAGGAATTACTAGAAGTCTATTTTAGAGGAAGAGATGATTATGAGAATATTAACATCCTCTCAGAAAAATTCACAAACCTGGCAGAGGTGTTCAACCTCCCAAGGGCAAAATTGGTTGTTTTATTTTCTTTTATGTAACAAGAAAGGAGAAAAGTGGGAGGCGGAAGACTTCAGAATTTCTCAGTTTAGGAAAATGTAATTCAGGAAATACTATGCTGAAGCATGAGACTAAACATGTCCTCAACTATATGGCTTGTTTTGGGGCGGGGGGGGGTTGGAGAGAGAATGTACTGGGGTTTGAACTCACCCCTGGCTAGTCAGGAGCTCTACTACATAAGCCAAGTCTCTAGCCATATTCTGCTTTATTTTTTTTGGATAACGTCTTGCACTTTTTGCCTAGCCCAGGTGTAACCAAGAATCTCCAGATCTCTGCTTTCTCTCTAATCACTTGAAATAGTGTGCCACCATGCTTGGCCTATAGAGAGTGTTTAAGAAAGCATCATTACAGGGATTTAAAAATTCATTTTTCTGTTTCAAAATTGTAATTTATGTGGGTGTAGTGTTTCATGCCTGTAATTCTAGCTACTTGATAGGTGGAGATCAGGATGATTGAGATTCTCAAGTAACTCAGGAAATAGGTTAAAACAACCCTCCCCGCAACAAAACAAGTCTGGAGTTTTTGTTCACACCTGTAATCCTTGCAACAAAGGAAGCATAAACAGTAAGATCACAGTTCAAGACCTGCTCTTGCAAAAAAAAAAATCAGTCTCTATCTGAAAAATGATTTAAATCGAAAGGACTGGAGGCATGGCTCAGATGGTAGAGCCATAGCAAATGTGAAGTCCTGAGTTCAAAATCCAGGTATCACCAAAAAAACAAAAAACAAAAAAAACCTCCAAAAAACCCAACACTGAGGTTACCTTAGGCAAGATGATCTTAAAGTCTACTTCTAAGTCTAGAACAGGTGAGTGTTAGAGGTACTGTATAAAGATTGCTTTGCAAACTCAGCTTCAGAAGGTGGGCTACGCCCTATCAATGCTTGTCTGCAAGTCGACTTGAGATAATGGGCTGAAACTACAGAGCCAGGAATCAGTTTCCTGGGTGCGTAATTTTACATTACGATTTGCATTACAGTTCACATTAGGATTAAAGTAGTGGGGAATTAGATTTTAATTCTATCTATCATTAATGATGAATACTAATACCACACAATTTCTGGTAATTCTATAGCTTATCAGAGGTCAATTGTAGTTAAATCTAAATAAATAGTGAATTTTATAATGATGCTAACTGGGATTTTAAGAGATCTAGAGGTTGCTTATTGCTTGTTTGAAACTTATTTAGAATATTCTGTACTTTTACTTTTAAAATCATATAGTAAAATTGTAAAAAAGGTATGTAGTTTTATTAATTTTAACTGAAGCAAGTACATAATTTATTTGTTCCATATATGAATGCTATGATTTGGTTGTTTTCCCCAAAGTTGATGTGTTGACAGTGATCTCCAATGCACCATTTTTGAAAGATGAGACCTTTAAGAGGTGTTTAGGTATGCCCCTGTGAATGGATTTATGCTGTTATCATGAGAGTGAAAGAGTACATTAATTATTAAAACAGTCAGTTCCTGATGGAGGAATGAGTTTGTTTGCCTGTTCTTTCTGTCTTCTCTCCCATTTCTCTTTTCACCTTCCCCTGCCCTCCCTTCTCTTTCTCCTCTCTTCCCCTACCCTGCTTCTTTTCTTTCCTTCCTCCGCTCTTCCTCCTTCCTTCCATGCATCTCTTCCTCTCCCACCTTCACCTATTTGATGACCATCTTTGTGTGTGGGCTGTACTGGGACTTGAACTCAGAGCCCTGAATTGTTGCTTGGCTTCACGGCTCAAGGCTGAGGCCCTACCACGAGCTTCAGTTCTAATTCTGCCTTTTTGCTGATTAATTGGAGATAAAAGTCTTGAATTTTTCTGCTAGGCTTCAAACCAGGATCCTCAAATTTCAGCCTTATGAGTAGCTAGGACTACACAGGCTTAGTCCTGGTTTAGTCATCCTATTATGAAGTAGCAGGATCATCTTCACCAGTTGCTAGTACCTACATCATGGAATACCCAGTCTTCCAAACTGAAAAATAAATTTCTCAGGCATTATGTCAGTAAAGAACAGGTTAAGATAATGGTAAACTTAGCAAGATCAATAGAAAGCCCATGGATTGGGAGAAGATCTTCACTAGCCATATAATGGGGAAGGGTCTCATATCTAAAATATATTTAGAACTCAAAAAATCCTCAAAGAAACAACTGCCTGATCAATAAGTGGGCTAAAGACTTAAAGAGAAACTCTATGAAGAGGAAATCAGAATGGCCAGTAGACATATGAAGAAATGCTCAACCCCTCTAGCCGTAAAAGAAATGGAAATCAAAACAACATTGAGATTCTACCTCACCCCAGTTAGAATAGCTATAATCAAGAACTCTAATAACAGCAGATGCTGGAGGGGATGTGGCCAAAAGGGAACCCTACTGCATTGTTGGTGGGAGTGTAAACTTGTTCAACCACTTTGGAAAGCAGTATGGAGGTTCCTCAAACGACTCCACATAGAGCTCCCCTATGACCCAGCAATCCCACTTTTGGCATTTACCCAAATGATTACAAACAAGACCATACTAAAGCTGCCAGCACAACTATGTTTCTCACAGCATTGTTTACCATAGCTAAGATATGGAACCAACCCAGATGCCTCTCAGTAGATGAATGGATCAAGAAAATGTGATATATATATATATATATATATATATATATATATATATATATATATATATATATGCTGTTTTGATTCCCAGTGGTTCATTAGATTTGCTGTTGCATACAGAAAAATCTTATCATTTGGCTAAAAATGAAGGCTGATGATTATTTTTCTCTAGTTTAGCTTTCTAGTTATAGGAACACCCAATATTTGTTTTAAGATAAGTATACAAATAAATACTTAATTTTGCCAAACTCTGTTCAGAAGATAGCATCTTATTTTTGTCATTTGTACATATGCCTAGGAAATCCTGCAAATTTATGCATTCACAATTTAAGGGTCCTTGGACTAACATTTAATACCTTAGTTTTGGATGTCATCTTCTAAGCAGTCAGATTTAGGACAAACCTATGTTTCTAATCTTCATAGTTTTTTTTTTTTTTTGATGCCAGGCTTAATTTAGTACTTTTCTCTCTCCATCAAAGACATATCACAGTGTGTGTGGTATTTTTCTCTTTAATCAGAGGTGACAACTTTTTCACTATTCATTTCATTTTTGTAACTTTAAAGAGGAAATTTATGGCATGAATTTCCCATCTTCTTTTGACCTTGAGCTGCAATCTGATTTGCTTTGTTAAGTTTTAATTTTATGACATACCATATCACTGTCATTTCCAAAATTAAACTTCAGAGGAGAGGTATATTTTTCTCACTGGGGTTATGAACAGAATAAATTATCAGAGAATTATGCTTTAATGAATGTTGTAAGTATAGGTGTGTTGACTGGGCCAGCTATACCGTCACACACAAACAACTTGTTAATGTGCAATCAGTCACTGAAGTTGCCATGAACTTGAAGCTTAATGAACAGGTGGAGAAAGAGGATGAATCTGGATCCAAAATGGATCTGACAGCTTATCAGGCAATTTCACTGATCACTAATCCACTTCATTTGGCAACTTAATTTATCACACAGAGTTTTGATCCCATGGGTTTCTGGGTGGAAATTAATTCAAAAATATGTCCAACACTACTGGGTTAAAAACACCATCTTAAGCTTTGTGAGGACACATAGAAATAAAACACTTATTATACATGTATAAATTATGTTCCTCTTAGGATTCCATTAGTGTTTATCCAATTCCTCTGTGAAAATGTATGGATGATGCTAGTATTTGTTAGTATAATTAAGACATTAAATTGTTTCTAAATAAACAAATAATTATATTGCTGAATTAATTACAAAAATAAGTTAGATTTTCTTGTGAATGTAATTCTTTTTACATATAAAAACATTGGTGGTCTTAAGCCTGTTTTATAGCATCCACAGCAAGAAATAAAGAACAGAAGAAATTATTTCTTTAAAGCTCATAATTTGTATCTTTGGATTGCTTACAGACTTTAAAATTAAAGCTATTTTTTACTTTAACAGTATCTATTAAAGCAATATATATACATACCTGTATAGATACACACACACACACACACACACACATACACACACATATTATATATAACAATAAGGACATGTAATTTACCTTACTTTACTTTGAATTCACAAGAATGAGTTTCATTAAATGGACCTGTCCAAGGACCTGGCTATAAAGGCTTCTGAAGTTTAAAATAACTTCAAAACCAGAAACACATTTTCTTTACTTTTTAAAGCCTTGATTTATAGTGCATAGAAAGTTAAATTGAATATTGATCCTTGAAAAGCAAATGTGTTCTGTAAAAAAAATGACAGAACAAAAGAACACAGTAGAAGATGATAGAGTGATTGATTGTCTAAAGCTAGGAGATAGATACCTCCCCCTTATATGTCATCTTCTCTCAGCATCTGTAGCTCTGTGAGAGTGTTAGGGATGAAGTGTTAGAGATAGTGCACTCTGACACGAACAGTTGCATTTTATAAGAAGATTGAAGATGGTTGGTAACAAATCATTTCTGAGAAGGAATTTGAAAAATGAGGAATGGGGCACAAGATCAACAAGATCCATGATATAACTTGAGGGAAGAACAGGAGGGAATATTTTAAATAATTTCTTAAATTTGGGAGCACCTTCAAAAATGATTTCATTCAGTGAAAAATAATCAAGATGACAGAAAACCACAAAGTGGCAATAGCGCTGTCATTGATTGGATATGCTAGGCAAATTGAGGCTATCATTCTTATGACTATGCTTATTAAAGTAATATCTTCATAATCTAGAGTAGCTCAGTGTTGAATTTTTTGGCATCCTTCCCCAATCCCCTCTTTGAATCTGGCATTTTTTTCTTGGAACACAGTAGGGACTTGCAACCTTTACAACTGGGCTGTCATTTTTACCATTAAAGGAAGATGGTCACTTTGTCCAATACTGTTACTAGCTTTTGGGAATCAAGTCAAAGGAAAAATCTGTAAGATATTGTTTGACTTATTGTTTTATCCACAATAGTATGTCAAACCTTAGTAGTCAATACAGTCACCAAGAAGCTGCTGTCATCAATGGTGATAATAATAATAATAATAATAATAATAATAATAATAATAAAGAGGGAGGGGTGAGGAAGCCCCAAATGGATCCATTGTGCTTTTTTATACCATTTCTGACTGAACAACCTACTGACTCTGTAACTTGTTATTAATTGATAAAGTATGCTGCTTACTATGTAAATGGAAAAAATCTTCAAACCACAACTAAGATTTGGAAAATATGAAGCACCTAGAATGAAAAAATTCCTTTCAGATTTATGTTTCACAAGGAGCGCAGGCATCTTTTCTTCTCATTCTCTACTCTTTTGTTTCTCATCTTTTCCTCCTTCCCTTTCGCCCTCATCTTCCTCTCATTCTGTTTTCTCCCTATTTCTTTTGTTCTGTCTTTCAAGTGTCACCTCTTTAAATAGTTTTCAGTTGAGGAAGAGACTCTTTTTAATCTAAAAACCATTTTGGTTGTTGATTGGATTGAATGAACAATGAGTCTGTCATCGGATCATAACTGATCTTAATTCTGCTTCAAATAATTACTGGAGATTAGTATTGAAACTGAGTTTATTATTATTTTTTCATTCAGTGCTACATATATATATATATATATATATATATATATATATATATATATATATATATATATGGCTACTCATGGTAAGAGAAAATAAAAGATACCAACAAGAAAAATAAACACGGGAAGGCACAAATTGTAGTAATCTTAATTTTTCTTTATGAAACGAGTTGTGAATAGGTGGACGTTAAAACATTGTCTTTCAAGCTTAAAACAGTTCTCTGCTAGTAGGTCACTATATATATATATATATTTGTAGATACAAGTATTCATCTGTGGATCAACTGACTAGATTGCCTTGTATTGTGATAGAAATGTTGTAGTTTGAGAACAGGTGGATCTGATTTGTGTCTTGGCAAGAAGGTTGGTTGGTAGCAGTGAAGTGGTAATTTATAATGTCTTTCTGTGAAACTGAGGCTTCCTCCCATAAAAGTGAACTATTATCTTGGGCATTTTTCTTTTCAGGTATTATTGAAATGCAGTTATCAAATGATAAATTCATTTTATTATAGTTCAGATCAAGAACTTTCTGAGGGACTATGTTGTCTATTATGTACTTCTAATGGCTTTTATCATATTTGACCCATTATTAGAACTCAGAAGGTGTTTGCAGATTTATTGAATAAGTTATTTTCTATAATCAGGGCTTTTATAGGATTGTACTAAATAGAATGTGAAATAGAGATTTCTCTACTTTCTATCAGATTAACTGAGCTCCCACAACTGGCTCTTTTGTTGGTTTATTTATTTATTTATTCATTTATTTGGGTAGTGTCCTGCTATATAGACTAGGCATTCTGAGATTTCCTCTGTAGTCTGGCCTTGTCTTGAATTTGTGATCCTCCTATTTCAGCCTCATCTGAATGATGTGGTTATAGCCATTTTCTTTTAAATGAAATGATTTTTCTTTTTATTAAAAATTTCCTTTGAAGTACAAATGATATTTTGAACATAATAATATTAGTAGAATGAGAAGAAATAAGTAAAATAAGAAATAAATGACTAGTTATTCCACTTATAAGTAAGTTTCTCTCTGAAACTTTGTAGAGTTTAGACAGCATTTGAAAGTAGGGAAGTGGATATATTAATAGAGGTATTAGATCTGCTTTCTGTGTTTGACGGTTAAAATAATATGGCAGCAGTAGATAGACATCATGTGTATTGAGTTTCTGGTGCTAGGAAGATCCAGAGGATGCTGTTCTATACATGCCATAGCCTTTTCTTTTTTGTAACTTTTCATTTCTGCATATCTAGGAACATGCATGATTTAACCAAGGAAAATTAATGCTTATAACTCTTAATTTTTTACTTTCAAGCTATTTTCCAAAACATTCTTTTATTATATGTGTATTATATGTCCATATCACTTTATCCTTTATATTTAGTAACTTAAAGTACATTTGCCCCAAAATACATAATTTCCTTTTATACTTGTGGTAGACAGAATTCTAAGATGTTCTTCAAGATTCCCCATTCTCCTTGACTCTGTAAAAAGGCTCCTGGTAATTTCGGGAACTATGAATTTTAGCGATTTTATTCTCATTGTTAGGTTGTATTATGAGACATACTTGACTTCAAGAAAAAAAGATTTTCAAGATAATAATCTTCAGAATTTATGTGAGGAGTTGTGACTACATTAATCCTTTAAACAGTTTTCTCTATACTTTTGGCTATAGAAATACAAACTATTAAATGAGTATATTTTAAATTCTAAGGTTGTAGCAATTTGTTACAAATTAAGTACAGATAATATATTATTTATGTCACATATATGCTACATATAAATTTTCTGGTTTATTTTATTTTGATCTTTGATTCAATTTTTTTTCTTTTTTTTCTAGACAGGGTCTCTGCTGAATTATAGCTGTGTACTACCATGCCTAAGTTCTGATTTTTATAAAATTGAATCTACTGAGCTTATTTTTGATTCTTCCCATTTTAGAAGACAGTAGACAGAATGGATTTGAGTGTGTCAAGAATTTGTTGGACTCTGTTGCTGATATTCTATCTGAATAATAATTTGTAACCTTTTAGCTTGAACTTTGAGTTTTTCTTGTTATCTATATAAGAAAAAGTGGAAGTCTGTCTTTGGGAAAATGTTGAGATTTCTGGGCTCATTAAAACACTTCCTTGAAATTTGAATTAAAATTATATCATTAGCAAACATTTGCACTATTATATGTTATATTATTATTATTTAACATTATATTTAAATTATTTTATACATATCTCAGTGATAAGCCAAAATTGGAGCACATCACCCTACAATTATGCCATTAGTCTTTCCTTTTACCACAATTCTTGGTAAGTGAAAGTATCTCTGTCTATTCTGCTTTTATTCCACTTTTCCAAATTCTTTAGGATGGCCTAGATCTAACATGTTTTCTCTTATTTTCAGTGTTGTTATGATCTTGGCTGGGATTCTATAAGAGAATGTTTTCAGTTTCCTTCTGTGAGTTAGTATCAAACTAGAAAGCAGGGTTATAAATGGTGACATGACCGATTTCAGTATCTATCCATTTTACTGATCAGTTTTTAATGCTTCAGGTATTTTATAACTCTCCTGATATTAAGAAACTCCTATACAAATTAATCTCTCAATTATGGATCTTCTGTTTTTAAACTTGTTAGTTTTTTCCCCTTTTTTTCCCCTTTTGATTTGATGTTAAGTAGCCTGTGCTAAGAAACTCTTAATAGCAGAAAGGAAAGTACATGTATTTATTTTCCTTACTTCTCTTAACAGAGAGGCTTGGATTTTACACAGGCAGAAGGTAATACTATAATGAAATTGACAGTATTTTAATTTTTAAAAAATGAAATGTATGATAATTTGTTCAAATATAGTATTTCTGCTAGCGCTTAATTTAAGTATCGAGGAGAGATTAGAAATGAATATACTCTAATAAAATCTTACGAGGGACACATAGTCATTATTCAGTGTCCTATAATTTCAAGGACTGAAAGGGACAGAAAATAACCTAGGCCAGATGCTTCATATGCTAGACAGGGAAACTAAATCCTAGAGACAGGAAGCAACAAACTCAAGTATGTGAAGGCCACATTTTGTAGAATCATGAGGAGGATTCAAATCTCCTGACATTTTTGTTCTTCATTCTATTATAGAAACATGACATGTACTTCATGATATTAAATTGATATTATAGGTTGGACTCAATTATCTTCTTTATAATATTAAAATAATATGGTTTTAATTAAAATAGAAAGTGAATCTTCTGTCTTCTGAAATATTCAGTTGGATGAATTATGGGTGGCAACAGAAACTTCTGATGATAGCAGTATAGTTTGGCTCAATTAAATTTGGATACATTTTATATTGTATTCCTGTTGAATATTTGTAGTTTGCTTTTGATTAGAGAAAGAAAATACTTCTGAAGGTATTGTTTTTGTACTTCCTTCTGACTTCCTTCTTCCTTTTTTCCTTCCTTCCTCCCTCCCTCCCTCCCTCCCTCCCTCCCTCCCTCCCTCCCTCCCTCCCTCCCTCCCTCCCTCCCTTCCTCCCTTCCTTCCTTCCTTCCTTCCTTCCTTCCTTCCTTCCTTCTCCACATATCACTTCCTCTCTTTATCCCTCTCTCCTCTCCCTCCCTCTCTTCTTTTTTCAGTGCTGGGAAATAGAACCCAGGACCTCACACATGATAGGCAAGCATTTTACCACTGAGCTATGTCCCCATCCACCTTGACTGTTTTTCTATCAGTCTCCTTTAACTTGAAATGATAGAACTAAGAGAGGCATTGTTATATCTTTTAATATAAGTATTGGTCTCTTATCTGTATAAAAACATCTTAGCTTTTAAATTATTTTAATAATTTTATGGCTTAGAATATGCTTTCCCTTTCTTTACTTTTATTATATTGAAAATCTGTACTGGTAGATAGTAGTTACTTCAATTACTGCCTGTTTTAAAGTTGGCTTTTCTTTTAATTTAGATACATAAATAAATTTTTTTCCTTTTAATTTCTTCCCGCTCTATAAAAGAAAGACTTCCTTGAATTTTCTAGGCCATCAATAATATTACTTAGGTCTTTTTAGGGTAATTCAGTCTTCTGTTATTGTGAAAGGCTTTAACTTTAAGGTTTGCCTAATTTCAGATATTGTTTTGTAGAATAAAATTGTCTACTCATGCTTGCAACTACTACTTTATTTGAATTTGAATTTTCTCTTCCTTTTGCACTTTACTATCCAGGGAAAGGTAACTAACTTTGTTTCTGAATCTCTGTTTTCTTGTCTTTAAAGTGGAGATAATAACAGCTTTAGAGACATTGCAGCAAATAAAATAAAGCACACATACCTGGCACAATTTTCAGTGCTTATAAATAGTAACTGTAAAAAGACTGGACTAGAGTGAGAATGCAGAAAAATATTTTGAAATATTTTTCTTATTAGCCATTTCTAAGTCATCTAGCTTCCTTCCATAATCAATTAATCTTCAGTCATTTGCTGCTTACATAAAAGACATGGAATTATCTCAGGAGAAGAAATTTATTAGAAGGATCTTCTTTGAGATCCTCTTAAAGCATATTTATTTTCTCCTTTGATAAGACAAATAGATCCTCCCGAAAGAGAATTATCAGAACAAATGTTTAAAAATTTCCTCTGGCAAGCTCTCTATCTAATTCTGGGAATAGTGTATATTTATATATGAGACAGTGTCTTATGCAGAAATTTTGTATAAATATATAACAATTCCATCTGTTCATTTTTCATGTTTGTCACCTTGACTTTTGTATCACAGACCCCTAAGGTGAGCAGATGCCCTTCCCCACAGAGTCCGTGCCTCTGCAGCCCACAAAACTCCCTTCTCATTCATGATGAATATATTTGTCCGTTATTCACCATTAGAGATTGTGTGTCATCTTCTTTCAAATTGTAATTTAACTTAAGTCTGCTACCAAGCTAATTTCTTTTGATGAGACTTTAGTGAGGCAAGATGATTTAGTTATTTCTATAGTTTAGTGCCTTAGAGAAATTAGCCTGTCTTATGAAGAAAAGTAGAAAATAGGGTTCATAATTTTCAGTGCAGTACTTGAAGCATAGCCATGAATACAATCTGCTGGGTTTGCTAGAAAGCACTTGGTTCTTAATTTTTAAGTCCTATTTAAACTTGTTCTGAATGTTACAAAACTTCCAATGATCAATGCAAATAAAACCACTTAAATATTAATTAAAACACCCATTTTCCCCCAAAGAAACCTTTATTCTTTCAATGTGTGAACTCCCTCATTATTTCTACCCACCACAGCAAAGTGTTTCATAGATAATGTGTGATATTTGTCTCCTACTCAAACTGTCTTTGTTTGAAGAAGCCTAACCTTGCTGGTTGATAATATCCATAGTACAGATAAAAATAGGAAAACCATGACCCCAGCTCTACACATCACCTTTTTTTCTCCCACAAAATCTTACAACTTCGTATTAGTGATCTTTCTTCAGCTCCCCCAGATACCAGCCTACCCATATAGTTTCTATAGTAGTGGGCTTAAAAAACAAAAAAAAAATATAAAATATGAAATTAGAAGTAATTATCATTGTTTAGGAATGGTAGCACTTGTCTACATTGTAAAGACTGATGAATGTTGGTGGAAGTTTATCAACCAGCTTAGTGCTTAATTAAAGCAAGAAAAAGAAGTCAGGAGTAAAGGAAGAATAGGAAGTAGTCAGGAGTGTATATGAAGAGTTTTGAGAAATAAAATGGTATGTCTGTGATTAGGAGTGGACAAAACTCCCTTCAGATTTGTTAGAGAAACCATTTGGTAGTTAACAGAGGATGCTTACCTTTCCCTAATGGTACTTAAAACATAATCTTTTCCTGCTCCCCAGAAAATTTTAGTTTTGTTTTGTTTCTTGTACACAGATGTAACTTTTGAAAAAAAATTTGTAGTGTGTTTTCCTTCTTCTTATCTTGAACTTTATTTTCTTTCTTCTAGAAAGCAAATTATTGCCTTCCAAGAATGATTCATTGTTATATGTGTATAAATTAAGCATAAACTCCATCACATATCTCTTGAATGCATAAAATTTTAGAAGAAATGTGAACAAGATATAGCAATTTATTGAATGCTTCTTGGAATTGTGGTCAAAATATTTTTCATTTTTTGGTGCTTAACTGAGTTGAGAATTTTATTTCACCCAATTACTCAGACCACTTTTGCAAAGAAGATGTAAAATAAACTGCTTCCTGTGCATTTATTTGTCCATTAGACTACATATCTACTAGAGACTTTACTGAGTTAATGTGCACATCTCTCACCTCATATGTCTTATATTTTAGCATTAGTTAAATCAACTAATTAAAGTAGCCATATTCTTTTCTTTGTTTCGTGTGTATGTGTATTTTTATTTTTTTTAAAAAATCCCCTCACATAACTTGGTATAATTATTAGCAACTTCATGTGTGAGTCCTAGAACTGAGTTGTCAGATGTGTGTATGTTATGATTACAGCATTACTGTTCAGAATTAGAAACTATTTCATATTGATGGCTATCATTTTTTAAAGGGTGGTGGTAGCAGAATAGCAGGTATTAGTGAAAATATAAATAAATTAGAATCTTGCTATAATTTTTTGAGAATGTAAAATAGTGAAGAATTACTCTATAAGGTAAATATAGAACTACTCTGGGAATAAACGATCAGTTCCACTTTTAGTTATATGACCAAGAGAATTAAAAATGTATCTCCACAGAAAAGCTCATAGCAGCATTATTCCTAACAGCAACGAGTAGAAACAATCCAAATGCCCATCAATTTATGACTGGATAAACAAAGCAGATACATCTATACAAGGGAATATTCAAGCATATAAACTAATGAAGCTCTAAAATATGCTTTAAAATGTGGGTGAATTTTTAAAAGTTTAAAAACATTCTAAGTGAAAGAAGCCAGACACAGTATGTCCCTCCCCCACAGTATAACCCCTGCTTTCACTATATTTGATGTCGGTATAATTTGTGGAGGAGATGGGGAAAAACAAGTCGTTTAAGGATACAGGTGGACCTGTTGCAACAATGAGAAGTACAAGTTGTTATGTCAAAAACGAACTTTACAACTTTGGTGGGGGGGGTGTGGTGGGGTGGGGGGGAGGCTGGGAAGGGATGTGAAGGGTAAACAAAGGAGGAGGCTGCAATGCTTGATAAGAAATGTACTCATTATCTTGCCCATGTAATTGTAACCCCTCTGTACAGTATGTTCACAAAAAATAAAAAAAAAAGAAGCCAGACACAAAACCTTACATGTTATACAATTCGATTTATGTGAGCTATCCAGAAGAGATAATGGAGACAGAGAGTAGAATGTATGAGCCAAGGGGATAGGGAAGATATTGTTCAATATGTACTGGGTTTCTTTTGTGCTGATGAAATGTTTTAGAATTAGATATATTTTTGGATATCATTGTAAATATACCAAATGTCACCAAACTACTGAATTTATAAAGATTAATTTTAGGTTATTTAAATATTACCACAAAAATAATAATTAATCTTATAGAATTTAGTGTCATCTCATACAAATTAGTAGCCATTTGTTCTATTTTTTATTTTTTTGAGAAAATTGTTCATAATTCCAGGCAAATTGTCTTTTTTCTTAATATATATTTTTTATTGTAAAGATATTGCACAGAGGGGTTACAGTTACATGAGCAAGTAATGAGTCTATTTTCTATCGAGCCTTGTTACCCCCTCCTTTATTTTTCCCCTACCATCCCTTTCCTCCCCTCCTCCTCAACTCCTCCCTCCCCTCTCCCCCCCTGCAAAGTTGTAAAGTTTGTTTTCAAGATACTGTCTTGTACATCTCATTGTTACAATGAGTCATCCTGCATTCTTATTTCAGCATTTTGTCATTTCCCGTCCCCTCCCCAAATTAGAAAAATATACAAGATGCAGGACACCGGTATCAAATACAGTGACAACAGGGGTCAGGCAGCTTGTCTTGAGGTAACATTATTTTTTTCTCCAGCACTACAGATTGTTTACCCTGAGCAATAGCTCTGTGTCTCTAACCCTTTAGTTTTGAATTTGTTTTTGTGACCAAGTCTCGGTGCTTCCTCAAACTCACAATCCTTCTACTTCGGTCTCCCAAGTAGGTGGTATTACAGGTGTGCGCAATCATACCATCAGGTATGATTGCTCTTTAAATTCATCATGTTTGGTGGTCATTTGGCATATATCTATAATCCCAGCACTAAAGCGGATGGGACAGGAGGATTGTAAGTTTGAGTTTAGCCTGGGCTACCTAATGAGGCCTTGTCTCAAAAGACATCTTTAATAATTTCTCTAATATAAAAATGATACTTTCACTAAAGATGAAAGGTAGAAAAATTATGTTAGTTGTATCACTGAGAAAAAACAAATGTTAACATTTTTTCTATATATATTTCTTGTAGTTTCTCAGTGTGTAATATTTGTGAACATTTTCTATAAATGCATGTATGTATTTGTAGAACAAGATCATGTTGAAGAAAGTGTTTATGGTATACTTTGACCATTTAATTATATAGTAGATAATAATTTCTATCCTGGTTGAGTTCAGAAACACTCAGGATCATAAAGGTTTTATTTATTTTCATTTTTTCATATAAGTTTTAGATTTCAGAATTCTTCTGGATTTTTAGTTTCATAAACATTAGCAGTTAAACATCTGGTTAAGTAATCTTAAAAAAATTGCAATCCAAAATGACCTCCAAATCTCAATTTTTGGTTTTTGTATTGTAAATGCTCAACCTGTCATTTCATGAGTTCATACCATATAACTTTTCTTAAATGTGCCCATTTTTACAGGCTAGCAGCACAATAAAAATCATATTTTTTTCCTTTGGTAGTTGGTACTTGGGTTTGAATTCAGGACCTTGTACTTGCTAAGAAAGTACCCTTCAGACATGGGGTACTTTCAGCTTATGTTTCAGTGCTTTTCAGCTTATGTTTCAGATGTGGTCTTAAGCTTTGGTCTTGTAGGTATGGCCTGAAATACTCCCATCTCTACTTCTTGAGTAGCTGAGAGTATAAGTGTGCATTATGATACCCAACTTGTTTTAAGTCCTCACTAACTGCCTGAGCAGGTCTTGAATCATGATCTTCCTATCTCTGGCTCCTGAGTAGCAAGAGTATGCCATCATGCTTGGAGTTTCTCAGAGGAAACACCAACTTTATTGCATTGGAACAGACTGGATTGGATTACATGGATGTAAATTATTGTAGTACTAGAAATCAGTATAGAACTAAAACATTCAGAATCATGTCTTATGATCTTTTCTTAGTTAAATTTTACTTGATGACTTGATGTGCCTTTTTTTCCTTCAGGGTATTAGGATTGCATAAGCAAGCCAAAAGTATCAATGTATTTTATATTAGCTTAACTGGGCTGCATGACAAAATAACATAGACACATACTTGAACAACAGAAATATATCGTGTTTCTCCTCTGTGACTTACAGAAATACCTGTCTTCTTGCTATAACCCATCATGTCTTTTTCTGTGCTTATGAATGCTGGTGTCTATTTTAATTTCTACTTGTTCTCAGGATACCACTCACCACTGGATCAGGGTATATACTACCATCCTCACTGCAACTTAATTAACTTCTATATAGGCCTCATTTTCAAATACAATTACATTCTAAAATAATAGGTATTAGAGCTTTAAAACAAAAGTACTGGGGAGACATAATTGAGTCCATCATATAATCCAGGGTGAAAAAGATGATGCCACTGTATCTATAAGAATAATAGTGTATACTCAATTAAACTGAGCCACCCAAGTCTATCAACACTTAGATTTTCTTACATTCTTATGATTGTCTCTAAATTTAGAGTAGAGATAATCAGAAGATTTCTTCTTCTTCTTCTTCTTCTTCTTCTTTCTCCTTCTCCTTCTCCTTCTTCTTCTTCTTTTTTTGTCAGTCGTGGGGCTTGAACTCTGGGCCTGAGCACTGCCCCTCAGCTCTTCAGCTCAAGGCGAGCACTCTACCACTTGAGCTACGGTGCCATATCTGGTTTTCTGGTGGTTTATTGGAGATAAGAGTTTCACAGACTTTCCTGCCCGGGCTGGCTTTGAACCGGAATCCTCAGATCTCAGCCCCCTGAGTAGCTAGGATTACAGGCGTGAGCTACCAGCACCTGGCCTATTAGTCTTTTTCTTCTTTTATATCAAGGAAACATCAACATTTTTCATAGGAAAATTCTTTAAAACAGTACATTTATACTATTTGGATGACCTGTAATAAAAAAAACATAATTTTGAAAGTACATGTTTAAACTATTAGCATGGCTTGTCAATTATTATTATTATTTTTGGGTCCGGTCATGGGGCCTGAACTCTGGGCCTGGGCGCTGTCCCTCAGCTCTTCAGCTCAAGGCTAGCGCTCTAACACTTGAGCTACAGCGCCACTTCCAGCTTTTTTCTTTTTTTGCTTATGTGGTGCTGAGGAATCGAACCTAGGGCCTCATGCTTGCAAGGCAAGCGCTCTACCACTGAGCCACCTTCCCAGCCCCAATTATTTTCTTAAAGGGAGCAGAAGGGTTTAAATTCTACATTTTTGTTTGACCTAAATAGAGACACTCCTTTATTTGTATTTATTTATTTTATGTGTTTATGAGTACAATGCAATGTGATCAATAGAGACACATCAATAGAGACACATCTTTTACATAAAGCTGGCACTCTACCCGTTGAGCCACACTTCTACTTTCAATGCTTTTTAAATAAGAAGAAATTGGATTAAATTTGTCATGTTTTTGAGATAAATTATGTATTTTCAAATCAGTGGAATCTCCTTAATGAAGAATTTTCTTTTAATGACCAAGTGTTGTTTGACTTTTACTTTCAAGATCTGTGAATATAGAAAGTTTGAAAACTAGTTGTAGTTTTAAAATGTTTCAATATTGGGTAATATTTATGACTTCCTTTTGGCAGGGGATAAAGAACTATTTCCTGAAACTTGGCTATTAAAATATTTGTGCCAACACATTCCAAATGAACTGCTGTTCCTTTTATTTTATTTCTTTAAAACAAACACACTTTATAGACTTCATATATTAACCACCAGTCAAATAGTCAAACCATATAAATTCACCCAAAGGAAACTAGATCAATGTGTTATGTATTTTCACACAAGTTAAATTGGCACTTGCTTGTGAACAGTCATTTAAATACAGATTTGCAAGATGTGGTACAGTTTTCTACATCATTTATGTATCTCAAAATGATTTGGATGACATAACATCAAAAGATGTCAATTTAAATGGTCCACTTAAAACCCAGTTCGATTTTGATTATTCATTCTAATAGAAGGAAGGCATAGACATACAGACTCTTAAGAGGACTTTAATTCATTATCTACTTTTTTACCTTTGAAGGTATTTTGACACTATTTTGTCTCCATTATTATGGGCTTCAGAGATATAGTAGTTTAATAGGAATGATAAATATGTCCAGTAAACAAGTTAATGCATTAAAATATCAGATAGTGATAAACACCATGAAAAAAAATCAAATACAATAAAGGGGTGATATTTCAGACAGAGTAGTTATGGGAAATCCTGAAGGGGTGACATCTGTACAGAGATCTGTATGACGTCGAGGAACAAGTTATATAAATCTTGGTAAACACATATCTACTAAAGTTTCTGGCATAATTTAAGACCTTTGTTTTCTAAATCTCTAAGTTCTTTGCAAAATATAGTACATTTCCCAACTTATGATGATTCAATTTAGGATGTTTTTAACTTTATGTTGATATGACATCACAGGATTTATAGAACATTTACTTCAAATTTTGAATTTTAATATTTTCCTAGACTACCAGTATGTGATATATTTCTGGTAGCAGAAACAATAGTTAGCTAAAGCATTTAGTCAGCCATGCAATCACCACTGTGATTTTTTTAAAAAAAGAAATGAAACAAAACCTTCCTGATAGTTTTCAGTGTTGCTAAACTATAATGTCTCTGAAGTTTAGGGGTTAAATATGCATTTTTTAACTTACGACACTTTCAAGTTAGGATGACTTTATTGGGGCACAATTCTATTGTAAGTCAGAGCATCTGCATTAATGTCTTACTCAATTCTATCCTTTGTGAATGCTTTTGTCCTAACTGCTAGGAGTACAACTCTAGAGCCTTCTTCAGCTGCTATAATTCACCTGGTGTAGGATAACCTCCTTGCCAGTTTGGCCCACTGTCAGTGACTGATTGCTGTGGGACCACAATGGTCTATTCATTTTGCCCTAGAACTGCCTCTGAGTCATCCAAGAATGTGACTAGACCTGTATAATAGGTAGACTTCTCCTGTCTAAACCTGCTTTACTTTCTTCTCTTTTCATAGTTTTGATCCCAAAGGTACATTTTAACATCATGTGTATTCATCTTGGTTAAGAGGTCTGCTTCTGAGAGAATTCAGTGTTTGCTATGAAGTTTTACAAACATAAACCTTATTTATGATACTATTACAATAGAACTTGGTAGTCTATTTTGTATCAAACCACAGTCTTATTTCTAATAGAATCATATGAGTTAATTGGAACCTTACTTTCTTGCCATAGAATTTTTACATAGAGCACAGTTTGGAAATTGGTAAAGACATTGGATTTTTCCCTAAACGCAGAGAGAAATATGCTGTTTATTTTTAATGCTCTGAATATCACAGGCATTTAATATATTCAGTTCCATTTAATTAGAATCTTTTACCTTTATAAAGAGAATGACACAAATTCATATCAAGTAACAGTTTTAAATTATCTCTATGAGATAGGAGGTAAATAATTCACAATAACTTTATAATTCATTACTTGATTCAATCAAGTATTAAGAAATGTAACATTTCTATGGTAACATAGTCAACAACATTTGTACAACTTAATACAGGTGATTTTGGGGGGCAACTATGTTTAATCATTTCATGGTTTTATAAAATTTTGGAAGGTTAATATAAAAATTCCCACTTACTGTGTAATTGATATTATTTATGAGAAGCATATGAATTATTTATAAAACAACACGATTTACAAACATCACGATATTCTTCTTATGCCTGATTCCAAAGATACTACAAAACAAACCCCCAAACCCTACATACCAAAATCTGTCTATAAACAACACGGGAAATTAGAAGAGTAATGAATATAAAAAACTGGAGTCTACAATGAATGAAGAGTACAATGAATGAAATGAACAGAATGCAATAGAACATTTGCAGCAGGTTTGATCAAACAAAAGAATCTGAATGTGAAGACTTGTCATGACAAAATATCTACTCAGAAAAGAAAAGAGTAATGAAAATCAATGACAAAAACCTATGGTATTGATTATAAGACATAACTAAAAGAACTTAATTTTCATTATGGGAGTCATGGAAGAAAAGTAAAAAAAGGGGGGGGGCAGAAAGCTTATTTGAAGAAATAACAGCTTAAACTAGGTGTGGTGAAAATGTAATAGCATTTTGAGTAGAGTAGAGGGAGGAGGACACTGGATTTAAGGCCAGTCTGGGCTTTTTGACCATATGTCAAAAAACCAAAAACATAAGAAGAAGAAAAGAAAAATGGAAGTCATAATGGTTGAAAATAATTGAATCTGAAAGTATGGACATCAGATATGTCAAGTTTAGAGATCTTCAGTCAGATCCAACTCAAAGAGGTTATCACTAACATATAATCAAACTGTTAAAAAATGGAGAGCATTTTGAAAGCTGAGGTAGCACAAAATCCCCACTCTTTTTTTAGAAGCCTCCCTCTTAATGCACATATAAAATTAACTCACACAAGGAAACACAGAGTCTCTAGATAGTTTTCTTTTCTTTGAGTGGTACTAGGGATCAGGTCTTAAAACCAGGAATACAGATATAGGAATACAAATGCTTCATGATCTTACTGATATGTGTAATTTAATTGATTTCATAGAAGAGTAGAATGGTAGTTACCAGTGGCTGACAGTTGGGAGGAATGGGGAAATGCTGGTTAAAGGAAATAAAGTTTTACTTATAAGATGAATGTATTCTGCTTATAATATATGTAATATGGTTACTATGGTTAATATATTTGAAATTTGCTAAGTGAACATATCCAAAGTGTTCTAAACACACAGACACAAAGATAAAGACAGACATAGAAACAGACACAGACACATATATATATATACACACACACACACAACTGTGTGAAGATGTGGATATACTAATTAGCTTTGTTGATAATCATTGTACATACAAATATCAAACATCCCCCAATATACCTTAACTATAGGCAATATTTGTCAATTGTAGCTGAATAATAAAATTTTCTGTTCAAAATTTAAATATGAACAAAATTTATATTTTGGAAAAGTTGCAGAGAAGAGAAATTTCCTTGGCTAATTTCATTATTTTCTCTTCAAAGAAAGGAAGAATTTTTTTTTCATTAAAAGCAAATGAGATGGTCTGGGAAGGTGGCTTAGTGATAGAGTGCTCGCCTAGCATGCATGAAGCCCTGGATTCGATTCCTCAGTAACACACATACAGAAAAAAGTTGGAAGGGGCACTGTAGCTCAAGTGGTAGAGTGCTAGCCTTGAGCAAAAGAAGTTCAGGAACAGCGCTCAGACCCTGAGTTTAGGACTGGCAATAATAAACAAACAAACAAATAAATAAAATTAAAAGCAATTGAGAACTGGGCGCTGGTGGCTCATGCATATAGTCTTAGCTACTCAAGAGGCTGAGATCTGAGGATTCCAGTTTGAAACCAGCCCAGGCAGGAAAATTTGTGAGACTCTTACCTCCAATTAATGACCAAGAAAATGGAAGTGGCACTGTAGCTCAAAGTGGTACAGTGCTACACTTTGGCACAAAAGCTCAGGGACAGTGCCCAAGCCCTGAGTTCAAGCCCCACAACCAAAAAAAAACAAGAGTGAGAAAGAAAAATACCTGATATACTCAATAATTATGAGAAATCAGTCATGGCAAATATACTATAGTAAATAGAGTATGTTCATATTTAGAATAAGTGAATTTGAATAGAACATGTCCTTATACCTTGATATTTTATATAGAAATAATTTTATGGTGGTTCAAGATGATTAATGATTGCTCTCTTTTTACCTCTGTTGGTCTATCAATTACAATATCATGTTGGTATTAATGGTGCCAAACATCACACTACTGGCAGCTGACTAAGCTGAATGATTTAAAAATGGCACTAGCATTTCTTCAAGCATAAATTATCTTTTGTTTTTCCTATTAACTGTTTTAGTTCTTCTTAGGAGGATTTGGAGAGATGTTAGGGAATTTTCTTTACTCCTAAATTCAATGGTGCTTCAATGACTTTGGTCACGCCAGCCAGAGCTAGCTCCTTTTTGTCACCAGGGTGTGCTGTGCCTCCACCAATCAGAACATACTGCAGGGGATCTGAAACTGGATGGGAGTCTTCCCACTGTCTTTGCTGCTGCTTAGCGACCACAGATTTTCTTGCTTAGCGCTTTACCACCATCTGAGCAACTTCCTGAGGTCCTGAGATTTGTGTGTGTGTGTGTGTGTGTGTGTGTGTTACACCATCTTTTCCTGATCTCTAGTGTCCTCTGAGCTAATACATCTTGTCAGCTAAGTGTCTCAATGTTCCAGAATCTCTGTGCTGTTTCGCTTTGTGATGCTGCTGCTACCACGCGCATTATTTTGCTAAGCAAGAAATCAGTATGAGGTTGCCAAATTGCTGCTTTTATCTCTGGCATTTTAGCAAACTTGTTACTGCTTTTAGGACTTGCATCTTATTTGCTATTTTCTTATGTTCATTATGAATTTGGAATCAATCAGAGCTGCCTTGAAAATGCCCTTGAGGTGGGGGAAGAATGCAGTTAAGAATTCATTATACATACCACAAAATTAAGCAAAATAAGGGAAATGGTGGGACAACGGTGGATGAAAATGTCGAAGGGGTGACACAGATCAAGATGCACTGCATTCATAAACTGCTTTGCTAAATGGCAAAAACTTTAATACATATCTTACAAAATTAAGAAAAGTGAGGGAAGGGGCTAGATTGGGAAGAATGTTGAAAGGGGTGACATTGACCAAGATGCACTGTATTCACAAAATGCTTTATTGAATGACGACTCCTTTGAATGACTTTTTTTTTTGCCACTTGCTTCATGCATCTAATCTTTAATACAGCTTTAGTTTGCATTTCCTTGATGGCTAACAATGTTGATTATTTTTCAACATATTTATTGGTTATTTGTATTTCTTTTAAAAAATTTTTTTATTATGAAAATACTGTACAGAGGAGTTCCAATTGTATGGGCAAGATAATGAGTACATTTCTTATCAAGCATTGTTGCTTCCTCCTTTGTTTCCCCTTCCTATCCCTTCCCATATCCAGCTCCCTCCACCTACCCATATTCCCTTCCCCCACCCCCGCCAAAGTTGTAAAGTTCATTTTTCAACATAACGACTTCTACTTCTCATTGTTGCAATGGGTCTGCCTGTATCTCTATTTATATGATTTGTTTTTTCCCTTCGCCTCCACAAATTATAACAACATCAAATATAGTGAAAGCAGGGGTTATACCGTGGGGTAGAGACATACAAAGCAATAAAAAAAATCATCTTATAAGTATGTTAGAAACAATCGCAGGAAAGTAAAAAACAATTTAAATAACTTTTTAAAGATTTTAAAATATTTTTAACATGCCCTTAAGTTTGAAAAATATTAATGTTAACGATTTTATTAAAATATTTATATTCTGGTATAATATTAATATTTGCTATGCCCAAATCCACTACCACTATGAATAAATTTTTCTGAGATTTTGATTGCAAAGGATTAGTTTATATCCACTTATGAATTAAGAAAGAAATTTAGCATGACTATACAGAATTATAAAAAGACCAGATTGATTTGAGTGGCTCTACAGACACACACACACACACACACACACACACACACACACACACACACACGCACACACACACGCGCGCGCACACACACACACACACACACACACACACACACTGAAGTACAACATGGAAGTGCCTCTGATAGACTAATCTAACATTGCATAATAAATTAAGAAAACTTAAAATATTTATGTTTTACTTTTTTTATTAATATGATTTATCTTTTGTTCTTTAGTATTTGTGTGTGTGTCCACGTGCGTGCCAGAATTGGGGCTTGAATGCAAACTCTGACACTCTTGCTTGTTTTGATTTTTTGCTTAAGACTGCTACTGTACTACTTCAGCCATACTTCCACTTCTAGAATCCATCTTTTGATAGCAATTATCCTAAAATAATTTTGATTAGGAGAAAGTGTAAACAACTAACTTGCCAAAATAAAGTGAATAGCATGGCAATGTGAGCCTGTTTGTAGACGTTGGTTTTATATTGTTTTCAGTATATTAATTAATGTGTAGTTTTTTTTTATACTCTTATTTTGTTGCTGTTGGTACTGAGGTTTAAACTCAAGGCCCTGAGCTTGTTTGTGTAGCATGATGAGCTAGACTTATTTTTCAGTGGTTGTTTTTAGGGCAGAGTCTCAATGCCTGCCTGAGCATATGCCTACTTTGCTTACCTACTTTAGACTTCCTGTCATTACTGGACTCACAGGCTTGTGTTACCATATCCAGCTTCCCTTTGTGTAGACAATCTTCTGCAGATTGTTCCTGCCTGACGGTCTTGAACCTTGATTCTCCCATGAGAATAGGAAAGCAATGAAGATTACAAGCATGAGCCACTGGAGGATTCTGTATTTGCAAAATAGCTTAGGAAATTATTTACATTACATTGGCAGATACTTTTTTTTCTGTAGATAATACTATCTTAAAGAACTCTGTTGTAAGGCCAATTTATAGCACATCAAAATTGAAGATAGCATTTCACATACTTTATATAATGATGAACTGACTAGCAAGGTTTTCAAGTGGGCAAACTTTTATAGCAATGTGATAATTCCATGTAAATGTGGAAATGGTTACAGAATGTAATATGTGTGGAATTTCTGCTTGATGACGACTTATTTGAAAACAAATATAAAAGTTTGCATTGGTAACATTTCTTAGCTTTTTTCTTAGTTAAGGGAATTACTGATGAATAAGTTGATTCATACACATGCTTTGAACAGCAAAGTCTCTCTTCAGACCATCCTAAAATGAACACTCTCTTTTAACTTTGTTTCACACTAAAGTAAGAGATTTATGATTTTTTGTTTTTTGGCTTTTTGGTTTTTTTTTTTTTGGGGGGGGGGTCTGGTCATGGGGCCTGAACTCTGGGCCTGGGTGCTGTCCCTCAGCTCTTCAGCTCAAGCGCTCTACCACAGCGCCACAGCGCCACTTCCGGCTTTTTTCTTTTTGCTTATGTGGTGCTGAGGAATCGAACCCAGAGCCTCTGGCATGCAAGGCAAGTGCTCTACCACTGAGCCACCTTCCCAGCCACAAGAGATTTATGATTTTTGAACTGTATGTCTAAAATGCAATTCTTTTTTTGTGAAAGTTGGCAAATGAACTATTTTCTTGAAGAAATTAAAATGTCTAGCTGAGATTATCTTTAAAACAACATGAAGTGTCATTATTTGGAAAAAGCCAGGACGAAAGACAACAAAATTCAGTTCAGTAGTAAGTTTCTTTTCAAAATTAAAATATTAATGCAATTGGGTTTTATACTGGGCAAAGATTCTTCTTTCTCTCCTTTTGATACAAATAGCATATCTATTTCTATTTTTGAAATTTATTTGCCATCAGCTAGTTTTTGTTAATATTTGGTCCTTGTACTCTTAGAAACTTATGTGTTTTAGGTAATTGGAATGTATATAGATTTTTTTTAATCACAAAGAATAACAAAATATTTGGAATGATTGATAACAGTACAAATATTACAAAGTATATATCATGTACTTATTTCTACTTAAACCTCAAATTGTTAGTTACTACTTTTCATGAAGTTGTTTTGGTAAAGGTATATTAGTCTTTAACATTTTATTAGAATGTCCTTTACCACTCACAACCTTCAGATTTTTTTGCCTCTCAGTCTGACCTTCTATTTAACTTGTTTGTATTAAGTTATGTACCTCCTAACTCTTGTATATGACTGATTCATCTTGTATCTTACGTGCCTGTTCATTGCCTACCTATAAACTGGGGTAAGAAGTTTGATGTGGGAAGATATGGTTCCATCACAGGTTCTACCAATAATAATAACAACAACAACAACAATAATAATAATAAAATGCATTGAATTAATAGTTAATTATAACTTCAAGTTCTATAATTTTTTTTGGCAAATCAGAGCCAGAGTCTCATACATATTTGGCAAAAACTCTACCATGGATCTATATCCTCAGCCTGTGATAATCTTTGGCACTTCTACTTTTACATATTCACACTAGGAGAAAATTGTGTACTTATTCAGTGACCTTTAGAAATAGTACACATTGAGAGTTCCGGGAAGATGGCGGAGGAGAAGCTGGAATCTGAACAAGCTCTCGCATAGAAAGCAGTTTTAGAGTTCCAGTGAACAGTCCTAAGCCAGAGAATCACACCAAGTGTGCCATCACAGGACAGAGAGTTAGTCAAGAGAGGGGAAGCCAAGGAGACATATCTGAGCGCCTGCCAGCAGCTGCCGCTGCGGCGGCAGGGTCGCGGCGGCGACCACCGCCGCGGGGTCATACCTGAGACACAGAGAGTCCGGGACGAAGGAGCCAGAAGCAGCGGACGAACGGATTCTACTCAACACCAACAAGAACCGACAAGGAGCGGACATCTTCATCCTGCAGTTTGCAGACCAGAGACGACCCAGGATCCAAGACTCGGCGTGAGTACAAGCCCGACGTCCTCACTCCTTCTCAGGGAGCAGAGGAGGGAAGGCCACCCCTCCCCCCCCAGCACCGGTGATCTCCATCTTGGATACCGACAAAGCTCAGAGGAGCTGCTAGCTCCAGCTCAGGCCTTGGAATAAAACGAGTCATTTAGCAGGTCACAAGAACTTAACGGTGAAGTGACCTGCCAGACTCAGCTACATCCAGGGAAAAGTCACCCAGCTCAGGCGCCAGCCATTGGAGTGGCTTGCCTCACTGGGTAACCAGAGCCAGAGGCTGCCCCTCCCTCTAGCAGCCACCACAATCAATTGAAAAACAGAAACCCTGAGAATGACTCCAGGCTGGGTGCTGTGAGCTTTATCACAAAATAGCCCCAGGGAAAAGCTACTGTTTGTTGAAAGGCCTCAACTCTACCCAGAACCTAGCCTCATCACCGCATCCCCCTCTTTTGTGATTCTCAAAGCAGATCACCCTCCCAGAAAACTAACCTGGGAGGGGGATCTCAAAATCTTGGGTAAAGCAGAGCATTTTTCTGCCTCTTCCAACCAACCGACTTAAGAAACCAATCAAGCCACAGGACCTCAAGCTGACCAGAGACTCCAACAAGAGACTGGTTACAGACAAAAGGGAGATACAGGATTCTTCCCACCCCTCCCCCCCCCCCCCAAAAAAAATCAAAAGACTTTTTTTTCTTTTTCTTTTTTTTTTCTTCTTCTTCTTTTCTTTTTTTTGTTTGTTTTTTGTTTTTTGTTACCTTATTTATATATATATATATATATATATATATATAAATTTTTTTTCTCTTCTAAAACTTTTATTAATCTTTAATTTTTGCCTCTTCTGAAAAAATAATTGTTTTCCAGTAACTTTTTTTTTCTCCTCTTATAATTTTTATTTTAGGAATATGTGAATGAGCGTTTTCCTTTCTTTTCTTGTCTTCTTTCTCTTTTTCTTTCTTTCTTAATTATCTTTTTGTTTTTTGTCTAGCTCTACTGAACTTCTGATCTTTTCTTCTCCCTTTCCCATCCTTAAAGTTTTTCACATCTCCTCTATGTCCCTCCCTTTCTCTCAACATATTCACATTCCTCTCTAAATAGACGGTCTTTTAACCTCTATAATAACATTAATTTTTACGTTTCTATTTTTTTCTGGTCTCTTTTCATTCCACTTTCCGTCTCTTCTTTTTCTCTCTCTCTCTACTTGCATCCTACCCAACCCATTTCCTGCATTGTGATTAGGACATAGTTAACTCTCCCTGTGCCTCCCCACACCAATCTATTCCTATTTTTTACCCACATCTCTCCCTAATCCAAATAATTTCTGGTTTTCCAAATTCTTTTCTGCGGTTCGAAGTACTTTAACATATAGTTGTTTGATGTTGAATAGATGTATCTGTTGAACTAGATTGTATCTGTAGACTACTGACTGTACAAACGCAAACTTTGGTTGATGGTTGCCTTAAGATAGTGTTCTAGCATAAAACTGGTGCAATCTTCATCTCAAATGGGCCGAGTAAGCCGGAAAAACACAAGAAAAATGGCAAATTCAGGTATCTCAATTCCCAATCTTGATAATCAGGGATTAGAACAGATAAAGAATAATCCAGAGGAGAGTTCCCAAATAGCTCTACAAACACTAATAGCAAAGATGATAAATGAGAAGTTTGACAATGTACAAAGGACTCTGTATGAGCGTGATAGGGAGAGAGAGGAGGCATCCCAGAAGTTTATACAGGAATATCATAAGCGTGAGGAAGCTACTCAAAAACTGATACAGGATTTGCGTGAACAACTTGAGACTGCTCAAAGAGAAAGGGAGGAATGGCGTGAGCAGGCAGAGAACACTCAAAGAGAACTGCAGGATTCCCACGAACGGGAAGAAAGAGAACTGCAGGAATCCCACAGACGGGAAGAAGCTAATCAAAGAGTAATTCAGGAATTGAGAGACCAGGTAGAGAATACACAAAGATCACTAAAGGCATTCATGGAATCCATTAACAAAGAGCTGAAGGAAGTCAGGGAGACCACAAAGGGAATGCTGAATGGAACCCAACAGAAGGAATGGGAGTCCAAAGAAACCATAACCAATCAACTAAGTGATTTGAGAACAAACACTGAACACCAAATTAAGGAAGTAAAGAAATTCATACAAGACCTAAAACAGAGCTTCAACAAAGAACTTGAAGCCATCAAAGCTGACCAATTAGAAGGAAAAGAGATAAAAAACAAAGTAGAGAGTCTTGACAGCAGGTTAGACCATGCAGAAGATCGAATCTCAGGGATTGAAGACAGCCTAGATATTATAGAGAAAGAACATACAACCATCCAAGACAAGTCCAAGAAATATGATAGGTCTATCCAACACCTGGAAGACACCATCAGAAGGCCCAATCTAAGGATAATGGGTGTAGAGGAGCACCTAGAAACAGAAGTTAATGGTCTAGGAAATTTGTTTAACAGGATCCTAGCAGAGAACTTCCCAAACATACAAAAAGATAGGCCTATTCAGATACAAGAAGCTTTTAGAACCCCTAATAGACCAGACCAGAATAGGACATCCCACCGTCACATTATAATCCACACAGGATCAACCCAGACCAAGGAAAAGATCCTTAAAGCTGTCAAGGAGAAAAGGGTAATCACCTATAAAGGGAAACCAATTAGAATTACCTCAGATTTCTCAGCAGAGACAATCAAAGCAAGAAGAGCCTGGAATGACGTATGCCATGCCCTAAAAACAAACAACTATCAACCAAGAATACTGTACCCAGCTAAACTCTCCTTCATAACTGAAGGCCAAATAAAAACTTTCCATAGCAAAGAAAAATTGAAACAATACATCTCCACCAAACCAGCCCTACAAAAGATTCTTAAAGATGTCCTACACATAGAAAACCAACAAGACCGCAACAAATGCCAAGAAACTGCACCCAAACTGAGAATCCAAGAACCTTAGGAAGAACCCAGTTTTCGCAGCCCCCATGAAGGTGGATAACATGACAGGAACTCCCAAATACCTCTCAGTCCTATCTCTTAACGTTAACGGACTGAACTCTCCAATTAAGCGACATAGACTGTCTAGTTGTATTAAAAAACAAGACCCTTCTATCTGCTGCCTGCAGGAGTCACATCTTGCCCGTAAAAACAAACACATTTTCAATGTTAAAGGCTGGAACAAAATCTACTAAGCAAACGGCCCTCATAAACAGGCGGGAGTTGCAATCCTAATATGAGATAAAATAGACTTCAATTTAAAATTCGTGAGAAGAGATAAAGAAGGTCGCTACATACTAATTAAAGGATCTCTCCTTCAGGAGGATATTACAATTCTAAATATCTATTCGCCAAACAATGGAGCACCCAAATTTATCAAAGAAACACTACTTTCCCTCAAATCCCATATAGATCCAAAGACATTAATTGTTGGGGATTTTAACACACCACTCTCCCCACTAGATAGATCAACTCGGCAAAAACTCAACAGAGAAACCGCAGATCTAAACAGCTGCATAGATCAACTAGACTTAACAGACATTTACCGAACATTTCACCCAGCAGCATCAGAATACACGTTCTTCTCAGCAGCACATGGAACGTTTTCTAAATTAGACCACATTTTAGGCCACAAAGCAAACTTGTCTAAATTCAGAAACATTGAAGTTATACCTTGCACTCTCTCTGACCACAAGGGAATAAAATTAGAACTCAACACCAAAATCCACCAAAGAAAGTCCGGTATCACATGGAGGCTGAACAACACACTGCTGAATCATGAGTGGGTCATGGAAGAGATTAGAAAGGAAATTCAAATGTTCATGCTATTCAACAAAAATGAACACACAAATTACCAGCTCCTCTGGGACACAGCAAAGGCAGTACTCAGAGGCAAGTTTATAGCTCTGAGCTCCTACATCAACAAATTGGACAGATCGGAAACTAACAATTTAATGACACATCTAAACCTCCTTGAAAAAGAGCAGCAAGATAAACCCCAATCCAGTAGACGGAAAGAAATAATCAAAATTAAATCAGAATTAAATGAATTAGAATCCAAAAAAACTATAGAAAGAATCAACAAAACAAAGAGTTGGTTCTTCGAAAAACTTAACAAAATTGACAGACCCTTAGCAAACCTTATCAGAAAAAGGAGAGAACACACCCAAATTAATAAACTCAGAGATGAGAATGGAAACATCACCACGGAAACAACCAAGATTCAGAACATTATAAGGGAATACTTCTCAAAACTTTATGCTAATAAGTTTGAGAACTTGACAGAAATGGACCTTTTCCTAGCAAATATTGACCAAGATGAGTTAAACCAGCTTAACAGGCCCATATCAAACATTGAAATAGAAACAGCAATAAGAGACCTCCCAGGTAAGAAAAGTCCAGGACCAGATGGTTTTACAGTGGAATTTTACAAGGCCTTCAAAGCAGAGCTCACACCAATACTCCTCCAACTCTTCAATGAAATTGAAAGAGAAAGCTCACTACCGAACACATTCTATGAAGCCATCATAACCCTCATCCCAGAACCAGGCAGGGACTCATCAAAGAAAGAGAACTATAGACCCATTTCTTTGATGAACATTGATGCAAAACTTCTCAACAAAATTTTGGCCAATCGACATCAACAATTCATCAAAAAAATCATACACCATGATCAAACAGGATTCATTTCAGGGATGCAAAGCTGGTTCAATATACGCAAATCAATTAATATTATTCATCACATCAACAGGAGCAAGAATAAGAATCACATGGTTATTTTAATAGATGCAGAAAAAGCATTCGACAAGATCCAACACCCCTTTATGATGAAGGTTTTGGAAAAATTAGGAATCCATGGAACATTCCTCAATACAATAAAGGCTGTATATGACAAACCTACAGCCAGCATTATACTCAATGGTGAAAAACTAAAGCCATTTCCTCTTAACTCAGGAACAAGACAAGGATGCCCACTCTCTCCACTTCTCTTCAATCTAGTATTAGAATGCCTAGCTACAGCAATAAGACAAGATGCAGATATAAAGGGGATCCAAATAGGGAAAGAAGAAATAAAACTCTCCCTCTTTGCAGATGACATGATCTTGTATTTAAAGAATCCCATAGACTCCACTCCCAAATTACTCAAGCTGATTCAAAACTTTGGCAAAGTAGCAGGTTATAAAATTAACCCCCCAAAATCAATGGCTTTTCTGTATGCCAACAATGAGAAAAGTGTGGCTGAAATTAGGAAAGCAAAATATAAATACCTAGGAAAATAAAATACCTAGGAATTAACTAAAGAAGTGAAGGACCTCTATGATGAAAACTTTAAAATCTTGAAAAAGGAAATCAACACAGAACTTAAAAAATGGCAAAACCTCCCATGCTCCTGGATTGGAAAGATTCACATCGTGAAAATGGCAATACTTCCCAAGGCTATCTACAAATTCAACGCGATACCTATCAAAATTCTACCCTCATTCTTCAAGGAAATAGAAGAGGCAATCCAAAAATTCATATGGAACAATAAAAGACCCCGAATAGCAAAAACGCTCCTCAATGGAAAGAACACTGCTGGAGGAATATCAATACCAAATTTCAAACTCTACTATAAAGCCATAGTAATCAAAACAGCTTGGTATTGGCATAAGAACAGACCTCAGGACCAATGGAATAGAATTGAAAACCCAGAAATGAACCTACAGACCTATAGCCATCTAATCTTCGATAAGGGAGCTAAAACAATAGAATGGAAGAAAGACAGCCTCTTCAGTAAATGGTGCTGGCAAAATTGGTTAACTACATGTAGAAAACTAAAGCTAGATCCTTATATATCACCCTGCACCAGAATCAACTCCAAATGGATCAAAGACCTTGAAGTCAAAGCAGACACTCTGAAAACATTACAGGATGGAATAGGAGAAACCCTAGGTCTCCTTGGCTCCGGCCGAAATTTTCTGAATAGAGACCCGGAAACACAACAAATCAAAGAAAGGTTGGACAAATGGGATTGCATAAGGTTGCAGAGCTTCTGCAGGGCAAATGACATAGCTAGCAAGATCAATAGAAAGCCCACCGATTGGGAGAAGATCTTTACTAGCCATACAACGGACAAGGGTCTCATATCTAAAATATACTTGGAACTCAAAAAATTAAACCCCCCAACAACAAATCCTCAAAGAAACAACTGCCCAATAAATAAGTGGGCAAAAGACTTAAAGAGAAGCTTCTCTGAAGAAGAAAGAAGGATGGCCAATAGACACATGAAGAAATGTTCAACATCCCTAGCCATAAAAGAAATGCAAATCAAAACAACATTGAGATATCACCTCACTCCAGTTAGAACAGCAAAAATCAAGAACTCTAACAACAACAGATGCTGGAGGGGATGTGGACAGAAAGGAACCTTACTTCATTGTTGGTGGGAATGTAAACTTGTTCAACCACTTTGGAAAGCAGTATGGAGGTTCCTCAAAAGACTTCACATAGATCTCCCCTATGATCCAGCAATCCCACTTTTGGGCATTTACCCAAATGTTTACAAACAAGACCACACTAAAGCTACTAGCACAACTATGTTTATTGCAGCATTATTTACCATAGCTAAGATATGGAACCAACCCAGATGCCCCTCAGTAGATGAATGGATCAAGAAAATGTGGTATATATACACAATGGAATTCTATGCCTCCATCAGAAAGAATGACATTTCCCCATTTGTTAGGAAATGGAAAGGTTTGGAAAAAATTATATTAAGTGAAGTAAGCCAGGCCCAAAGAATCATAGGTCCCATGGTTTCCCTTATTTGCAATATCTAGTATAGGTATGAGTCAAGCGGAAAAAGTCAGATAATGTGATGTTAGGAAAATGGCTGTGATGGAGTCTTGTGAATTGTATGTATGTATGTATGTATGTATGTATGTATGTATGTATGTATGTATGTATGTATGTATGTATATACTTTGTTCAGGCTGGCCTTGAATCTCAGTCCTCTGATTTCTACCTCCAGGTAGCCAGGATTAGACTTGAGCTGTGTATAGCTCATATCTAGTTTTAGAATTTCTTTTTGATAGAAATTCTATACGCTAATACAGTGTTTTAAAAAGGAGTGACTGATGTGTAATAAAAAAAAAAACTATTTTCAGTTTAGTGGTGATTTTATGTCTTTTGCATCCTCTTTTAATAATGGCATAGTTTAGCCGTTTTAGTGACTTTTTAAAATCATTTCTAATGACTCAAGCAAATTCAATAGAAAGAATTGAGTAAGAAAAATTGGGTCTGAAATTAGTTAAGTTTTAATGTTGTTAGGTATAAGGATTAACACAATAGAGGTAAGATAACATATTTTTGGCAAATGTAGATTTAGATTAAGTTTCTGAATTTCTGTGGTATCAGCCACGCCTATCTGATACATTACTGGCAATCTACAACTTGTTTATACATGTGGTCCCTAGGTATCAGCAATGCATAACACAGTTCTTTGCATGAAGCAGATATTCAGAAATGTTTGTGATGGATGGAGGGACTTAAGTAGGAAATACAGGTAAATGAAGATTTTTGTGATCTTACCATGTAGAACAAACAATTTTGGAAAGCATTTGTGCACTGGGACCTGGAAAATGTATCTGTACAATCCATTTCATTATCTGTTTTGGTATGACTGTCTCAGAAAATAATTTTATTACTTTGGTTTTTAGTTGTTAGGCTTTCAGATTTACTTCTATCAGACAGTGGCAGTTTTTATACAGTCAAGGATGCTGTACAGTTACATATTTCTTCAGGATTAATCTTTTGTAACTGTATTTGTCATAATTTCTTTTCTGTCAGACTGCTCATGTCTAGAGACAGGGGCTTTCAGGTAAACATAAAAATTGGTGGTTGTATCATAAAGAATCACATTTCTTCTCATTTGAAATGCATTTGAAGGTGCTGAGTATTAACTAGATTTTATGGAGAACCTCAGATTTCTGTTAAACAAAATTTTGGAGGTTTTGTTTTTTATGTATTCCATTGTTGTTACTTCACATTCTTTAATTAATTTCATTTATTTACTTTATTTCACATGAAAGTACTCTGAGGTAGCTGGTTTCTGTTCTTAGTGTTTTTTTTCTTTTTCAGTGAAATGACCAGTTTTAAATGAATGTGTCAATGTCAAGTTTTAGTTTTCCTCCCTATTTGAAGTGTTTAACTAAAAGTGCTGTCTTTTCTTTAAAGAAAAGAAAACATTTTTTCTAGATAAGTTTCAAATGTTACTTTGGTTTAACTTTATAAAATACTATGAATTTCTCCTTAACACTCTTTTTATATACTATGGATATAAATGTATTTCATTTACATGAGATCATTTTTCTTAATCAGTAGCTAAACCAAATCTCTCTTTTCTTTCATGCCTTCATCTTCTGTCCTTTCCTTTTCCCTCTCCTACTTTACTTTTTGTCACTTCTGATTTTCTGACTCCTCATCAACAATGTCCAAAGAAAGCCTGAGAGTGGATGTGGTTTTTGATAAAGATTATTAATACTGAGGCAGAACTGAGGAACTTTTTAAAAAAAAAATAGGTTCTTTTGTGAAGCCCGATCAGGAAGTTACATGGATATTGTGATATAACTTATTTTGTCCTGGCAACCTGCTCTGTTATTTTGATATAAAAACTAAAAACCAAGCTATACCCATAAAGCCTTATCCTGTGATCCAACTACATTCTGCTTGTTATAATGAGCTTCATATAGTAGCAAGCTAATATTAGTCATTTACCTTTGAATTTGTTAGCTTTCTCATGAATGCAGATAATATCTTACTTTTTCCCTTTGGACTTCAGTTTAAGTGACTTTATTAATTGAGTTCTCTTTAGAGAACACCACAATATTAGGAAGGAAGAATTTATTCATATTCTTTCTCTATTTGTGATCAGTACAGATATACAACCTCACATCCCTTGTTTCTTTCTGAACTTCTTAGCTGATAATGATTCAGGTGCAATTTTTTTTTTTAAGGTAGTTTTTTCATTGGTACGAAATAATTCTTCAGTAATAAGAAGGGAGAGTGTTAAGAAAAATGATAAACAATCCATTTAATTATGAATATGTCAAAAGTAGTAGTGAATATGACAGAATAAAACACATTTCTGACATTAATATCTGCTTTTTATTTTATTTTATTTTTTATGCTACTTCCACTCAGGGCCTTGTAATCTGGCTTTCTTCCTCATGGCTGTTGTTCTACCATTTGAGCCACACCCCAGTTTGTAATTTTGCTGATCAATTTGGAGCTGGGGTCTTGAAAACTTCTTCCCCTCTGGTTCAAATGGTGATTTACTAGGTCTCAGCCTCCTGAGTGGCTAGTGACATCTATTTCAAAAGAGAGAGCAGACAAGTTAGGTGACTAGTTATGATTCCCAAACTAGCAAATTATGTAAAAAGAACTGCAGAGATTTTGGTTTCTATTAAGTACTAAAGTGATGATATCCCAATTTTTCTTCCTAAATTTAATAATTTTGTATGGGAATTTTTATACATCTTTATGTCAATTTTGCTAAATGTTATAACTCAAAATATGCTTATTTTAAATAAGAATTAATATATATTTATTATAACAAACAGAAAATGCAAAGAAACTATGAATTAAATTATGAAAACATCTATCATTCTACCACTTTATATATATATCACGTTTTCTTGATCCATTCATCTACTGAGGAGCATCTGGGTTGGTTCTATATCTTAGCTATGGTAAATAATGCTGCAATAAACATAGTTGTACTGTAGCTTTATTATGGTCTTGTTTGTGGTCATTTGGGTAAATACCCCAAAGTGGGATTGCTGGGTCATAGGGGAGCTCTATGTGGAGTCTTTTGAGGAACCTCCATACTGCTTTCCAGAGTAGTTGAACAAGTTTACACTCCCACCAACAATGTAGTAAGGTTTCCTCTGTCCACATCCCCTCCAGCATCTGTTGTTATTAGAGTTCTTGATTATAGCCAATCTAACTGGGGTGAAGTGGAATCTCAAGGGGGTTTTGATTTGCATTTCTTTTATGGCTAGAGAGGTTGATTTCTTCATATGTCTATTGGCCATTTTGATTTCCTCTTCAGAGTTTCTCTTTAAGTCTTTAGCCCACTGATTGTTTCTTTGAGGATTTGTTGTTGGGAATTTAATTTTTTGAGTTTAAGTATATTTTAGATATGAAACCCTTGTCCGTTGTATGGCTAGTGAAGATCTCCCAATCTGTGGGCTTTCTATTGATCTTGCTAGCTATGTCCTTTGCCATGCAGAAGCTCTGCAACTTCATGCAATCCCATTTGTCCAACCTTTCTTTGATTTGTTGTGTTTCTGGGTCTATATTAAGAAAATTTCAGCCTGTGCCAAGGAGACCTAGGGTTTTTCCTATTCTTTCCTGTAATGTTTTCAGGGTGTCTGCTTTGACTCCGAGGTCTTTGATCTACTTGGAGCTGATTCTGGTGCAGGGAGATATATAAGGATCTAGCTTTAGTTTTCTACAGGTGATTAACCAATTTTTCCAGCACCATTTACTGAAGAGGCTGTCTTTCTTCCATTCTATTTTTTTTTAGCTCCCTTATCGAAGATTAGGTGGCTATAGGTCTGTGGGTTCATTTCTGAGTTTTCAATTCTGTTCCATTGGTCCTCAGGTCTGTTCTTCACAAACACATTCTAACCTTCATGAGGCAAATTGTCTTTATCATGGAACAGCTGACACTAGCAAAAGGAAAGAAATGTACATATCACTCGATGTGAAAGAAATAACTGTGTTGTCAAAGCGCATAGAACTCATAAACTTTATACACCATGATCTAGCACATTTTATAATTATTTTTAAAAAGAGAAATGTCATTTTAAAAGCTAATTCCAGATGAGAAAACTTAACTCTCTTGAATAGTAGCTTTGGATTACTTTGGTAATTAAGTTGGTAATAGATTTTGCTTTCTGTAACGTTTATGTTTAAATCCTTCATGTGTTAGGCTCCAATGTCCTGTATACTTTTCCATGTTGCAGAGGTATATTAGCTCTAAGTATTATTTTTTATTGTTGTAACAAACTATCTTAGAACACAACTTCGGGGAGGAAAGATTTTTTTTAATTTAATTTAATTTTATTTGAGAACATACTGTACAGAGGGGCTACAATTACATGGGCAGGACAATGCATACATTTCTTACCAAGCATTGCAGCCTCCTCCTTTGTTTACCCTTCACCTCCCTTCCCAGCCTCCCCCCTCCCCCCACCCAATTATACCCCCCTCCCCACCCCCCACACCGACATTGTAAAGTTGGTTTTGACATGACATTTTGTACTTCGCATTGTTGCAACAGGTCCACCTGAATCCTTAGGGGAGGAAAGATTGACTCATTTTGGCTTCAAGTTTCAGACATTTCAGTCCATCATGGCAGGCCAGGCATCATGGAGCCAAACAGCTCCCTCAAACTGGCCAGGAATCACACAGAAAACGCCTGCAGCAGTGGGCTTTCTTGCTTTCCCCCCTTTTAATTACATCATGGCCCTGAGTTTGTGGGATGGTACTGCCCACATTTTTGTTAGTTCTCTGGAAATGTCCTTACTAACACACTCAGAGGTATAATTTACAAATCTATGTGCTTAATTCACTCAACGTGAGAATCAAGGTCAACCATCACATCAGTACAAGTAGTTTTATTTTTTTTTGAATCTTACAGTTTTAATTTTATTCTAAATCAATTAACTAAACAATACCATTTTGTTATGTTGATAACACACCCAGTACTGCTGCAGTTGACAATAGACATTTTTAATGTTTTGAATACATCATATTTATCTACAATGATTGGATCTTTTTAATACTTTTTCATTCTAATTTTTGTCCTTTATATATTTATTTTGATAGTATCTACTTTATTTCAATTTTTTATGGTTCTTTCTTTTTTTGATAGTATCTACTTTTAACTAGTCCTTGTAGTGATTCTTATACTGTGGAGTGTTGACACATTATCTTGGCAACTCTTGTGTTTCTATTATTAAAAGCAGTTCTGAATTTTACCATAATCATTCATTTTATCCATAATTGTATGCTTACATTTCCCCATTTTTATTGACAGTTCTTTCAGGTTAAGAAAGCAATTTAATTTGCTTTGACTTTAAGTTAGAATTGGAATAAACGGGTAGTTGTAAGTATGGATATCAGTATAGATAGAGGTTAATCAATTTAGTTTTGTGACCTAATTGAAATGGTTGTTGAGGTTATAATCAGGAAAAAAGTAGATAATATGCATAGAATTTTTCTGGGTAATTTAGAAAATATTTAAGAAGAAAGTTCTAGGAACAAAAAGAGGAAGAGTGATTAACTGCAGATCTTGCATTACTGGTAAATTATGATAACTAGACAAGAAAACAGTCTTCTTGAATGACAAGTGAAAACAGTGGGAGAAAAGTTTTCAGATGGAAAAAAAATCAATGAAAGCCTTTCTAGTGGATTACAGGTAACTTTAGCTGCTTAGCACAATTCAACAAAATAAGTGTGTTCAAAGTCATCTGGGAAATTTGAAGTGGAAATATGCCCAGGGTTTCAGCTTTTCTGTGATCCTGCTGGCAGGGTAGGGTTACTGGCTGTCCAGGTCCAAGAGAATATTAAGATTTTTGTCAGACATAATCAATGTGAATACATGCAATATTAACATTTTATATTGATCCTCAGAGGAATCGATATGATCAAATGTACCAGTAAGTGTTTTCTGAATGTATATCTCTTAAAATAGTTAAATTGAAAGTGGTCAGGTTTCACCTATGTTGTATAATTGGGAAAAGATAAAGTAAATGAGTTAAAATGAGAAAAAGATAGGTTCTTCATGTGACTTTTGATGTGTAATAGTTATTTAAAATCTGATTCATATAGCCAAGAGGAGATAATATTTTAATGATATATTTATGTAGTATCAAAAGGAAAGGAGCTACTCCCCCCTCTCCATTTCTTCCTAATTTAATGTCTTTTGCCAGTTTAAGGAAATGATTTGCCACCTTCTCTGTGAAGAACTCTAAATGCAATAAGAATATTTTAAATGCACAAGTATTGAAAGGAAAGGACAGGCTTGTTTCCCAAGACTTTGAACTAATGCTACCTTATTTCTTAATAGTGTTAGGTCTACTAAATATTTAAACGGCTTTTAAAGGTAAATGGCTCTTTTTCATTCCCTACTGTGCTGATGACTTGGTTGTGTCTGATTTTGGACTGATGTCATCAGTATTGACTTGAAACGTTACATGGGTCTTATTCTCAGTCCCCTGATGAGTGTGCTGGCCAGCTTTTGTTCCAGGATGAGAACTGTTTATATGATAAAAGTACCAGCAACAAATTGAAATCCCATAGACCCTGAAAATGGAAACTGTCAGGGTAGATTTAGTATGTAATTTAGTCATACCTTTTAAAATTTTATCAGTGAGCTCTGCTAAACCTTTCCTTGGGAGGGTGGACTGCACATGCCTTTGATGTTGTTACTGTTTACCTTCCTGTTGAGCCATGAGCTTCTATAATAACTTATTTCGATGTGATCTTTGAAAAAACTACAAGCCTCTATCTCAGTATTTATCACGAGTCTTATAATTATTTATTTACATGACACTTTTGCTACAATATGAACCAATTAAGGTTGAGAACTAAGAGCCTTTCTTTTTTGTATCCCCCCCTAGCACCCATTAATGGATAAAAGGGAAAATTTCTTGGAAGCCTTTTGACCATATGTGTCATGGTTAAAAATCTCCTAATTTATGTTAGAATAAGAATACAGAGTTTTGACTTGAAAGTCTTAGTGAGAACCATTACTTAATTAAAAAAATATATATGCCCATATATGAATATGAAAATACATGATATTTTAAATCATAATTATTAATGTTTCTATAGTAGCAATGAGGATCACTGGAAGATCATTGACTCAACATAGCTAAGTGACTTCACAATTTGTTCTAAGCTGGGTGCAGTGGCTAGTTCTATAGTTTCAACTATTCAGGAGACTGAGGCAGTAGTATGGATTGAGTTTAGGAGTTTGAGGCCATTCTGAGAAGTGGAAAGAGACCTCATCTCAAAAAAGTAAACATTTCATTTAAGGGTTCTATAATTTGTATGGCTTACATTTTAAATATATTTTTATTTTTATTTACAAATGTGTACATATATTTACATATATAAATATACATATATTTACTTATATTGCTCACTGATATTTTTATTTATAAAATGGTTGCCAGAATTCCTGTAGTTTTAGTTCCCTTTCAATTTTCACCATCAATGGCAAGTTAAACTAATCATTAAAATGTTTGGTTTCTAAATTTCTAAGTTACAGTTCATATCTATTTTCTTTTTTTACTATATCTTTATATTTTTGTATTTTAGATTATTTTTTATGTGAGTCATTATGCAATTTCCATCCAAGCTAAAATTAACCTTTCTATAACTTTTGCTTTCCTGAAACTATTTTTTTCTTTTTAAGAATGGGTATTGTCAGATTGCTGGACTTGATAATTGCCAACTTCTGAGAGACACTGTGTAAGACACGGTTTCTGCTGGGATAAATGAAAGTACTTTGCAATAGTTGATGTAATTCTCCATGAGCAAATGGTTTTCCATCTGGAGGGATTTTAAATCTTGAATTCCATGAAGTTGGATATCTGACACATTACTTGGAGTTTACTACCAAAGTTGTTAATGCATAGGCTTCTAATGACACCTAATTCTATTTAACTTTAGGAGAATATGAATTTGCACTTCACTATGCTCCAGTTTTTAAAAGAAATTGGTACTTAGATGAACTTAGGGTGCTTGATTACCAGACTTAGGTTAATTAAACTACAAGGATAGATTAGAAGAAATGAAAGAGGAGCAAATAAGGCTCCCTATTCATGCTACAAGAGTCTTTGTGGACTCCTTAGAACAAGGTGTAGTAGACTTAAATTCTTTCACAAATGTTACTTTGCATTTTATTTTTTACTGATTATTGATTACATATCACTAGGCAAATGATGTCTAATCCCTGTCTATACTAATATACCAATATCTTTTGGCTAAGTCCAGTAATGCTCTGGATACCAGGAATCCTGATTTTTTTCTGTCTCTTTAATGCCTGATACATAGTGGCTACTAAATAATTTGAAGAATAAACGAGTGGATAAATTGATGGATGGATGAAAATATTTCAGTGTCCTGGTGCTGGTTGCTCATGCCTGTTTCCTAGTTACCTGGGATGTTAAGATAGGGAAGATTTTGGCCATTCCAGAAAAGTTTTGCAATAACCCATCTTAACTGATAGCTGAGAATAGTGATGTGCACCTGCCATGCCAGCTGCTGTGGAAGCTTTGATAGAAAGGATTGAGGTTTTGGGCCAACCACAAAAGTAAAACTCAGGAGACCTCATCTCAATAGAAAAAGCTGCACATGATAGTGTCCTACAGCTGTGATTACAGTTATTGTGGGAAGTAAAAATATAGAAGGATAGTGGTCCAGGTTGGTCTGGGCAAAAACCAAGGCCCTGTATCCAAAACAACTAGAGTTATAACACTTGAGGCATAGCTCAAATGTTACAGCTACTGCCTATTAAGGCTGAATCTCTGAATTCAGACTCCAACACTACAGAAATAAATAAGTATATATATAAATAAACAGGAAAATTCAGTTATCAGAGAGAAAATTGGAAATTCTATGTTATTATGCCAGTTATACTGTCTGACCAAATAGGCTTCTTTTATCTATTGCTTAAGTCCTCACCAGGACATTGTCCTCTAGACTCTAATCTCTGATGTTCTTGTCCCATGATTTTTAGAAGAAAATTTATGTCCTCCTATTTGTAAGAAATACTTGCACTTCAGGGTTGGGAAGGTAGCTCAGTGGTAGAGCACTTGCCTTGCATGCATGAGGCCCTGAGTTTGATTCCTCAGCACCACATAAGCAGAAAAAAAAGCCGGAAGTGGCGCTTGTGGCTCAAGTTGTAGGGTGCTAGCCTTGAGCTGAAGAGCTGAGGGACAGTGCCCAGGCCCAGAGTTCAGGCTCCACGACTGGACCCCCCCCAAAAAAAAAAGAAATACTTGCACTTGTGTATAGGCATTGATGATATCTGGTTTATCTTTCATTTTGATTTGTATGCATCAATGGTAAATGAGCAAAAGTGAATGATAAAATATCATCATCATCAGTTGCCTCATGAGGTCTAATACCTTTTGTAAAGACTAAATTAATGTTTTTAAGACAAGTGTGTTATGATGGCTCTCAGATTTTAAAAATCACTGATAGATTTTTCTCAATATGGGAGGGGAAGAGATATTTTTCTTGGTTTCCATAATTGTTCTTTCCTCTTTGATTATTCATTCTGTACATTTGTGTGTTTGTGCATATGTGTACACATTTGTGGATAAGTATACACACCCATATGCTTTACTTGTTTCTTCATCTGTGCTTAAGAATAGGCTTTCAAAATTTCAGTTGACCTTCCATTATTATCTGCTTATGGATAGTTTTTCTTTTGGAGAATAGCATTTAGTTTTCAGGGTGACAAATAACTTCTGTGAAGCTAATTTCAGAATATTACTTTTTTAATTTTAATCTTGCAAGTGAATTCTAATTCCAGTATTATCAGATTATTTAATGTATACTTTGACTTGGAAATTTCTAGAGCAGAACAAAGTCGACATTTCTGAAACCAGATTTTCATTCTAATCTTTTTTCTTTTCTAGCTTTCAAAGCTTAAACTCATCTTTGACTTAATCTTCCTCCCATTCTTTTCTTTTCTTCTTCGTCTCTTTTCCTTTCCTTTCTTTCTCCTTTCTTGGAGTGGAGAGACTGGCTTTTGTATTCTTTCTGTTTTCATTTTCTTTCCAGTTTACTTACTTGATCACTGCTTAAGACATTTTCTCACAGGAACTTAACTGTCTATCTCTCTGACTTCCTCTCCAGTGTGACCTGCATACAACTGTTTACTTAAGTACATTGCTTTCTCCTAGAAAACTTTCAGGGACACACACACACACACACACACACACACACACACACACACACACACACACACACACACACACACACACACACACACACACACACACACACACACACACACACACACACACACACACACACACACACACACACACACACACACACACACACACACATAAAGTCATTAGCCTGGAATTTAAGGTCTTTTAACTTTGCCCCACCTTGCATTTCTGGTGTTGACACTAGTCCTTCAGCTTCTGAAATCAACCACTCAAGCTAAACAAGTCAGTTCATGTGTTCTTCCTCATCTTCATTTTTTTTTCAGTTTTCCCATACTCCTTCAAGAACTCAGTTTTCTTTCATGAAATTACTCCATTCCAGCCCACAGATTTGTTTCTTTTGAAACCTTCTCAGATTTCCTGTAACACTTACCATGGATTTAGCAACTAGTCATTCACATTTTCTTTTTTTTTGTACTGAATCATTTATTTCCAGTATTCCTATTTTTCCATATAATTATATATATTTCCTTTGAAGCTAACTGTAACATTTTTAAAAGTAACCTTAAAAACAAAGCAAATATATCTAAATATTTAAAACCTTTTTATACTATGAAGGCATAGTCCATAATCATATTTAAGTTTTCATTGAGTTTTACCTTTTTTGAATTATGCATTTAAAAATATTTTTCTATGTATTTAAAAAGTATTAACTCAAGAAACATTGACAACTTTATTAAAATTCACCTGTGTGCCAAGAATAGGTCTTGTGAGCTGTTAACACTGTCTCACTCTTATAATACTATAGATGGTATGATAAATACATATTGAACTATAATTGGGTGGGCTCAGTGGTACATATGCTAATGATTAATTTTTTTCTGTCTCCATGAAAAAAGTTTCTGAACTAATTTATTATGATATTAAGCTTGTATAACAAATCATTTATAGCCTGTAAATATGAAAATATTGGAATGAAATTTTCCAAAAGTAAATGAATATGGCATTAAGGAAGCTATTTTCTTTTCTTTTCTTTTCTTTTTTGTTGGTTGTGGGGCTTGAACTCTGGGCCTGGGCGCTGTCCCTGTGCTCTTCAGCTCAAGGTGAGCGCTCTACCTCTTGAGCCACAGTGCCACTTCTGGTTTTCTAGTGGTTTATTGGAGATCAGAGTCTCATCGACTTTTCTGCCTGGGCTAGCTTTGAACCATGATCCTCAGATGTCAGCCTCCTGAGTAGCTAGGATTACAGGTGTGAGCCACTGGTGCCCAGCTTGGAAGCTATTTTTCAAATTATGAATAGATGACCTTAGTGTGCAAATATTATAAATATTTGAATATTGAATTAATGAATGAGAGAATGAAGTGAAGGCAAAAGAGATGCTATTATTATTTCTAATTATTTCTATTATTAAGTTATAGGATTAAAACAAGGAGGATTCTGAGTTTGGCATAGTGGGGCATGTCTGTAACCTTAACACTTGAGAACTAAGCAGGTTCTTGGGAATATTACAAGTTTGAGGCTGTAATGAGAGCTTATCTTAACCAACACATTCACAAAAAGGAAGGAATTAAAATGAAAAGAATAGTATTTCTTCTTAAATTAATGCTCTTTATTTTTAGAGAAGTTTTAAATTTATAGAAAAATTGAGCACATATACATAATCTCACATACATAACCATACTTTGTTTTTTATATTATTAATGTCTGGGATTCCTGTGATTTGTTTGTTACAGTTAATGAATTGATACTAATATATTATGAGCTAAAGCTCATAGTTCAGAGTAGGGCCTGTTCTTTTGCTGTATATTTCTATGAGCTTTGCCAAATGTATGTTGTTACACATTCACCACTGTAGTATCATGTATAATAGTTTTAATACCTTAGAAGTCTCCCGTACTTTACCTCTTCATCCTTGACTCTTTCCCTTACCTAACCCTTGGCAAATAGTTATTTTTTCAATTACCTTTATAATTTGTCATTTCTGTAATGCCATAGAGTTGTGTCAGATGATGTATAGTAGTCTTTTCAGACTGGCTTACTTTACTAAGAAGTACCCATTTAAGGTTTCTCTAAGTTGTTTCAGGATCTCACTATGTAATCAGACTTGCTTTGAACTTATTATGTGGCTTAGACTGACTGACCTTAAACTAATGATCCTCCTGGATCACCTTCCTGATTACTGGAATTACAGGCATCCCTGATAACTCCTTTTTTTTCTCTTTTTTTTTTTTTTTTGTTGGTCGTGGAGCCTGAACTCTGGGCCTAGGCGCTGTCCCTCAGCTCTTCAGCTTAAGGCTAGCCACTTGAGCCTGCCACTTGAGCCACAGCAACACTCTTGGCTTTTTCTGCTTATGAGATGCTGAGGAATCGAATCTAGGGCCTCATGCATACAAGGCAAGCACTCTACCACTGAGCTACCTTCCCAGCCCACTTTGTTTTTATAATACTAATAACTCCATTGTTTGAATATACTATACTTTATTGGTTTACCTATTAAAAGAATTATTGATTGCTTCTGCCTTTGGCAATTATAAAGCTTCTATGAACATTTGTGTGCATGTTTTAAATAAGTTTAAGTTATGGTTAAAATATGTAACATAAAATTTACTATCTACTATTTCTAAGTGTATAATTCAGTTGCAAGAATATTCACATTGCATGAAGCCAATTTCTATGATATTTTTATTATCTTTAAGTAATTGTATAAAAGCTTGCCATTTAACAAAGCAGTTTATGAATACAATAGATCTTGATTGATGTCACCCCTTTCAACAGCCTCATTCATTCCTCCCCTACGCGTCCCTTCCCTCATGCTTCTTAATTTTGTAGGATGCACATTGGATTCTTGACTGTATTCTCCCCCTCTTCTCATTTTCATTGGTCTACTCCTTTCCCTAGACCCCCCACCTCAGACCTTTTGAGTACCGACTTCCTGGAATTTTTAAGCATATGAACGCATTGAAGAATAGTTCCTCATTTTCCTCTCTCTACAGCCTCTCGCAACTACAATTTTCTTCAATGTCTATAAATTCCACTATTCTAGATAATCCATAAAAGTAGAATCAAATAATATTTGTCATTTCAATTGGCATAATTTCTTCTGCTGTATCATTCAATTGCTATAAATGTATATTTTGTTCATATGGCCATCCATTGACCGCCATTTGTGTTGCTTCTGTGTCTTTTTTTTCTGTGATGAATAGTGTTACTTTGAGCATGAATGTGCAAACATTTCTGAGATTCCATTTTTACTTCTTTTGGATAAATAGGCTTTGAAGTGGAATTGTTGAGACCTATGGTTTTTTTTTGTTTTTGTTTTTTGTTTTTTGCCATTTCTGGGGCTTGAACTCTGGGCCTGGGTGCAGTCGTGGGCTTTAATGCTCAAGGCTAATGCTCTAACACTTGAGCCTTACCTTCACCCAGGGGCTTTTTGTGTTTAATTAGAGATAAGACTTTCACAAACTTAACTTACAGGACTGGCTTGGAACTTCATTTGTCAGGGGCTGGGAAGGTGGCTCAGTGGTAGAGTGCTTGCCTCACATGCATGAGGCCCTGGATTTGATTTTTCAGCACCACATAATCAGAAAAAGCCGGAAGTGGCGCTCTGGCTCAAGTGGTAGAGCGCTAGCCTTGGGCTGAAGAGCCGAGGGACAGCGCCCAGGCCCAGAGTTCAGGCCCCACGACCGACAAAAAAAAAAGAAAAAGAAAAAAAAAAGAACTGTACTTGTCAGATCTCAGCTTCTTGAGTAGCTAGAACTACAAGTGTGGCCACCAGCGCCCAGCCAGCCCAGCCCCTTCTATGTGCCCCTAACTTGGACCAATGGCCTGCTATATCCTCTCATGATTCACTCCTCTCGTACAGGGACCTTACTAATGTGGCAATAAAGTGTGGGGAGAGGAATAAAGGTTCTGTTCTCCTATAATTAGGGGACATTTCTTATATGAGCCAGTTTCCCTGGCCTTTGACGATTACAAGTGCTTCTATTTCCTTCCTCTTTAGGTGAGATAGGAATGCCAAAGAGACTGAAACTGAACATTCTCTTTCCATTAGAAAAAGTACAGGGGCTAGAGTTGTACCATGTTCTGTTTCTAGGTGACTAGACTCTTCTAATAAATCCCAAATTTATGGCAATTTTCTTCTGTATTGTTATCATACAGGGGCTTGCATTTATATAAGTCAGGTAAAGAATTCATTTGGTTTTGGACAATGTCAAGCCTTCCCTTGCTCTCTCCCAGTTTTTCTCTCCCATCTCACTCACAAGTTGTGTAGTTCATTTTTAACATAGTATCCTAGAGTACTATTTCTGCATTTGTTAAATTATTTTCTTTCGTGTTTGATTTTTATTATTAATATCTGCTGAGATATTAATATCTGCTGTTTGAATTGTGCTAAAGTCAGGCATAGGGATACTGGGTTATAGGTTAAAATTCTCCCCTGAACCATGTGTGTGAACTTTAACATGGAGACCTTTAACATGGAGATATTTGTTAGTTTCTAGGGTTTGGGCACTGGGAATGTAATTATCAAATTAATGTCTACACAGGAAATCAGGTTTTATTGTATAACTCCAATTTTTATGAATTGCTTATTTACACTGAACAGTAAACAAATACAAATATCTTCTAAGGTCAGGAGAGAATCTGGAGGCTTGTCTCTAGTAAATATCACTGCCGGATAGCCACCAGATTTTAAATTTAGTTGATTATAATTCCTCAATGCTAGCACCTAAAGTATGAAGTCCAGAATCAATCAAACTCAAGTTTGTCCTTCTCCCTAGTTTATTAGAGAGATTACTCTGAATCATTAGATTTTGAGTTTGCAGATCTGGTGGCAGAAGGCATTTAAAAAATTTAGTGCTCCTGAAAATCTCCCAAATAATTTAAATGCATAAAACCCATGCAACAGATGGGAAAAGGGTTTGAAGTAAATGTGTGTGACTTTTAGCTACTTAGTTTTACTAATAGTGTATTTATGCAATCAAGGTGATGACCTGTCCTGATAAAATCTACAGATAAAGTACAACATGCTCTCTAGAGTTGCTAAAATGTCAGTTTTAGAATAGAAACTCATTTATGAAACTTCATTTTTAATTTTTGCTTGTGTAAAATCAAACAGCAAACTCCTGTCATTTAGAATTTCTTTTCTTTGCAATTTATTTGTCCCTATCATCTACCCAAATGGTTCAAGAAAAGTAACAGGCAGTTACCATTATGTTCTATAGTATTCAGTAGGTTCTTGGGTTTGATTTACCACACATAAAAAACAAAGCAAACAAACAGAAACACCCTAAAACAAAAAGCAGTATAGAACTTAAAGATGAAATAGTCTATAGAAAAAGAAGAGACAAGACATTGACTATTCACCAAAAAGAGAAAAAAAATGGTCCTCAAGTATGAAAATATTCACAAATCAAGGAAATGCATATTCGGCCAAACATAATTGACATTTATTGCTCTTTAGAATGGCAAAATTGATGACAGGGTTACTGCTGGGTAATTTATAGTAGCTGTCTTTGGAGATTTGCTACTACTTCCATGACCTTTTTGAAGGCTTTTCTACAGTTCATTGACTGACATTAGGGTGTGGCCAAGGAAGTTCTGATGTAACCAGATGGTAAGTAAGAGCAGAACCAAGTGACTTGCAAAGAGAGAGAAACTTGTAGAGAAGTTTCATAGTGAGCTACATAGTCATATTTGTGGAGAGACTCAAACCCTGGGATTGCGGCGAGGAGAAACCTTGTATTTGAATTTCTTAAATACTTTCCTCTTTCTTTTTAAAAATGGATTTTAGTACAACCACAAAAGATCTCTAAAATCTAGCTTTTGATTTTTGGAAAGATTGTATGAACTCTTATGAACAGGTGGGAATCTGCTCAGTTTAAACTAGAAAGGTAGTCCCTACTGGATCACATACTATGACAAAGACAACATTTAAATCTAAGACCTTAAAAAATTATCTGAAAACCTCTCAGATTCAAACTTTTATTTCATTTTGTTCCAGTTTTAGTGAATCTTTTGTGAATATTTTATCATTTTCCTCTGTATTGCAGGAAAAAAAGAGTCAAGTTTGGCCTATATTTAACCTGGCACAAACTTACTGTTTTTCTTGTGGAGCTAATGGTAAATATTTATAGAGCACTAACTGGGTCCTGGACACTGTTTTAAGGGCTTTACAATAATCCTGAAAATGAAGAAGCTCAGCATTGTTATAATTTCTATTTGCATATAGAGTTGTTTCCACAGATTCTACTGAGCTTAGTATAGCTATTTATTCTTTGTGTGTGTGTGTGTGTGTGTGTGTGTGTGTGTGTGTGTGTGAGAAAATACCGTACAGAGGGGTTACAATTACATGGGCAAGATAATGAGTACATTTCTTATCAAGCATTGTGGCCTCCTCCTTTGTTTCCCCTTCCCATCCCTTCCCGTCTCCCCCCTGTCCCCCTCCCACTCCCCATCCCCAGCCCAAATTGTAAAGTTTGTTTTTCTACATAACGACTTCTACATCTCATTTTTGCAACAGGTCCACCTGTATTCCTAGTTAAACGATTTGTTTTTGCCCTTCTCCTCCACAAATTATACCAACATCAAATACAGTGAAAACAGGGGTTATACCATGGGGGAGGGACATATAAAGCAACAAAGAAATCATCTTATAAATATGTTAGAAACAATCACATGAAAGAAAAAAACATTTGAATCCTTATCTTGGGGTTCATTTCGCCTAACATCAACTTATCTGACCTTTTCTGCTTGACTCAGACATATACTAATTATTGCAAATAAGGGAAACCATGGGACCTTTGTTTCTTTGTGCCTGGCTTACTTCACTTAATATTTTCCAAGTCTTCCCATTTCCTAACAAATGGGGCAATGTCATTCTTTGTGATGGAGGCATAGAATTCCATTGTGTATATATACCACATTTTCTTGGTTCATTCATCTACTGAGGGGCATCTGGGTTGGTTCCATATCTTAGCTATGGTAAATAATGCTGCAATAAACATAGTTGTGTTGGTAGCTTTAGTATGGTCTTGTTTGTGATCAATTGGTAAATGCCCAAAAGTGGGATTGCTGGATCATAGGGGAGCTCTATGTGGAGTCTTTTGAGGAACTTCCATACTACTTTCCAAATTGGTTGAACAAGTTTACACTCCCACCAACAATGCAGTAGGGTTCCATTCTGACCACATCCCCTCCAGCATCTGTTGTTATTAGAGTTCTTGATTATAGCCATTCTAAGTGGGGTGAGGTGGTATCTCAATGTTGTTTTGATTTGCATTTCTTTTATGGCTATAGACACATTTCTTCATGTGTCTATTGGCCATCCTTCTTTCCTCTTCAGAGAAGTTTCTCTTTAAGTCTTTAGTCCACTTACTTATTAGGCAGTTGTTTCTTGTGGATTTGTTGTTGGGGGATTTAATTTTCTGAGTTCCAGGTATATTTTATTTTAGTTTGTTTTATTTTTGGGGGGTCCGGTCATTGGGCCTGAACTCTGGGCCTGGGTGCTGTCCCTCAGCTCTTCAGCTCAAGGCTAGCGCTCTAACACTCTTGAGCCATAGTGCCACTTCCGGCTTTTTTCTTTTTTGCTTATGTGGTGCTGAGGAATTGAACCCAGGGCCTCATGCATGCAAGGCAAGCGCTCAACCACTGAGCCACCTTCCCAGCCCAGGTATATAGTAGATATGAGACCCTTGTCCGTTGTATGGCTAGTGAAGATCTTCTCCCAATCCATGGGCTTTCTGTTGATCTTGTTAGCTATGTCCTTTGCCATGCAGAAGCTCTGCAGCTTCATGCAATCCCATTTGTCCAACCTTTCTTTGATTTGTTGTGTTTCTGGGTCTCTATTAAGAAAATTTTGGCCTGTGCCAAGGAGACCTAAGGTTTCTCCTATTCCATCCTGTAATATTTTCAGAGTGTCTGCTTTGGTCCTTGATCCATTTGGAGTTGATTCTGGTGCAGGGTGATATATAAGGATCTTAGCTGTTTATTCTGAAACTGAATAACATGTTCCTTTTTTATTTTAAAGAGATATAGATACATATTACACATTTTCTATATTAACCATTTTAAGTACACAACTCAATGACTTCAAATCATATTTTGTGCAGTCACCACTGTTGTGAAATCCTTACTGCTCCCCAAAGATGTTTTTATATCTTTTCTTAAATTGTTATGATGAGGAACTTCATTTTTTTAATACAGACTTCCTATTTTTTCCTGAATAAAAGATATGTCCTTTTGACATATTCAAGATCTGCAAAAAAAAAAATCCTACTTTACTTTCACAAGAAATCTCCAATGTTACCCTTCTCATGCAGAATTCTTTTTCTCTACACTTTCTTTTCCTTAGACCTTTCATATATGTTTCTAATATATTCCTCATAGCACTTAAATTAATTCAAGAATCACATCTTATTTGATGATTCAGAGCTATACTTTAAATTTTAAAAAGTTTTTGGTAAAATGTGCATAAAATTACAATTGCAATAATTTAAATATATAATTCTACTTTCATTCTTTACACATCAAATTAGAATTTTTTTGGGGGGGGGTCCGGTCGTGGGCCTGAACTCTGGGCCTGGGCGCTGTCCCTCAGCTCTTCAGCTCAAGGCTAGCACTCTACCACTTGAGCCACAGTGCCACTTCCATCTTTTATTTTCTCCTTATGTGGTGTTGAAGAATCGAACCCAGGGCCTCATGCATGCAAGGCATGAGCTCTACCACTAAGCCACCTTCCCAGCCCCAAATTAGAATTTTTTTTTAATCAGGCCTGAAGGTCTGGGCAGTGTCTCTAAGCTCCCTTGGCTAAAGGCTAGCACTCTATCACTTGAGCCACAGTGTCACTTCCTGCTTTTTAATTGGAGATAAGAGTCTCACAGACTTTCCTGCCAGGGCTGGCTTTGAACCATGATCCTCAGATCTCACCTTCTGAGTAGCTAGAATTACAGTACTGAGCCTACTGGCACCTAACTAAATTAGACATTTTTAATGTCTGCTTTTGTTGTTGTTGTCATCATTATGATACTGGGGTTTGAATTCAGAATTAACACTTGGTAGTCAGTACTCTACCACTTAAGCCACTCATGTAGCCCTTAATTTCTGTTTTCTAATCTGTCTTTGGATATTACAGAGTAATGGTGATGAAAAAAAGAATGATGGAAATTTGGCTTCTTATTGTAAGTAAATTCCACTAATAGACTTGAAATATATGATTCTCACAGGTTTAATGGAGAATTTGCTGTGAAAGATGAGTTTCTGGTTCATTTATGTAAATATTTTTGTACTTATTTCCAATTTATTTTGCTTGTATATTGAGGGCATTAAGCTAATAGTCCCAGACCAGCCACTTAGTTAAACTAGGATTGTATACATTATTCAGTGATATCATAAAGGGTTCAGCTGCTCAGATTTTTACCTGATTTTATACTTTTAGTTAAATAAATAAATATACACACATATGTATGCATATTTCTGAGAGATGTTATTAAAATATTCTGAGGCTTTTATATTTTTTCTTTATTATATCAATCAATCTGCCATGGAAAAGTGAAAGTTGAAGTAATTAATGTGTCATCATTTCTTTTTATTTATCTTATTTCCATCTTCATGTTGTTTTCATTTCATGTAGAGGTCAATGGCAGAGTAAAAGTGCCATTTTTAACTCCTACTTCTTAAAATAAATTAAAAGAAAAGAATCAGTGTGGATTAAAACAATAATATATTAAAGGTAATTATCACAGTGGTTGGTTATTAGAGATCAAGCAATAGATAATGTGATACGGATCAAATGGCCAGTATATATTGTTTAAAATTATTTCAATACATGTCTATGTTAAGATGATTAATTTAGTCTTTAGATTTTATGAATATTATGTGTTAATCAATTTTTGGCATAGAGGACATGTACTTACTACTTGAAATTTTTCAGAGAAAATTTTTTGCTATCTTTTTCTTAGCTTTCTATAATTTCAGTTAATTTGATTAGTAAACTTGTTATTCTGTCATTCTGGAAAATAAGTGTTAATATTAAACTCTCCTGACAGAGAAGCTATCCTTTTAGATCTCACACAGTTTAATTCTTTACAACTATGCATGTATCATTTTGTTTGATAATTGTTTCATCTTCACAAATGTCAGCATCTTGTACATCCTCACATCCTCCTATACCTGCCCCATGCATGATCCATAGTGATGTGTTTATTGAATTAAATGCATTGTAGTACAGGATGGGATCAATATTTCATATCCTTTTCCTTATGATGGAAGTATTTTGAAATCATAGGCTGAGTATCTAAAAGTCACAAAATTATAATTAATTATTTGCTAAAATAGCTGGTATATACAAGATGGAATTCTATGCTTCTATCAGAAAGAATGACATTGCCCCATTGGTAAGGAAATGTCAAGACTTGGAAAATATTATATTAAGGGAAGCAAGCCAGGCCCAAAGAAATGTAGGTTGCATGTTTTCCCTCATTTATGACAACTAGAATATGTCTATTCTTAATAGAGGATCAAAATAGCCCAATTATTATGTACATATGGCCATCTATAACAAAGCATATCAAAATAAAAGAAATGTACTCACTGACTTATGTAACCGTAACCCCCACTGTTCATCACGTTTACAATAAATAATAAAGAATAAACATTAAAAAATAAATAGTGATGTTAGGAAAAGAAGTGCTTCATTCTCGGAATTTTTAAAAATTCTGAATGATTACTAGATATTACGGGGTCTTCCTCTCTTCTCTCATAGTTCTCAGGACAATGCTACAGAACTAAGGAGTGTTTCATTTCTCCTCAGTCTGTTCTTGGAAATCACAAAGGCAAACTCAGTCCCAAAGGAATGGTAAATTGTTTGTTGTTTGTCTGCTCTGGGATGTGACATTAATTTGATTATGGACTTGACTAACAATGTAATTCGGGCAGTATTTATTGGATGTTCACTGTGTATAACATGGAACACCATTCAGATAATGCTGAGTGCTAGGGATACAAAGATAATATGTAATTAAAGCAAGTTGATGCATTCATTTTTCTCTTAAAAATAGCAGAAAATTAGAATAAAACTAGATAAAATACAAAAATTTGTAGCAAATTAATCCATCAGATCAACTTTAGGGTCGGAATCACTGGGTTCAATTTCCAGCTCAGGTACTTGGTAGCTATAAGAGCTTAGATGAGCTAGTCTTTTAAACTTTACTTGTCTCCTTTGTAAATGATAATAATATTACCTGAGCCATAGAAAATTCTGTGAAGATTGATAATAAAATATATATATATATATGTATAATATTTACCATATGCATATTGTTTAATATACTATACCATAAATATTAGTTTCTCAAAATTGCAACTGTATTTTTTGAAGCTTTTTTAAATAATTGCAACATGCTGTGCTCTTACTGTCTTTTCTTCCCAGGGTTTATAGTTCTATCCTTCATCTTTGTGATGCCTCAGCATATTGAAGGGTGTCAGCTAGCATCTGACAGGTTTTTGTTTTTGGTGCAGATTACTTCCTTGAGTTTCTCTGGGGGATATTACCAGTCTGTTAACAATCTACTTCTTCCTAGGTTCTGTGAGGAAATTAAAGTAAGCACAGAATGAAAATGTGGGATAGTAGACATAAATAAAATTAGCCTTCACTCAGGTTAACACAACTTCTGTCTTTGCCCATCTCATCAATACTTTTGCAATTACATTAGTGATTACAACATGCTTTAGGTGATTATTTCAGATTAAAAGGAACAATGTAAGTTCATCATAGTAAATAGAAACTTTTGAGAAAGGTAACAGTTTTTGAGAGCTTGGTATAAATGATACTGGAGAATTAACAGAATTATAAAACCACTGGTGAATGAGGACTTGACAGTTTACAACTGAACAGAGAAAACTGGCAAATTGATGGTGATTCAAAAGAGATTGGCTGGAATAGACAACTTAAGAGTAACTCTTGAGAAAATCAATAAAATTCTTGAGGATTCCTGTTGACAATATTTGTTGCTATCAGTCTGGCACAGGTGGTTCGTGACTGTAATCCGAGCTGTTTAGGAGGCTGGGATCTGGAGGACAGTAGCTAAAAGCTAGCTAACCTGAGAGAGGGTGTTTGGGAGACTCCATCTTCAGTTAACCAACAAAACACTAGGCTGGAGCCATGGCTTAAGTGTTAGTACTCCATCAGTGAGCAAACAAGTATAGTGAATGCAGGGCCCTTGAAGTTCAAACCCCAAGGTCAGCAAAATAATAATAACTTAAAACATCTTTATTATCTTCTAGATGTTAAATATACATTGGCAGATATCATATCACACTGGCATGAAGAATTCAGAAATATCAGCAAATGATATAAAGCTCATTTATTCTTTGTCCTAAAATTAGTAGAGTTACAATTATAACTTAATGTTGTTCAATGTAACATAAAACAGCTTACCTTAACATTTTCCGAGCTTGTTTGCAAGGTGAAATCCTTAAGTAGATGGACAAGTTGAATTTGTAGAAACTAAGCTTAGACACAATAGTCTCTCTGCACTACTTTTTCTAGTCTATCTGTGCTTTATCTACATATTGGGACTCTTGATTTAGAATCATTCTGATTCTGAAGTCTGAATTAAAATCAACAATTAGTATTTATTTTCTATATGGCATGAATCCTGGTCTGCACCCAAATTATTATATCAAGTATTTAGGAGATCCACATCCAGACTTTGTATGCAGTACTGAGCTAGATGGTATTAATGTGATTCAGCTGAATGAAATGGATAGTTCATCACAATTAATTAAGATTAAAAGGTAGGATAAATCCATGCTATGAAAGACATCAATTATCAGCCTATGGGGTAAGAACTTTATCCTACAGCTTAACGTTTCATAAATTATAGTTCACGGACCATTTTCATTACAATTACTTGTGGTATGTGATAAAAATTTGAATTTCTATTTCCCATCTATGGACCAGGTTTCTGGGACCAAACCCTGGGAGGAAACAGTGTGATTCTCACATACAGCATTTATTTAGCATCACTTCTAAAGTTCCTTCCTTCCTTCCTTCCTTCCTTCCTTCCTTCCTTCCTTCCTTCCTTCTTTCCTTCTTTTCTTTCTTTCCTCCTTTCCTCCTTTCTTTCTCTTTCTTTCTTTCTTTCTTTCTTTCTTTCTTTCTTTCTTTCTTTCTTTCTTTCTCTTTCTTTCTTTCTTTCTTTCTTTCTTTCTTTCTTTCTTTCTTTCTTTCTTTCTTTCTTTCTTTCTTTCTTTCCTTCCTTCTTTTCTTTCTTTCTTTCTTTCTTTCTTTCTTTCTTTCCTTCCTTCTTTCTTTCTTTCTTTCTTTCTTTCTTTCTTTCTTTCTTTCTTTCTTTCTTTCTTTCTTTCTTTCTTTCTTTCTTTCTTTCTTTTTCTCTCTCTTCTTCCTTTTTAGGTGTTTATGGATGGTACAGTAGGTAAACTTGGTCACAGAAAACTATGAAATAATGTCTATTTACCTAAAGTATTGCCTCATCAATTGCTTTCCTAAATATCCTTCCTAACTTTATTCTAGATGTTGATAAAAATGTTTCATGCATTGATTCTATATGAAGGAACTTAAATAGTCCTATACATAAAATATCTTAGTATTAGTCCTTTATTCTGTGCTTTCAAGACATTTTTATAAAAATAAATTTTCTTTGAATAGTGTTATCTAAATCTTTTTAGGTTCTTCACATGGAGAACTTTGCTGTTACACAATGCTAAAATAACCACATTGTTTTCACCCATTAAAATACAACTGTAAGATATTGTGAATTGGCTCGTTTGCCTTAATTTTTTTTAACAAATAAGGCAGTGTTTTGAGTTATGCCAGATGTACAAATGAGAGATTTGAGTGCACTTGTAGAATTTAAATTGAAATGCTAATGAGATTCTGACAGGCAGAAAAACAACACAGCCTACATTTTTCATGTTTTATTAAAGTCATTATTTAACTGGAAAAACACATTATTTAGAGCTGTTTATTTATGTGGCATTTTTAATTCAGCTCTTAAATTTCATCCAATTAAAGCGCCTCTCATTCCATTTCACTTAATGTAGTGGATTGTTTCCTACATTCATCTTTTACTCTGTTTCATTCAGTCATAGAGTGGCAGTAACTCAATTGAATTAATGTGTCTTCTTTTTTCCCCCAGCGCTTACATGTGCTGCTTCATGCTGGGGTGGTGTGACACTGACATCTTTATTTTGCATTTGCAGTAATTCCATTGAAATTCCATGGTAGATTATCATATAAGATTGTTTATGGTTATTTCATACTTTAGTTTGTTCACTTGAATTCTGAAAATGTGAAAACAAAGAAAAAATAACATCAAACACATCAGATTTCTCAGGGGATGTATTGATTTTAGAGATAATTGGACATAAAAACACTAAATCTTTAAAATATTTGTTTCATCAAGACATTAAATGTTTTGCCAAAAATATTGCATTTATTTCATATTTACTTTATAGATTTTGTGTGTGTGCAAGTGTTAGTCAGATATTTCCTTTTAACTCCCCCTCAAGTATTATCACAACCACATCAAACAAAGCATTTTTGTGAATGTTTAATATTGCCAAATTCAAGCAACTTTTAGGTTTTTCTATGTAGTTTATTTATCTGCTTATCAGAAAGGGCCAAAAAAATCAGTATTTGGGGTTATTGGCATTTTAAATTCTATATACAATAGAAAATAAGTATCATTAGTGGAAGTATCATTAGTGGAATAGCGTGAGGCTGGCTGGGGTCGAGCCCATGTTGGAATGCAGACATTACGAGAGGCTCTAGAAGACAATGCGCTTCCTTGAGAAGGCCATTTCTTTGAACACAGTGAAAGATTTGAGTCCCAAACTGTACAAATGTCATTGCGAATGTCAGATCTTGGTTTGGGGAATCTTACACTGCAAGAATATTTCATGTGTTTTAAACTGCCTGATGATGCTTATGAAAATTTGTGGCAAAACAAGCTCTTACTAACCTGAAAAACATTTATATAGACCTAAATAAGGTCTATATTAACTGGAAATCGAACTAGTGCCTCATTAAGCAGCATTCAGACACAAAACCTTGTATCTAAAACTTGTATAAGAGTGACATTTTTGATGAAGCTAAATGGAAAGTGAACTAAGAATCAGTCCAGGTCCTGGTTCAAACTCTGGTACTTATGAACTTCGTAGACCTGAGTGTGCTATGCTACTTAATCTCTCCAGGTTTTAAATCTTCTTCTGTGAAGTGAGAAGGTTAATGATAACTTTGAAGAGTTCTACTATTCTTTTACCTTCAAAAGTTAGGTGACATAAATTTTAAATGATAGAGAATGTTTATCACATTTCCATGTCTTCTTGACATGTCATCCTGAAATATTTTTGAAGGTGCAGTACTTGGGCTAAAGGTCTTAATGTTCAGTACAGTTATGTAGATACAGCCAACTTTTGATCATCTATGTCAATTTGAAACAATATATGTAACCAAAATGAATGTGTATTTCAAATCAACTGGTAGAATTCTAATTATGACAAACCATTCTGACCAAAATGCTTCTTTTTAGTTTCCATGTCTCTATATGGTTGCATTGGGGATTAAGTTTCCATTATAGAAATTTTAGGAGAGGTATTCAAACCATAGCAGTAAGTGTAAGAGGGTAGGGAAGCTCATGAGAGACACGCTTGGTATATCTTAGGATATATTAAAATAGTAGTTTAATTTTGGTAGGAAGGAGAGATGTGGGAGAAGTCATTGGTCCTGACATGTGGGAGATGCTGGGACAGGTATGGCTGAGGATGTTGTCCCAGCATCTCCACTTGTGATCCACGAAGACATGTTGGGATCTGAGGTGACATAATGGGGCACTCCAGTAGATGGGTAATACAAGCAAGGAAGTATCATGGGATTATTTGAAGATCTAGATGAACTACTTAGTGACCTGTGGGGAATCTACATGTAGCAAGTTCATAACCTACACAAGGAATTGAGATATACTCCACAAGTTGGTGAACTGGAAGATATTGAGATGGTATTACATAGTTTAGGTGTTTTTTTTGCCAGTCCTAGGGTTTGAACTCTAGGACTAGGCATTGTCCCTTGGGCTTCTTTTGCTCAAGGCTATCACTCTACCACTTGAGCCACAATGCCACTCTGACTTTTTCTGAGTATGTGGTACTGAGGAGTCATACCCAGGGCTTCATGAATGCAAGGTAAGCACTCTACCACTAAGCCACATTCCCAGCACCTACTTCAGTATTCTTGTTTCTACAAGTGACTAGCTAAAAAGGAGGTTACATAAAAGACATAATCATGTTGACTGAAAAACTCATACAGAGTTATTGTCAAACCACCTTGATCCATCTATTTAAATGATGTCACTAGAGATCTAGATTCTTGGTAATTCTCTCTGCTCTACATTTCCTAATGTCGTCATCATCCACACTGTTAGCCACTGGCACTGCAATTTGAGATATTACAAATATCAGCCATAAAATCTTATCTGGTGGAAGAAAGCCTATTTTTCTACTTGATACAATAGAAGCTCTGAATTTCAGTCTAAATGGTCATCTAAAGTCAACTCATCCCTGTCCACTCAATTACAGTGAGCTAAGGATTATATTGGTCAGAATAAGCTTGAATGTCAATAACTAATCCTCAGAGGCAGAGATTGATATGATTTGTAGGGTGAACAACCTGAAAGAAAATTAGCTGATTTTATTAAGCAAAGGGACTGGGTGTGATGTAAGTTTAGATGTGAAAGCTGCAGATGTCCACCAGAGAGATTTTATTATCAGGGTCCCAGGAGGAAACAATTTTACTTTAGATGGTTCACATGAAGAAATGTCAATAAAGATACTAAAGAAGTATTGGTAAGATTAAAGGCATATAACAATTACTGTTGAGGATCCTAGGATCAGTATCATCAGGAAGTTATTAATTCTCCAGACTGATGGATCAAAAGAGGAATTCCTGTTACCAGAATGAAATAGGTACTTAAGTCCTAGAGGAGGCATTAGAGCTATGGCTGTGAAGGGAATGTGGCCCTAGCTACAGTCCCATAGAGATGGGATACTGGAGTGGTGAAAGAAAAGAGAAAAATCCCGAATCCTTTCTCTTTTCACCTTATGATGTGGTGGGCAGTGCCCATTGCCTCAACAAGAAGTGTCAGCAGCAAAGGAATCTATGTGATATAGTCTTTAGGGGTCAACCCTCTGGAACATATGATAAGGCAGAATATAGATCTTAGTGAGGGCCATAAAGAGAATAGCTAGTATGGAAAAAAAATCAGAATCTTACTCCAGTAATAAAATACTGTGGGAAGGAAGATGGGTTAGGGATGGTAATTAAGGGGACAGAATCTTATTGTCAGGAGAAGATTCAAGTATAGGCAGCTGATTCTCTATATTATGAGGGAATTCAATGATTAGTAAAGACGCGCTGAGAGACCTACCGGAGAGAATAACTTGACTGCAAGTTCCTCACTAATACCTATTAACTCATGGCTCCTAGTTAGAATTTATCTCCAATGGGAAAATGAAACCCTCCTGAGTGAGATGGAGTGGAAGATAAGAGTGCCTACTGCAAAGTAGAAACCAGAGGCGGACGTGGCTGAGCAATTAAACTCTTGACTAAGACTGAAATTATTTCAAAGCAGAACAAGGGTGAGACTATCTAGTAGTGGAAAAGAAAGCTTGGTGTGATCCCTAGAGAGAATTACAGGATATTAAGAAAGGTTATTATTTATTACATAACCAAAGCACTGTAAACATATCAACACGCTTGAGACATTCTTTATCTGGCATTAGTAAAGCGGCAATTCAGATGAGAGAATATTACCAAATCTAACCTGCTCATCAGCCTTGTGTAATGAGAATGTAAACATGAATGAAATTACATCATCCAGTCTGTAATGAAGGAGAAAATGTAATAGACTCACAGATCTCTCTTTTTCCTATGTGTGGAACTCAACCTAAACTTAACTTGATGAATTTATTTTTTGAAAGCTCTTCACACTTAATCATTTTAAAATGAAACACTTGCATATTAATGGCAATCTGCATTATATTATTAAAATGGACTTGTTTTACACTGGTTGGAGAAAGTGAAGAGGATAAACCACTTGCAAAAGTACATTATGTGAAAAATAAAGTGGCCATGTTTAAAAAAGGAAGATAATGCAGTAAACCCCACAGTCTGTGCTTGCCTTTGATTTCCCTTCATTTGAATTGGTCTTTTGACTCAGCTTAGGTGCTTCAAATGCCCCTCCTTCCCTCTCCCCAATGCTTTTGCTTCTTTCAAGATTCTAGGCAGTGTTCTTCCTGAATCTTCTAAAGCCCATCTTACTCCAGTGTCACCTCAGAGAGATTTGTGGTATGCAAATCAATGTTGTGATGTGCTCATCACAAGGCCTAGAGAAAACTATCTGATCTCTTTTCACACATAAGGTGGTCAGTCATCAGCCTTTTCAGTAAATGGTGCTGGCAAAATTGGTTAAACACATGTAGAAAACTAAAGCTAGATCCACATATATCACACTGCACAAGAATCAACTCCAAATGGATCAAAGACCTCGAAATAAAAGCAGACAACTGAAAACATTACAGGAAGAAATAGGAGAAACTCTAGGGCTCCTTAGCACAGGCTAAAATGTTCTTAATAGAGACCCAGAAACACAACAAATCAAAGAAAGGTTGGACAAATGGGATTGCATGAAACTGCAGAGTTTCTGCATGACAAAGGACATAGCTAGCAAGATCAATAGAAAGCCCATGGATTGGGAGAAGATCTTCACTAGCCATACAACGGACAAGGGTCTCATATCTAAAATATATTTAGAACTCAAAATTTAAATCCTCCAACAACAAATCTTTAAACAACTGCCCAATTAATAAGTGGGCCAAAGACTTGAGAGACTTCTCTGAAGAGAAAAGAAGAATGGCCAATAGACACATGAAGAAATGCTCAACTTCTCTAGCCATAAAAGAAATGCATTCAAAACAACATTGAGATTCCACCTCACCCCACTTAGAATGGCTATAATCAAGAAATCTAATAACAACAGATGCTGGAGGGGATGTGGCCAAAAGGGAACCCCCCTGCATTGTTGGTGGGAGTGTAAACTTGTTCAATCACTTTGGAAATCAGTATGAAGGTTCCTCAAAAGACTCCACATAGAGCTCCCAGCAATCCCACTTTTGGGCATTTACCCAAACAATCACAAATGAGGCTGTACTATAGCTATCAGCATAACTATGTTTATTGCAGCATTATTTACCATAGCTAAGATAAGAACCAACTCAGATGCCCCTCAGTAGATGAATGGATCAAGAAAATGTGGTATATATACATACATAATGGAATTCTGTGCTTCCATCAGAAAGAATGACACTGCCCCATTTTCTAGGATATTTAAAGACTTGGAAAAATTTTTTTTAATGTTAATTTTTTATTGTGAAAATACTGTACAGAGGGGTTACAATTACATGGGTAAGGTAATGAGTACACTTCTTATTAAGCATTGTTTCCTCCTCCTTTGTTTCCCCTTCCCATCCCTTCCCATCTCCCACCCTGCCACCTCCACACCCCCTACCCCCCTCCAAAGTTGTAAAGTTCATTTTCGACATAACTACTTGTACATTGTTGCAATGGGTCCACCTGTATCCCTATTTAAACGATTTGTTTTTCCTCTTCCCCTCCACAAATTATACCAACATCAAATACAATGAAAGCAAGGGTTATACCATGAGGGAGGGACATACAAAGCAGCAAAGAAATCATCTTATAAATACGTTAGAAACAATTGCAAGAAAGAAAAAAAAACATTTGAATACTTATCTTGGGATTCATTTCGTCTAACATCAACGTATCTGACCTTTTCTTCTTGTCCCAGACATATACTAGTTATTGCAAATAAGGGAAACCATGGGACCTATGTTTCTTTGCTCCTGGCTTACTTCACTTAATATAATTTTTTCCAAGTTTTTCCATTTCCTAACAAATGGGGCAATGCTATTCTTTTTTATTTTTAATTTTTTATTGTGAAAATACTGTACAGAGGGGTTACAATTACATGGGCAAGGTAATGAGTACATTTCTTATCAAGCATTGTTGCCTCCCTGTGTATACATACCACATTTTCTTGATCCATTCATCTACTGAGGGGCATCTGGGTTCTCTTCAGATTGCATAAATCTTTTGCCTTTTACTAAAGATTTCTGTAGAAAAAAATATATTAAGTGAAGTAATCCAGGCCCAAAGAAACATAGGTCCCATGGTTTCCCTCATTTGCAATAACCAGTATAAGTCTAGGACAAGCAGAAAAGCTCAAAAGCTATGTACATGTGACCATATAAGATGATGCTAAGTGAAATGAATCCTAAGATAGGGACACAAGTGGTTTTATCTTTCTTGCTGTTGTTTTTAACTTATTTATAATGTACCATGTGATTTTTTGTTTCTTTTGTATGTTCTTCCCCATGATATAACCCTTGTTTTCACTGTATTTGATTCTGGTTTCCTGCATCTTGTGTATAATTTTTTTTCTAATTTGGGGAGGGGAAGGGAAATACAAAATGCTGAAACAAGGATACAGGTTGATCCATTGTAATAATGAGATATACAAGACACTGTGTTGAAAATGAACTTTACAACTTGTTGGGGGAAGAGGGAGGAGTTGGGGAGGTGGGGAAGGAAGGGATGGTAGAGAAAAACAAAGGAGGAGGTAACAATGCTCAATAGGAAATGTACTCATTACCTTACTCATGTAACTGTAACCAATCTGTACAGTATTTTTACAATAAAAATATATATGGAAAAAAAGAAAAGAAGATTGTAAGTCATTTGAGGGACTGAGCTATTAAAGGAATATAGGCTTTTATAAAGCTTAAATTACATTAAAAGAATGTTCATTATAATGAAGTAGGGTTACTTTGTTTCCTCCATTACACTTGCTATCAACAGACTTTATAATACACCTCTGAAATGTTCTTAAGATACCTGTATATTAGTTCAAACTCTTCTTTTCCCTCCCCCCTGTCCATCTCCCTCCATCGTCCAACTCTCTGCACTATACCACTTCAGCTATGCCTCTTGCACCTTTTATTCTGATGATGATGATAAAAATTATTGAAGTAGGTATTGTTTCCCTCCCCCCATAGGATGGCCTGGATCAAACATTTTCTATTTATGTTTCCTACTATAACTTGAATGACAGGTGCAGGCCACCACACCTATTTTTTTCTGATGAGATGGGGAGAATCCTTATGAACACCCCCATCCCCAGGCTGGCCTTGAAATGTTATCCTCCCCACCTTCTTTTCCCAGGTAGTTAAGGTTAGAGGTATAAGCCAACAGAGCCCAGTTGAACTCTTGACTCTTGATTAGGAACCCAAAACCAAATAACTTAAATCAAAGAGAGAACTTAGACGTATGCTGCAGTAGACTTCAGCATGACAGGCATGATGAGGGGCTATGTACAGCTGGGCTTCAGGAACAAAGGCTCAGATGCTATTGAGGTGCTTCTCGTCCACTAATTTGGCTCCATCAATTTGGGACTCTTCACTTTCTCTGAAGGATAGCTTCTAATTTCAGAAAATATGGTTGCTGACAGCTCCTAATTTCATATTATATAGTTTTGTCACTTGAGTGAGACTAAAATTTTTAATGAGACTTTTCCTGCTCAAAGAGTCCATGAATCCTAGGAAATGTCTCAGATAATGCCAGTGCTCTCCCAGGACTTAACCACCAGCTACTCTCATTGTAGTAACATAGAGTGGGGTTGGTAGTACATGATATGTACTCAACATATTAGACTACTGTGGGAAATTTTCATTCGGAGGTTTCTATTTACCAGAACATAGGGCTATTTCTACCTCATACATATTTATGGTGAAAATGACAACAAAGATAAGTGCTTCACACAGTTAAATTAACTCCATTTTTACCATTTGGAATGCACAGTATCATTTTTTTCTTCTTGGAGACATATTCCAATATTTTTATTATGCTTTCTATTGGCTATCATTAGGATAAACTTAGTGTGGCAGGAACATAAATGGGACAGGTAAGCTGGATAATGAAAAACATTGACTTGAAAGGAAAAGTATGCTCTGGTTAGTTGACTAAGAGTATTCTTCCAAAAGGTCTGGCTAACATTTTACAAGTGAGTTTTAAATGCCACTTTGACCTAAAATATTCATTATCAGCTTATTCTACTTCACGTGGGGCACAAATTACATTAACATAAGAGACACTGGCATGCGCTTGTCACTTGTATCACCTATGGTGTGACTACAAAGTCAAGCAGCCTTTTGTAGATATCCTGTGAGTTTCATTACATGTGTTTAACTTATATATACTGAAAGTATATATAACTAGCATATAAGCTAGTTGTAAGTCAAATGAGTATTAATTTTAGAAATGACACATTAGCTTCTGATATAAAGTAGGTGGGCAAAAGAACTTAATTCTTTCCCACTTCCTAAGGTAGGAAAGTAATCTCTGGCCATAGGCCCAGTACACTGTCAATTTTATAAAAACTTCATTTAGGCTGAATGTGTGTGTGGGGGGAGTAGGAGGGGGTTGCATAATCACACAGGGATAGAGAGACAGATTGATTTCTTATTTAGTTATTAAGGAGGAAACTCTAGTAATAAGTTTATTGATTCCTCCTTTAGGTGCATACCTTTGGTAAACAAACAATGAGAAATGATGTGGAGTAGATTACATAACCAAATGTTTTGAATATGGATCTATGAATCTCTGAAGCCAAATGTATGTTAGGTGTACCATATGGTATTTGAATTCCTAATTTAGAGACAATACTCATTCTTACTTCCCTCTCCTCATCTCTCACTTTTCTTTTTCCTTTCCTCTTTCTTTCTGTCTCTCTAACAGTCAAACCTATTTATCCTTGAGAATTTGTGAGGCCAAAGTGCCCTTTATATTTTTTTCTGAGTGACTTTAATGAGGATTTTTTTCTGCCCTGGTGAGAACTTCTGTTATCAATTATTGCTTTGGTTCATATGCATTGAAGCTTAAAGTAATTTTTTTTCATATTTCGTATTTCCATGCAGTTTGGATATCTTTTGTGCTTTCCTTTTTTGTTTCATTTTTTTCCTTTCAGTCTGCCTCTTTTACCTTCCTTTTCTCACACTTTCCCTCTTAAATATGTTTGATCCATGTTGGTACTGAAATATATATTCAAGGATAATATGACATTGGCAATCATTTACCACAAAAACATGCAGACTTTGCTTCTGTAACTTAGGAGGTTCTGTTCAGGAACTGTTTATTCTAGTCTGCTAATAATGCATATCTAATTAAAATAGATATTGTGCTGTATGTGGGTGAGTGGCAAGGGTTTTGCACTTAATTTTTTGCTAGAAAACTTTGATGGCAGCTAGAAGAGAGATCTATAAAAGACTTTTAAGAAATTGGAATCTGTAAAAACATGTTTAAGAGGAGGGGAAGAAAAAGCTTTCACTTTACACACTTGCATAGTTAGTAATTATTAGCTCCTAAGAACTAATAATTAGATCTAGTCAAACCAACTTATAACCTTATGCCAGATAAGATAGCTTGCATAGTTAAAATGCATTAAAGTTTTAATTTATTATACCTAGTTCCTTAGTAAAATCCTGCTGTTTGTTGGGTTTTCATTTTCCTCATTAACCTCTTGGTAGGGGTCTTTTGACTGGTTGGGTAGTACATTGTTATGCATAATGTGTCCTATTTTTTTCATGTAGTTTTCTATTATAAGCCCCTTCCATGCTCTTAATTTTGAGTGGCTGTACACAGTTTTAGGGTAATAATTACATAATGGAATCCCTAATTACTTTATATACATTCATTCAATCCTTACAACAACCCTATGAAGTATTTAAAAATTTAAAAGCCAAAACCAAAATGTAGAGAAGGTAAATGGGATGTTACAGGTCTCAATGCCAGCATATGGTGGAGTCCTGAATTTGCCTGAGTTTACTTAACTGTCTTCCTTTAGTATGCCAATTTTTCAACAATTAGTTTATTATAGTTTATTATTATATACTGCAGGAGAGAAAACATCATGATTAAGAAAGTATTTCTCCCAAAAATAATATCCCTCTCTAAACATATTTACTTATGAGAATTCAAAATGACTTTTATATTGTTTTTCGAGAGACTGAGATTTTTCTGCCCTCATGGGAACTGTTGACATCAAATATTATTTCTGTTTATACATCTTGATGCTAAACACAGTGTCTGTGTATCGAGAAATTTATCCATTTCATCTACATCTTTTATTTTATTGGAATATGTTGTCAAAATATTCCTGAGTGATCTCTGAATTTCAGTGGTATCTGTTCATCAAATTATTGGACTAAAATGTTGAGACTCAAATAATGTGAAATGACTGTTTCCAAAATAAAGTAAATGTGAATCTTTGATCTCTTGAAATACTTATTTTGTTTGTCATATTGCTCCTCGTTGTTCAATAACCCTTGTTTGTATCTTAGGTGTATATTAAAATCATTGCCAAGCTAATATAAATGCAATGATTTGGCACCATTAATAAAATCTTTGATTTTCTCCATCAAATAGATTGAATTTCAATTGTTGGGTAACACAGAATCAGTGAGTTATCTTTGTGATTAGTTTATAACCAAGATTTATTTGAATTGAAACTGGTTGTTCAACGGATATGACCCATAACCAATTTATACAATTTTAAAAATAAAAAGTGGAAATTTTAGTAGATTAGAAAAAAAGACTTGTATTTTATAGCTTATTTTCTTTCTACTTTAGTTATTTTGCTCTATGAAAATTTTTTACTAATTACAGTGTTTGACACACTGAACACAATGTAATGACTGAAAGAGGCTCTCCATAATTACATCTCTTTGTAACTTATTCTTGCTTATTTTTTCATTGTTTAAAAGAACACAGTTGTTGGTGGAGAAACAGAACCTCTAAATCTAAGGGTCACAGGATGGTTGAGGACATTTAAACAAGTATAAGAAACAGAAGACTAGTTGGGCATTGTTTCAAAAAAGATTGAATCAGAGGTATTGGAGTAAGGCTTAGCAATATGTTATTTATCCATTCCTTTGGCAATTCTGATATTCCTTGAAGTCTGATATCACTTGGGTGTATAAGAACATTGAGGAAGTACTTGAGGCTTTGAACATTGAAAGTGTTCAAAATAACCCTGGTTATAATCAGTTTGCTTTTGTTGTGTTGCCTCAATGGATATTGTTTCTTCTAGTAGTTCTTAAAATTTTTCTGTTGTCAAGAATGTAATTTACAAGTCATGGTTTAATTTTATTCAGTGGAATTTGTAGCTGAACTTTTTCTTGTACAAATTCATATAAATCATGTAAAAATAATTTTATTATTGTTAAGGTATCATACAGAGGGACTACCATTTTATGTCAGATAATGAGTACATTTGCTTTTTAGACAATTCATTCCTCCCTTACTTTCCTCCAGTTTTCCTCTGCCAGCCATGCTCATAAGTTTAATAGATCATTTTCCACATGGTATATACTGAATAGCATGATGGCATTTGTTCCTCCTTCCCTTTCTGTACTCTCCCTTTACCACCCTCATTTGGAAAAAAATAAAAACAAGCAAAAAGAAACACCACCACCACCAACAACAACAACATTAATAACAATAGCAACAACAAAAGCACCCATGTTTTCATTTCTTGGAGTTGGTTTCGATAAATAGTATTTTACATTTTCAGAGAAGTTATACCTTTGTGTTCCTCCCTTAAGGATATCCTGACTGTTTATATGTGAATGCCTAGAGTCCAGTATAGGTTATCATGTCCAGTGATATTTTAGATCTAGATTCCAGATATGAGACAAAATATATGGTATTTGTCTCTCTGGCTTGGCTTACCTCACTTAGCATGATTTATTCTAGGTCCATCTATTTCTCTGCAAATGACATAATCTTATTCTTTCTGATGAATGAGTAAAATTCCACTGTGTGTATGTGTGTATTAGTATTTTATTAATCCACTCATCTGTTGCAGAGCATCTGGTCTGTTTCTAAAAGTTGGCTATTGTAAGTAGTGCAGCAATGAATATGGATGTACAAGTTTCTTTACTATATCCTAACTTTTAATTTCTAAGAATAGTATGGCTGAGTCATAGGGAAGCTCTATGTTTATTTTTTTGAAGAACCTCCAACCTTCCAGAGTGTTTGTATTAGTTTACATTCCACCAACCGTACAATAGGATTCTTTTTCTCCTACATCCCGGTCAGCATTTGTTGTTCAAATTCTGGATGTTGGTCAGTTAAACTGGAGTGAGATAGAATCTCAAAATTGTTTAGATTTGTATTTCCTTTATGGCCAGCAATGTTGAGTGTTTCCTCATATGTCTATTTGCCATTCTTTCTCTTTTGAGAAGTCTCTTTTAAGCTCCTTTGTCCATTTATTGATTGGTTTATTAGTTTTGAGAGGGGGTGTTAGTTTTTTAAGATTCTCATACAAATCTTTAAAACAATTAATTGCCTTGGTCAATGATGTAGTTGTCATTTATCAATTTTATCAGTACCAAAAATACTTGAAAATTTAGCAATATTTTAGGTCACACAAAATTATGGGAAATGATTATTGAGACAATCCTTTATTCTTTAAGGGTTATTATTAACATAGACATAATCCTAAATTCCTACATTTCTATTGTATCTTTCTATTACTATTTTCTAATCAGGATGGGAATATTTCTATTCAATGAATGGATTTAATGACAAGAGATTTTCAATATTGGTTGAATTGAACAAAGATAATTGCTGAGTAACTTAGAAGAATGTTTGCTAGTAATAAAAAGGGAAATTTTGATAAAAGAGAAATTAAGTTGTTTCTTTCAGGTAGGTAGGTAGAACTTATGATTTTTTTGGGGGGGAAGGGATGCCTCTCTCCCACCATGCCCCACGGAAAATAGAATTTTCCATGATGTCCTAAAGCAAAAACATTAAGTATTTACACTATTATAAGGTAAGAGATCTGGGTTATCCCACTGGGTAAAGAACCTATCAGGAAGTGTTTTTGAATAAAAATACGAGGTGTATTACATATACCTGAATGCAAAGCACTTACACGGAATGACAAAAGGAAAAAAATCCGAAGACAGCAACTAGAGAAAATATGAGGCCTTCTACTTGTATTTGTCTATTGATGATAAAGAATAAGAATTATCTTCTCTATTTTTAACAGTTACAGTAATAAAAATATTTCCATGTTGTAAATTGTGTTGACACTGTTTAGCTACCGTTAAAGTAGGGGAACACTGGATACTTCCCAGAGATAATAGACTTAAGAAGAAGGGTAGATCTATGTCATCAGTCATGGATGTAGTGGTTGACTCATTTGGGGGAGGAGGATGATTTTGTTTTTGTATTAGAATAGATGAATCCTAAGTATATTGGGTTATGTCCCTTTGTGGGGAGTGATTATATTACCCTTTGGGCTCAGTAGTTGGATTGTGGCATCTTCAGATATACAGGAATAGGCATGTTCATGTATGCTACAAGACTTAGGGACATGTTATACTTTTAGACTCTAAGGTTTAGAGCAGTGCTCATTATGTAGGTATTATCTTTCTCTGTGACTTTCTTCTGAAACCCAAGGTACAGGTTCTATCAATCCTAATGGTGCTATGTAGCTGAGATCATTACCACAACTGAAAAAATCCAAGATTTTCTCTCATGGAAATTTGAAAATTTGAATTTAGTAGTGACAGACATATCACTTCAACAGTAGTGCTATAGAAAGTAGTTTCTCAGAATCCTACTTAAAGTTCTCTGTAGTTCATTTGTTTTCTGCTTTTTCCAAAAATAGTTATTAAAACCTGCCTTATTTCCATTGAGATTGCCCAGTGTTTTACAATGCAATACTCTGTTTATGCTGATTATTCTGTTTCTTACTTCCAAGAGTCTTAATTTATCCTGGTCGCATAAGTAGATGGTATAAACCTCAAAAAGGATTCGATACTTGAATTAGGACAATAGACCAGAGATCTAGCAGTGGCAGTGAAAGACAAAGAACATACTGTCCCTTTGAAAACATGTAAGAAAAAAACATCTTATTTGGTAAGTGGGAAGTGATATGACTAATTTTCCAAAAGATAATTTTCAGATAATTTGAGAAGGTAATAGTGTCAGAGCTTAAGGCTGCGGCTGTTATCTGATGTGCTCATGAGAGATTCAGGATTCCTGGAGAAGTACAGAAGGGCTTATATAGCAGACGTTCAGTAAATAGTTACTGAAAATCAATTTAAATAGTTGTTTCACTAAATGGAGGTGAGTGATACCTTCTTATCCAACCTCAGTGCAGAATGCTGGGTGCCACAGTTGGCCTGGCTTTCCCCCAAGAGAGCTGATTCACATAACCACTTCCCCCGGGTAAAACTGCCAAGAGTTGCCTTTCTTTATTGGTTTTGTCACTGCCACTCATTCTTGGTCAATACTATTTTAATAGATGGATTTAGAAGTTTCAGTATTTTTAGAGATGAGTTTCAAGATCTCTATTTTTGCCTTCTCAGGTGGCTGAGATTTGTGTAAATTTTCTCATGTTCTCTCCAACAAATATCACCTTCCTCCCTAAAATCAATGGTCTTAGAAAAAATAAGGTTCTATTTTTACTTAATATAATATAATTTGAAATTCTGAAATAGGTGTTTAATATTTCCTGTTTTTCCTACTCCACAACTCCTAAAAGCCTTAAAATGTCCAAATAAATGCTATGGTATGCTAATGAGTTAACTGGTATCTGACAGCTTCTAGGTAGCTTCACAACATTGGCTAAAATGATTGAGGCAGGATTGGAGGACTGGGAATTTCAGCTCACTCCAACCCCATTCTTTGGCGTGGAGAGAAGAGCTAAAGGTTAAGTTGATCACCAACAGTCAATGATATAATCAATCATGCCTATATAATAACATTTCCATGAAAAAAAATAACCCCACAAAGTGATAGTGTTCACATACCTGACTCCAAGGAGATTCCTGGAAGTGTGCTGAGAGAGGACATAGCTGTGGTCCTCTCTACTTGTTCGTTTCCCTGTAACTGGTTCTATGCATCAGTTCATCTGTAACACATGCAATATCGAAATTGACATCTCAAGCTCAGTCTTGGGGACTCAGCCCTTAATAAGCTGGATCAGGTGAGTCAGAACTGACTTGAATTAGAGGACTCTCAGGTGGTGCCTGCTGCTAGAATACCACTTGCTTTGTGTGTATAGGAGTTTCCCATTGGTAACAGAAGTATATTGTGAGAGTATAGTAGGGAAAACGGAGTCTGTGAGAATAGAGATATGAGAGTTATGAAATAGATTCCAAAAATGTAAACCGCCTTGAATATACTAACTTATTTATTGCAAATGTAAGCAGAGGCTCACAATTATCAGCATGTGGGTTCCCAAAGTTACCTCAGGCACCCTTTCCATTTCAGCTACACAGAAGAGAAAAGGAGCATGGAAGTTTTGATCAAAATAGAAGCTATCACTTCTGTTAACTTTTAGGTGCTTGGAATTCAGTTCCATAGCCTGAAGGAGGCTGAAAATATGAATATATATATGTATATATATGTATTTATATATTTATATGTGTGTGTGTGTGTGTGTGTGTGTGTGTGTGTGTGTGTGTGTGTGTATTTGGATGATGAGCTAACAATCTCTATCTTCTGTTGTTAGTCACTATTATCCAGATGTCACTCTCTACAATTCTGATAAATAGAAATTTATTGTATGATAATTTCTTTTAAAAGTGAGTAGCTTTGCCTCTCTTCAAAGTTCTCACAAGTTTGATGACTTAAACATAGCTTTTGTACTGGGAAAAGAAAAGTAATAGATTTAAATCAGGTAAATTATATGCAATTCATTTTGCCACATAGAACCACTAAACAGTTTTGATATTTAGTGCTTGTTATTGAGGTATAAAATTCTAAGATAAAAAATAATTACTGGGGAGGGGTGGGGGGAGTGTAGTTGTGGAGGTGGGATGGAAGGAATGGTAGGGGAAAAACAAAGGAGGAGGTAACAATGGGAGATAGGAAATGTACTCATTACCTGGCTCATGTAACTGTAACCTCTCTGTACAGTATTTTTACAATAAAATTTTATTAAAAATAATTACCCAACAATTCTAGGGCCAGAAAAGATAAAAATATTTTCACCTTCTCCTACTCTTGAATTTTTTTGCCAGTGTATGAATTAAATATTTTATAGATTATATAAAACATAAAATATGGATTCAAGGGTTTTAGTTTGTTAGCTTTGTTTTAGTAGCTTGAATTTGTGACCTGATTTATATAGTTTTGTCTCTGAAATGGGAGCAAAACATCAACTTGTCAAGATCATGAAGACTATTTAATAACAGTATATCATCTAGTATAGAGCTGAACTCATAGTAAGATTTTCTCAAACCTTAATCAGTGGGGCTGATTAGTGACTACAGATGAGTGATTGGTTCTGTGATGTTTGGATTTCTCATGAACTGAGAAAACCCTCTAGATTCAAATTCAAAAACCATGACTGATTAGAAGTTGCCAGAACATCTCACCACCACAACAGATAAAGTATGGTGTGGTGTGTGTGAATCTTGCCATAGAAGTAAAAAGCTGAACAGAAAGGATATTTTCTTATCAGTTTGTAGCCACGAATTTAATTTGATACTTCTATTAACCCACAGATATTATGTTTGTCCCTTTCAATACTTAATATTGGTGTTGATAAATGTGAGTCAATACTTTTTGCCTATAAAACACCATCACTTAGATATATAATTTTAGGGGCTGGGAATGTGGGTTAGTGGTAGAGTGCTTGCCTAGGATGCATGAGCCTTGGGTTCGATTCCTCAGTACCACATAAACAGAAAAAAACAGAAGTGACGCTGTGGCTCCAGTGGTAGAGTGCTAGCCTTGAGCAAAAGAAGCTCAGGGATAGTGCCCAGGCTCTGAGTTCAAGCCACAGGTCTGGCTATATATATATATATATATATATATATATATATATATATATATATATATATATATATCCTTAACCAGATCCAGCAAATGGTAAGACCAGAATGAAGAATTCTGTGCTATGAAGTTGATAGAGATTGGTCACATGGATGACTTAAAGCCTCTAGTAGCTAAATGGGGAAGATGATGAAAGCCAAGTTCAAGATATCTAGAATTTGTGCTTGTTTCCCAATATCAAAGCCTCAGAACAAATTTAAATTCAAGCCTATAATACTACATACTTACAACACTACATACTTCTGTGAAAGTTAGCATATCTTAATAGCATATAGTTTTAAAAGTGAGTATGGAATAATTAAGAATAATTGTCCTTTTGTCTAAATTTTTTTTTTTTTTTGGTCGGTCATGAGGCTTGAACTCTGTGCCTGGGCGCTGTCCCTCAGCTCTTTAGCTCAAGGCGAGCGCTCTACCACTTGAGCTACAGCGCCACTTCCGGTTTTCTAGTGGTTTATTGGAGATAGGAGTCTCACGGTCTTTCCTGCCCGGGCTGGCTTTGAACCGCGATTCTCAGATCTCAGCCTCCTGAGTAGCTAGGATTACAGGCGTGAGCCACCGGCGCCCGGCTGTCTAAATTTTTATTTATTGTAAAATTTAGTAATCAGCTCTGTTTGGGAGAATAATATAGCTTAGCAACAGTAGTTTAAAATATTTTTGACAGTTTAAATAAGATAGTGCACTTAAAATTAATTGAAATCTATGACTATGATTAAGATAAAATATTATTACCAATTAAATTAAAAGTTGTCTTTATATTTTTACTATCATTATTTTTCTCAAATTAATTTTCCATTTGAGAGGGCTGAAGTGTGAAGATTAAAAAAGTCTTTAATGAAACAAAGTACTCTTAATGGGAATATGATTATCATACAGTTCAAAGAAAATTTAATTGTGCCTCCTATTGGTTGCTATTTTGTGCACTCACTTGATTTGCTTATGTTAAGATGGTTTGATTTTAGGAGAAATAAAAAAAGCAAGGCACATATGCTATTGAAAGTAAAGGCACAAGTTTATAATTAAAGTATATGGCTTAGTTGACTTAAAAATTATACATATTAAAATATTTAGGAAAAATGTTCTAGTTTGAGAAACTGGTAAATCATTATAATGGTCATATTTTGGTATCACTTTCATGTGTTTTTTGAATATGTCTATTGCCCAAAAGAGCACTAAAGACATTTATATATTGAAGTTTTAGCTTTCCTTCATGGGACTATCAGGAATGCCTTCAGGATAAAAGGCATAAAGGAAAGAAATTTTTAAAAATCAGATATCCAAATGAAATCACCACACCAAAAATACCGCAGAAGACCACAAAGCAAAACAGATAGCTCAATTTCTCTCTCTGCTTTTATAAGCTCTCCAGGGATTTCAAATAGTTTTTTAAAATTTTTATTTAGAGTTTAAAGTTGCTATTTGTTAGACATACATATCTTACACTTCTGACTATGCTATTTAAAGCTTTTATAAAAATTGTTTTTGGTGGGTGGTATATAGGAGTTTAAATTTAGAACCTCATACTGGCTAATACTTGAGCCATTCAATGAGCCCTACAACTGTGAAAGGCTTTGGAAATACAGACATTTAATTTTTCTTCTCATTTAATCATCTCCTTTACTTCTTATTGTTTCTACTTGGTAAGTCAATGAAGTTATGATCTGATAAACGTTCTAACTCTCTTAAGATGCTGTAGATATTATTGCTTTAAGATATTTTATTTTAGCTGCTGAAGAATAATACTATTTTCTTTATCCTTTTCATCCTTCGATGGGCATGAAAGTAGTTTTTGTTTTTACATTTATTTACTCTGAGATATGAGTGGAATGAGTTATTCTTAATTCTGATCCCATTCTGCTGAATAAACGTTAATGTTTTCCGTTTCAGTTTCTTCATTTATAAATAATGTGTCAAGCCTTATGTTACAGTGCTGTTGTGCATTTATTAAGTTGCTTGCAAACAACGTCTTACAAAAGGCAAACCATAAATGTTACGTAAAATGTTAGATGCTACTTCCTCACTCAGTTCAGTACTTACATTTGAAGAGTTAAATTGTTTGCTCTATAATTTCAAAAGAAACTGAAAGGTGTGTCAGATATAAAATAAATTGCAGCGTGAGTGGCAATTAATCTATGAATAATCAAGATAAAATTTTATAATGATTCAAAAGTAAATTTGTCTTTCAGAGTTGACCACAAGAAAGAAAAAAGGAGAACAGGTATATTATTTTAGTTGCTCAGATATTTGTATAGATTTTTGTTTACTTACATAAGGTATTGTTGGAAATGCTGAAGGCATGTCTCAAGGGGTAGAATGGTTTCTTAGCATGCACAGGACTTCGATTTAATCACTAGTACCATACCAAAGAAAGAAAGGAGGGAAAATAAAATAAAAGAATGACTGGAAAGTAAATAGTAATCAGTACAACTTTTTTTTTTGTCAGTCATGGGTTTTGAACTCTGGGCCTGATCACTATCCCTGCGCTCTTTAGCTCAAGGCTAGCACTCTGCCACTTGAGCCACAGCACCACTTCCAGTTTTCTGGTAGTTAATTGGAGATAAGAGACTCCCGAATCTTTCTGCCTGGGCTGGGTTTGAACCACAACCCTCATATCTCAGCCTTCTGAGTAACTAGGATTACAGGCGTGAGCCACTGTGCCTGACTCAATGAGTACAATCTTAAGGAATCATTTGCACTATTTGGGCCAGAAAAATGCCTGAATCTTTTTTTTTTCTTGTTTTTTTTTTTTTAACTAGTTACATTTTTTTAAATTGTGAGAATACCTACAGAGGAGTTACAATTACATGGACAAGATAACAAGTAAATTTCCTATCAAGCATTGTTGCTTCCTCTTTGTTTCCCCTTCCTATCTCTTCCCATATTCCCCTCACCTCCTCCCACAGGATCCCCCGCCCCAACACCAAAGTTGTAAAGTTCGTTTTTCAACATAATGACTTGTACATCTCATTTTTGCAATGGGTCCACCTGTATCCCTATTTAAATGATTTGTTTTTGCCCTTCCCCTCCACAAACTATACCAACATCAAATACAGTGAAAGCAGGTGTTATACCGTGGGGGAGGGACATACAAAGCAACATAGAAATCATCTTATAAATATGTTAGAAACAATTGCATAAAAACATTTGAATACTTATCTTGGGGTTCATTCCCTTAACATCAACTTATCTGACCTTTTCTGCTTGTCTCAGACATATACTAGTTATTGCAAATAAGGGAAATCATGGGTTCTAACTTTCTTTGGGCCTGGCTTACTTCACTTAAAATAATTTTTTTCCAAGTCTTTCCATTTCCTAACAAATGGGGCAGTGTCATTCTTTCTGATGGAGGCATAGAATTCAATTTTCTCGATCCATTCATCTACTGAGGGGCATCTGGGTTGGTTCCATATCTTAGTTATGGTAAATAATGCTGCAATAAACATAGTCGTGCTGGTAGCTTTAGTGTGGTCTTGTTTGTGATCATTTGGTAAATGCCCAGAAGTGGGATTACTGGGTCATAGGGGAGCTCTATGTGGAGTCTTTTGAGGAACCTCCATACTGCTTTCCAAAGTGGTTGAACAAGTTTACACTCTAACCAACAATGTAGTAAGGTTCCCTTCTGTCCACATCCCCTCCAGCATCTGTTGTTATTAGAGTTCTTGATTATAGCCATTCTAAGTGGGGTGAGGTGGTATCTCAATTTTGTTTTGACTTGCATTTCTTTTATGGCTAGAGAGGTTGAGCATTTCTTCATGTGTCTATTGGCCATCTTTCTTTCCTCTTCAGAGAAGTTTCTCTTTAAGTCTTTAGCCCACTTATTTATTGGGCAGTTATTTCTTTGAAGGTTTGTTTTATATCACCCTGCACCAGAATCAACTCCAAATGGATCAAAGACCTCGGAGTCAAAGCAGAAACTTTGAAAATATTACAGGATGGAATAGGAGAAACCCTAGGTCTCCTTGGCACAGACCGAAATTTTCTTAACAGAGACCCAGAAACACAACAACTCAAAGAAAAGTTGGACAAATGGGATTGCGTGAAATTGCAGAGCTTCTTCATGGCAAAGGACATAACTAGCAAGATCAATAGAAAGCCCACAGATTGGGAGAAGATCTTCACTAGCCATACAACGGACAAGGGTCTCATATCTAAAATATACCTGGGACTCAAAAAATTAAATCCCCCAAATGTCTGATCTTAACCTGAGATCTGTCTAAAATATGTCTGGTGATTTGTAGAGTGGTTTTGGAGACAAAGGCAAAGAAGGCAAAATCCTTTTTCCTCTCACCTTCTCTCTCTATCTCTTTTTATCTCTCTTACCTACTTTGCTAAAAGTCTATGGATTGAAAAGTTTATCTCATTTTAAAAATGCCTTCTGAGAAACATTTTGCTTGACCAAATATCTATGTATCTTGCCTGGCCAATGAGTTAGATAAAGCTAGTCATCAGAGGATTTGTTCTAGGATTTAGCCTTAGATAGACTGCATAACAAATATAATCTTACATAACATTCCAGCTTTGGGTTTTGTGCCTTCTCTTCTCAGTACTGTTCTGATTTTTGTTCATGACTAATGTTTTAAGCCTGTTTTGATGTCCTATAGTGCTGAGCCTTGTGACCATCTGACCACAACATTAGTCTTAGTCTGGCCAATACTTGTGTCTTTTGAAGACTTCTATCTAGCCTTTCTCTATAAACCTATGTTCCATCTTGATCCTAGCTTTCTGGGATCTTCTACTTTAGTCTTCTTCATGGTCAACTTGACCTCAGATTTCTAGTCTAAAGAAGGACACTAATAGCTCATATGAGGCAATTAGTGTCTTGAACATGTATTCTCTTCCTTTTAGTTTTGTATATTATCTAGGAGTTGGTTGGCCTCCCAGAATATTAATTACAAATTTCAGATCCTTCCAACCTTCACTAACAGTTTTCACAGAAAATTATGTCTGGTTTGGCATATTTCTTTTCTCCTTTGGTTAGAATTTATTATTTTAAGACTATTCTTACTCTCCCTGTTCTCTCAGCAGTTTTTTTATTTTTGGTGAGGACTAATTATTAAATATACTGCTATTCTTTTACTAATTGAATGTGTATAATATTTATGACCCACAAACCAGCCCTTTTATTTTTCTCTATTATGTCTTTTATTCTGTGGTTTTTCAAATACCACTGTTTTGAATAGCTGTCCATAGAGTGTTACCATGGTGCTTACATCCTATAAACTAACCATCCCACCTGATATCGTATTCCAGTGAGTGCTGTGCTTGCTGCTCAGCATTTCAGATTGGATCTGATTGCCTAGGATTAAATTCCAGATGTTATTTTGCAGATTGCCATCGGCCTGTTAGGGAGAAATTTCTTTCAGGTTGTAGGTCAAATGTGTATTCAGCAATGTTTTCAAATCTTATTTATTAGATTTCTACTTGCTTGAATTTTTCTCTAATGATAGAATAATTTGTTTTCCTTTTAAAATTAAGTACAGAGTAGAAACAAATGATTCTAGCTAATAAAGTACATTGAATGGTTTCATTGTTAGTATTTTAACAGCTTGGAATATCAAAAGATAGAAGTACATATTTTCTTCTGCTTTGAAAGGAGAAATTAAATCAGGAGGATTTCAATCTGTAAACATATTACTTTTTCATGAAAGACATATTGAGAAATACTTGTGGAAACAACAAAATTTGATTTATTTAATACCTTGTTCTGACATTTTTTCTTTTTTTCTAAGACAGATATAAAACATGTACTCTTTTAAAAAAATATATGCATTTTGAGTATACTTAGCTTTTTATATAGGATTATCACAGCTTCTGTGTAGTATAAAATGATTATAGAAACAATTTTGCTTTGAAGTACAGTATTTGCAATCTTTAGATTAATATTGCTGTTAAAATCTTTAATCTAACTAGCCTATTTATGTCTACCAAATCACAAATGTAGTTTGGTAAGTTAGATATTACTTGATTTCAGTACAAATGCAATGGGCTAATTAATCAGTATTTCAAAATATAGGCTTTTATAATAAGATTCCATATAGATATTGATTTCAATTTCTGTGTTGATATAAAAAGCAACTGGTCTCAAGCTTAGAGGGTCCAAAGACAGTTGTTTGAAACTTAGAGTGCTTTTTCCAAAAAATTATTTTTATACAAGCAGCAGGTTCCCAGTCCCCAGTCACAAAATCCTACTCAAACCATAGTGTAGCAGAAAACAGTGTCTAATAGTGACTGTGATTTTGTAATTCCCTGAAATTACTCTAAGCTGTGATGTTCTTTGTGTTTCATTGATACTTGTGTGTGAGAGGAAAGTTTTGTAAAGGTGGTTAAACTGAACATATATGTAATAAGTAAGAGTGGAAGTAAGACAAACAAATGTTACAGGTAAATTCAAGTGGGGGTTGCATATAGAAGTTTCATAGCTTGGAGATTTTCTAAACACAAAGAATGAACAGAGGAAAATTCCTGCCTTTTGGATTTATCAACACCAGGAATGTTGCCTCTCCCCTCAGAAAAGAACCTCAGTGATTCTCTAGGATCAAGTGAAACTGTACAGCATAGATAGCATTAGCTGAAGAATTGGTGATGGTAACTGTTGATATGTGTATGATCTTTGAAATTTGAGTGTTTTGTAGGATTTGATATGTGTTACGGTTTTGATGCCAAATCCACATTTTCTAGGATTTTTTGGCCCAGGTATTTGAGATTTTGCTTTATATTTTAGAAGTCAATGTAAATGTAGAGAGCAGGATCAATACGATGTCAATTCTTCCCAGCAAATATATCTCAAAATATATTCTGCAGATTTAGCTTAGTAAAGCCTAACATCATACCAGAAAATATTTTCTTTGGATTTCTTAAATGATGAGAGTTGTTGACTGCACATTTAATTATTTTACATAATGCCATCTACTTTATCACATGTACACATACACATTCCTATTTTCTCGATTGGAAAACAGACACATGGTATTTAAGAAAGATCTATAGTCAGGTGCCAGTAGATGACTATAATCCTAGCTACTCAGGAGGCACAGATCTGAGGATCAAGGTTTGAAGCCAACTAGGGAAGGAGAGTCCAGGAGACTTTTATCTCCAATTAATCACTCTCCCCGCCAAAAAAATCATCTACAAGCTTACACAGGTAGGAGGGAGAGCACAATTCACTCACCAGGCAATGTGACCCCAAGAACCTGCTCTATGCTATAACCTGTATGACCTTCCAAAATAACTAACATAACTCAGTTCTCTCTCTGAAAATGCCTTTGAAGATGTTATGAAGAAGTACCTCCTCCAGCTGTAGAGCAACAACCAACCACATTTATTTTTGGAAATAATAAGAGAGCTGTTTTGCTCTATACATAGACTCTACAAATAGAGCAATTGCATAACATGGTCTATCTGTGTAAATTGCACTTTTTTCACGATTCATTTAACTACTTGAATTTGGGATCATTTCCTTTCAACCTGAAGCACATCTGATGCAGATTTTCTGGGACATACACACTCTATTTTGGTTTTAGAAAGTGTAGACCTCATTTGTAAGTGCATGAATGATATAGCTATTTGGACTTACCCTATCCTTTTTAAGTTTAACTTTGCTTTTTTCTCTGGGAAGGAAAATGATATAATGAAAAAAGCGTATTTATGGAGTGTGTTTCTCTTCATTATAACTGACATACTGCTCATGGATAGGCTGTCAGCCTACTGATGTGTAGAAGTTCTAAATTGGGAGGCTTGATTGAAGATAAGAACCAAGTTTCTTAGCATCTCTGAACAAGTTTCCTAAGACCCTTTTAGAAATATTCACTTCGTTTATCTCGTGCATTTTTTGTTGCTGTTTGAATAGGAAACCCGTGTATATTTTAGAAGTCAAACCCAGTCTGCTTTGATTTTCTTATGCTATGCCCCACACTTTTCAAACTCAAGATACAAAATTGTATCAGCCATTTCATTCAGCGGTTAAAAATTGGAGATAGTTTGCTTTCATATTTAAGATTAAGTGAGAAGTCAACTGGAAATTAGAACTCTACTAATTTATACAATCCTTTAGATTCAAAATACTTCTATATTAGGGGCTGGGAAGGTGGCTCAGTGGTAGAGTGCTTGCCTAATATTCATGAGACCTTGGGTTCGATTCCTCAGCACCACATAAGCAGAAAAGCCAGAAGTGGTGCTGTGGCTCAAGTGGAGTACTAGCCTTGAGCTGAAGGGCTAAGGGACAGTGCCCAGGCCCAGCGTTCAGGCCCCATGGCTGACAAAAACAAAAACAAAAGTCTATACGTTTTGCTAAGGCTTTGCTTTGCGCACTCTAAGAATTAAGATGAATTCTACATCATTTAAAAAAGACTAATAGGCGGGGTGCCCGTGGCTCATGCCTGTAATCCTAGCTATTCAGGAGGCTGAGATCTGAGGATCTCGGTTCAAAGCCAGCCCGGGCAGGAAACTCTGTGAGACTCTTATCTCCAGTAAACAACTAGAAAACCGGGAGTGGTGCTGTGGCTCAAGTGGTGAGCGCTCGCCTTGAGCTGAAGAGTGCATGTACAGTGCCCAAGCCCAGAGTTCAAGCCCCACGACCGACAAAAAAAAAAAAAAAAAGAAAAAAAGACTAATAGAATAAAATTAATTAATGCTTATTATTATAGTCAGCCATGAATATTAAAAATGTTACACTGAAGATAACATTGAAGTACCCTTAGTTACTACCTTGATCTCCCCCTGTCCCATACTTTCCATAGGCTACTAAATGTATGATTTTTGGTGTATGGTAACTTAGTTAATACTTTTGCCCATTGTTTGGTAATTTGGGATTTTCTGTTCTTAAATTATTAGCAAAGTCTGAAATAGACACATCTATTTGTTTTACATTTAATAGGGCCTCTTGCAGATATCCTCAATATTTTAAATCTACCAATTCTTATAACCAAAAGGTCAGTGTTTTAAATTTTTTAATTAAATTAATTAATTAATGTTTGTGCTGGGCCTGAGGCTTAAACTAAGTGCCTGGGTGCTGTTCCTGAGCTTTGGTGCTCAAAGCTGTGCTTAACCATTTGTGCAACAGCTCCACTTCAGACTATTTTAGTAGTTAAATGCAGATGAGAGTCTCATAAACTTTCCTACCAGCGCTGGCTTCGAACTGGACGGCAGCCCTTGTCAGCTAGGATTACAGGCATGAACCACCAGTAATAGCCAGAGGTGTTTTTTTGGGGGTTTTGTTTTGTTTTGTTTAAATTGTAAAGACATTGTACAAAGGGGTTACAGTTACATGAGTAAGGTAATGAGTACATTTCCTATCAACCATTGTTAGCCCCTCCTTTGATTTTCTCTATCTCTTCCCTTCCCACCCCCCAGCTTTTCCCTTCCCACCCCCACAAAGTTGTAAAGTTCGTTTTCAACATAGTGTCTTGTATGTCTCATTATTACAGTGGGCTAATCTGTATCCTTGTTTCATCATTTTGTTATTTCCCTTCCCCTTCCTACATTAGAAAAATGTATATACAAGATGCAGGGCACCTGAATCAAATACAGTGACAACAGGGGTTATACCATAGAGGGAAGAACATACAAAAGAAACAAAAAAAATCACATAGTACATTAAAAACAACAGTAACAAAGAAAAAACCTCTTGTGACCATATCTTGGAGTTCATTTCACTTAACATCATCTTATATGGTCATATGTACATAGTTTTTGAACTTTTCTGCTTGTATGATAATATTATTCTATATATATACTAATCATTGCAAATAAAGGAAACCGTGGGACCTATATTTCTTTGAGTCTGGCTTACTTCATTTAATATAATTTTTTCCAGGTCTTTCCATTTCCTAACAAATGTGGTGGTATCATTCTTTCTGATGGAGGCATAGAATTCATACACACACACACACACACACACACACACACACACACACACACACACACACACACACACACACACACACACACACACACACACACACACACACACACACACACACACACACACACACACACACACACACACACACACACACACACACACACACACCACATTTTCTTGATCCATTCATCTACTGAGGGACAGCTAGGTTGGTTCCATATCTTAGCTATGGTGAATAACACTGCAACAAACATAATTGTCCTGGTAGCTTTAGTATTCTTCAGCCAGAGTTTATGTTTCATTATTAAATTTGATGATCATTATCTTTTCTTACATCCAATTCTTTCCTATCATAAAAATTTATTTTTAGTGAGAGTTTGTAAGTCAGTCCTATCAATCTTTGTATGTCTGAAAACATCTTTATTTCATTGTCCATCTTGAATAATTCTAGTATCCTTGATTGAGAATTCCAGGTGGATCATTAGTCTTGTTCAACAGAATGTAATATTCAGTTATCTGGCAGTGTTTGTTGTAAAGTCTACTGTCATTATAATTCTACAAAAATCTCCACATTTTGTGTTTTGTGTAATAGAACTTTATTATGGCATATCTAGATGTAGATTTTCTGTGCCTACAGATATAAATATAATCTTCCACTCCTTCAAACTGTTGTCTTTTCTAATTTTAGAGAACAATGTCATATTTTCTATATGCATTGCCTTGTCTTACTGGAATTTTGAGTCAGTTTAGTACCTTTACTAGGTAGTACTTTACCCCTTGGTCTATGCCTTCAGCCCTAAAAATTAGCTCTTCAATTTTCTCTTTTCTCACACATTGAACTCCTGTAAGACAAATGATGCATCTTTTATTTGTCTGTCTTGGGGCTTGAACTCAGGGCCTAGATGCTGTCCCTAAGCTTTTCTGCTTAGCACCAGTGCTCTATTACTTTGAGCTATAGTGCCACTTCTGATTTTCCTGCAGTTAATTGGAGACAAGTATCATGGAATTTCCTGCCAGGGCCAGCTTTGACCTGTAATTCTCAGATCTCAGCCCCTTGAGAAGCTAGGATTATAAGTGTGAGCTCAGTTTGATGCTTTAAAACAACAACAATGACAACAACAACAACTCTTGTATCCTAAATCATTTAACTTTCCTTTCATAGTTTTTGTGTGGCTTTTTTTTTCATACCATGTCTCTGCTTTATATCACTCTGAACCTAAATTATGGCTCTATTCATTCTTTTATTGGTATTTTTCATTTCTTCTAAGTTCTTGAATTATTACTTTGCATATTTTCTTATTCTTGATTTATATATCTTTAATTTAGATATGTAGTTTTTTAACTTTCTTTTTTTTTAAAAAACACTTGCTTGCTTGTCTCAGACATGTACTAGTTATTGCATGTTAGGCAAAATGAACCCCAAGATAAGGACTCAAATGGTTTTTCTTTCTTGCTATTGTTTCTAACATATTTATAAGATGATTTCTTTGTTGCTTTATATGTCCCTCCCCCACAGTATAACCTATTTTCACGTATTTGATGTTGGTATAATTTGTGGAGGGGAAGGGAAAAAACAAATTGTTTAAATAGGGATACAGGTGGACCCATTGCAACAATGGGTTATGTTGAAAAACGAACTTTACAACTTAGGTGGGGGGTGAGGGGGTGAGGGCAGGGATGGTAAGGGGAAACAAAGGAGGAGGCAACAATGCTTGATAAGAAATGTACTCATTACCTTGCTCATGTAATTGTAACCCCTCTGTACGGTATTTTCACAATAAAGAAACTTATTAATAAGAAAAAAACTTTCTTGCTGCCAATTTAGGTGGGCTTTTTTTGGATTCTTATGTATTGGGAGTTGTACAGGAATTCTACAACGTACTTAAAATTAGATTTTACAAGACTCTAGTGATTTTCCTGAGTCTAGGCTCATTTTTAAGGTTTTTTTTTCAGTTTGAAATTCCTATGCTTTGAATGTAATATAACCAATATAAAATTTGCAGACACTAGAATTCTAATTTCCTAAGGATGACTCTTCCACTCATAATCCTGGCCAGCTTTCTTGATGATACCCTACAATAGGGCAGTTGAGTGTTTCTGTTCTTTTATTTTGTTTTGTTTTTAATTTTATTGTAAAGGTGATGTACAGAATGGTTACAGCTACATAAGTCAGGTAATGAGTACATTTTTTTTAACAGAGTCACCTCCTTCCTAATTTTCTCCCAGTTTTCTCCCTCCAGGCCTCTTCTCCCCAAGTTGCATAGTTCATTTTCAACACAGTGTCTAGTAGGTATCACTGATGAATTATTTCATCCTTTATCCCACCATTCCTGTGCTTCATCTTCCCTCCTCAAATCAGATAAACTTATATACAAGATACGGGATACAGAAATAAAAACAGAGGCAAAAGAGAATGAACCAAAGGGGGGAGGGGAGAAGAACCACAAACAGTACAATAAAAAAGACCCCTCTTCCCAGGTGTTGTATATATGTTTATCTAAATTAGGGAAGGGAAGGGGAACAACAGAATGGTGAGACAGAAGACAAAATAGGAACCAATGCAACAGCAATATTCACAAGACAATATTTTGGAAATGATCTGTACAACTTGGGGGGGTGGGAAAGAAGAGAAAAATGAGGAAGGGGGTAACAAGTTTGACAAGAAATGTACTTATTCCTTACTTATGTAACTCTAACCCCTCTGTACATCACCTTGACAACCTACATCACCTTGACAACCAACATCACCTTTGTCTACTATTCTGAATTTTAGTTTCATTTTTATGGATTTAACCTTTCTTGGTTACATCTTTTTATACAGGATATATTTTTATCATAGTCATAGCAGTCTATCTTATCAAATATTGGTATAATATATATAATGCAAAAAATTACTATTTAGTTTCTGACATTTGAAAAGGACCACGGTAGGTGCTTTTTTTTTTTTTTTTGGTCGGTCGAGGTGCTTGAACTCTTGTCTTGGGCGCTGTACATGCACTCTTCAGCTCAAGGAGAGCGCTCTACTGCTTGAGCCCCAGCACCACTTCTGGTTTTCTAGTGGTTTATTGGAGAGAAGAGTCTCATGGAGTTTCCTGCCCAGGCTGGCTTTGAACCGTGATCTCAGCCTCCTGAGTAGCTAGGATTACAGGTGTGAGCCACCAGCGCCCGGCAATGGTAGGCATGTTTTTCCAATCTTATTTTTGTTTCATCTTTAACTCATCCACAATTATGTGTAGATCATGTGCTTTATAACATTGCTCTCCATTTCTGGATGATAAGATATGCTGACTGAATTAATCAACGAATAGAAGCATGCCAAGGAGAAATGAAGATGGCAAAAAATGATTTAATTAGTATCCTCTGTGTCATGATTACTTTTTGTCTCCTGTTGTACCTACTCACATCTACATAATCACAAAATATTTATCTGCTTTGTTGACTTTTGTTGCACATGATAAAATAGTTATACAAGCCAGGCACCGGTGGCTCACACCTGTAATCCTAGTTATGCAGGAGGCTGAGATCTGAGGATCACGGTTCAAAGCCAGCCTGGGTAGAAAAAAGTCCGTGAGACCCTGATCTCCAATAAACCTCTAGAAAACCGGAAGTGGTGCTGTGGCTCAAGAAGTAGAGTGCTTGCCTTGAGCTGAAGAGTGCAGAGACAGTGCCCAGGCCCAGAGTTCAAGCTGCCAGGACTGACAAAAAAAAAAGAGTTATACAAGTTTATCAATATTGAAGTTTTCTTAGCCAGGCCCTAACATAAACATTGGAGATAAAGCCGTAAACAGTATTTTTGTTTTAATAAAGTAATATTCTGGTAGTATTTGTATGGGGAGAGGGGAAATAAATTAATAAATAAATGTACTCTTATTAGGCTTTCATAGCTGCACTGAAGAAAGTTAAAGTAGGTAATGAGGACAGAAGATGAAGAAAAGGTGCTATAATATATATATATATATACATATATATATATCATATATATCTTATTGAAGAAGGAGATATCTGATATATGGGTAAAGACTGTTCAGAATGAGGTCATGACCAATGTGCATGGCTGTACAAGGTCATTATAGGCAGTAGGTTAAACAGGATCATACTAATCCTGTATGCCTCGTGGACTGAGCGAAGTAAGAGTATGGCAGAAAAAGTTACATAGGGAAAAGTTATTTAAATGTTTTTGAACTTGGAGGAGATAGAAATATTGGAGGATTTTGAGTAGTGGGATGACCTGATCTGTGTAATAATTTAAAGAAAGCATTTAGCCTGCCTGTTTTGTGGAAATACCAAGGGTAGGGAGACAAGAATGAAAGCAAAAGTACCAGGTAGGCTGATCTTATGGTAATCCAGAGTAGAGATGATGATGGTTTGAAACAGGGTGGTCAAATGATATGAAGGGATTGGATTCTGGGTGATTTAAAGGTAAAGATGATAACATTTGTTCAAGGATTGAAGTGAAGTGTATAATAGTTGAGGGTTGGTGCTTAAATTTTGGGGCTTTGCAATGGGAAAATATAAGTAGTATTTAACGAAATGGGGTAATTGTAGAAAGAATAGATATAAGCATGAAAATTTAAAACATGATTTGGATAAAGAAAGTCTTAGAGAACTATATTAGATATCTATGAAGTAGAGAATTGGGCCTGGTGATATTATTTGGGGAGTTACTAGCCTAAGGATTATAATTAAAGTCAGAACATTAGGTGAGATGAAGAGTAACTCAGGCAGATAATTAATATCTATAATGAACATCAAACAAAGTAACTAGGAAAACAGGAGAACTAAGAAAGAAAAGAACTACTGACCTCTTCAAAGATATGGGGAAGAATGATGTAAGAAAATAGGGGAATGGTAAACTTGTCAAATGCTTCTGATCAATTGCGTAGTATGCAAAATGAAAATTGCAGTTTGTGACATAGGAATTAATGGGAACTTCTTTATTCTATTTCTGGTGATAAAATATATCATCACAGAACATCTGGCTATCTTACAAATTATTCTATAAACTCATTTTTCAGATATGTTTCAGAAGACTTACTTCACATATAATATAGGCTCTTGATTTCAGACTATGTACAAATAACATTTAAAAGAGGATATTTAAAGAGATGCATCAGAATTAATGTCTTCAATATTACAGTAAAACTTGGAATGTATATACCATGACACTATTCTATTCTTAAGCCATTTTGGGGACTCCAGTTTCAGACTGTTTTTTTTTTTATTGTGAAAATACTGTACAGAGGAGTTACAATTACATGGGCAAGATAATGAGTACATTTCTTATCAAGCATTGTAGCCTACTCCTTTGTTTCCCCTTCCCATCCCTTCCCATCCTCCTCCAGCCACGCCCCCCCCCAGTACTCCTCCCCCAACCCCAAACAAATTTGTAAAATTCGTTTTTCAGACTGGTTTTTGAACTGTAATGTAAACCACCTATGAGAATGACTAATAAATTATTTATAACTTATAGTTCTAGTTATGCTTTGGTTTTCAGCAGTTCTTTTTACAGTAACATTGAACCATTGGGAAAAAAGATCAAGCTGATCTCCAAAAAGGAACTATTTGCCATTATTGATATCATCTAAAATAAATGATGTTGGCTCAAAAAGACAAAGTATACACAGCAGATTTCATCAGTAATACTACCATTGGGATAAACTTGTATCCTGTCAAGAAGAGAAGGCTCTCCTTTGTGTAAAAATTCTAGTGTTAGCCAGGCACTGGTGACTCAGGCCTGTAATCCTAGCTACTCAGGAGGCTGAGATGTGAAAGTAACAGTTCAAAGCTAGCCTGGGTAGGGAAATCCATGATACCAGCAAAAAGCCAGAAGTTGAGCTATGGCTCAAGTGGTAAAGTGCTAGTCTTGAGTGAAAAAACTCAGGGACAGCACCCAGACCCTGAGTGCAAGCCCCAGGATCATCACCAAAACACCAAAAAGTTCTGGTATTGATCTACAGATTGCAAGTCAAAAGAGTAATTTTGTTCACCTGAATACACTTCAGATTTCCCATGAAAATCTTCTGGGAGATTACTCTTTACTCTGTATTTTTGTGAGAGAGGCTGAATTCTCAGCAATATTCCCAGTTAGTTATGAGATTTTAAGAATGAAAACAAGTATGTCTGTTAAGTGTTCATTCTTTGTTCCAGGAGGGCCTATGCCCTCCTTGGAGTTCTCAGGGAAGCGATAATACTTTAATTACATAAAATGAAATTATTATTCAAAATAAGTGGTTTGCAACCTATTGATGGATTATTAGATACATTCTTTTTTTTAAAAAAAGTACCAGCTAAATAAACAAATATTTAATAAATAGCCTTCACATTTTTTTGGGAAGTAAGTTGTTTTGTGTTAACAGAATACTGACACAATTATATAATTAGCAACACAAATATGATGTAATTAAAGGTAGGATATACACAGGTTTAAATGATGAAAGCCAACCTTTTTCTTTCCAAGATGCTTCTGGTATTTTATTTCAGTCTGCTAGCATAATACTAAAGCTTGTATTTTTTGTGATTCTTTTACCATTATAGTATTCTTACATCTTAAAATTTTGGGAAATTGACTTTCTTCTTCTCTGTATACTGTATATAAACTATATCTCTATTTGTTCTTTATATATTTACATATTTTGTGACAAAGACATTTGGAATAAAGACTTCTTGATATACTATGAATACTAGTAGGCAGACTCTTGAAAGCAAATGTTGAAGTTTACTGAAGAACAAAAGCTAGATGTGGTGGTACATGTCTGTAACCCCAGCAGTATATTGGCTGAAGCGATGATCCTGAGTCTGGACTACATAGTCAGAATCTGTCCTCAAACCAGGAAAACAAACATACCATATCTAAGTATCTTATTGCATACTTATAATGGCTCTGCCCAGAACATCTAGAATAATTAAATAGGAAAGTAAATTTACAACAGAAAAAAACCCACTAGTACATTAGAAGAAATTTCACTATAAGACTTTTGGGAGGTAATAAATTAATTAGAAAATGACAAAGATTTTTGTCATTTATCAAATATATGATTATTATAATGAAAATAAAAAGGAAAAGTTCATTATATTTGTATACATAAAAATTTAAAAATGTGCTGTAAAGCTGCCAAAAAGAAATGAAATACAAGAAAATTGGGAGAATACTTGTGACAACAATGAAAAACAAGTGATTAATTTTTTCCTATATAAAGAATTCTTGCATAATTACTAATGAAACCAAGATTTGATTAGATAAATGAATAGAACATATGAAACAGAATCATATGAATATTAAACCTTGATTTTAGTTCACAATAAATAATAAGAATTGTTATTTATCACAAACAAATGAACAAATAAATACCCACATCTGAATTCTGGTAAGATATTAGGTAGAGTACTGTTTTTACATATAATGACAACATATAAATTAATGCTATGCTTTTAGAAAACCAGTTGCCATTGTATGTCAAGATGAAAATATTTACGTTTATAGATGTAATTATTTTATTTTGGCTCTTAATATGCAAAAATATAGACCATAGGATCAAGCCTAAGAATATCCAATTTTTAGAGAATGTTCTTTTTTACTGACTATTTATATGAATGAAGCATTAAACATTTTTCAGCATTTTATTTCCCAAAGACTCTCACCTTTATGCATATCATTTCTGGAAGAAAAACATCTAAAAGGCATTACCTTCTCAGAACTGAAAATTCTGTATATTTTCTTTTGGACCTGACTTTAACTTGTTTGTTCCTTAGAAAGTCAAATATGGAGCAGAAGAATAGAGATGTTTTGAGAAAGTAATCTTATGCTAAAGAAATTTTCATTGGCATACAAGTGACAACTTTCCTTTGAGGTGAAATGTTCACATCCCCTAGAGGACTTTAAAAGTTCTAAGGTATTGGAAATTAGTTAACATTTAGATGAATTGTATTATTTTCTGTTTTTATAAATATTGGGTGGCTGGGAGGGTGGCTCAGTGGTAGAGTACTTCCTTTGCTTGCATGAGGCCCTGGGTTCGATTCCTCAGGATCACATAAGCAGAAAAAGCTGGAAGTGGTGCTGTGGCTAAAGTAGTATAACGCTAGCCTTGAGCTGAAGAGCTGAGGGACAGCGCCCAGGCCCAGAGTTCAGGCCCCACAACCAGCATAAATAAATAAATAAATATTGGGATGTAAGCATCAGTAACCTGACTCCTCTGTTGTCTACATTCCCATCCCCTCCCACTTCATATTCCCAATTAATAGTCTATCATTTCCTCTGGCTCATGATATAATAACATAGTAGATAATTCTTTAATGTGTGTATGTAAATTTTGTAGATACTTTTTATGGGGAGGAGAGGGTTGGTCATGGGCCTGAACCAGAGTTCAGGGCCTGGGTGCTGTCCCTAAGCTCTTCAGTTCAAGCCTAGTGCTCTACCATATGAGCCATAGCACCACTTCTGGCTTTTTCTGCTTATGTGGTGCTGAGGAATCGAACCTACGGCCTCATGCATGCAAGGCACGCACTCTACCACTTTCCCAGCCAAAGATTCTTAACTCCTTATAATTTTTATTTGGGCTAAAACTTGGCCTCAATATTTTGTATTTGGATTATAGTCAGTTTCCACTTACTTTTTATTTTTTTGAGAACTTTCTTTCCTTTTCAGTTTATTCTACTGTTGGAAGAATTATAATGGAGTATTTGCTGAAGCATTTTTTTATTAGAATAGAGCCTATTAATACATATGTGATCCATATTAACTAGCACAATGTTTCTGAAAGGAAAATAGCAGTTTGTCTAGTGGAAATATCTGTGCCCAAATTAAATATATGATCATTATAAGTACTGAAAATGTATGTGGTCAAGTTTATATGTTTTATAAAATAAATGTTAGTTTCATTCAGAAAGTTGTGTTTTTTTTTGGGGGGTGGTAAAAACTTCACAATAATTTAACATGAGCCTGTGTTACAAAGTCAGTACACTGTAAATAGACAAAAAATCTTGTATAAACACAGGGGGTAAATAAATTTAGCAAAATACATCCATATGAGTAACATGTGGCTGGGCCTTTGGATTCAGAATTTTAATAGGGATCATCTTCCAGGAAGGTAAATAAAGACCTTTTCTTGACAATTCAATGTATGGTGTGATGTGTTTGCAGTTGTCTGGTGAGCAGAGGTATTATTCCAGAGAGAATCACTGCAGCAGGAGAATAAGCAGATGAAAAATTTTCCCTAGAAATCTACCTAGAATCTAGCTTTTAATTTTACTACTATTTCTATTAGTATCATTGTCTGATGCTATCCTTTTATACATAAGCTTAATGGAGATAACCAAATTGGCTCTTCTAGAAAAGTCCCTAATTTATATTAGGGACTTGTAATGTTTCTCATAAACCTTAGTATTAATTTGAATGTTGCAATTGCTTAAAATCACATCCTTAGCCATTCATTAGAATGGATTAGATAGAAAACAGTGCTAAAATTCAAATTAAAGGTCATCTAGGTCAAATTCTATTCTGAGGGTTGAAGAGAGAAAACTTGTATATTCTTTGTTATTTAGCATTGATTTGGCTTCTTCAATGATATATAATTACATTTATCATTTGTCTAATTTGAAAGTTTCAAATTAACCTTCCTATCTGGTAACATTTTTTGTTTCTATTTTTAGTACTTTGTAAGCCCACAGGTTTCACATGAACACTTTTGTATTTCAGAGAGGCACAAAAATACATGAAGATAGTTTAAATTGGATTTTTATCATCATTTTCTTTGCATACAATATTTGAAAATGCATATAATTTCCCATTTAAATAATATTGTATCAGAATGATATGCCAAGAAAATATTTGACATGTTGAGTCAAAATGAGACTTGGGCAATATATATCTAGAACATGAAATTTTTAGCCAGGAAATAGTGGCTCATACCTACAGTCCTACCTACCGAAAAGACCAAGACCTAGAAGATTGCAATTTGAAGCCAGCTTAGGCAGGAGAGCCTGTGAGATTCCATCACTAATTAGTGATGGCAAAAATGTCAGGCTGAAGGCCTGGCTCAAGTGGGAGAGTACTAGCTGGATAAAAAAAAGCCAATCTTGAAATAAGGCCCTGAGTTCAAGCCTGGATATTAGCATGATGAGTTTCTTACATTCAAGTAATTTTGTCATTTCTTCTGTCAGTTGAATTTTAAGAGTGACATAATATTCAAGTATGAAAAAATTGTAACTTTTTAATTGTGAGAGAAAAGAAAAATGACCTTATTTGTTACTTTGCTTATATTACCAATAATTTCTAGGTAGGAAAGGTCAAATTATATATCTTTCCTATTTCAAGTGTATAAATTCAATGTAACATTGTTAAATTTAAGAGCTATGAGCTTGTACAGTTTTCATAATTTCATGTTTATTATTCAGCTTTGTGTACATTAATTCTAAATTATGTATTCATCATTATTCATTCATTTATTATTCTAAATTAGTATATTAATTCATCAAATCACTCATGCCATCAAGTTAAAGCAATCTCATCTTTGTTGTTGTTGGTGGTGGTGGTGATGGTGGTGGTGGTGGTCATGGGGCTTGTACTTTGGGCCTGGGCATTGTCCCTGAGCTCTTTACCTCAAGGCAAGTGCTATCACTTGAGCCACAGTGCCTCTTCCAATTTTCTGGTGGTTAACTGGAGATAATAGTCTCACAGACTTTCCTGCCTGGGCTGGCTTTGAACTGTGATCCTCAGATCTCAGCTTCCTGAGTAGCTAGGATTACAGGCTTGAGCCACCAATGCCTGACTCATCCATTTTTTACTAATAACTTTTTAGAAAGGTAATTCTCTTAAATTGAAGAAACTATCCATACTCTCAAAGAAAGAACATTGGCTTCCATCCATGTTTATTGTATGCTTGGGCAGATCAGTGAGCCTCCTTAGGAAATAGTTTGAGGACTCCTCTTAAACTTAATGTTTGCAGAGTTAGCTTTTCAATTTGCTGGGCTAATTGGATTTTACACATAGACTATATACATTATGCTGCATATATTGAGATAAAATCTGTCAGCTTTTATGCATACAATGGAATACTAATCTTTCTTTTTCTGTACTTTTTTTATTGGAAAAATGCTGTACAGAGGGGTTATCCCTCCCCGAATTAGAGAAGTGTATATACAAGATGCAGGACATCGACATCAAATACAGTGAAAACAGAGGTTATACCATGGGGAAGGAACATACAAAGAAACAAAAAAAAAATCACATGGTACATTATACATACATTAGAAACAAAAGCAAGCAAGAAAAAGAAAACACTGTGTCCCTGTCTTGGGGTTCATTTTGCTTAGCATCATCTTATATGGTCATATGTACATAGCTTTTGCCTTTTCTGCTTGTCCTATAATGTACTAGTTATTGCAAATAAGGGAAACTATGTTTCCTTGGGCCTGGCTTACTTCACTTAATACGATTTTTTCCTAAGTCTCTTCATTTCCTAACAAATGGGGAAATGTCATTCTTTCTGATTGAGACATAGAATTCCATTGTGTGTGTGTGTGTGTGTGTATGTTTGTGTGTGTGTATCACATTTTATTGATCCATTCATCTACTGAGGGGCCTTTGGGTTGGTTCCATAATTTAGCTATGGTAAATAATGCTGCGATAAACATAGTTATGCTGGTAGCCTTAGTATGGCCTTGTTTGTGACAGACCCTTAGCAAATCTTATCAGAAGAGGAGAACACACCCAAATAAACAAACTCAGAGATGAGAATGAAAACCACTACAGAAACAACCAAGATTCAGCACATTATAAAGGAATACTTCTCAAACCTTTATGCTAATATGTTTGAGAATCTGGAAGAAATGGACGATTTCCTAGCAAATATTGACATGCTGAAACTAAACCAAGATGAATTAAACCAATTTAACAGATCCATATCAAGCATTGAAATAGAAACAGCAATAAGAGATCTCCCATCTTAGAAAAGCCCAGGACCGGATGGATTTACATCAGAATTCTACAACGCCTTCAAAGCAGAACTCACACCAATACTCCTCCAACTCTTCAATGAAACTGAAAGAGAAAGTTCACTATTGAACTCTTTCTATGAAGCCATCATAATCTTCATCCCAAAACTGGGCAGGGACTCATCGAAGAAAGAGAACTATAGACCCATTTCTTTGATGAACATCAATACAAAACTTCTCAACAAAATTTTGGCCAATTGACTTCAACAACTAATCATTCATATTCATACACACTTAATGAAGATAACCAGTAGTTTAATATTTTCCTTACTTAATATCTTTTTAGCTGAACACTTAGCTATTTCTCTCCAGTCTTTCTTTTTCATCTATAAGTTTACTACAAAAACAATATCAGTTGATTGAATACATGTGCCGAAACTATGTTAAGAAAGCATTTTTCTCCTTTATGTCTAGACTCCATTATTCCATATATATAAAATACGCCATTATTCTTCCTTCTTCTTAAACTCAGATTGAGATTTATAATACATACATTGGCATTGCCTGTAAAGAAAACACAGCTCAGTTATTCACTTTGGCTGAGTCCTCCTGGAGATTTCTGACATGGGGAAATTATAATAGACAAACTTAAGAGCAGTGGAGACACTACTTCTACTCAAGTAGTAGCTTGTCACAGTTCACTAGCTTTGTGAGAGACAAGGCCATTTAAACATGCAATAGAAAGTGACAGCATATGTCATATTATTTGATATGACAAGACTGACAATAAGTTATATATCCCATTTTCTTTTGCTGTATTAGGAAAATAAGCAAGTATTTGTTCAGTCCATGCATATTCCATATATCATAACTTATCAGTTCATGGTATTGAGTTCCATGGCAACATACACTTTATGGGCCAGGGCAGAAGCACTTAACCTATCTATTTACAAATTGTATAAGGGGATCAACTTAGACAAGTAGTGTGTCTTTATACTGTCTTAAGGTAATCATAATGTATGCTATCTCTAGGCTCCTTCTAAATTCTTTAAATGAACCAGATTTTATTAACAGCTTTTTGAGCTGCTAATATTACTTCTCATCATATGACTTTGGAGCAGGAAAACCTGAGGCAGATAGAGATATGTTCCACAGCTTTTTAGAGTGACGGAGCCAGGATTGGAATGCAGGAGTCTTGGCATAGGTCATCTCATAATGTCTGTGTTATGTTCCCTCTCAGGCTGAGGATGAGGTCAGAACCTGATAAATTAAGTGAAATGAAAAGCCTCAGGGCCAGAGAGATTGAATCACTTAGACAAAGTTAGAGTTAGGAAGCATTACTGACTGGCTTCTGGATCATAAGTCAGTTTTGAGAAACTGCCAACCATTTTCTTTTATTATTTCCTCCTCTGATATTGATGACACTCAAATTGATAACATTTCAAAGAAAAACATTATGGAATACACCAACTTCTTTTTGAATATCAAAATTCCATTCCCAACTTAACAGATAACTGGCCTGAAGTAGTTATTTTTACAACCCTGCACCACTATTCATATGTTAGAACCTTTTTCCTGTTACTGTGCCATCATTTCCACCCATCAGCCACAGACATACTTCATCCTCAGAGTTAAGTTTCACAGACATAATTCCACCACTCCCATTCCTTCCTAGCTACTCAGGCTGATAGTGAAGCAAATTTCCTCTCTTCTTTGGTCTGAAGAGACTGAAATCTCAGATTTTTTCTTACAAAGTGGATGCAGTCCTTCTGAAAGTATTGTTTCGTATTTCCTTAGTTTAGCCTATTTATTTAAGGGTATGGACAATCATGTTGGCCTACTTCTTCCTTAAGCATAAATTATAGCTTGTAATTATTCCTAAAATCTGTGTACTTTAAGGCTAATTAAAATTAATTTTCAGATAGAATTTTCTGGCAAGTAAGTTTTCATTTTTCTGAGGTATAACCAAAAGTCTTCTTTGAGGTCTTTGTTTAGGACACCTTAATTTTGTTATGACTGCTTGTAATACTTCATTATGCCTTCTTATCCATTCATCCATGCACTCTGAGGATAATCAAGATACCATTATCTTTATCACTATTACTTCTTTACTCTGTAAATTGTTTTATTTGCAAGTAGTTCTCTCTTATAGCCCCGACGGGCCTGAAACTCATAATTCTGCTCAGTCTCCAAAGTGTTGGGAATTACAAGCATGTGCCACTATGTCCATACTTTTGACTCTTTAATCTATTTTTGCTTCTCATTCTAAGTAATTTCAGCCTTCTAGAATAATAGATGGCAAGGATGTAAAATGAAACAAGTAGAACAAGATGTGATTATACAACCATTGCCTTTCTTTAATCTGGTTCTGGTCAAACAAGTTTATCAGAATCAAGACATGGGGATGGGTGCTGTAAAAACAAAACTTAGGTGTTCTACTTTACAATGCAATTTTGATTTTTATCCTAAATATGAAAATGAACAAATATATCCTCTGAAAATAGGAGGAATGAGTAAGTTTGACAACAAGCTCAGCTCAAACAGAGTTACTAAATGGTTGACTGGAAAAGATATCCATCTTTCAGTGACAGGGAATACAGAAGTATTCCCTTTAGCTTCTAGCTAAAACTTCTTAGGAAGAGCCAATAGAGAAGCAAGAGGGACACATTTATTATTCAAGGTATAGAAGGTCAAGAACAATGTGGAAATGGCACAATACCAGAATGAAAAAGAAATCAGAGGCAATAGAGCATACATGCTGACAAAAAATTGAAAGGGCCAAATACATACATACATGCATACATACATGCATACATACATACATACATGCATACATACATACATACATACATACATACACATGAAAATGGTAGTGATGGAGGGAAGAGGATAAATTCCCAAGAGAAGAAATGAGGAAGAGGAGAACACAGAGGTCACAGAATTATCTCAAGTATTTAAATTAGAGAACCTTAGGACACCATCCAGGGGACTATAATTCTACTTTTTAAATATTCCCTCATGAGATCTGCCATCATGATCCTGATGATTATCACTGAGTTTGATTTTATAGTATAATTTATTATTATCAAGCTCTGTCTTATCTTGTAAAGCTTGTTTCTGAAACTTTAGAAGATTTTGTGTTATGCATATGGTGAAATGTACTTCTTAACACCTTTCTGGCCCATACAATGTACTAAGATAGGAAAATGTAAAGCACCATGCCATAACACAATTGATATAAAATATCAAATAATTAAAAGAACTCTTTTAACTACAGACACACAAGGAAGTAAAAGAGAATTAAAATTACCATTAACCAAAGATCAAGTCTAAAAGGAGAAGAAACAGGACTTTGGAAAGGGAGTTTAAGAGATCAAGAACTCACGGGCTACATGGGAGTAGATAGAAGAGAATAACTTTTAAGAATGTTGAGGGAGGAGGAGGTAACAATGCTTGATAGGAAATGCACTCATTACCTTGTTCATGTAACTGTAACCCCTCTGTACAGTATTTTTATAAGTAAAAAAACTTATTAAAAAAGAATGTAGAGGGATAACAACAGTAAGTCAAACCTACTTAGGGTGACTGGATAGAGATGGTAAAAGGCAAATGAACTCATCTATTTTCCACCCAAGCAAGACTGACTATATGCAGTATGTTTCATGGTTTCACTATCAAATAAATAACTGATTTGTGCCTTCCTCTGGGCTGTAATTAGGCATGAGTGAGGACAACTACCATCCCACCATTCTGATATTAGGGCAGAGTTAAGGTGCTACACAAATAATTGCTCAGTGACTACTTTTCATGACTGGCACATCTATGTAATATTATATCATAAATAGCTCTCATTCCACTCTCCACTCCCAGTGTACTCATATACATTTATTTAATTCTGCCTTGAAAATTAAAAAAATACCAGTATAGGTGATTAACATTATTAATGTCCTTAGACTTTATTTCATTTTTTAAAGCTAAGAGGAATACTGGCCACATTTTCTACCCTTCATGCTACTTCTAAAATGTAGGTTAGAAAATAGCTCTAGATGGAAATAAGAATGGCCAATAAATATATGAAATACTCACTTTCTCTAGTCAAAAAAGAAATGTAAATTAACAACATTGAGATTCCACCTCACCCCAGTTAGAATGGCTATAATCAAGAACTCTAATAACAACAGATGCTGGAGGGGATGTGGCCAAAAGGGAACCCTACTGCATTGTTGGTAGGAGTGTAAACTTGTTCAACCACTCTGGAAAGCAGTATGGAGGTTCCTCAAAAGACTCCACATAGAGGTCCCCTATGACCCAGCAATCCCACTTTTGGGCATTTACCCAAACGATCACAAATGAGACTGTACTAAAGCTAGCAGCACAACTATGTTTATTGCAGCATTATTTACCCTAGCTAAGATATGGAACCAACCTAGATGGATCAAGAAAATGTCACACACACACACACACACACACACACACACACACACACACACACACACACAAAATGGTGGAATTCTATGCCTCTTATCAGAAAGAATGACACTGCCCCATTTGTTAGGAAATGGAGATTTGGAAAAAATTATATTAAGTGAAGTAAGCCAGGCCCAAAGAAACAGATCCTATGGTTTCCCTTATTTGAAATAACTAGTATGTGTGTAGGACAATCAGAAAAGCTCAAAAGCCATGTACATATGGCTATATAAGGTGATGCTAAGTGAAATGAACCCCAAGATAGCAACACAAGTGGTTTTTATCTTTCTTGCTGTTTTTTAAAATGTATTTGTTATGTACTATGTAATTTTTTTGTTTCTTTTGTATGTTCCTCCCCCATGGTATAACCCCTGTTGTCACTGTATTTGATGTTGGTGCCCTGCATCTTGTATATACATTTTTCTAATTTGGGGAGGGGAAGGGAAATGAAAAAGTGCCGAAATAAGGATACAGGTTGACCCATTGTAACAATGTAACTATGTTGAAAATGAACTTTACAACTTCATGGGGGGTGGAGGAGTTAGGGAGGTGGGGAGAAAGGGATGATAGGAGAAAAAGGAGGAGGCAACAATGCTCGATAGGAAATGTACTCATTATCTTACTCATGTAACTACAACCCCTCTATACAGTATTTTTTCAATAAGATATATAGATATAGATATAGATATAACTCTAATCTTAAAAAAAGAAAATAGCCTCAGAATCATATGCTTGAATAGTCCTTGGGTAATGAGATCTCTGCTTGGGCTATATACATTCTCTTTTGAAAATATAGTTTATCTGGAAAATTGTTGATTGAGTAATTATAGATAGGTAAGGGACTGTCTGTTTTCCTCATTTTCCCCATATCTTTGATATCTTATTACTTTCTGACATATTGCAAATTTTCATACTATATATAGTTTATTTTCAGAGCATCCTGAATTTGTTAAAGTAATAAAATGAAAACAATAATGATCATAATTCCTACCTTTTGGTAAAGAAAAAACTTGAATGTGAAAGAAATTCAGTAATAAGTATGGCTGAAAATATTCTATAAAATAATCTGATTTAAAACTAGGAATTGCCTCAGTGTTCTAAGATCGGCAGTGGGGGTCCTCATGAAGTTTAAATGGTGTCCTGATTGATTATTAGTAAACCCAATGATTAGATTGAAAGTTTATTACCTAATTGGAAAAATAACCTTTTCATAAAAGTTGGATGTTTTACACAAATTTTAAAAGCTACATATACTTTATTCATATCACTCCCAAATTCATAGAATTAAGTGACAGATGAATGCAACTATGTTTGAAGACCTTTGTACTATCAGATCACACCAAAATTTCATAACTGTCACAAACTGAAAAATAGACCCAGGGACTAAACCATCTGTTTCACTGCATTATGCAGCATGCATTTTCCTTGGCAATCTAATTGTATATCTTTCTTTTCTCTTGCAAAATATTTTCTAAAGGTACTTCAAGAAATAAGCTTGAACTTGAGCTCCTGCAGTTGGAAAATACTCATATAATGAACTATTTGAATTTCTGCCTTTCAAATATTTAATTTTAGTCTAACATTGTAGTCTTTATTTTATCTTAACTTGTGTTCCCAAGGTTATATCTAGATAAGATTAACTGAATCACTGTACATTTTCAGACAGTTCTATATTTTACCTTAGAAAGAAATGCTTGTATTAGAAATAAAGCCCCTGATAATATTTCCACAGATGTTAGAAGACCAAAGATTGAATAGATAAGACCTCTTAAAGAGTTAATGCAAGGAGCCAAAATATTGCCACTAGTTTGTTTATCTAGAAAGGGATAGGAACTTCCAGTCTGTGGGCCTCGTCATGTACATGAAATTATTTGGTTACGGGAGGGGACAGATTATATATATATATATATATATATATATATATAATATATAATATATATTTATAATATATATATTATATATATAATATATTATAATATATTATGTAATATATAATATATATTATGTATAATATATAATATATATAATATATAATATATATAATATATATAATATAATATATTATAATATATTATAATATAAAGCTAACAATAATATATATAATATATAATATATAATATATAATATATAATATATAATATATAATATATAATATATATTATATATACTATATATTATATATTATATATATTATATATATTATTTTTAGCTTCTGGTGGCCTGTCTATGTATTGATAATTTTGTATGGATCACAATATCTAAATGACCCCTCCATAGGAGAAAGTCTCCCCACCTGTGAACAATACCTTCTGAACTCAACAGAAAACAAAACCATCCTGATTTAATGGAAACAACCTTAGAGATACAAGTGTTTTCAAATTTCTTTACTATGTTTTCTATATGTTGTCATGGTATAAGAGTCTAATAAAGAATAAAGTTTATTTAATTTAGGAAAATATATGAAACTTTCTAGAACGGCCAAAAGCCAATGAAGTTTAACTGTATATAACCTTGTTGAGATCTTTACCTGAACAAATTGGCACTGCCATTTACTTCATTTTGCTCTTGGGCCCTAAGTTGTGTTGCAAGCAATGAGACTATCTAAAATAAAGTTTTAGACTGTGAAACTAGCACTTAAAATAATTCACACATTCCGCCACGGACACCCTGCTTTGAGGGAGTGATGCAAAATACACCCAGTAGAGAACTGTTCCTATGAAGATAAGAGGTTAAGAGGCAGAGAAAGAAATCTAGGAAGCTAAATACAGAATTGCATAATTAACAAAGACAGAAGGAAACTGCACTAATCTATGCTAAGTTTATCCAAATCAGTTCTCTCCAATTATACTCTTGAGTGTGGGGTGAGTGAGCCTATTTGGAGACTTTGCTGTTTTTTCCCACTCTTTTCCCCCTATAACTATTTGTTTATCTGAGAACCATAAAGATTATGGTTTGGCTGTCTGCTTTTCCTCATGTAAAGGTGGTGCTGCAAGTATTCTTTTTTCCCCTTCTTCTTCATATAATAAACCACAAGACAAGTCTCTGTTAATATGTACGACTTTCCCCTATTTATTCTGGGTACCCTTACTATAATATTAATGTATTATATCTATTACTTTTTTTCTTGGTATTTCTCCTTGTTTATGAAGACAAGAATTTCTGTTTTGTGCATTCCTGAATCTTGTATTCCTGAAACAGAATCTGGCACACAGTAAAAATTTAATAAATATTTTCTCATTACTGGATTCATGATTTTAGCTTCAATTATTTCCTCATGTTTTTGTAACTAGATTACCACTGTCTTGATAAAAGATTTTTTTTGCTCAATTTTTAAAATTGATTTATTTTTTGCATCTGTTTAGGCACACAGTATGATCCTTTTCATCTATGTAGGCTCCAGATTTTAAGGCTCCAAGTTTAGTTGAAATATTAATTTAGGTCTAAATTAAAGTCTAAAACATTAGATGTGACCTAATGAATTTTCTCAACTCTACAAAATCGCATTTTGCATGGTAATTTTCTATTGTTTTGCATATTGTACCTCATGTGGTTTAAACTTTGATCATGATGCACACAGCAAAGCTTCCATTTCCCCTGTTGTTTTGATAAAAAAAAAAACATTCAACTTCCCACACATGGTAGTTTATTGCTTAATTAGTAAATATAATTTCTTCTATATATGTTTTTACTGTAAAAATACAGTAAATACAATTTCATTGTGGTTTACAAAGGAAATGAATGCTGGAATGTATTTTTTAATGTCTTTATCTATTTTTCTTTCATGTTTCAATGCTTATTTTTGAGAAATGACTGAAGCAGAGCACAGCTTGTGTACACTGATCAATATGACCAGATTTAACTCTTCTAAGATACATATGTGAAAGATGGTATCAAATTTCCTCCAAATGTACTATTGTTCCCTATTTGAGATATTTTCTACAAATTTAGTCTATGTATTTTTTCTTTTGATTTTTAAAAATTTTATTGTAAAGATGCTGTATAAAGAGGTTACAGTTACATGAGTAAGGTAATGAATATATTTCTTGTCCAGCATTATTACCCCTTCCTTTTTCTCCTACCTCTCCCACTCCCTCCCAAGTTTAATGTTCATTCCCAACATAGTGGGTTGTGAGTCTCATTGTTGCTATGGGTCATCTCGTGTCCTTATTTTAGCATTTTATTATTCGTCTTCCCCTCCCCAAATTAGATAAGTGTATATACAAGATGATTGTAACTATGCTTCATAAAAGCTACTCTTAAAATATTTAGTATACATTTAAATTTTTATTGCTAAAAAACTGTCTTACTCTTTTCCCTTCTTTGCAATTAGAATTAATACTTTAATTTTTGTATTTTCTAGATATTTATCACCTGAGAAGTTATATTTTCATTGAAAGAAATCAAACTAATTTTCAACAAAATATTAGCCATTTCCCTGAAATAGTTGTTTGCAAATGTTGTTGAAATATGAATTGAGAAAAGTATTTTTCCATCCATATTTTAGTGATAATGAAATATCAACTTTATATTCTCAAAATAGAAAGCAAGAAATTTAAATTTTATATGAATTAAATGATTTAATTTCTAGTATGTGGTGCTATCATTAACACTTTTAAAAATTTTTATTTTAGTTTATTCATTTATTTGTTTTTGTTCTGGGGATTAAACTCAAACCCTCAGTATAATAAACATGTGGTCTTGCTTTGAGCTACATCTCAGCCTCAGTCAGCATGTGTTTTATATGTATCCCTTAATTGTGTCCTCAGTTTTATTCTTTACTACCTAGTTTATAGGCTTATTGAAATATAGGTGATAAAAACACATTATTTTTAGACTTCATCTTCTTGGTGAAAGCTGGTCTGTTTTGTTTACTGATTATTCCCCATGATATGATACTTCGTAAGCTCTCAACTTGTTATTAAATAAAGGAGTAATTTTAACAAAAATTTATACATAGATAAATTTGGAGGGAATAGCACTACATCTGTCCATTCTCCTTGTTGTGGGTCCTCATTTATGGGAATGTACGTTAGTTTCCACTTGTCCTTGGCTGATAATGCCTCATAGGAACTTCTTCCCATTTTGCCATATGCTTAGAATTCATATATATTAGCCTAAAATAAGATAAACATGATACTAAAAATACAGTAGTAAAAAGAAAAAAAATTGAAAAAATATAGGAGAAAAAGCAATTGGAAGACTTATTGCCAGCTCCTGTAATATTGGATTCTCCCAGATAAGGGTTGGGTATGGTTTGTGGGTTATAATTAGCGTCTACTGCTCCTGCTATACATGGTGCTGCATGCCAGCTAAGTGGATATTGTTATCCACTGGGCTGCACTCACTTTAGAAGCTTCCCTTCTTTTTTAAACTAAGATCTTGTTTATCTTAATGCGCTTTGAGGCCTGTGGGTCAGGCAGGTTCTCATTCTGTCCAAAGACCCACCCCTCTCAGAGTATGCATCCTGTGTAGGAAACATCCAAGCCAGGGTCTGTATCCCAAATGCATCAGAGAGTGGAGGAAGCAAAGAGAGCACTAAATTTTGCACCGGAGGAGAAAAGGCAAAGGAAAAGGATGCTTTGCCTGCCAGTCTAAGTGATTCAGATGCCACATGGAAGTAAACCACTCTGTGAGAAGAAAGAAGCTGTGACAGTGGAGCTGTCTACCAGATCTGGTCTCAGAGCTGCACAAGTGATAGGGTTGCTGTTTGCCAGGAAGGCCCGGCACCACCGAGCACACCCTCCGTTGCCTGGGCTCCCTGCTACTTACACTCAGCAGGCCTGTACCTACTCCTTCCCTTCTCAACGACTGCTTTTTGTGTCCATCCTCCACCTAAGCACTGTGGCAGGTTGTCTCCAGGCTCCCTGAGTTACGATTGTTCTTTGTGTTCATATTTCCAGAGTAGCTGAACCTCAAGCAATAGGCTCTGTTTCAATATGGCACCTACCTATTGCACTCTGAGTGATGCAATCGATTTCTTCTTCACTGCTAGCCTGTCACACACTGCTGTATCACTCTGAGATATGGGAAACAATGCAATTGATTTCCTCTTCAATGCTGCCTGCTAGGCAGGAGTGATTGTATCCCTATACTGGATTTTAGGCTTTAGAACTATGGGTTCACTTTGCCTGTGGTTAAGACTGCTCATCTGTGGTCATCAGGACTGTCTAGCTTCCCTAGACAGGGCTGGAACGAAGAGCTTTTCGGAAAAGTTTCTGTATTTGCCTTCTGTGTCTCCATGTTTTTTCAGGTGTCTTGCCACCTCTTTCTTGATCCTCCAGTGTTATTCCTCTTTTTCTCCCCTTAAAACACAGCCTCTCTTTTCTTATTATATTTCTTCCTGCTCACAGACTGCCACAGAGGAAATGTTAGTTCATCACTTTACCAGAAATGCCTAACTTCTTGCTAGTTTTTCCAATTTTTTGGCTATTATTTGCATAAAATACTTTTTTTGTAACTTTTTAGTGTCAACATTTCTATATTTTTTACTTTCAACATCCTGTATTCTTTATGTCTTTAATATTGTTTTTTTAAAAAGAAATATCAAACACAGTGCTAGCGGCTCATACCTGTAATCCTAGCTACTCAGGACACTGAGATCTGAGGTTTGTGGTTTAAAGCCAGCCTGGGCAGGAAAGTCTGTGAGACTCTTATTAACCACCAAAAAGCTGAAAGTGGAGCTGTGGCTCAAGTGGTAGAGCACTAGCCTTGAGCACAGAAACTTAGGGAAAGAAACTAGATCAAACTGAGAACTGGCACAAAAGACAAAAAAGAAAAAAGAAAAAAAGAAATACAGCATCAATGACAATTAAAATTGTAAATTTATGTTTAATACAACTTATAATATATTTGGTTTAAAATCTGTTATTGTTCTGCTTTCTGAATGTCTGGCACATTTTATGTTTATTTTTCTATCTTTTGTATATTTTGTTAATTATTTCATATTATTGTTATTATTGTTACAATTTGTACTCTTATTAGCTTGTTTGCTATACATTCTTTTACTTTTGTTTGGCAAAGGGATAACCTTTAGTTTGTAATGTTTGAAAGACTTATTCATTGTATTGTTTTGAGATAATGCCTTAGAATATAACACAGCCTGCTTTGAATCTATGATCCTTATAACTCAACCTCTCAAATGCTGAAAGTATATTTGAACATTCTAAACTACAAAATCATATGTAAATTTAACATATGAGAAATTGATTATTCTTTCCTTTGAAGTTTTTTTAGTTTTAATTTAACTTTATTTTACTGTAAAGGTTCCTTTGAAGTTTTATACTGTAATTTTGTTACTATTTTGTGCCAATTATTTTGCTTTGAATTATGTCCTTTGGAGCTGTTTTGTTTTGTTCCTAAAGTTTAAGTACTTTTCCTTTGTCTTTTAGCCTACAAGTGAGGGATTGCAAATATAGTTCCTCATAACTGGTGAAAACAAACAAAAAAAAAGAGAAAGAGTAGCTGCTGGTGTCCCACTCATCAAATATTTACTAAATAGCTGCTATGTGTCATGCATTATGGGTAGGTAATGAGGACCCCAGAATGAACCAAGCACAGCCTGTTCCTTAGGGAGCTGCTGACATAGTGGAGATGCACGAAGAGTCTCATATGACATTAGAAGGCAACTTAAGACAAACAGAATATACCACCTTCTCTTTTTAACACTTGCAGAACAATGTCTTGGGTGTGTAGAACACTAGAAGCTTCTTCTATTCATCCTTTTTAAAAATATATATAAGTGGAGGCAGGACTCATGTATAAATATGCAGAACAACATCCCAATGGATTGTGTAAAAGAATTAGAAATAAATGGAAGCTCATTAATTCATGAAGCCCTAAAACTGGTTGGATCCAAGTCTGCCAGATTTGAGTTTATGAAAGATAGTCTGTCATTTTTCTGACCTATCCACAAATTATGTGATTCATTGTGTTCCCTTCAGGTCTTTTTTTTTTTTTTTTTTTTGTCTGTTGTGGGGCTTGAACTCTGGGCTTGGGCACTGTCCCTGCATTCTTCAGCTCAAGGCCAGCACTCTACCACTTGAACCACAGTTTATTGGAGATAAGAATCTCACAGACTTTTCTGCCCGCACTGGCTTTGAACTGCAATCCTCAGTTCTCAGTCTCCTGAATAGCTAGAATTATAGGCGTGAACAACTAACTGGTGCCCAGCTTCTTTCAGGTCTTAAAAGAAAAGTACAACACTGATATAGGTAACAAGACTATGAAATACAATAATCAGAAAAGTTAAAAACGTTTGTGTGTGTCTGTACTGTGTGTATGGACATGCAGAAGTATTGGTAGAAGTAAGGTGTATGTGTGTATTTTTGAACTATATTGATCTATGTGTGTGCATAGCAAATATTTATATGGAGCTACATAACAAAAAAAAAAAACAAGCATATTTGCCCCACTAGTGAGTAATGTTAATGGGAACTGCCAGAATTGTTTACATTCAAGGCATAACCTCCTTTTTCAAGATCCTTTAGATAGACCTAAGCATTTTATAAATAAGCAGATTAGTGACTAAGGGAGCAGCATCTGCATCCAGGATGCCTCTCACGTTAGTGGTCTGGTTTCAGTATCTATAGGATGAGGATAATAATATTAGTACCCATAACTTAGGGTTATTGTGAGCAACAAAATATAGGTAAATTTCTTAGACGAGTACTGGGAACATAATCAGGATATATAAGTATATATAAACTAGAACTGGTAAAAACAATACTTGGAAGGCATATTCCATGTTGGGAATTGATTGTGGTACATAGACAGCTTTAGGTATTCTTCTTTAACTCTATTTTTCCTGTTTAAGAATGAAATAAATACTTAAGAGTGTTTGGGATAACACTTAAGAAAATCTACAGAGCAACATCTTAATAAGATGAAAATTATGTGTCCAGAGTGTGCTAGAAGTTAAAAGGTTAGGAGAAGTGGTGTATTGAGTATAATTCCTGAGAGATTGTTTGGAGTTCTGCCAAGTGTTTTAATCAGAAAAATACTGACATATTTAGCTGATAAAACAAGAAGGAAGGAAGGAAGCTAATATTAAGTAAAATAACAGCAGTTACCTTGGAATATCAAGAAGTGAAGGAGTTTTTATTTCATTACAGAAATGAGAGAGCAGACTGGAAAATTAATTTGGATTTTAACAGTGTCCCTTTTTGTTACAATTTTGCAGTCTTGATGGATTGTTATTCTTATTTTTCTATCTAATATGATGTTTTTCTCTACTCTTCTTTTGGAGTCAGAGAAACATACTTTACGATAAATTTCCTGTTGTAGTATAGTTCCAAGTAGGTGAAAAACAATGTTAATCTGATTATCACTGTGTTTGTACTTATATCCATACTTACATATTCTGGGAATGCAAAGGTAACTCATAGACAATATACCTCACATGTAGTAAGAGATTCATTTGTAGATGGTCTTGTGACCTAAGCTATTGTAATTTAAAAAATTTCCTCAGGGGGGCTGGGAAGGTGGCTCAGTGGTAGAGCACTTGCCTTGCATGCCTGAGGCCCTGGGTTCGATTCCTCAGCACCACATAAGCAAAAAGAAAAAAGCCAGAAGTGGCGCTGTGGCTCAAGTGGTAGAGCGCTAGCCTTGAGCTGAAGAGCTGAGGGACAGTGCCCAGGCCCAGAGTTCAGGCCCCACGACTGGACCCCCCCAAAAAATTTTTTCCTCAGGGATTTTTGTGGGAACATTCTCTTGTGTCCTTTTAGATTTATGCTAACAGGAAATAAGCCTAATGATGATTATAGCTATCTCTCAGACCATAGAAAGATCGTTGTAGAAAGTGAAGTCAGTGTAACAGAAGACAAAGCTAAAAGGAATAAAACCAAATGTTTCCCTGGTGATAGAGAAACAAAAGAGGGAAGGCATTTCCAGGCAGAAGAAGCACCACTAATAAAGTCAAGGAGAGACAGAAAACTGTAAAATGTGCAGGAGGTTTAAAAGAAGGGAGGAAAAAGTTAGGTGGAGGCTATGTTAATACATGCCTTCTTGGGGTATGATAAATAATGTAATAGTTTAAGAGTAAATAAAGTAGATATTTAATTCCCTCCTAGGGAATTAAAATCTCTTGTCATCTGTGGCATGCAAAGCAGATAATGATAAAACTTCAAAAGGGAGTATTTGCTATGAATCATTCCATCTATAAAGACTAAACTTTGAAGTGATATGGAAATAGATACTACAGATATAAAAAGAATACCACATAAAGTAACATAGATAGATAGATCTATAGAGAGAAGTAAGATTATTTCTTACTTGTCCATTCAGAGAATGAATATTGTTGTCACCTTATAGAACTGAAATGATTGTTTATGTTGTATATACTGTGACTCTCAGTATTTTTTTAGCAGTGATAATATCTGGAAAATAAACTCCATTGCAAGTGAAAATAGTTGAACAGAAGTTCCTTTTATTTGACAAGTAATTGCTTTTGGACCTGCTACATTGTCTATTGATTTTTTTCTAGGGAAACTAATGCCATTGTCAGGTCTTAATTACAAAGTAGACACTGTATCAGATTATCAGTTGAGAGGATGAGTGATTCAAGGAAAGTGTGTATTAATGTCCTCCCATGTGAACAAAAACTGGCTCTGAAAGAATAGTACTCATGAGTTGCTAAGGAAATTTCTTTAACCTATAGTTTGTTACATATTCATACACAAAAATAAGAGACCAGACTAACATTATAAAAAGTGATGCAAAAAAGGGCCATCAATTTAGGGAAATAATTTAATATTAGGGTGATAGCATAATTAATTACCTAGCAATTCCACAATATTTGGTATAGAAGCAGTGTCTTAGATAATCACCTGTGTAGTTATTAGTCAATTTGATCAACTTTAAAAGCATGACAGCAAAGCTAATATGTTTCACACGTATGTTTACTTCCCAGATAGAGTAGTTTTCATCAAATTCAGAGGCAAAGTAGAGATCTACTATTTACTCTAGCAAAAGAGCTTCCCCAACCACCATTATTATTAAACCACTTTGATGAACCACAATATATAATTAATATTCCTTATCATAGATACTCAGACTCACATTTAATATAAATGAAGAATATTACAATAATTTTATATAATTATGACTTGAATTCAAGATTTATGGATTTTTTTCACTTTTTTCACCTACCTTTAAAAAAAATTGTGTTACTAAAGCATTTTAGATGAATTCCAGACTCCACGTCACTTTCACTTCTCCACTATGTACTTGAGTGAACATCTCCTGGGCATGGGGAGGAAGGTGAAGACATTTTTCTCCCTTGATATGATACCACTGTGATGTTAATGAAATACGAATGAAATGGACACATTCATCAGTATTATGGAACCAGAGATTTGAGTCCCAGTCCCCAGACTCCATGGGTTCCACATGCCAGGTTCAGCTGCTCTCCTCTATATACCAAATGAAGATTTGAGTAATGATGAAAGGCAAAGAAAGGAGGGATATTCCAAGTCAGGCAGCCACAGGAAGAGATAATTCAGTGAATCTTAAATTATCTCTGGTGTACAAAAACTAGCTTAAAGATTAAACAGCAAAGAACTTGGGCATAGGATGCAAAATGTATGTAATGATTCACTCATACTGGTTGGAGTATGGCTTGATTGATCATTATTTCAGTCTTCATTTTGAGAAGGGTTTTAGAGTTACTATTGTTACCACTTGGAAGGATCAGCAGTCTGCTCAGAATAAACAAGTCAATGTTGCCTGGTGAATAAGCTGTCATGAGGAGGCTTGGCTATTCCTTTTATAAAGGCAGTTTCTGCACTCCTTATTATAAAGATGTTATCAATTAGTTCTGTCCTTCCTGGATTCCAATGTGATTCCAATGTAGAGAGAATAGCTCAGAAAAAAAAAATCGCAGATACAAAATGAAGAAAAGGGTGCCGCTTTTCTCATTAAGTTATAAGCCCAAGTAAGAAGTTAGTGTTTTTCAGCAAAACCAGTTCAAGTATCAAGTGCATTATGAATAGTCTAATTATATTCAAGTTTTATTTTTTCAAAATATTAATTTATAGTAATACTATGTCCTGTTGTAAAGCTCTGCCATTTGAGCCATGCTTTCAGCCTAGTTTTTACTGGTTAATAGGAGGTAAAGTCTGCCTGGGTGGGCTTTGAACACCAGTCCTCCAGGTCTCAGGTTACTGAGTGCCTAGGATTACAAACATGAGCCATGAGTGCTTGGCTTATTTTTCCATTTTAATTTTGTTTGAATTGATATTCAAACAGACATTATTCATGGCTTTATTTTTTAAAATGGCTTCAATATGACAATTCAATATGAACAGTTCTCTCTTATTATATATTTAAGTGTTTGCTTCCCTGTGGCATCACACAACTTTCTCAAGTCCCTGTTTTTTTGAGTTGTTAGGCTTGGCTAAATTCAGATTAAATTAATCTTCCTTAGTCCAGGAAAATTTTCATACATTATGCACTGTATTTTATAGCCAGTGCTTTGTAACAGTGATATTTTATTTTAGGAATTGTTTATACCCAGAAATTGTAATCTTTTGAGAAAACCAAAACACTGAAACTAATTCTTCTTTAACAACTCATCTCCCACAGTCTCTGTGGTATACTGCCATCAAAATATTAGCCACTAATATGTTATATTGATTTAGAAAGCTACAGTTTCACGTAGGTTTCCTTCTATTTACTTAAATTATTACATAACGTATGAATTTTGGTCCCCCCCTCCCTTTCTGCTGTCCTTTATTCTATCCTTTGAAAACCAAGCTATCCTTAGTTCCCATAGCAGCCTTTACCAAGATAGATAAATATTAGCATCATGGTTGAAATACCAAAGCACGGTGCCAACAATTATCCTGCAATTTGTGTGTTGGCGTAATAATACACAGTGAGTCCAGCATATTGCTAATAGCTATTGAGAGTAGCAAGCTAGTCTCTAAACATATTAAAATGCCTCAGAGGAGTTCTTCAACACAGCATAATCAAGATTTGGTGATATGAGTTTCTTTGTTAGGACTTGTTGTGAATTTTGCTTTGTGTTATTGTGTATGTGGAAATTAGTACCGACCTTCATAAATTGGCTTAGATAATAATACAGATCAACAGAAGGAGATTGAACTAGCCAGATGAAGCATACACAAATCACTGGGAAAGAACGTATTATGTTGTGAATTTTAATTTGGAAATGAGAATGTAAGGTCATAGTTGATTTAATTGGGGCTTGTCTGAAATATGTGCTGGTATCTGTCATCTCAGAACTGAAATGTTTTGATTTGTTAAGATGTGATTTGCATTACTGAGAAAAAGGATACTCCCAGGAATAGATGAGTCTTTGTCTAACATAAATTATTAAGCTGGTTTATTTTCATTCTTATTCTCTTTTAAGGTAATATTGACAAAATAGGTATTATTATTTTTAGCAGTATTAGTAAATATTATGGGGCAAAAGCAAATTAGAAAGTCAAAATTTTTCTTTTTGTTTTTAGCTATAGTTGATTTTCCAGGAAAACAATTTGAAGAGTATATATTTCTAATATAATTCTGTCAGCTTTTATTAAACAAATGGTTATTAATAAATTAAGAGAAATAGTTTGCTGTCTAAAATTTGAAGCCTTTCTGTAAGACTGAATCCTTTTTTTTTAAATATACTAGAACTTGGAAATGAGATTTTCTTCAGCCTCCTAGGCAAACTTGCACTTTGTTTTGAATCATATTGGTCTTTGAGAGTTTGGATTGTATCTCTCTTTATTTTTAGTTTATTGTGTTATGAACCTGCTGCTTGCCACTCCTAATTCTAGTCGTGGGAAAAATTCTTGTTAGTGGTTACTCCCATTTCTTAGGGATATTATATAAGCATTTTATCTCCTAATCTAAGAAATCTGCATAAAATGGGCATTAATATGTGTTATATTCAATAAATAAATTACAGGGTAGGGCATTAGTACTCTCTGCTTTATGGAAAGGCATATATAGTGACTCACATTAAAAATATATATGGCCTATGAAGCTCTAAGTTCATTTTTGAATATGTATATATGTATATAAACATTTTTCATATAGGTAGGTGAATTTATGAATTTCTGACAAAAGCAATGTATAAAATTGTATAGAAGTCAAATAAGGTGGCATACACCTGTAATCCTACCACTTGGAAACTATGATCTGAAGCTCAAGACAAATCTGTGCTACATAATGAAAAAAATGTGTCTCAAAAATGTGTATGTACCACACACACACACACACACACACACACACACACACACACACACACACACACACACACTTTATATATACCTCAACAGAATTATTACCTTCTAAGCTTGATTTAATATGCAATATATATTATAAACTAAACAAAAATATTTCTCCCAGGAATTTGTTTTTAATAACTATTCTCTGATTTAATATGAATGCATCTAAATCTAATTTCTTCCTTTTACCTGGAAGCTTTTCAACTATATTAAGACGCATATTATCTCTCTTCTCAAGCCTCTTTTCTATGGGCCAAAGCACTCTAATTTTTCAACTGCTTTACTCTGTGTCATCATGTAATGACACTTTATAATTCTAATTACATGCCTTTAAATCACAATATCAAAATTCTGCTTGTACTGGTTAGAACCAAGCACCCTATTTAAAAATGTTCTGCTAGTGCACTAAGATTATTATTTACTTATATCTGAACATTTTACTGTTGGTTTCTCTAATCATGAAGAACCACACAATATTTATGGTCAACTAATTTTTTTAATTTAATTTAATTTTATTTGTGAACATACTGTACAGAGGAGTTACAATTACATGGGCAGGATAATGCGTACATTTCTTACCAAGCATTGCAGCCTCCTCCTTTGTTTATATGGTCAACTAATTTTTATGTCTCTCTTTCTGTTTCTTTTCTCTTTGTCTCTTTGTCTCTCTCTCTCTCTCTCCATTTTTCCATTTTATTACTCCTTCCTTTCATTCCTTTCTTCCTATTATTTTAATAAATGGGAAATACTTTGTCTTTTATATCACATGGCTGCCTGAAACTTTAAGTACTTTTTCTAACCTATTCTATCCTGGAACACATTGATTATGATTTCTAGCTTTAAGTTCCTTTGCAAGAGGAGCTGTAATTAGCGTTACTCAAAAATATCCTTCCTTCTCAGCTTTAGTCCTTTCACAGAAATATGAGCCTAAGCTTTTCTTCTTCTTCTAAATTTTGAGGGCTTGAGCAAAATGGTGAGACTCTGAATTTAATTTCTATATTTCTAAAATGTGTTAACAGAGGTGCATAACTTAGTTGAAATAATACATGGCTTTACTATTGTACGTCACACTTGATAAACATACCTTTTCTTCTTATTGTTGAGTTTATATGTACAAGTATTTTTTCCCGGTCATGGGGCCTGAACTCTGGGCCTGGGTGCTGTCCCTCAGCTCTTCAGCTCAAGGCTAGTGCTCTACCACTTGAGCCACAGCTTATGTGGTGCTGAGGAATCGAACCCAGGGCCTCATGCATGCAAGGCAAGCACTCTACCACTGCTCCAATATATGTACAAATCTTTATTAATGTCAATGTGAAACAGAATTGTAGAGACAAATCTTCAATTAAGAAATTATTTGAAGCTGGGCACCGGTGGCTCACACCCATAATTGTAGCTACTCAGGAGGCTGAGATCTGAGGATCATGGTTCAAAGCCAGCCCAGTGAGGAAAATTGGTGAGACTCTTATCTCCAATAAACCACCAGAAAACCAGAAGTAGCGCTGTGGCTCAAGTGGTAGAGTGCTAAGCTTGAGTTGAAGAGCTGAGGGACAGCACCCAGGCCCAGAATTTAAGCTCCACGACCAACCAAAAAAAACATTGATTTGAGTAATATTGCAATTTGGGACAAATACACAGACTAGGGTAATTTCTAATATATCCCAGAAATAAAGGAAAAGAGAAAAGCTACATCAGGCCTTTTAAAGTGAAGCTTACTGACATTTGTAGCATTCTATAAGCAGTAGTAAGCTCTGATCATCAAGTGACTGCTGTTATTAAAAGTGGTAGCAGGCTATTCCTTTTTGTGTGTATACATACAAAAATCTATAATTAAAGAGAGATACAATCCAAACTCTCTTAAAGGCTAACATTTTTTAAAATCATGTTGTCTAAGAATTCTAGTATGTTTTAAGGAAGGATTCAGCGTTACAGAAATGCTTCAATTTTTAGCTAGCAAACCATTTATCTTATTTTATTAATAACCATTTGTTTAATGAAAGCCAATAGAATTGTATCTATCAGATATACTCTTTTGAGCTTTGAAATCAGTATGTCAGAAAAGTGTTCTTACATAAGCAATTAGCTATATTTGTAATAGTTTCCCCTATCAAACAAATCATGTGAATAACTCTTCCTTCTTGGTCTTTCCTAACTTCATTTGTCAGGATTTGACACAAGTAACTCCAGTTTGACCCCAACAACTTTCACAGCTCCTAAACTCCTATTGGTTTTTAAGCCTTGTTCTTAATAAAACGTTGATTAATTTCTCCAAGTCAAGGCGTAAAGAGAACATTTGCATATTTTGAACTTAAAGCAATACTTAGTTCTTTACTATATTGTGACAAATACATTCATCCTGGGAAACACAACAGATATTTGCTGCTATCCTATTGACATCTGGTTTGAATAAATTCTCCAATGTAAATCTTTCCATTTTTTTCTTTATCTTAGAAACAAGTAAGCACATTAAGAAATGAAATAATCAGTTTATTTGTACCTGCAGCTCAGCAATACCACATATAACCAAAGAAAAATGGTAGAAAGCTTCCCACTTCTCTTCATACCCCTTGAATCTTTACTCATTTTTTGTTTGCCTGTTTTTGTGTCAGTCCTAGGGCAGGAACTGAGGGTCTGGGTGCTGTCCCTGAGATTTACTTGCTCAAAGCTAGTGTTGTACCACTTGATACACAACTCTACTTTCTGCTCTTTTTAAATGTTTAATTGGAGACAAGAGTCTCAAACCATGATCCTCAGAGCTCATCCTCCTAAGTAGCTAGGATTACAGGTGTAAGTCACTGTCATTCTGCGCTTGAATCTTTATTTATGTCATTATGTACATACCATTAATCTATATAAATGTCGTTACAGAGGCAGCTTTTTTCCAATATAGTAAAAAAGTATAAACTAGTTGAATATATTTTGATATCTACTGATCCTCATCCACAAGTACCATTTAATTTCGATCTGAGAGACAGTTCTGACATGTAATCATCTGGCTCCCTATTAGAGTCTAATTGGGAAGTATAATGGGTCCAATATCTTTTTTATGTAATAGTTGGTCTGTAAGCAGGAATTCCCTTCTCTTTTTTGATGATTTTACATGATAAATTGGTGATAGAAACCTTCGTTAACTAATGTGTTGCTGATTTCTGCGATCTCTTTTCAAAATTAATCTCCTTTAATATGAGAGAAAGTCCCATAATCAAACCAATAATATTTTAAAGGAATACTATGAGCAAGGCACTGTACTTGGCTCTGTGATTCAAATGCTTCAAAATCACTTTCCTATTATTTGGCTCTGAAGGAGCTATCTTAAAATCCAATTTTTCAAGAAATCAGCAATAGACAATCAGATTTGTATTTGGAGTTCAATTAGAAATATACTTATTAGATCATATTAAATCATTTCAAACTTTAAATCTACAGAAGTCATTCAAGAAAGAATTTATTAAATATTTTCAAATTATTATCATATATATATATACATATATATATTATATGTATACATATCCAAATATCCAAGCTGGGTATGGTGATGAAACTAGAGTTTTAGACTCCAGGCTTAAACTCCAGGAATTTCATATGTCTGTTTTTGCCACTCACTCATACACCAAATTAACAGACATAATAAAGAGCAGAGAAAGTAGATTTATTAGAGGGTCCGGGCATTCCTTAGGAAGACAGTACTTTGATCTTTCTTCAGGCATCATTGGGATACAGACATTTGTCTTAGGTTCAATAGGGAAAATATGGACAGGGGGTGAGAAAGTATGTATACTTAAAGCAGTTCCCAGGCACAGGTGTGTTCAGAAATGTTCAGAGGTGCCACCTTGTTTCAGGAAGTGTCATTGATACCTGGCATGTTATCTAGTCCCTTCTGCTTTCAATGGTTTTCTTCACTTCCAATTTGGCTGACTGAAAATTGACTGCAGGAGAGAATGGCTGAGGGCACAAAACACTGATACAAAATGAAGAAGGCTGGGATGCCTACTGGATAATTTGTGGGTCTAAGTAAGGAGTCGGTGTTTCTAGCAAAGGTGATAGTTGGTGTTTCTAGCAGAGGTGATATACACACCTCTTATAATGACACATACCTGTAATCCCAGCTATGTGGGAGATGCATGGGAAGATCACAGGATGAGGCTGTCCAATGAGCAGAAATATAAGACACTATCTAAACAATAGCTAAAGCAAAATTGACTAAAGGTGTGGCTCAAAGTAGAAGAATGACGGCCTAACTAGCAAGTGGAAAGCCCAGGGTTCCAACTCAAATGCTACCAGATGTGAGGGCGATCTGGCTGCGACATCTGTCACCCCATTGATCGCCAGGGTTGAGTCGGCTGATCTGGCTGGCTAGGCGGGTGTCCCCTTCCTCCCTCACCGCTCCATGTGCGTCCCTCCCGAAGCTGCGCGCTCGCGCTCGGTCGAAGAGGACGACCATCCCGGATAGAGGAGGACCGGTCTTCGGTCAAGGGTATATGAGTAGCTGCGCTCCCCTGCTAGAACCTCCAAACAAGCTCTCAAGGTCCAACTCAAATGCTACCAAAAAAGAAAATTAAAAAGATATATAAAATAGAAAATGATTTCCAAAGAACTAGTTTACCTGTTGGTTTTACAGGTTTTCATGAGGGTGAATAGTATCTTAACAGCTTAACTAAGAAACTAGTGGTTAACTAATTGAAAAATAGTCATGGGTTAGAAGATTTTTTTTCTTTTTGGTCAGTCATGGGGCTTAAACTCTGGGCCTAGGCACTGTCCCTCAGCTCTTCAGCTCAAGGCTGGTGCTCTACCACTTGAGCCACAGCACCACTTCTGGCTTTTTCTGCTTATGTGGTGCTGAGGAATTGAACCCAGGACCTCATGCATGCAAGTCAAGTATTCTACCGCTGAGCCACCTTCCCAGCCCGAGTTGAAAGATCTTCCATGAAAGAAAAGAGGAGTGTCAAGACTCCACTAGTGGAACACTAGTGGAGACTGTTGTTCCATTCCCATTTGTTCATTTACTTATCAAATATTTATTTGGTAACACCTTAGTACCAAGTATTTTACTTTTATAAAAAAGATAAGAGGAGCCAGGCAAAGGTCTAATGTACTTAGAGTTTGAGGAGGACCAGTAGAAGGACATGAAAGAAGAAGAAGAAGGCAATGTTACTCTCCCACAGATTTTTTTCTCACTCTCTAATTCTGCATGGAGGATAGAAAACAATGCTGATAGAATGATGTAAAACCCCCAGAATTATTTCAGCATTGAGCATCGGTAATTCTCTTAAAAGCAACTGAACATTATCTAAGTTTAAAAAAAACAACAATTCCCTTATCCTCTTACAGAGAAAAATCTTGATGCTTTGGTTTTCCTCAGGAGAGAAAAAAAAATGTTGGCTTCATAATTGATATTTATGGTTTAGAAATGTTAACAGTATTCATCAATTCATTTAAAATGTTCAATTATCTGAAATAATTTCAAAAGCAATCCACACAATAGCTTATATAAATGTTCATAGTTATTTCCTAGAGTCAAAAAGTGTAACAACTTGCAGGTCTCTTAGCTCCTGAATGGGTAAACAAAAGGCAATATATCCATAGAATAAAATATTATTTGTATATTAAAAGGAATGTAGTACTGATACATGCTACAATATGGATAAACCTTGAAAACATCATGTTAGGGCAAGGGGAATACAGAAAGTGACATAGTGCCATTTAACAAGCACAGGGCCCTGAGTTCAAACCCTAGCAGCGCCTAAATGGAAATATCATGCTAAGTGAAAAAAACTAGACAAAAAAATCCACATATTTTGTGAGTTAAATGAAATATTCAGAAATTGAAAATAACATAGAATAGAAATTTTGTCATGGACCATGAAGTCAGAGAAATGGGGGACAGTTGTTAATAGACATGTGATAATGAATTTTATGAATATAATTAAAACCTCTGGATTGTCAACTCTGTGAGGATGAATTTTATATGTGAGTTATCACTGAGACACAGCATATTGTATTTCAATATAAAAATATATTTTCATGAAAAATATATTTCCCAAACAAAAATAGATACTCCTTCACATTTTTTGAAATCTCTTTAATATTTGACTTAATGAGAATAATTGGATTTTTGCCTTCAAAGTAATATGTTATTTGGCTTAAATATGTAAGAAAATCTGACCCTAAAAAAAGAGTAACCTGTCACCTTTTAATCTACTTTCCCTGCTTCTTGTGTCACTATGTTTCCTCTTCTTCTCATGCATGCTCACACTGTAATTCCCTCTGCGTGTGCAAGACAGTTGGGTGTGGGAGTTTCCCCAAAGCCAAACAATGTGACCACCCAACCTTGCACTCTGAGCCTCATTATAAATAAAAAAAGGAGGTAGGGGACAAAAATCTAACTTAATACAGATATGTCGTTGGAAAAGGAGGAGTATTACAATAGGCTGTCCAGATAAGTGTGACTGTGTTTTCTTTGATAGTATGTTAATACTTGGCAGGTAGTGATCTTGAAGTTACTTGAAGTGTAGAATCTGAAATCTCCAAATGATGTCATGTGGCTGCAATTATTCAAAGGCTTACCTGGACTAGGAAGATGTAGAAGGTTCATTCACATATCAGGCAGTTGTAGATGGTAATTCACTGATGCTCAGCTTAGCAGTCTCTTACTATTCTTTAATGTGAGTTCTCCGTGTAACCTTGGCTCTCATAGCATGGTAGCTCGATTGCAGGAAGAAATATTCCTAGTGAGAGAGAAGAAGCTTTAGAGAGGTCTTTAGGTCTAACCTCAGAAGCTGGACAAAATAGCAGGGCATGTCTAGATCTGAGGGCAATAAAATAGACTCCACTCCTTTTTTTATGGGAAGACTGACAAAGAATTTACAGCTATGTTTCACTATAGACCTTTTTTTCTTTCTTTTCTTTTGTCTGACATTTTTAATGCCATACACATGTTAGAGCTTGGCAAATATTATGAGTAAATGTGTGTGTGTGTGTGTGTGTGTGTGTGTATGTATGTATGTATATGTGTATACTGTATACTGTTGTAACTTCTGCTTGAAATTCAAAGCACTTCAATTGGACTCTTGTTTGAATTATTTAAGATTTATTCCAAATACATACATTTAATAGAAAATGAGACCAGAGTGCTTTGTGGCTTTTATTACACACCCATTCCTTTTAGGTTATGAAATTATAGTTTTGTTGTTAACATTAATTATTTAAGATAATTTTTCAATGTGAAATAAAAAGAACACTATAAATCGAATTTTGAGTATGTACCTCAGTTTCAACCTATTGTTTCTGAATAAACAATTCCATTTCCTCTCAATGTTTATTGAGATAGGGTGCCTCGGTATTGCCCTTAAGGGCAGTAGTCATAAAATGTACCAGTGCTTAATTTATGTAGTTACTTAATTATAACCTACTTTAGATAACCTTAAATAAAAATGTGTTTTGTAACATGGAGATCAAAGAGTTAGGAAAAATATTTTTAAAAGCTGGTTACATTTTTCAAATTGCTTTTTACATGTCCTAAGCTGAAACTGTCTTTTAAGCTTTAAGATTTTCCGGGAAAGGTAATATCTTACATAGGCCCAAGTTGGAAATGCTAACTTGTTATTAAGCATTTATGTCATTTGGGAATTTTGACAGTTATTGAAGTGTGCTAAAAGCATCATTCTTTCAGCTGCTCCTAGAAGTTGATTCTGGAAATCTGCTTTGAAATTTCTTTCTGAAAGGCTTATTCATTCTATATAGAAAATTAAGCCTTTTTTCTGCTGGAAAATGGGAGAGTGTCTGATTGTCAGTGGAGGTGTTCGGTTGGGCATACCTGCTGTTACTGATCAGGCTAAGTAATGTACTATGCTTTCTTAAAAGAACAGTATGAGGGAAGTAAAGCATGACTGACAGATCAGCAGACAAATTCTCAACACTAAATTCATTTCAAAATATTTGGTGGAAAAACATTATAAATCTTAGAACTTAGTGTAAAACCTTTTCCACAGCATTGCTATCAACCCTCAGTTTTTTCAGTCCCGAAGCATAATTGGGCACCATTACTAAGTGAAATAGCATATTACCTTACTATGATATAATGAGTGTCTCTCAGGAGCCCTCTGGCTATTTTAGTCACTTCCTAAAACCCACATGATGTAAATATTAAATATTCTTGAGGGAAATATGTAGAATTATGAGGAATCATTTCAGCTAAATTTTTACTGGCAACTGAACTGTCATTAAGGTAAGTTTCCAGATTTGATCTGAGCCAGCTGCCGCACCTTGTACCCTAGAAAAAAAGAGGAGTTCTTGTGATTCACAGACTGTTCTAAATTGCATAATACTTCCCAAATGTCTGTCACAATCCCAGTGTGTTTCTTAAATGCTGTAAGTGCCTCATATTTGCTTGTGTTTTATTGTGGCCTAGCTAGGTGGTTAGCTTCACTGATTAGTCCATTTTGGAGAGTCATACTTTAGTGAAGGGACTCTGGGTTTCCTTGTACAGAAACAATTTTATGAAGTTTGTTGATGGAAGGCCCATGATGCCTTGACAAACTACTTAACCTTAACTTGTCTGTCTTTTTGCATTTAGACTTAAGAGCATGTAGTTGCACAATAACCTGTTCTCTAATTATTTCATTTTTTTTATTTATCCATTCATTGATTCTCAGATCCATTGAACACGTGATGTATCTCATTGAGCAAGGCATTAGCCTTGTTTATATAGTAGAAATAAAGCTGTATTTGCTGTTTTCACTCAAATTACGCTCATGAAGAAGAAAAACTCATATACAGGTCACTATGAATGGAGTGGTGCTATTGTAATTATTAAGGTTATTTCTTCACATAAACTCTTTTCCATAGAAATGATCATCTTTGAAATGCTAGAGATGTTGCTATCATAAAAAGTGGTGATTGAAGTGGTAATGAAATGATGGGAAGTTGGGGTTTATAAGGTGAAAAGGACGGTGCAGAATTGTACGCGTGGTAGAAGGCACTATATTAGGAAATCACAAGAATAAGGAGGATTTGAGTTTGGAGGATTTTGAATCAACTCTTGCTCAGGGTAAGATTAAGCAGTATTGAAAAGCATTTTTATGGGCTGGAAGTATGGCTCACATGATAGAGTCCCAGCCTGTGAACAAAATCATCAGACTCTGAGTTCAAGCCCCAGTCCTGGTGGGAAATAAAAAACACTGTTATTTAACTAAAAGTATAATGACATCTCTAGATCCATAAATTTGTCTTTACTTCTGCTTGGGATAAGTCTATTAACTAAACTCAACCTCTAGATTACTATTTTATGGCTTCAAACAGTTTTTATTTAACTTTATTATTTTACTTTTTTATTTAACTTATAGAAACTTTAGACACTGGCTACGTTTAGATACTGATCTATTAACTAAAGCCACCCTTTGGGCCTATTCTATGGCTTCAGTGTTTTTCACAATATTGCAAAGAATTTATTGCAATGAACTCTTGAAGATGAGCAGAAGATGAGCTTGTTTATTGATTAATTGAAAAAAATTGAAAGAATAGATGATTTGAAAAATCAATGAATACATGCCAAAGCTAATCGGTAATTTGGAACTTCATAGTAACCAATGAATTCTATACTCTATTGCATTGTGGCTACACTCTTTGCCATTAACAAAAATCACATTGAAAAGGATCTCTGTGCTGAGAATGTAGCTTTGTAGAAAGTTCTTGCCTAGTATTCATGATCCTTGGCACTGGAAATAATCCAAAAACTAAAACCCTATTCAGTTGTGATGTTTGCCTTTAAATTAATAAATTTCTTTGAGTCAGAGTTCAGTCATTAGAATGATTAGCCCACCATTGGTATAATGTCTCCCTAAGTGTTGATAGATTTTATTGATCCTATTAACAATTATATTTTCTCATTCATCTCCTCAAGCTGTTACACTGTAGTTTCTATGGTCTTGTTATAGTCATGTATTTGTTGACTATATACTGATAAGGTACTTTGGGATAGTGACTTTGTTATTATCCTATCACTGATGCTAGACATAAGGACAGATTCTTTAAAAAAGTAAAACATAATCCTTAAAAAGTTAACAACATAACTACCATATAATACTGCTATACACTATGGGGCATATACTGAAGTAGTGTAATTCAAATCAGCATATAATAGAGATATCCAGCATATGAATATTTACCTCAACAGTGTTCATAATAGACAAGGTATAGAACCAGATTAAGGGCCCACTAATAGATGAATGAAAGAAAGTATGATATACACATTGTGAAGTATTATCGAGACATAACTTTAAAAAAAAATCTTATCATTTGTAGGAAAATACATGAAATTGGACATCATAGTGTCAAGTAAAACAAGTCAGGCTCAAGGAGAAAAATACTGTATGTTTTCTCTCATATGTGGAACCTAAGTGTAAAGAAAGAAAAAAGGGAACTATTGGGACAAGAAATGGGAAAAGGGATAAGAGGAGTAGAAGTATATTATGTAATTAAGACCATTAAAATTTGCAACATAAGTTAAAAATCATGAATGTAGAGATGGTAGAAGGTGAAAGGAAGGGAAGAAAGAGTAATGGAAAAGGGTTGAGTATGCATGTATAGAAATAACACAATGACCCCCCTCACATTTATAATTAATGTGTCAATAAATATAGATGAAACATATAAACATTAACTGTTTGGGGAAATGGTGGGGGGCTTTTTGTACACAGGGACAGTGTGAAAAACTTTTCTTATACATCCACTAGCACTTTGACAATTAAATCAAATTTGAGAGTTAAATCTTCCATGTTTGTAGGAGAACAAAACCAAATCAGGAAGGAAAGCAATCTAGTTGATTTCAAAGAATATAAAAATCACTGTCAGCATTATAGTTAAAAATTACATAACTATTTTGATGTTTCCTAGTATCTAATGCTACCAGACCTTGGTGAGAAAACTTTCTCTCTCTTTTTTTTTAATGTTTTTGAGCCTTAGTTTTTTTTTGTTACTTATAAGTACTTTTTCCTCCTTATGAAGTATGGTTTTTTTACATTATTTTTTAATATAGAAATAAACATAAGCAAAGCTACAATAGGTTTTTTGGTTTAATAGCTTGTGCTGCTATAAGCCAAAAATGAAAATCCATTATTAGAATGTTCCTCCTGCCAGGTTTTTATTACTAATATGTTGTTTATTTTTAATCATCTTTTGAATTATTGACTATTTGATGGTGTCTTGTAGCAGCAATTCCTATTTGTTTTATATACTTTGTAGAGTAGGTTTCATGTTTCTGCCTCACTTCATTATATGTAATGGCTTAGCTTTTGAAATCCTTGCTTGATGTAAGAGCTGTTAATTTGCTTTAACACATCATCATCTGAAATAGCTCGGATTTTGTATGGTTTTGTAAAAGCTTTATCTGGAAATACTCTGAAAGGTGCTTTTTTATTGTCCATTTATAAGAAAAATGTTTATGATTCCTCCTGGTATTCTTGTTACATGCAAAGATATTAAGCAGATGTTCAGATTGGTTCTGCTACACAATATTAAAATGTATATATTCAGATTTCAAAGCAATTGATCATTTCACTCTGACATTCTTTCAATATTTTACTATCATGTCACATCATTTTTTCTTTTTTTCATTTCACATCACTTTAACTTAAGGCTTCTAGCAATTGTTTTACTACTTAACCTTTAGCTAATTGCTTCTTTTTAACTCAGCCTGAGTTCACAGAACGATAGATCTATTTTCTATAGAGGGCTTGCCTACAAGTCTAGAGTGCAGTGTGTGCCCTATCATACTCTCTTCAGTTACTCTTCCGATGCACCAAGAGATTGTTGTATCCCAGAAAGTCAAATTCTTAGAAGAGAGTGGCAGATGAACATACAAGAATCACCAGGGCAGTGATAATGATAATTCAACTTCAATTACTTTTTAAAGTCGGTTACTTCCAAGAAGTCTAGAAATGATATGAAAAGAGCTGTTTGCCTTACTGGAATTTTGTTCCTCATTACCAAATTGCTAAAGAAGGTTGTGACAGAATAGGAGGAATCCAGAATTAGATAATTATTATGAGGATTGTGATGGTGGATGATGGTGATGATAGTGATAATGAGGATCATAACATATACCAAACAGTAATGATATATTGAGCATCAACTTAAGACTTTTAGGCAGTATCTTGAGCATGAGTCAGATGATTTCCCTGTTAGTCTCTATGTTTCCTATTATTTTATAATGAATAATCATAAATTTAGTGGCTTAATGCAATATGCATTTATTATCTTAGTCTCTGTAGGTCAAAGGCCTGGCACTCCTTAGCCCCAGGGTCTCACAGGGTCTGACAAGACAGCAATCAAGAGTTCAGCCAGAGCTAGATTCTCCTCTGGAGGATGCACTTGGAACAGTTGTGCTGTTAGTTGTTGGCAACATTCAGTTACTTGTGGTTGTTGGACTGAGAGCTTTGTCTTGTGTTGGCTATTGGCCAGAGGCTATCTTCAGTTCCTAGAGGCTGCCTAGCTTGGCTATGAGGCATTCTTCAACCTAGCTGCTTGCTTCCTTTCTGCCATTGTTTGGAGACAGAAAGACTGCTGAAGGACAGATGTTACAACTTAATTGTCTATATCCCATGCTTGTTATATCCAACAGGATATTACAAAAGAGTGTACATAGGTGGTAAGAACCATATGAATTTCTTAGGATTTTTGTACATGACAGCCAGATATTGTTACTTGTATCCAATGTCTACCTTTTTTTTCTGCGTAAGAAATAGGTTATTAGTTGGATATTTAGTTACCCAGGATAAAGGCTTTATCCCCTAGCTTCTGTTATAGCTAGGTTTGGCGATGTCACCAAGTTTGCCAGTGGAGTGAGTTAAAATAATAGATCCCAGAGGAAACTTTTGAGGCTAACCTACTCCTGACTTTAATATGAGAGAAAATTAAGTTTTATTTCAAAGTCTTGGTGTTTTGGGATATCTCTTACAGGATACTTCTTTGGGTTCTTCAGCAACTGGCTAGCTCCAGGACAGTGTCTTGACTCCACTCAGGAACTAGCACCCTATGAGGTACAAACTGGCCTATTTAGCTCAATATTGCTTTCTCTTTTAACATTGTGTGGAATGAATCCAGTCTTAGCCATCTCTCTCTCTTTCCACTAACCTTTATACTCATTACAGTGTGTAAATTTTTTTTAAAGGAAATTGAAATCAACTCTAGGTTCAACTTAAACCCAATCAGAACATTTTGTTTCCTGACTCAGGGTAAGAATCTGGATATGTGCCAGTCTTAGAAGAGTGAATTGAAATCTTTTGCCAAAAAATTCACTTATCCTCATAAGTAGCAATAATTCTGATCCACTATACTTTCCATTCTAGCCCACTTCTATCCTGAGAAGAAACAGACTTTACCTTGACTCTTGAGCCTATTGCTTGATGAACAGTAATTGAATAAATTCAACCATTTTATTATATTGACAAAATGTAGGGAATGATATAGAGGAGACTCCCAGGGGAAATAGCATAAAGAAGAATATTGAGAGAATTGTTCTGTCTCATTGTCTGCAATAGGATTGGTCTTGGCTGACTCAGGGAGCATCATGGGAGTGGTAAGAAGTAGTAGCCTTGATGCATGTAGATGACCTAGGAGACTGGAATGCTAAAGTGACTTACCACATTCATGTAGTAGATCCTTTCCAAATTGCTTATCAGTCTCCACATCTATATTCTTTATTTATGTGGCAATGAATTCATTACTTTTTTTTTTTTTTGCTGGTTGTGGAGCCTAAACTCTGGGCCTAGGCTCTTCAGCTCTTCAGTCCCTCAGCTCTTCAGCTCAAGGCTAGCACTCTACCACTAGAGCCACAGCACCACATCCAGCTTTATCTGCTTTATGTGATGCTGAGGAATCGAACCCAGGGCCTCATGCATGCAAGGCAAGCACTCCACCACTGAGCCCTTATTACTAATTTTTAAAACACCCAAGTAACTCTTTTTTACTATAGCACATTGAACAACACAAAGGGGTAGCTTCTGAGTTTAAACCAAATGCTTTCTTAGGAAGCCTCCTGCCTGCCAGTGTTCCTTTCACTTCTTTCAGACTTATATTGATAAAATGTCCTACTTTCAAAAACTGATACCTCACTCAGTGCTTCTCATATTCTATATTTTGGTGATTAGAGTTTTAAAATAATTTTGCCTAAATGAAGACTAATGTATTCAATACAAAGTAGACAAAATTGCCCAGCACTTTGGAGATTGAATAAAAGTAAGGATTCTTTTGTTTTTCTCAGTAGGCATTGATAGCTAAGTTAAGAACTAAGAGGCTTAAATAAATGAAACAGTGGGGAAAGGAAGAGCTAGTCTAGTTTTGATGGTTAATTAACACTACCTGTATTTGTTAGGTGTATGTATGAAAAGAGAAGACACTTAAGATTTGGAATGATCAACGATTTTTTTTAATTGGCCATGGGACTTAGCAAGGCTTTAAACTATACAGGGAAGGACAAAGAGAATTGAGGCTGCTTTGACAATTTCTTGACATGACCTCAACTTGCCTGAGCATCCTGTAGCTCAGCAGAGGTCTAGTGGTACAGGCAGAGGCATATCCTTGAGAGGTAAGCCCGGGTAGATATAGTTTTGTAAAAAGCAACTCTTTTACAGCCAGGCAACAATGGCTCCTTCCTTTAATACTAGCTACCCAGGAAGCTGAAATCTGTGGATCTCAGTTTGATGCCATCCCCAGCAAGAAAGTTCATGAGACTCTTATCTCCAAATAAACTACCAAAAAGAGCAGAAGTGGAGCTGTGCTAGCCTTGAGCTAGCACAGAGAAAGTGCCAGGAGTGGGGTTGCTCTGATGAGCAGATAATTAGAACCCTTCTTTCACTGGAGATAAAGTCCAGAGCCTCATTCCAGCCATTATCCTGCCCTGAATTCCAGTTCTAGGATAGCCACGTGCATGTACTTGTGGGGATACACACACACATGCACACACACACACACACACACACACACACACACACACACACACACACACACGAAAGCTCTTTTAAGTCATTCTTCCTGAGAACTGGCATTTAGTATTTTCAAAACAGAAAATGTGTCTTATTAGTATAGCTACCTAAAAATTAATTTAGAAGCATACTTCACGACTGAAAGGCTCTCAAAAAAATAAATTAGAAGGTCATATTCATGTTATTTGGCATATTTGTTATATTTCTTAAAACCATAGATTTATATCTGCATTGCTGTTCTCTTATTCTTTGGAATCATATATTTCTACAAGTGTTCTCCAAAAGTAAAACAGTAATCTACAGAAATACTCTTTCCTCATTCACTCATTTGTTTTCTTTTTAAAATTTTATTGACAAACATTTGATAAGGCTAGAGATAAAGAAGAATGCCAGTTGGAACACAGGGCATTCATCTAATCCTAGGAGATTTGTGTGGAGAGGATATGAGTTAAACTCAAGTAACTATATTAAGAGGTAAACATTTCAGAGATGGAAATTTTGGCCATAAATATTTTGCAATTCTCTAAGAAAAATTTTGAGCATAAAATATGAGTAAATTTCAAATGCTTTGGGTACAGGTAAAAGATAGTCCAGATAGGTGACACAGTGTTAATAAGAGCTACTAAGTGGGAAATTTATGGCTTCCAAATGGTGAGAATGCTATTCTTTCTACCTCAACTACAAAGGAAATGAAGGCATTCGGCATAATTTTTACCAGTTTGATAAATACTATACATTCACCATAAAAAGGAAAAATTGAGTGAGGTGTTGTGGCTGGCACACCTGCAATCCCAGCAAGTTGGGAAGCAGAAATAGGAGGATGACAGTTCCAGGTGATCCCAGCTACATGGGAGGCAAAGGTAGAAGGATCCATGTTGAAGGCTAGTCCAGGAAAAAAAAGATCAGGAGAGCTAATTTAAAAATCACAGCTACTCAGGAAGCTAAGATCTGAGGATCACGGTAGGATCCTGGGCAGAAAAGTCCTTGAGACTCTAATCTCCAATTAACCACCAAAAAAAACCCCAGAAGTGGTACTGTGGCTCAAGTGGTAGAGTACTAGCCTTGAGCTGAGGGACAGTGCCCAGGTCCAGAGTCAAACCCCACAACCACCAACAAAACCAAAAAAACACAAAGTATCAGATCTGAAGGTATGGCACACATGGGAGAGCACTTGCCTAGCAAGATGAAGCCCTGAGTTCAAAACACAAGACCTATCAAAAGAAGAGAAAAGAAACACTGAGCCTAAAGTCTCCTCTTCTGCTTCCACATGTTAAAAATGTTGAAGGACAGAAAGTTGAGCTAGTTGCCTTTGGTGTTTCCACAGCCATCCACATCCTGTTAACAACTCACATCCAAGTACTGAGTACGCATTGCATCTGACCTTTCCTGCAGAAAAGATGTGCCATTTAACACTCTGGATAAAATCTGCCTTTTGAATTTGGAGAATGATATTTTAATGATTGTCTAAACATTACAAAGTTATTTTATGTCCTCTTTACCTGTTTTCTTACATGCCATTGTGTGCATTCCCTAGAAAGATACACTGAGGTGGTGGAAAAATTTTTGCAAGGATACTCGTAGAACCCTGTGAGAGAATAAGAGATGTAGATAGGACAGGGGGAAGCTAGTCATAGACTTAGTCCTACTGGAAGAATAAGAGAAGTAGGATCAGATGGAAGCAGACAAGCCAGGCACCTGTGACTCACGCCTGTAATCCTAGCTACCCAGGAGACTGAGATCTGAGAATCGAGGTTTAAAGCCAGCACAGGTAGAAATATCTGTGAGACTCTTATCTCCAATTAACCACCCCCAACTCAGAAGTGAAGCTGTGGCTCAAAGTGATAAAGTGCTAGAATTAGGTGAAAAAAGGTCAGAGGCAGCACCCAGGCCCTGAGATGGACTAAAATTAATAATAATAATAATAATAATAATAATAATAATAATAATAATAATAATAAAAGGACAGGACAGGGGAAGCTAGGCATAGATGTAGTCCTACTAGGAGTACTGTAACATGGAATGGCTCCTTATCCTCAGAGTTATCCCACCTCCAGACATATTTTACTCCTGCCTTTTATGATTCACTCTTTGCCCAACCTGGCAAGGGCATGAACTGACAGGCTTTTCCTGTTATAATTCTTGCATAATTCCACTCGTGTGTGTGTGTGTGTGTGTGTGTGTGTGTGTGTGTGTGTGTGTGTGTGTGTGTGTGTAACAGGTTAAAACCCAGAATCCATGGTCTCCTCATGGACCTACACTAAGCAGCATGTGTTAATGTAAGCTTGCCTTGAATTTGAATGGTGCCATTGTTTACTCTGTGGTTCACAGAGAGCAGCATGTAAAATGAATTCTTTATGAGTTAGCATTCTTCCATGCATTAGTAACTGATCATTTTTGTTACATTGACAGATGCCCAAAGGAACTTGAATATTTTATTGAGATATTTTGTAGGCAAGTAGTTAATTTAAAAATTAGCTACTGCACAGAATGCATGTTGTCACAGAAGTAACCAGCATAAATACACTGGCGATGAATAGGCTTCAACATGCTCTTTTGTTCAAATCTTTCCCTTTGAGTCTTTTTTTCAAGGTTCATACATTGTATATTGTGGTAAAGATGAACTATCACAATTGATTTTTAAAGGAACTGTTCGTTTATCTGAATCTGCAATTGTTCTAAATGTCCTTTTATGAATGTTTCTTTTTTACTCTATCCCGGCAATTTTATTTATGCCTCATCTATTTGAAACTTAGCACTGTTTCTGACACACAATAATTTTACAGTGCTGAGATTTGTTTTAAATGCCTTATATGACAGAAATGTCTTTGGGTGATTTCTGTATTTGTCCTATAGAAGTTATCTTACCACTTTTTATCCAGCGTAGCTTGCTAAATTCCTGGTGTTTTGTACGATACAGATACAGGTGGTAAATGTATATAAGTATCTTAATAATATGTATCCATTATACTTTGTAGACCTAATACAGACATAAGGCAAGTATAATAGCCCTAATTAAAAAAATTAAAACCTGAAGGGAAACAGATGAAAAAGATAACGTAGTGCAAGCACTCTCTTTCACTAAGTAGGCAAATAGTAAGTTTGTTATTTTTCAAAACCAGATTACAAACAATATTACCACTATTTATAACCATTATATGGTTATATAGTTTATATATTTAGACAAAACTAAGGGTTTTGTTACTCCATCATAACTTGAATCATTTTTTTAGTAAGTATTTCTTCTCTCACTCAAAGGTAACAAAATATCCATGGCACTTGTGATTATCATTGGCTTCCAATGACAATATTCAGGAAGTTTAGAAACTTTTCAGGTATGCTGGTCTCTAGTTCCACCACAGAACAGAATTTTGAGGTGTTACTCTTGGTCTGTCAGTTACTTGAACTGATTCTAGTTGAACAGCAATAGAATAGTTTTATAATCCATCCCTGATGCAAATAGCTATCTATATGGAAACAGAATATTTTAAAAGTAAACACAGATATTTTAATGTTCACATTTTTTTTAGGTAAGAAGCTGACTTCATCTAGAAACAAAGCATTCACTTTTACTGATAATGATTACAGGTAGTTATAATGATAGCAGCTAACGCTGTCTCAAGTGGAGAAGTTTTATTATATACCACCCCGTGCTGTATACATGTTGATGACATGTCTTAGTCTATTTCTGTGATAAAGTACTATAGACTGGGTACTTTGTAAGAGAAAGAAATTTATTATCTACAGTTCTAGAGGCTAGAAATGTATCAGGAGAGGGCTTTCTTACTCTGTTATACATGGAAGAGGGCATCATGTTCCAGGAACGAGAGAATGTAACATCTCTGCCTTCCTTCTCTTGCAAACCCACTAATGCCATCATGCATGCCCTTCAGAACTTCATCCAACTCTCATTTTCTTCTCCACCTCCAAACATTAAATATGAATTTGATGAATAAGCTTCCAACACATGAGCCTCAAGGGACTCATTCAAATGGTAACAGTACATTTATTTCAAATAGAAACTTTAAGGAAATGACAGGTCTTTTGCTCATGGTCAATGATGTGCTTTATATGTCTGCGAGCGTTCCTTGGTCATGTGTATGTAATTTTAGGTAGTATTCAAAGACAAAGATAGCCAAACCACCTGTGTCCAGGATTGGGTTCAGCTTTGCACTATACTTTTGGCCTTCTGTCTGAAGTCCAGGTAGGCCATGTTCTCCTATGTTTTCCATGCCTGATTTCTGTCTAACCTACCAGCAACAATTGAATAAAAGACCCTGGCTGGGCACAGGTGGCTCACACCTATAATCTTAGCTACTTAGGAGGCTGAGATCTGAGGATAGAGGTTCAAAGCCAGCCCAGGCAGGAAAGTCCGTGAGACTCTTATCTTCAATAAGCCACCAGGAAACCAGAAGTGGTGCTGTGGCTCAGGTGGTAGAGTACTTGCCTTGAACTGAAGAGCTGAGGGACAGTGCCCAGGCCCAGAGTTCAAGCCCCACGACCAAAAAAAAAAAAAAAGACCCTGATGTAGGCAGAGAAAAGAGGAGAGACGTTTTAGTGAACCATCACTGTTATACAATACTTCTACTTGAAAAATGAACTTATGATTAGATGTCTAATTTTGATCTTATCCAAAAGGCCAAGAAGTGATAGCATGTCTCATGTTGCCAAAAGGAATGAGACGGTTAAAAGGAAAAGCATAGGTCATCTTCTTTAATAATATGTATAATTTGCTGAACTCAAAATATTCCAGGCATTGCTACAAAGAAATTTTGCATATACTTCATAGAATTATACATATGTATATGTATGTATACATATACATATGTATATATACATATTTTCCTTTTGTCGGGGGTGGGTCTTTAACTCTGGGCATGGACTGTTCCTCAGCTCTTCAGCTCACGTGTAACACTCTACCACTTGAGCTACAGCATACTTCTGGTTTTCTGGTGGTTAATTAGAGATAAGAGTCTCACAGACTTTCCTGCCAGGCTGGCTTTTAATTGTGATCCTCAGATCTCAGTAGCATCCTGAGTAGTTAGGATTACAGGCATGAGCCACCAGCACCTGGCCTGAAATATATATTTTTAATTCCTTTCATTTACTGATATGGAAACAAAGACATTACCTAAGATTACACATCTAAGAAATGCTAAATTTAGGATTTTAATTCAGGGCTGATTCTGTAATTCATATATTTAACTGCTATGTCATAGTGACTCTTCAAAGTTGAGCAAAGGTTTGCATGCTCTGTACTAAAAAGAAAATGTATAGACATCAAGTGTTGATGGCCAATTGAATCCTTCGATTTAGCTCAAGGTAAAGTAGCTAAAATGAGACAAAAATATTTATTGCTTAGTTGCCATGTAAAATTCCAAGATAAGGACACAGGTGGGTTTTTTTGTTCTTGTTCTTGTTTCTAACGTATTTATAAGGTAGCATGTGATTTCTTTTGTTGCTTTGTATGCCCCTCCTCCCACGGTATAACCCCTGTTTTCACTGTATTTGATGTTAGTATAATTTGGGGAGTGAAGGGAAAAAAAATTGTTTAAATAAGGATACAGGTGGACCCATTGCAACAATGAGATGTACAAGACGCTGGGTGCAGGGATGTAGTTGTGGAGTTGGGAGGGAAGGGATGGTAGGGGAAAAAACAAAGGAGGAGGCAACAATGTTTGATAAGAAATGTACTCATTACCTTGCTCATGTGAATGTAACCCCTCTGTACCGTATTTTCACAATAAAAAAATCATTTAAAAAATTCCAAGCAATATATCTCACAGTGTAAATTCATATCTATGGAACACTGAATGTAACCTAAAATATTTTTTGAATTTCTCTGAAGGAGCAACACAGTGATCATTTCTTGATTTAAAAAAATGTAAAATTGGGTGCTTTTGTCCTACCAAAGATTTAAATTGGAAAAAATATTTTTTATTTTTTCTTAAATATTTTTCTTAAATATTAAAAATATTATGCTACAATATTTTGCTGAAATATTTTGGAAACATTAATCTGTTTCCCTCTTTCCCTTTATAATTTGGCTTGTGTTTTTTTAAGTTAACATACATAAGATATATAAAGGGAAGTTTTTTTCTTTTTTCTTTTTTTCCTTTTTAATTATTTTTTATTGTAAAGATGCTGTACAGAGGGCTTATAGTTATATGAGTAAGGCAGTGAGTACATTTCTTGTCCAGCATTGTTACCCCCTCCTAAAGGGCAGGTATTTTTTTATTGTGAAAATACTGTACAGAGGGGTTACAATTACATGTGCAAGGTAATGAGTACATTTCTTATCAAGCATTGTTGCCTCCTTCTTTGTTTCCCCTTCCCATCCCTTCCCATCCCCCCCCCCAACTCCTCCCCTCCCTCGGCCCAGTTGTAAAGTTGGTATTCTGACATAATGTCTTGTACATCTCATTGTTGCAATGGGTCCACCTGTATCCCTATTTAAAAAATTTGTTTTTCCCCTTCCCCTCCACAAATTATACCAATATCAAATACAGTGAAAACAGGGGTTATACTGTGGGGGAGGGACATACAAAGCAACAAAGAAATAATCTTATAAATATGTTAGAAACGATCGCAAGAAAGAAAAGAACATTTGAATTTTTATCTTAGGGTTCATTTCCCTAACATCAACTTATCTGACCCTTTCTGCTTGTCTCAGACATATACTAGTTATTGCAAATAAGGGAAAGCATGCACCTATGTTTCTTTGGGCTAGGCTTACTTCACTTAATATAATTTTTTCCAAGTCTTTCCATTTCCTAACAAATGGGGCAATGTCATTCTTTCTGATCGAAGCATAGAATTCCATTGTGTATATGTATCACATTTTCTTGATCCATTCATCTACCGAGGGGCATCTGGGTTGGTTCCATGTCTTAGCTATGGTAAATAATGCTGCAATAAACATAGTTGTAGTGGTAGTTAAAGGATAGTTTTATTGTGAAATTTCCACATATGTACAAAATATATCTCGATCAGCTTTACCCCCTCTATTACTCTCCCTTATCCTACTCTCCTCTTAAAACAATTTTAGCAGGTTTCATTGTTCTATTTTCATGCATGAAAACAAACTGTTTTGATCCTCTTCATTCTCATTCCCCTTCTCTGGTAGCCTTCTCCTTTCTGTTGGTATCCCCTAACAGAACCTGTTTTATTTTCTGATCAGATCATTCATTTGTTTTTACTTCATATTAGTTTCCCTAAGGGGTTTCACCATAGTACTTGTTAGGCATATATTATATTGTTTACAGTAACTCTGTGTATTGCTTCCTCTTTAAAAAAAGCAATTGCCTTTGACACCTGCTGTGTTCATGGATTTTTAAAAGTTAATTCATATTTGTATATAAAATATGGATTTTATTTAAATTCTAATCTTTTGTGATTAATTTGCAAAATCTGTTTATTTTGTCCACTTCTACTCAGATTAAATTTTTTTTCCTTATAAGAATGAAGAAGACTGTATTTCTTTACCTCTTGTTTATTTGAGTAGATAGAAGAACTATGTGTAAAACATGTATTCGTTTTCTACTGCTGTGTAATTATCACAAATTTTAGTGCTTAAAACAACATGTGTTTTTATAATCTTAAATTCCATGGATCAGAAGTCTAATTGGCTTCTTGCTTAGAGTGTTCTTTTGTTTCTAAACTAACAAGGCTGAAATCAAGATGTCAGCTTTCTGAGCTCTTATCTGGAGACTCAAGGGAAATATCTGTTCCTAAAGTCATTCAGATTATTGGCAAAATTTAGTTCCTTGCGGTTGTTGGATGGCAGTCCCTGTTTTCTTGCTGACTGTCAGCAGAGAACCACTCTCAGTTTGGTGCAGTTATTTCCATCTTCAAAAGCAGCTCTGACATACCAAATTCTTTTCAGGTTTGGCATCTCTGCCCCTAATTCTACCCACACTCAAAGGGAGGATAATACACAGGGGAAAGTCATCAGAGGTCATTTTTAGAGTTCTACCTGCCATAGAAAGCAAAATACTCATGATTTTGATATTTCTGCAAGATTTTATACTGACAAGGCACCTGAAATAAGCAACTTGCTTTACCAGACTTTTTTGTTGTTGGTGGTCATGAGGCTTGAACTCAGGGCTGGAGTGACATCCCTGAGTTTTTGTGCTGAGGACTAGTGTTCTTCTACCTTGAGCCACAGCTCCACTTCCAGTTTTTGGGTGGTTAATTGGAGATAAGAGCCTTGTGGGCTTTCCTGCCTAGGCTGGCTTCAAGCAGTCATTCTATGATCTCAGCCTCCCGAGAAGCTAGGATTACAGGCATGAGTCACCAGCACCCAGCTCCAGAAAATTTTAATATTCTTTCGCATACTGATTTTCCTAATAGAATCACATTTTTATGGTTACTTAAGTTTTATTAATTCTCTTGCTTATCTTAGAATTTAGAATTGGAAATCATCTTTAAATTGGTGAAAAATATTGATTTCTATTTTATTCTCTGACAAATTGTTGGAAGTTTTGTAAAGGAGAATAGTCAGTCACCTAATCCTAACCCCAAGCCCATTCTTCAGATACATTGGAAGAACAGTTGAGGTGCTTACGATAGCTCATACTTTTGATAAGGGCAGAACATGATAAAAATGAATAGAATTTCCTTTAGAATAACACAACCTTATTATGGGAAAGTTTTTCAATAAAACCTATCTATCTTCATACATTTTGAAATCCTTTTCTACCAGACATTTTCGGTTGGAACTATTCAAGGCCTCAGATAACAAGCAACAGCTGAAAAGATCAGTGGATTGTTTTTCCTTACATTTGTCTTTGGCTGCTTGGAGACTTTGCAAGTAACCACTATATCCCAGAAATCTTGCTTTTCTGATGTAGAAGGATCATGTCTACAGTGGTTATGACCTTTAAAACTTCTTCATGGAAAGTCACAGTGATGATCAATTTCCAACAGAGAAATTATCATCAAGTATATCAGCCCATCTTTGCTCTATTTGATGTTCATTCATTGAAGAGACAGTTTGTGAACAGGATATATTCATCCTGCAGGTACTTTCCCTAGGCTGAATTAGTCTTGTAGTGACTCTGTCATTTGAAGAGCCCTTTAGCCTATTTCCTTTATGACTGGTTCTTAATATGCATCAAATCTGCATCTTTTCTAAAGCTTATCCTCTTACAGTTCAACTTGGCTCAAAATATGTCTCTTTAATAAGTCAAGTCTCTGATAACCCTCTCTATTCTCCCCATTCCACGGCGCCCAATGCATTTAGAGGTACATTCAGTAGAACAAATGTTTCCCAGAGAGTTATACAGTAGCTTATTCATACAGTGCACTGGGGATCTTCTCATGAAGGATAGGGAGCAGCTATGTCTTGGTCCCTTCTATGATTCTTTTGTGTGAGTTAAATATCTACATTGATGCCCCTTGAAATAATGTGACTTCTTAGCTCTATAACCAGCTTTTTATCATTTATCAGAAGGAGCACATTTTTAATCTCTTCAATATTTTGTACTGCTTACTTCTAAGATGAGGGGATGGGAATCCTTTTATGTATGAGGACTTTTCTATTCTTTCTCCTTAGGAAGTGGACTTTCCCATTATCCTATTTTTCTAGGTAAATAAATTGCATTATTCCCAGAAGAACTGACTTCCAGGTTGTTTTTTGTTTGTCCTGGCTGTCTTTCCTTGTAAACTATATGATCATCACAGACTCTTTTGGATAGAGCTTCATCTGAACTCACCATAATCTTCCAAATATGGTCTGTCCTTCCCAAAACAGATTAAGCTGTTTCTTCTCTTGATGTGTGAATTATAGTTTCCCAAGTTCAAGTCAGTATCTACCTTATTGCCAAAAGAGAAGTTAGTTATTATTTTTTGTCGGTCATGGGGCTTGAACTCTGGGCCTGGGTGCTGTCCCTGAGCTCTTCAGTTCAAGGCAAGCACTCTACCACTTGAGCCACCGCACCACTTCCAGTTTTCTGGTGGTTAATTGGAGATAAGAGTCTCACAGACTTTCCTGCTTGGGCTGGCTATGAACAGCAATCACTAGCTCTCTGCCTATTGAGAAGCTAGGATTACAGGCATGAGCCACTGGTGCCCAGCGAAGTTAGTGATTACATAGTAAAGGGGAACCATTATTTTTAATAAGTCTAATATTGCCTTAGCATACTTTGTAAACATGGTTTTCCTCTGGCTCAGATTGAAATTATGTTTGATTCAACTCTCCATACTCACTTTGGTTTGTTTATTTCATTACACATTGATGCATCCCATAAATCCCTATCTTTTCTAATTTCCTTTTTGCTTTGAGAAATATTCAATGGTTCATTATTTAAAGAACTCTCCATTAGTTATTCTGTTTGTTGTTTTGTTTTAATTCTCACTCTTCATGCTAATAGTTGGGTCAATCTGGCCATTTATCTCTTGTACATTTATATTCAGGCTGTTGAGTACTGCTTTTGAAAAATTTCCTTTCTTGTTTTGCTTTTTTGTCTGTGATTAGTTCTTTTGCTGTTCTTCTCAAATTTTCTATTTAGATGTGGTAAGCTGCCCCTTATTTTCCTCTTAGTATCCACACATATTCCTGGCTCTGAGTCTCTGCACTTGCAATAACTTCTGTCTAATACTTTTCTTTTGTGTTGGTAATTTTTAGCTTTTTTCTCTACCTTAGAGGAAGTTGAAAATGATCTTTAATAGACATTGTTGACTGAAATGCATATGACTATATTTTATCATATACAAATTGTTCTATTCTATCAGTGGTTAGTTGAACCAAAACATAGGATGAGACAACTCAGAAAAATTAAGAGGACCTAGAACAGAACAGCATTTAAGGAATCAATGGCATTACTATTTTTCTTAGTGTTTTTTCCCCATTGCCATACTGTTCCATCTAAGTAGGTCCTGGCATATGATTCAAGAAAGCTCATTTAAGTATGTTTTCACTCATAGAATATGAATTTGTCTCTCAAATTGTAGATTAAAATAAATCATAGAAACAAAATCCTTCTGGTCCTGACCAAACTTGCAGAGATGCACCCATGTCTTTGTATGTGAGGGCCTGGAAAATTGATTCTCCCAGCATTGGTGGATAAAACTTTAACTTTCTTTTCTATCCCATTCCACCGTCTTCTCTCATGGATTGGTGCTTCTGTGCCTTAAATGTCTTCCTTGAAAACTCATGTGACAGTACTAAGAGGTCCAACTGTTTGAAGATGTAATTAAGGCATGAGGGTTTTGCCAACATGAATGGAGAATGCTATTATTTCAGAAGTGGGTAAATTATCAAGCGAGTAAGTTATTATGGGAGTGGGTTCCTGATAGAATGAGTTTGGCACTATTTTTTTCTTTTCTATATTCTTACTTGCCATTCTTTCTTCTACCACGTAGTGGTGTAGCACAAAAACCCTGGGCAGATAACAGCACTGCACCTAGATTTCTGGGTCTCAGAAACTGTGAACCATGTACTCAGTCTTCGGTATTCTGTAACAGCAAAAGAAAGACTAAAGATAGGCACTTTTCTTCAACATGAACGTACTCATATTTCTCTATTTCCATCTAGTCCTAATTTTCTCTCTTACTTTTTTCCTGAAAGGCTCTGCAAATATCGTCTTATCCCTTCTCTTGCCATTGTCCAAGTTTTAGAGAGTCAGTCCTCTCATTTCTACTCCTGTTGTGTTATCAAAAGAACTTGAGTTAACAATGATTTATTCTTTCCAAGTGAATTGGACACTCATTATTTCTTTGTTGATTACTCTATAATCTGAGAATAATAATGATTTCTCACTTTTAAATTTCTCTTCTTCCTATGACCTACCTCCTTCTTTCCTAATTCTATTTTGAAATGAGTAAACCTGTGGAAGACTACATATTGAGAAAAGAAAACCTAAAAGAAAACTCCAAGGAAATGCAATATTTAGAAAATTAGTAGGGGTCTTTCTTTTCTTTTTCCTTTTTGGGAACCTTATTTCCTGCTAAAGTTTTAGTTGTTGCCATTAACCAAAATTCCATTCAACTCTTTTTTTAAAAATAAGTTTTTTATTGTGAAAATATCATACACAGGGGTTACAATTACATGAGCAAGGTAATGAGTACATTTCTTATCAAGCATTGTTTTACCCCTACCTTCCCTGCCTTCCCATCTCCACGACTACACTCCCCCCCTCCACCAAAGTTGTAAATTTTGTTTTTCGACATAGCGTCTTGTACATCTCATTGTTGCAATGGGTCCACCTATATCCCTATTTTAAAATTTTGTTTTTTCCCTTCCCCTCCCCAAATTTTACCAACATCAAATACAGTGAAAACAGGGGTTATACCGTGGGGGAGGGACATACAAAGCAACAAAGAAATAATCTTATAAATATAGAAACAATTTCAAGAAAGAAAAAAACATTTGAATTCTTATCTTAGGGTTCATTTTGCCTAACATCAACTTATCTGACCATTTCTGCTGGTCTCAGACATATACTGGTTATTGCAAATAAGGGAAACCATGGGACCTATGTTTCTTTGTGCCTGGCTTACTTCACTTAATATAATATTTTCCAAGTCTTTCCATTTCCTAACAAATGGGGCAATGTCATTCTTTCTGATTGGGGCATAGAATTCCATTGTGTGTGTGTGTGTGTGTGTGTGTGTGTGTGTGTGTGTGTGTGTGTGTGTGTGTGTGTGTGTGTGTGTGTGTGTGTGTGTGTGTGTGTGTGTGTGTGTGTGTGTATCACATTTTCTTGATCCATTCATCTACTGAGGGGCATCTGGGTTCATTCCATATCTTAGCTATGGTAAATAATACTGCAATAAACATAGTCGTGCTGGTAGCTTTAGTATGGCTTTGTTTGTGAACATTTGGGTAAATGCCCAAAAGTGGGATTGTTGGGTCATAGGGGAGCTCTATGTGGAGTCTTTTGAGGAACCTCCATACTACTTTCCAAAGTGGTTGAACAAGTTTACACTCCCACCAACAGTTGGATGGCAGTAGGCCATCCAACTCTTTTAACTACTTTTCCCCATAGTCTTCCAAACCCATCTCATCTATTCCTATGGCTTCAGTGAATATCTGTACTCTGAGTATACTAAATATTTAGCCTATGGCATATTAAGTGCATATATATGTAATTACTCATGTGATATCCTTACCGTCACATCCTAAATTTTCCTGGAGTCTCTAAATGATAGTTAAGTACCCTACTCTTCCTCCTCTGCCTCTTCCACCCCCTCCTTTGCTTCCTCCTCCTCCTTCTCATTGGAGCATAATTGCTTTTTTATACTTTTCCCCCATCATTGGATGAAGACACCCTAGTTTGGGCTTTTATTTTGTTTGGTTTTCATACTGGTCCTGGGGCTTGAGTTCAGGGCCTGCGTGCTGTCCTGAGCATTTTTTTTTTTATCTCTCAAATCTAGCACACTACTACTTTGAGCCACAGCTCCACTTCTGGTTTTGGGGTGGCTAATTGGAGGTAAGAGTCTCATGGACTTTCCTATATATGCTGGCTTTGAACTGTAATATTCAGATGTCAGCATCCTGCATAGCTAGGATTACAGATGTGTTCCACCAGTGCTCAGCTACACTGTATTTTTAAATTATATTTGCTCAAGATTTTCCAACTAGCTCATGGTAATCACTCAGTATTATTTCTCTTATGAATGCACGAATACAGAATGCCATAGACTTTATTCAGTTTTTTCCAAAATAAATTTTTTGTGATTATTCATTTGTTGTTGGTTTGAGAAATTATGTCTTTTGGACATAGTCTAGAATAATAATTCTCAAAGTCCCTTGTGGAGATATAAAATTTAAGATGAATAAGTTAATGTGTCAAGTCCCAAAATAACAAGCTAGGTAGGAATGAATGTTTTCCAATTTTTAAAAGATACTCTATTTAAGTCCTGTGTTGCCACATTCTCCCAAAGAACCTTCAACATTAGCAACATCTGAAATTAACTAGAAAAAAGAAATTTTATCTTATTTAACTTTGTTTCTGGTGATTTATTTTGGTAAATTATTTTTTACCATTTTTATACATTTCTAGTTTTTTCATTTCTAGAAATTGAGTTATAATTTCAGAGGATATAAATGGTAGAAGAATAGGGATTATTTGTCATATCAGTTGATGAATTAGTTTGGATGATTTTGCTGAAAGTTAAAGTTGATTGAATCATCTAGAAAGCAAACAATTTTGACAATTAAGACATAAGAATTATGAGTGTTACAGATCACTGTTCCAATGTAATGTTTTGATTAGAACTGTTTTATGAATCTGCAGCAACAGCCCAAGTGCTACATACAGCTCAAAAAGAAAATTCAGAGTCAGAGTATTTGCTATCACAATGTACTGATTGCTGCAGCTTATCCAGAGCTAAGTTTGCTGCAATAAAAACTTCTAGTTGGAACATCGTGGTGGCATTTATGTAATTTGCTTCCTAAGTTGTTTCTGTACTGTATAAACCCTGAGCAAACAGCTCTTAGTTTGAGAATCACAGAAATCTCTGTCATTGGACATTGCTGAGGTCCCTGATGCAATTCTTTGAAGAGTATGTCAACCCAAGTCTCAAAACAAGCACTGGAATCTGGATCTTAAATAACTAAAGGCACTGGATTAAAATGGTTTACTGTCCAAACCATTGTATCCAACTTAGTTTGATAGATGCCTTTCTGTGAAGATGTTATTACTTTTAAAGATTCATAATGAGTTTCTTATCCTTTGGATATTTACTGCTTCCTAAAACAGCATTAAATCAGAATACTTGGACTGGTCATATCAGCATGGTTACTAAAAAAATTTTGGAGAAAGCTCAAGGACAAAAAACTAAGCCCATCTTATAAATTTACAATGTATGTTAACATGTCAATTGTTTGTCTATATGGAAAATGAGACAGATCTTATCTATGAATTTCATTGACTACTTTTTTTTAATTCACAGAGCCACCACAGGGAGTAGGTCGTATCTTTGACTGCCTCTTAACAAAGTAGTTGTAGATGTAGGCTAAAAGTAAAAAAAGGAAAGACTAGAAACAAAATAAAGTTGGAGGGGGTGAGAAGTAGACATAGAAAGGGTAATGGGCAAGTAATTAAAGTTCATCAGTGGGTAGTCAGTGTTTATAATGGAAATCCAATGGCTCTCCTCTTGTAAGGAAAGGGTAAGCATCTTCCATGTACTAGTTTTTGCCGTGTCTTAGGGTCACATACCAGTTGAATCAGAGTTCATTAATTGATATCAGTGAAGCTGCTCTATCTCTTCAGGTTGCTGGTATAGACTAGATTTTGGGCTGCATTTGGAAGTAGCACATGGAATTTCAGCCCATATGTTATTTTATTCTTCAATAATTCCTCCTCCTCCTCTTCCTCCTCTTCTCTTCCTCCTCCTTCTCCTCCTCTTCCTCCTTCTTCCTTTACTTCTTTGTGTGTGTGTGTGTGTGTGTGTGTGTGTGTGTGTGTGTGTGTGTGTGTGTGTGTGTGTGTGTGTGTGTGTGTGTGTGTGTGTGTGTGTGTGTGTGTGTGTGTGTGCTGGTCCTGATACTTGAACTCAGGGCCTGGACACTGTCCCTAAGCATTTGTACTCAAGGCTAAGTGTTCTAGCTGCCTTTTTTTTGGTGGTAATTAATTAGAGATGAATCTCATGGCATGGGCTTTTCTTCCCCAGGTTGGCTTTGAGCTATGATCCTCAGATCTCAGCCTCCAAGTAACGAGGCTCATAGACATGAGCCATAAGTGCCCAGCCTCTTCAGTTATTTCATTTTATTTTGTTTTGTTTTTATTTTGCCAGACCTGGGGCTTGAACTCAAGGCCTGGGCACTGTCCTTGAGTTCTTTTGCTCAAGGCTAGCCCTCTACCACTTGAGCCACAGCACCATTTCCAGCTTTTTCTGTATGTGTGGTACTGAGGAATCAATCCCAGGGCTTCATGCATGCTAGGCAAGTGCTCTACCACTGAGCCACATTCCCAGCTCTCTTTAATTATTCTTATTGGACAAAAATGAAGAGGGCTTTTTTTTCCTGTGAGGGAGAACATGATTCAGCCTCATCAAGTAAGCATTTTCGATTTGGCCTTAATTGTAATATTTTTTAAAGTGCACCATTCAGACAATTTATTGCAAAAATTAGTAATTTAGTTATAAAAATAGAATTCTTTCTTACTATTAAAATTTTAAAGTAGGAAAAATATAAAGGAAATGATGTACAACTATCACTATACCAATAACTCTGTAGCAACAGTTGTAATATTCCTAAATAGTCCTGTCTGTGAGACAGTAGGTAACTGAAAAACCTGAAGTTTTTTGCCTATTTGCTGGGTTATATTTATCTACCTATTAGACGTTTTGTTTCAACTAATGTGCCTAACAGCTAATAATATTTGAATAGTCCTAATAACTAAATTTAAGTCCATTTTGTACTAAATTCTTGTACATAGTAATCTTTAACCAAGAGAATATAAAAAAATTATCTAATGCTTTTGCTGATGTACTTAATGATTTCATTGCACTACCTAGAATCATAAACTGTAATCACTGTATAAATAAATCCCCCCAAAAAACAAGTACATGCACATCCTGACCACATTAGCCAATGAAATTAATAATGGGGTGCACTGGAAAAAATAGACATTTACCATGTGATAAGTTAGAAGTGTTCTCCATCTAGTAAAAATATAGGAAAGTGATTTTTAGTGTCATCTCACTAGGATTTCTGTCTACAGTTGCTTTGTGTTTTTCATCACATTATAAATGTCTCTTAAATTGCTCCGAGTTTGTTGGAACAAGTAGGTGGTGTATTTGTGGAGTGGGTATGAGGTGATGAAGGGATGGAAGAAAAATGTTCAGATCTGCATTTGTGCTAATTTTACTGAAACTGTGTTTTGTTTCTAAATACTAATATCTAAAACAGCTAGGGGAAAATAGTGGTCATATCCTTAACATCATTTGTGCAGTGAGTTTGTCATTTTAAGCCTATTAATAATGGTGTAGTATCATAACCAAATAGACTTCTTAAAGAAACAGACTTCTAGACCAACAAAACCCATTCTGAATTATGCTTTCTGAACTCCTCAAGAAGTAACATGTAACTGTATGTATATTTACTAATGATGCTCTTCTTTTCTGCTTACTTCTGTTATCTTTAAAGTGGTTTTAATGGTAGATATGTGGTTTAAGTGTGGTGGTACATTCTTAAACTCCCAGCTACATGGTATGCTGAAATAGGAGGACCATGGTTTGGGCAAAATTTACTGAGACCCTGTCAATAAGTAAATAAGTTGTATTAATAATTAAGACCAAGGAAGTTGAAGCCACTGCATGGAAAATACACTAAAAGCCGAACAAAACAAAACAAAAGTTACAAATGTGGCTCAAGCGGTAGAATGTTTGCCTAACAAGTACAGTACCTTGACTTCTAAGCTCAGTGCCACCAAATAAAAGTAGGTTTGTTTTATAATTAATCAATCAGTATTTGTTACTGATAAATATTCAGTAAAACAGTTATTGAACAACAAATGTTTTGACATTCCTTTTTTTTTTCTGTGACTTATTACTTCTAAAACAGAAAGATTATCTTAGTGGGTGTGACTCCTAGGTATTCTTCTTGGGTTTGGTGGTTGGGCAAAAGCTTCACCTAGCTCATAGATTCCAACCTGCCTACACATAAAACTCACCTGGGAAGCTGATTACCATGTAGATTCCAAGGCCCCACCCCAGACCTGCTCAGTCACAGTCTGTTGGTAATTTGTATCATGAGGCAAGCCTGGGAAATGAAACAGATGAGCCTGCAGTAGGAGCTTCATCCATACATAATTGCATTTTGATGTACAGGAAGATTTATGGACGTGGATTGAGTTGATAGCATTAATTTATTTCTAATGCTTGTCAACTCAAAGCCAGGAAGAGAGACTATTACTCTGAGGTTGCCTTTAAATTTCACCCTGTAGGAGATTTTATTTGACGTAATACTAAAATGATCATATTTTACACATTTACCACATATAAGACACTAGTTAATATTTTTCATGTACTTGCAAATATTATTATACAGCACTGAAATAATTTTCTCAGGAACAAATAAGCAACAAGTGAGAAAACGTCTAAGAAGTCTGATTTTCATTATGTAATAGCTGCAATATATTGTTTCCAAGCATCAAAAATGCTATGTGATTGCTAATGTATCAGGCTATGAATGCTAAGGAGTTAATCTACTTTTAATTCATTTATCACTCTTATATAGTAAGATTAAGTGAGGCATATTTGGAGAAATTAAGGAATTTCTCCAGATTTACTCTACTAGTAAGTGGTGAAATCAGTGGAGCCTGAGACTGTTGGCTCAGCTCCAGAGTTTTGTTCTCTTAATCACTACTCTATATGCAAGAATGACATGTTTGAATGTGCTGATTTCCAGTCAGTATTTCACATAATATTAGTAGCTATTGTGGGGGGTTTTCCGGAAGGTAACTTTCAAAAACTTTCATGACTGTTGTAAATAATGTTGTAAATAATAAATAATAATTCACTTACAATCTACACTAAGATACTTTGCCATCTACATAAATGTTTAGAAGTGATTCTAAAATATATTACAGAATTTTTGGTTTCAGAAAGATTTTTGAAAGACATATTTGAGAGGTAGAGACAGGAAAGTTAGATCTTATCTCAAGAACAAAGTACAGAAAATGGCTGGAGGTGTGGTTCAAGTAGTAGAAAGCTGGCCTAGAGACCACAAACCTTGGATTCATTCCCTTGTAGAAAACAAGGAAGGAAAGGATAGGGGAAAGTAAAAAGGGGAAAGGGAAAAGGAAAGGGGAAGGAAGAAAAAGAAAAAGGAAAAAAACTGGAAAAGGATTAATTTTAAAAGAAATTCCTTACCTACACTTCTTAATATTAAAAGATAGAATAGTTGATGAGTACTTAATTGCTCAGTGAACATTTGGTAAGTAGTGATACTTTCTTTTATTTTGAGCATTAAATAAACAAGTTTTGTCCATTAAGTTTCACATGATTTAATCAGTTGACTTTCACATTTTTATTAGCAATTAATTTGAAGTTTCTTAGTCACCTTCCTATTTATCCCCCAATGGAGGTGAAGTGTTAATTGATGTTAATGGCTCTTGTTGCTGCCTCACAGTCTGGAACTTTTAAAGAAAGGTGAAGAATTGGAGATGGGCATGTGAAATTTGTGTGGGGCAGTAAAGAAGTGCCATGTGCTATGACCTAGTGCTTTCTCCTAGGCAACACAATTGCCCTATAATAAATACCAAGAGCTTGAGTCAAACAGAAAAGGTCAGATAAGGTGATGTTAGGGAAATGAACCCTAAGATACGTAGTCAAATGTTTTTTTTTCTTTCATGTGATTGTTTCTAACACATTTATAAGATTATTTCTTTGTTGCTTTGTATGTCCCTCCCTCACAGTATAACCCCTGCTTTCACTGTATTTCATGTCGGTATAATTTGTGGAGGGGAAGGGGAAAAACAAATTGTTTAACTAGGGATACAGGTGGACCCATTGCAACAATGAGATGTACAAGTCCTTATGTCGAAAACAAACCTTACAACTTTGGTGGGGGGACGGTGGGGGGTGGGGGAGGATGGGCAGGGATGGGAAGGAGAAACAAAGGAGGAGGCTACAATGCTTGATAGGAAATGTACTCATTATCTTGCCCATGTAATTGTAACCCCTCTGTACAGTATTTTCACAACAAAATAAATAAATAAATACTGAGACCTAATCTTCACCCAGTCCTTTAAACATGTTACTTAACATTCATTGAGGAATGTTTTTAAAAGAACAAGGTAACTAAGTTCCCATAGCTAGAAAAGATCAATACTGATAAATTATTAAATAAATTCAAACATGTGTACAAAACCAGAGATTATATTCCCTATTACAACCTCCAGGGCAACGGTATATTCATTTGGTTTCACAGCTAGACTGGTATTGCTTAGATTTTTAAGCTTGCTGAGGTACTTAAACAGATGGGCATAGTTGTCTGAGATACGTACCTGTCTGTTAACACTCTTTCCTTTCCAATAAAAAAATTCTCAGCAGCACTAGCTAATTCATTGAAACATCATTCCTCCTACTTAGACACTAACTGATACAGTTTAGTAACTTTGAGGCTAAAAAGATGCTTCTTTTTTTTGGACAAAATTATTCAAATTCTGCAATTAAAAAAATACCAACTGCTTTTTACCTTTCTAACCTCTAGAGGACAATGAATCTTTTCTAATATATATATATTTTTGTTTTAAAGATACTGTAAAGAGGGGTTACAGTTACATGAGAAAGGTAATGAGTACCTTTCCTATGGAGCATTGTTACCCTGCCCCTTTGTTTTTCCCCTACCATCCCTTTCCTCCCCACCTCCCCAACTCCTCCCTCCCCGCCTAAAGTTGTAAAGTTCGTTTTGACATAGTGTCTTAAACATCTCATTGTTACAATGGGTCATCCTGTATCCTTATTTCAGCATTTTGTTATTTCTCTTCCCCTTTCCAAATTAGAAAAATGTATATACAAGATGCAGGGCACCAACATCAAATACAGTGACAACAGGGGTTATACCATGGAGGAAGTACATACAAAAGAAACAAAAAAAAATCACATAGTACATTATAAGTACATTAAAAACAACAGCAACGAAGATAAAACTTCTTGAGGACGAACGAATCTTTAAAAATAAATTGTTGTTTCTTCCCCTTTAGAGCAAATGACATTCCCATATTAATGCTTTCACCAGAAGGTAGTAGAGCCTTATAAAGAACAAAGTCCTGTCTTGGGGGGAAGGGAGAAACAGGTCCTTTTTAGCATTTGCCTCTGTAAAATCAGAATAGGATATGGATGGGAAATAGAAATGCACACAAAGCCTGTTAATCTGATGTCTCTAGTTCTCACTTATTGTCACCCTGTGTTCAAATATGATTTCAAATATTAGGTCCAGGAAAGCATTTCTTTATCACTAATATAAAAGTAAAATTTATGAGACATTTGTTAAGATATTTATCTGAGTGAAGTACTCTACTCAATGTATGTAATGTATTCCTAATAATCTAGATGCTATAGAAAGATGGAAATAAGGCTTAGAAAGATGGGTTAAATTGTACAAGGACATATGAAAGTGAGTAGTGGATCCTGGATACAAACCCAAATCTGTCTAATTCAAAGACAATGCTCTTAATTGTCACCCCAATTACAACTGTACGGATGATTTAATAGCGTGTTCAGTTTGTTTATTTACTTGGAGTCAGCATGTCACAAGGAGGATAATGACATAAAAAAGAGAGGAAGTCTGGAGTAAAGACATTCAAATTTGATCATTTATTGGCTAGAATTCTAATTTTATCATATATACTATGTTTTACTGGGGAGTTAAATTATGTGTTGAACTTCAATTTCTTTTGTGAACTGGGAATAAACCAGATATGTGGCTATAAGAGGCTTAGTAGATAGTGTCTATACTAGTTATTATGAAGATGGTAGTTTAGGAGGATGTACAGTTTATAGGAGCCTTCACAAAGGTTGTCTCAGATGGTACGTAGTCATATTACTGTTTAAAGTTTTAATTCACTGGTCCAACAAATGTGTGTGTGTGTGTGTGTGTGTGTGTGTGTGTGTGTGTGTGTGAGTGTGTGTATACCAGGTATGGTTCTATATGTGATGAGGTTTAGTACTAAAAAATAGAAAAGATTCCCACCAGTTCATGGAGTTTGTATTTAGTGGGGGTGGTAGATAACAAGAGTATTGCAAAAATATCAAATAAACTAGATGATAATGAGATCCAGTCATCATTCAACACCATACACAAAGACCTATAAACCATGAGAGAAGTATGCCATGCCTCATTAAATGTTTTGAAATTTAATCCTGAAAATGTTATCTTCTACTTGTTATCTCAATAAAAAGAATTTCTTTTTCTGAACTTGAATTGCCTTTTAAAGTTAGTAAAGCATTTCTGTTTGTTTAAGAAGATGGTTAAGAGTTCAAGGTTCAGACACAGCAAAATCTTTGTTCCATTACTTATTGACTATGCAATTTAAGAAAGATTCCATCATAGCTTTGGAATGTATTGAGTGTCTTTTTCCCTCTCACTACTCATCACCACCATCTTATCCCATAGTACTAGTTCTTCTTCATATAGTAATGACTTTATCATAGTTGAAATCAGACAACTGATCCTTATCCATTCTCTTCCTCTTCCTTTTCTTCTTCCTCCTACTCCCTATCACATTAGAAACCCTCCATTAGCTTTCTCTTATACTAGGATGAATACCAGTTTTACCCAGGCTTACTTTGCTCTCTCTTACATTTTGCTTACTGAGCATGAGTCAATATGTTATTCTTTTAATCCTTAAAAAGTCTAAACTGATTCATTGCTTGCAACTTTTAACACACCCTATTTCCTGTGCTTGGAACACTACCTCATGCCTTGCATGACAGACTTTACCCTCCAAGTTTTAGGGTTTTATGTGTAACCATTCAACCTATAAAGATTCTCTTATTACATTGACTCGTAGCACCATGTTTTTCTCTTTCTTGGCACCTGTCATAGTTTTCACTTTGTATGTATTTAGTTTTTGCTTAATATCTGAATTCCTGCTCTTCCCTAACTACACTTTCCATGTTGTTTTTGGTTTACTTCTGAATACCCAATCCAAATATAGTTTTTCAGGAGTTACTCAATAAACTGTTGTTGATGTTGAATGAAGAAAACATCTCTGCAGCTTCTCAAAGCCCTAGTTTACTCATCTGAAAATCAAAGATAAAAATTTGTATCTGTGAATTTTTATTGCATGAATTAAATGACATTAAATATATAAAATATTTAGCACTGTGATTAACAAATTCCTCAATAAATGGTAATGTCAGCAGCAACATTCCCCTCATATATTAAGTACATTGCTAATATTTATAAAACATATTTTAGTAAGAATTTAGTAAGATGGTTGTTTTTCTCATGCTTTACCAGGTATAAACATTTACACCAGTCCTCATTTCAAGGGAACAGAGGTGTGGAATTCCAACAGTGATTCTGTGCTTCTTAATGGGACATTGATTTGAACTAGCCTCAGCTTTGTAATGTCACAGTTATCAGAGACCCAGTGTACATTCAACAGGGTAATTACTTTGGGTAGTAATTGTCTAGACTGTTGTCCCCCACTCTAGCCAGCTGGCATTGAAAACCAAGCACTGCTTTTATGTGTGCACACAATCAGTCTGTAAAATCCCATTATCCCCAACTTCCACACCCCTGTGGCTGCATGGTTCCTTTTGAAGCCTCTTAAAGAAAAAAGAAAACTTTGAAGGAAACCCTGAAGTTTATTTCTAATCTCATTTGGCCCATGTAGTATAAAAGTAGGGAATGGGAGGGGTACATAATGTGATTTGCTTCTCTCTCTGTCTGGAATCCTATGATATTTGTGGGAAATCCCAATGAAAATTTCCTGGGTAGGAAGTACTTCCTCCACTGTGTATTTGGGGATATAGTTGGACTTACTTTTGTTTCAATGTTCAAAGAAGGGAGAGAGATAAATTTGGTTATCCTAGTTTTTTGATCATAGAACATCTATGCTAGATAGACCAGGAGTTTCAGCTGACTTTTCATCAGTCTACTTTAAAATAAACAAAAACAAAAACAAAACCCAAACTGTGATCATCAAGTAAAGTCCTAGATGCAATGCTTTTCCCTACTGCTGCTTTCCTTTTTCATGTTATTTTCCATCTAAGAGTGTGAGCTCTTTTCTAATCTTTCTCCTTACTAAATCTACTGCAAGCCTTTTTGCTGTTGTTATTCCAGTTTTCCAAGTGATAGAAATTTTACTTTGCATTTTTCTACAACTTGGAATAATTGACACCCATATTTAAGGACAATACTTTTACTGTCATTTCCTTTAGGAATTACTGTTACTTTTTAATCAAACTGGGGAGGAACATGGAATGGTAGGTAGGAAATGTCAGAGCTTTTTCCCCCCCAGAATCCTGAAAGATCTGTATTTGTTATTGATTTTAAAAATCTTCCTTCCTTCCGTTCTATGAGTCCTGGGACTTGAACACAGGGCCTGGTTGCTATCCCTGAGTTTTGTTTGTTCAAGGCTCAAGAATCTACCACTTGATCCAAATCACTACTTCTGGCTTTTTCTGGGTAGTTTGTTGTTGGAGATAAGATTCTCATGGAGTTTCCTGCCTGAGCTGGCTTCAGCTCTCAGCTTCCTGTGTAGCTAGGAATATAGGCATGAGCCTCCAATACCTAGCTCCAACAATGTTTTGTTTGAAATCTGTGTTTTTAATCTTTTTAAATAATTTGTCATTGTCTCCATTCTTTTTATATTTGGGATATTTTCTTATTTTCCTTGGGACCTGCCTTCTAAACCTGAATTTCATATCTACCCTTTCATCTCTCATTGACTTTGACCTCCTTGCTAGTGACTCTTCCAACAGCTGCAGCTTCTAAGGCTTAGCCTTTGCTTCAGTCATTTTAGAGCATCCATATCTTTGATGTCACCCCTTGAGCTTCTCAGTTTTCTTTTCATCTATTAAATCTGCCTCCTATTATTGGAGATTCCCGTCTTTATATCTCATTTTATTCCTGAGATTAATAAAGCTTTCTCTTAGTCATTTACTTTTTGTCTATCTTATACCTGCCATTACCTACTAAGACCTCTATACCTTCCTAGCTCTTTAAAAAGGAGATATTCTAATATTGTTTGTTTTCTTTATCTCTCATTAACTTGTCAGTATCCTAAAATTATTTACTTTATTATTCAACAAACACAGCTATTATACTCATTCTCTATATTTGCTAGTATCCTCTACTGTAGTGATATCCTAAACACTTTTATGACATCCACCTCTAAAAATTATTTGGATTTTGACTCCATGATATTTTCTTTCTAAGACTATTTTCCTTCCTCTGCAGCCATTTTTGTTTGTTTCTTGCTTTCTTGTTTGTTTTAGGTTCCTCGTACCCTTTGGGTAGAAGAGGGGAAAGAATTTTAAAACAAAGAATGTTTATTCTGTTGTCTCACTCTCCCTCAATTTAATAACATACTAATTTAGATTTCCTTCCTTAATTCCGAGCTTCTGTTTCCTAACCTAAAATGAGATTTTAACCTCATACACATTTCCAGAAGGCTAATATAATAATACTTTGAAGCCCAGGCAATTTTGTCATCTAAACTGAGTGGGTACTGAGGATTGAAGAGGGCATTGTTAAGTAATTAGCAGAAGCTGGGCAACGGTAGCTCATGCCTAGTTACTCAGGCTAAAATTTGAGGCTCATGGTTCAAAGCCAGGTGGGGCAGGAAAGTCTGTGAGAATCTTATCTCTAAATAACTACCAGAAAAACCGGAAGTGACTCTGTGGCTTAAGTGGTAGAGTGCTAGCCTTGAGCTGAAGAGCTCAGGCAGGGATAGTGCTCAGGCCTAGAGTCAATTCCAGCCTCCACCACACCCCCTGCAAAAAAAAATTAGCAGATGTAAGTAAACCTATTCTGTGATAGTCACCTGAATTCAAATTCAATGTATGTAGTTCAGAGAGACTACTCTGAAAAGGACTTCTACATTTTTTCTACTTTCATTAATTGCTTCACCAAACTACTTACCTATTCTATTTTCAAAGATTTCCCTTTTTTGATATCTATTTAATTAGACTTTTCTTTTTTCTGTTTTTTAAACCCCATTTCACTGGTAACAAATCACTGTCCAAGAATATTAAGTTATCTATTTCTTCATATTTTCCTTATTAATCCACAATATCCTCTATTTTTACCCAATGTTTCTAAAGTACATTGACTTTTTACATACTTGTTCAAGAGCCATTGCCAAAGCAGAAGTTTCAGCTTGGAATTCAAGATAATAATGTAAAATAGAAAACTAATGTAAAATCAGAACCAAAACCAAATCAAACACAAAAAAAAGTAGAAAAAAATTTTAGTATTTCCTCTTTCACATTCTATAATTCCATTGGAGAGCTGACCTTTTTTCCAAATACCTTTAAATCGATGGTCCTCAAGTATACCTGAGTCACCTTTAAAATTAAAATAAAACATAAATGCCCAATATATTTATATTGAGTCCTGGTTACCTTGGTAAAAATATCTTCCTAAGTGAGTCTGACAAAAAGCCTGGTATGAGAAACATTGCCTTTACCCCTGTGTTTGTGTTGTTATTCACTATTTTCTCTTCATTGCTTTCTTGTTGCATTTCCTCTTAGCCCATTTTTGCCTCAGTAAGGTCCTTTTTGATCCATCCAGCTCTAGATGTAATCGTGTCTTCCTCTATAGTGCAGAAGTAGTAAGCTTCCATTAGATTCAATATTTTTCCTTTCAGTCCCTAGACAACGCATTTCTTCATGGCATACCTTATGTTATTTATCATACAGAAACCAGTTACTACAACTCATTGAACTTTGAAGTTCAAATGATTGATAATCATGAGTTGTTGTTTTTTTTTTTAAACTAATTTAACCAAAAGTAGTCCCCTAACAAAATGTACAGTAATTCTGAGATTGCTAAGCTGGGATTTGCTACTCATGCTAGCCAGGAGAAAGGAATTGCCATCTTAAATGCCACTGTTGTTTTCAGCAGCAGATGAACTAATGTTAAAATAACTTGATAGTGGATTGGCACCTTCAACCTACAATCTGATGCTTTACAGATTGTAGGTCTCTCTGTATTCACCACCCAAAACTGTAAAATTGCAAAAAGTCACAAAATGTGCTTTAGCCAGGAATTGTAGGTAGTAAAGCATTTTTGAACAAATCAAAACAAAACAACAACAAAAACTAGTTCCTTTGCCACTGAGGAATACTTTTTTTCTTTTTTCTTTTTGGTTCTGGGGCTTGAATTCTGGGTCTAGGTGCTGTCCCTGAGCCTCTTAGTGCTCAAGGCTAGTGCTCTACCACTTGAGCCACAGCACCCCTTCCAGGTGTTTCTGAGTAGTTTATTGGAGATAAGAGTCTCAGAGGAATACTTTCAATAAGTCTGTCTTTCTGAATGATAGAGCATAGAGAATAGTGTTGTTTCTATTAAGGAACAAGGATCTAAGTGCAGTAATTTCATGCAGTTTACAAATGACTCTAAGAATAATGTAAAATTTTTGTTATACATGTAGCTTGGGAGCAACTTTTTTCTCCTATATTTTTTTCTAGCTATCCAAGTTGTGTTCTTTTTTATATATTGTATATATTTGGAATTGTATTTTTTTCTTCTTATAATTTTTTAATACCCGATTTAGGGATACTTTTATCAGTTAAAAAAAGGAAATATTTTGTTTGAGACAAGTTGAAATATATGTATTGTTTATTTATTGTCCTTTTATCTGGGGACTTATGCTATTACATTCTCTTTCTTTTTTCTTGCTTTTTGAATATGTGTGTGTGTGTTATATAATACCAAATCCTTAATACTCTGTACATTTCAGAGTTAAAAATCATTTCTAATTTACTCATCATGAAATAACACAAAGGGATGTATAAAACTATACATAAATTTTTCTCTGTTCATGAAAATCATACTAACTGGAAAACAGTCAATATAAGTGCTTCAGTTTTGGATTTTTATAAGCCATAGGTTTATAGGACCTTTATGAAACTATACACTCCTTTCTCTAACTTCTAGCAGACTGTAGCAGAACCTTTCAAATCCTCTAGAAGCAAAGTCAAACTTCAGAGAACATTGCCTTGGTTAAGTTGTTCCTAGAAACATCTGTCCTCTAAAACAGGAAATAGAACAAGAAATTGTTGGTAATATTTTGAAGATGCCAGATGAATGATGAACATTTCATAGTCAGCTGGAAACCTCTGTGCCAGCACAGTAGTATGAGCAGCAATAATCAGCAAACCTCTGGGAACTGAGGGCAGATTTTCAGGATTTGCAGAACTTTTTACAGTTTTCATAGGTATCTTCTTCTTTAATACTTACAAAACCCTGTGAAATGGGTGATATTAATAATAAATTTTACTTTTAGAGAAGTTGAGCCATGAAGAGTGGTTTACTCTGTAAGTATATACCATCTAAGTAGCAGTTAAAAATTTTCAAATCCTTTGATGACAGCCCACTGTACCTGAAAGTGTATTTCAGATATAAACCTGCTTTTCAAAGAGCACCTTAAGAGCTATCAGCCAGAACAATGGCAGAGAGGCATAAAAAAGGATAAGGTCCATTTCTAAAGTTTTCCATTTACAGAATATATAAGCAAAGTAAATACATTTATATGTACAACATTGACTCTTTGAAGTAAAATGATACACAGCCTCAAAATATTGCTATTTTTTTTATTTGTAGCCAACTTTTATTTTTATACCTAGAAAAATACATGGGGTGTTTAGGACTTAATGTGCTGGGCAATTTGCTACTTTCACGATAGTAACATAATCCCGAAAGCAAGCACGATTATTCTGTACTTTTTTCTTAAGTTTTATTCAGCAATAAGACCATAATTTTTCATATTTAAGGAAGTATGAAAAATTTGTCGAGTTTTGAAAGCTGAATACATGTAGCGTTGGATCAAGGCACATACAAGACTGGCCAAAGGGCGTACAATGCACTTTGGTTTTTTGTTGGAAAAAAAAATGACAACAAAAAGTGATATGGTTTTTAAACAATTGTAGCTTACAATTCAGTAGGAAGCGATAAGGAAATGTTACAAGTTCATTATGTAGTATTTGGAAAACTGTGACAGTAATGGGCAGTATTCTTGATCATTGTGAAAGTAACTTGGACATTTTATGTACAGTGTTAAAAATGTCTCACATAAAACTGATCTAAATTTGATTTCTAGTATTTATTTTTCTTTTGAGTTCTCACTTCAGAGCACTACTTTTTCTGGATTGTCGAGGGGAATTGCTTATGGTTATGCTACCTTTTTAATAATGCATAAGCTTGCTCTGTGATATCTTATAATAAAAACATCATAAACACCTATAGTTTTGTGTTTACAATTCACTTTGTAAAAATCAAGATGGTATAGATGAAACCAAAATGCATTTCTAGTACTTGTGTTTATTACATGTACAAGTCTAAGTTTTCATGTTTTTTCCTAAGTACATATTCCTCCCCTAACTCAGAAGCATATTTATATTGTTGTTTTTGTGAAGTCATTTATTCTTAAAGCTTTATTGATAATGATTTTAACAAGACTTCACGGTCCTTTATGCCAGCTGATGCGTTCAGTTCAGAAGATTTGCTTAACTTTCTTAAGGATATTTAATTTGCCTAGAGCAAAAAATGGAAATATGCAGCAAGTTAGATATTGCCCATTACTTCACATATTTTGATTTATTGAATACCACTGGGATAATACAAATTTAATAATTAGAACATTATTTCATAGCTAGTTTTGAAATTTATCTTTTTCTCATTCAGCCAGTTTATTTTTTTTACATTTTATTAATACCAAAGTGAAAAATGGCCTGTGCTTATACTACAAGGATCTCATGTGAACGCAGTCCTGATTGTTCAACACAGCAAGAAAATTCACTTTCACAGTCAACAAGTCATCTTACTCAGTAGAACACAAAGTAAATGGTTTATAACTTCAATATTTGCAAGGAAAATACAGTACAAATTACTAAAAAATACTAAAATATAGAATTGTGTTCAGGCATCTCCACTACATCAATCGCAGCAGTAACCTGAAATTTGAAACTTTTAATAAAAAGTTCTTAAATATAAATTATATGGCAAATGTACAGTACATTGCTTTTTTTTTTCCAGTCTCTTTTTCCAGTGTTTTGCAGTAGAACAGGATTCCTACCATCACCTCCCTTAGGTTTAAAAAACCTGAAACATAGTCTGCTGAGGGTCTTTCAGCATCATGAGTGTGAGTGGTCTGAGTCTGGAATGCCACTGTCTCTGTAGCTTCGGTTACTACTGCTTTCACTGTGATTGTTTTTGTACAGACTCATTCCATTAGGAGGATATATGGTATGTATTACATACTCCTCCTTGGAGATGGGTTCATTGCTTATTGGTAACATCTGAAAAGACGTTTCCCTGATTTCCAGGATAGAATTGTCCTTCTTAGTGCCAGCCTCTGCATAGTCATCCTTTCTTCTCCTCCCTTTGCTGTATGCACAGTTCCTTGAAAAGAGAGACCCATTCCTATGAACATACCAACACACTAAAGCCAGAAGGGCAATGGTCACCAGGGCCACAGCCCCGCCGATGATGGCAGCCAAAGGTAGATTTGGATTTTTGTAAGGTTCTTTCTCTTGCTCTCGGTTGAGGGTGGTTGTAGGGTTGTACATTCGAAGAGGCGCAGTTTCGGTCTCAATACAAACAGGAGTTTCATCAAATAGGTAAAGGTTACTGGTTTCCATGGGAACCATGCATACTCTGTAGGGCGAATCAGGCTCCAGGGCTGTGACCAAGTATTCACTGCGTTCCCCAGTCACGATGGTTTCTGTTATAGATCCAAAGGCTGGGCTATGGCCCAGCTTAAGCCAGCTGAGTCTTAAAGCAGTCATAGGTAGAGCCAGTTTCCAGGAGATATGAATTGTGTCAGAGGTGACGGACTTCACAGTAATTGTAATTGTTTTTCTCGAGGGACTCCCCGTAGTTCTCTGATCCTTAGCGGCCTTGGGGTTCTTAATCTCTGGTTGTTTGGTCACAGGAGCTGACCACTGTCCTTGAGCAGGATACACGGTGTTGGGTGCCGCAGTGGTTATCTGAATGGTGCTTACAAGCCCACTATCTTTACAATCAAACAGTTCTGCATTGAGGTCCTTGATAGCCATTCCCCGAACTTTCTCTGGGGCTTGGCACATGAGCCCACGCACGTTAACTTTCACCGGCAGGGACTGTAGCCAGTCCCGCACCCACTTCATCTTACACCCGCAGTACCAGGGATTGTTGCGAAGAATCAGTTGGGTTATGTTGTCCAGATCGTCAAAGATGCCCTGAGGTAAATTACTTAGGTTATTATTGGACATATCGAGTCGGTACAGCTGCCTTAAATAAGAAAAGGCGTTCGGGGGCACCCGGTTGATATGGTTATCTTGAAGGTAAAGTTTCCTTAGGTTTGTGCCTGGAAGGTTTACTGGTGCAGCCGTCAAGGAATTCCGTACCAGGGACAGCTCAGTTAAGTTGACTAGGTTGAAGAAAACTTTGTCCCCTAACCCATGATTGTTCAACAAATTTCCATCCAAAACCAGGCGTTTCAGGCTAGTCAGACCTTGAAGAGACGGTGATGAAATAGTAGATATGCGATTATCGTCCAAGCGCAGCTCCTCGATAGTCCTGGGCAGCCCCCAGGGGATTGTGCTCAGGTGGTTCCGGGACAGGAAAAGAAGTCGGAGATAGTTGCTGTCGCGAAATGCTCCCTCTTCGATGCTAACGGCAGAGACAGAGTTATCATCTAAGTGTAATTCTTCCAGATAAGGAATTTTGGAAAGCGAATCATAAGTGATAGTTCTTATGTTATTTTCTTGCAAGTGCAACTCTTTTACATACTTTGGAAGATTGGTAGGAAATTCATCGAGACTGTTGTGGTACAGGTATATTCTTTCTACTTTCAGCAAGTTTTTTAAATCTGAAGGAATCCCAGCATTATTTATTTGGTTGTTCTGAAGGTAGAGAGTTGTAGCATCCTCAGGTATTCCTGCTGGAATGGATGTCAGAAAGCGATCATTACAGTAAATGAAACCCGCATCACAGCGACACACGGATGGGCAGGATTTAGCCATAACGGAGAGAGGTACAACTTGTAAAAACAGCCCAATTCTAGTCCCGATGAGGAAGAGGCTCCAGGCTGGGCTGGTCATGGTCAGCAGTGTTGAGGTCCTCACACAAGGTAGCTTCTTTTCACCTAAAATAAGAATAAGAATGACAGGAAACAATCAAGCTTAGTACACTGAGCAATCTTTATAATAAGTTTGGTTAATAAAGCATCTACAGTCCCTTTCAATGTCCGAATCTGGGGGGGAGTGGAAACAGGGACATACTAGGGTTTATTCCTGGCTGAAAATAAGCATAATAACACAAATGTGGTGTTTTTTTAAAACCTTAGGTGTTTCTGGTATATAAATTAAAAAATATTGTGTTCTAAATGCATTTAGACTTTGAAATGTTCATTGTAATTACAGTTTTATTAAGTAATCTAAGACATTTCAAGTATATTTGCCCTCCGTGTTACAGCTAGTGACTAACCAAACTTATGAGGTTTGCAAATTGTCTTGATGATAGTCATAATAATTGGTGTGTCAGAATTTAATTTGTTATATTTAAATATGCTTTTATTGTTCTTAAAAATCAAAATTTCCTATCTACTTTTTTTCTTAATTCAATACTACACAGTTATAGAAATGTGAAGGAAAAAATTGTGGGTTTTTTTTTTTTCTGATGAGAAGTAGTAACACATCTTGACATCTTCAATCTCAATAAAGCTGACCATTTTCTTTGATTATTAATACTATCCTTTTTTCTTGCATCATTAGTATTAAATGTTGTTAAAATGTATTTCTTATAAGAAGAAGGAATCTGTAGAATGATCTAGCTAGTAAATCCAGCTGATGGAATGGACAATTCCATTTCATATTAAGTTATTTATTCTGTTCTGAATTTGTTATGTTTCAGACTGCATGATTTACTAACATTACATTTTTCATTATTTTCTATCTCATAAGATGTTTTTTCACTGTTCAGTTACGTTCCTCTAAATCCTAGCCTAAAATCTTATTTAACTTTCCTCATATAGTGGAAAAATATGGATTTATACAGATCTATTGTGTAATATAATCCCTCCTGTATTTTTAGATACTAATTAGCCTTTATAATTTTAGGCATGAAAGTAAAATACTTTGTATTTTTTCCTACCTTATAGAATGATGTGAGTAAATTTTGCGTGGGGTGAGAGTCCAATGCACGTGTATTATTTTCCTGGTGAGGGACTGGGACTTACAAACTCTTGTTTAGTCCTTGGAAATATTCTTCACTGTTTATTCAAGTACTCCTATGCCGCACACACCTCTAGATCAGGCTCGCTGTTGTCAATGAACATTCCAGCTGTGGTTCAGCTTGGTGGGCAAGCACATGAAAGTAGGGGCCAGAAACAATTCAGCTTCCTGTTACTATGCAGGACGCATGGCTTCCTATGTTTCTTTCTTTCTTTATTTTTTTTCTCCTCCTTTCTGATAGAGTTTCTGTGTGAAGGTTTCTTTTGTGTAGCTTAATTCCCTTAGTGGAAATTGCCCTCTTTGAAATTCTGATTGGCTCTTCCATGCAATGTGGTCAGAGATAGTAACTTCAGATCCTCATGAAGAAAGCCATTCATGATGCTAAGGCCTGTATAGTAATAGGTTTTTCAGGCACTTACCCCCTACCTTTATTCCCATCCAGGATTATCCAAGTATAAACTTTGTACAGTAGTTACATCCTACATCCTGAAGTATGATTACCTGCTGTGAAAGAGTGATTTCCAGCTTTTGCTTCTTGCTGATTTCTTAGAATTTCTGGTCCAGTCACGTTATAGAAGTATAGGTATTCTCTTTGAAGAGGTAAAGGAAATAATTTGAATGTTCTTCATGGAAGGAAAAGGAAGCACACTAAATTTCCTTTGTAATTCTCTTCTTTAAAATAGAGGAGGACTGAGCATCTTCTGTGAAAGTAAAAGGTTGCAATGAACTATTAATAATGAATTTTAACACACTAAAGAAATACTATATTTTTAAGCAACACATTTTTCACCATAATTGCTGATAGAAAGCAACTATTGACTTTTTTTGTTTTTATGCTTAATATTTTACTCTGTAAGTTAAGTAGAAACAGTAGCAATTGTCTTCCAACAGAAAATTTCCCCTGTTAACTGATTCTTAACATTACATTGAATTAGACACAGAGGCAAAGCTTTATTCATGAGGCAGTAAGCTCCTTCCATGGCCTTCCAATTCAGGCTAATCTCTATAAGGCCACTTTAAAATCTAGGGCATTAAAATAATAAAATCTTTTAGAAGAGGCAAACAGATATATGTCAGAGAGGTGAGCAAATACACATCAAGGACTTTTGATAGAAATGCCATGGTGTTTTTGGACATTTTTTTTTCCAGTCCTGGGGCTTGAAATCTGGGCCTGGTAGCTGTCCCTGAGCTTCTTTATCTCAAGGCAAGCATTCTACCACTTGAGCCATAGTACCACTCCTGGCTTTTCCTGAGTAGTTTATTGGAGATAAGTCTCATGGAGTTTCCTGCCTGGCTAGCTTCAAACCATGATCCTCAGATCTCAGCCTCCTGAGTAGCTAAAATTACAGGGATTACACCCAGCTTTGGACATTTTCTAATGTCGTTTTTATGTAATCATAAAACCTACTATTTAGAGTTGAAAAGATTGTTTTAATGCTTTAAGAGATTTTTAGATCTTTGAATTTGCTCAGTAACTGATTCTTCCTGCAAATGTCAAGTTTTCCAAATACAGAATGTGGGTTCACCTTCTTATTTAGGGTGCTACTAAGGACTACCTGGTGATTTTGAAACTCTAGATATCTGAACATGAAATTCATATCTCATTCTTTTGTAGAATACTATTATAGTGTGTTTTTAGCTCACTTAACTTGAAAAATGTGCATTTGGAATTGAAAGAGCAATATTTTGCTTTATATCCTTATAATAACCAGCTAGGAAGTATTTCAAAGCCAATAGGGGCATTTTTCATAGGCTTAAGCATAAACAAGCCTATGTGCTTTTCATTTTTGAAAAAAGTCTTTTAGGCTTGACTGAAGAGAGAAGTGATTGATGGTGTTTTGTCCATTATCCTTGTCTAATATTCATCTAGGTTTTAGGGGTTGGGCAGGCAGGTAGTATGATAAAAATCAATAATTTAGGGTCACCTATTCAGGTGTTTTCTGTACATGTAGAAAACTGAATATTTGATCCCAAGATAAGGACTATAGTAGCAATTTGCTTCTCTGCCATTTATAACGTAGTGTCCAACATGAGTAGCATCTGTTCTAGACTTCAAACAAGCTACTGAAAGTGTATGCTGAACAAGGCCATGTTTTTCTGATTGTTTTTTAAAATTTTCATTTCCTCTAGTTTGCTCCTAAATACAAATGCTGTCATACACTGTACTAACAGAAGGAAACTTGAAAAAAATATATAAATACATATAATGTATCACTTAGGTAATTTGAAACAAAAGCAGCAAGTAATAGATAGATAAAGCAGTCTCTAGTGAATACTGCAAAATGCTCTGAGAGGAACGTTTAGATGATGTATTGTTAAATATGGAGGTTTTACCCATTAGTATTGTATTTCAATAATACATTTTTCTTGTAAACTGTTGCTTTCTCTGTGTATGAAAATGAAAAACCCCAGCTGTTAAAGTTTTAATTACAATATTACTTTAAAAAGTTTTTGCTGAAAATGTTTTCTAAGCTTTATAATTTATCCAATGTATAAAACAATGTAGGTTAATTTAAGGGAATAACTACTTTAAATTACATTAAATGCTAATTTAAAATGATTAGAATTGAAACAAGTGAGAACCTGCTTAAGATTACCAGTAATTAAACCTTTAAAAAAATCTTTCAGGAACATTAGTAGGGCAAGATAAATATACTCTAGAATTGAGATGATGAATTTGCCAAGTCAGGATTGTTGATTGCCCTACGTGAGGGCACAGCAGAGTATGTCAGAGATGCTCATCACAATGATAACCAGAGGTAAAATAGCTGCTTTTGCAAGTTGTGAACTACATATATTTCACTAAATCAGATTCTAAAAACATATGCATTGATTTTCATATTTTTAAGCTAAAGGAAGAAAAAAAAATAAATTGCTGTGCAAAGAAGAGAGATCAATTTATTTTACCTGCTCTATGTTTGAGAAATTGCTTCTACTATTGTTTGGTATGCAAACTCCCATTTGCCAGTCATACAATAGTGGTAATAATGTGGGATTAACAGAAAACCTCAAATCTCATTAATTTCTTGGAAACCTGTCATTCTCTCCTCCTCAAATTGTTTTAAAACAAAAGGCAGAAACACTAAACAGCTTTGTTACGAAAGAAGGGTACTCCGCAATGAAGATTCTGCCTGCCAGCAGCGCTTGCCTGTCCCAGCAGCCTTTTCTTCAGCTCAGAACAATTCATGTTTGACTGTTTTATTTCTTCTCTATATTTCAAACTATAGTGCTAACTACTTTGAGGTTTTCGTTTTGTTTTTGGATTGGTTTTTGTCATGTTCAGGTGATAATGAACTTTCCAAAAATAAAAGATCCAACTCTCCTCATATTTAGACCTCTTCCTTTCCTAGCTGGATCTACATATCCACACACAGACATTATAGTTGAATAAAAACAAAAGTGACCCCTACTGGCATGGACCCTGTGGCCAGGTTTTTACAACAGAGACTTCAGAGCTTTTCCATCTGTACAGGCTTGAAAGAGGCCATTGCCTCTGAACAAAAAGTAACCAGCCTTTTAGAAAAATATTGTTAATGGGGTAATGGGGCAAAAGGACATAAATGGAGCCCTGCATATTTGATGGAATATTTTAAAATTATTTTTATTATTAGTAGCAAAAAGAAGAAGAGCATAATCACCTTAATGATGAATCAAAATTTTAGTGGGATCTTTCTATTCTGCTTCTTTTTAAAATAGAAATTGTAGAATTTAATTTAATATGTTTCATTTATAATGTAATCATCAAGTATGATGTCTGTTTTTCATAATATATCTAAGAAAACATTTAAATAGATATGTATGCTATCATTTTGAGGTATCTTAGGAAAACTAATAAGAATAGAAAATAAGTATTTAAATAAAATCAAGAACTTGAGACAATATATGTGTTTATATGATCCTTCTTTGCTGGTACAAAATTTTGTAGGTGTGACTATTGGAGAAATAAAAGAATTTCTTACATTTAGATAATATAACTTAAATTAAGATGAAGTTATATGAATCTAAGTGCTAGCTTCCTAAGTCTTTTATTGTAGACCTTTTATTTAAATTGATTTTGATTTTTGACTTGTTTGATCATTATCATTTGCATTGAAAAATATTAAATCAAATGCAAGTTTTTGTTTCATTGTATTGATTTGACTTGTGAATTTCTTAATGCCAGAAACTTAAGAAAATATTAAATCTAAAAATACAATATCCCATATGAACTTCTAGTGCAAGTTAATTACATTATTTTAAATAAAATCTTGAAATTAAAGAAAGTGCTTTCTTAATCAGAATTTTCCAAGTTTGTGAATCCTTCTAGAAAAACTGGAGTGTATACAATTACAATCTAGAATATTAAAAAAGTAATTTAATTATAAAAGTTAAAATTGCTGATAGATCAGCCAGACAAATAACTTGTGAATGCTGTCTTTGCAACAACAAATTGTATTTCAAGTAAATGACATATATGGTTAAACTGAAAAACTGGAGTACATCAGGTTAGTTGATAGTGACAGCAATAATGCTTTCTAAGCAGCCTGTCTGGTAGTTAAATTTTCCACGATCATCAGATTTCAGGAAAGTTCCACTTCTTTTGTCTAATGCCAGGCAAGCAGAAGGACCTCTAACTCTCCTCTTGAGAGTCATGAAGTCGGAAGGGTTTGCTGAGAGGCAGAGAAGCAAGTGTGCTTTTTCCTATTGGTTTTATCCAGACGACTTTCTAGCACGACGAAAGTTTTGTTTCATTTATGAAAAATAGGGGATAAAAGTTCCAAAACAAAGGCTTTTTGCTTTCTCCTGATTATGTTACTTGTTCTTTCCCTCAGTGAGTTTGTAATAAATGCATCTAATTCTGTTTCATATATTTTGGCTTGTAAAGTTAAATCAAGCATCCTTAAAACTAAAAGGTAAACTGGGATGTTATCTTTCATCAGAGTGAATGTTCTTCTTTTATAATACGAAAGCAAGACTAAATGAATTAGAGAACCAAGACTTGTAGGAAGGAATAAGATATTAATTTAGAGGGTAGTGGAAGTAAGTGGTAGAGGGTGGAGGCAAGCTCTCTTGCATTAAAGCATTAAAGCTCCATGCTTTAACTTGGTGCTGACTTTTGAGCAAGTGAAGGTAGAAGTGTGTTTACCTTAGTTAGACTATAAATGTTTTGCCTCTGTGAACTTGAAATTCCTCTTTCAGCATGTAAGTGTAATTCTATTTTAATTTTGAACATTTAAATTTCTTCATGCTGTATATTTGAGACAGCTGGGTTGCATGTTCTGTGCTGGTTGGCAAAACCACCTAAAATCTTAAAGCACATTGTTTTTCCTGTTCAAGTAGGATACTAATGATTTAAACCAGATGAAGAAAGTCAACAACACATAAACTGATCAATCCACAGTGGAGTATACACTTTAAAAATGGTGTTAAACCAAATGTGGTCTGTGAATTTTCTCTTCAAAGTTGCCACAGTAATTTGTGCATATATAAAGAATAAACGGAAAGAATAAAGAACAAAAGCTGTCATTGTCTCATCAAAGTGAGAGTAATTTCTTACTCCTCTCCTTTAAACAGATGAATACCTGAAGAGAGAGCTTTTTATACATTCCTGACAGTTGATTTGGGGATAGGAAAGATTATGCATATTCAAAACAACGAAACTTTAGCTATTGCATAAATTTAATTTTGTTCCTTTCTACTTGAAATCTTTTCACTAAAGTTCTAATTGATAAAATGTGGTCCTGAAACATGCTGCATTTTATAATATAAAAAAGCTTTAAAACTGCCTTTTATTATGATACTTAACCAGATTTAGTGATATTGTTCTGTGAACTGAAACTGCAAAATGCTTTCACAAATGTGTATGCCTATTTTGGTGTTTGAAAGGATGATGCCTTTTTCCAAAAAATGTTCATCATGTCTTTGTTGGAAAATGGTTTGTGGAGTTTTGGTAGCTTTTTGCAAATGGTGGATCGTTAGAAGCTGAGATGCATCCCTTTTAAGGCTCAGGAGAGAAAATGCCGTTTTGAGGATGAATATTGCTGCGAGATTTACTGTAGAGTTTTGCCCGCTGGGGGGTAGTACATGCTACCAGAACACTGCTTTCAGAAGCCGCAAGTCAGATGTTGGCTGCTGCTGGCCAGTTTTTCTCTGGTTTAATTACAACAAAGCCTCCCGTTGAGAAGAACAGTGAAGGCCTCAGGGGCAAAAGGTGGGGGGTGGGCGCGAAAGTGGGAATGAGGGAAGAATGATGGGGGGGAGGAATTGCAGCTTTTAAGAAATTTACTGAATCTTGTTTCTCTCATTGATTTCATTTATGGTGCTTCTCAATTGCCACGAAACAAGTATTTATAATGCTCTTTAAATGAACTGGTACAAGTAAGGGAATAAATAAAGAGGTTTATTCAGAATTTTTAGGTTAGCTGTGGGTCTTGCCATTAATCACATTCTTTGTTAAATAGCCCACCCACCTTAAAGGGTTGGAGGGGGAATGTAGATTGACTAAAATGGCAACTCTAAAACAAATAATTTTTAAATGATCAGAGTTAATTTAATATTGACACAGACACTGGCATATCAAAACTAACCAGCAAGAAAGAAGAAACATTCATACAACATTAAAGCAATGGAAATTCTTTGCTTCTGATATTTGGAAAGGTTAGAATTGTTAAAAAATAATCCATGGAGAGGAGAAAGCCTTAGGATGTTGTATGGTCAAGAAAGTCATCACACACACACACACACACACACACACACACACACACACAAATCTCTTTGCCTTACACTTGCATGTTTAAAGCTGATAATTGTAATTTTTCATCTGGATGGATTGTTTCTTAGGGTCCTGTGTCCCTAGGCAGTAGATGTTGAGCATAATTGGAGTTTCTATTTGATTGGGTAATATAGTCTTGAGAAGAAACTAGGGTAAAGATAATTAATAGCTTGCTAACAAAGTCTGACAGCCACAAGATTTCAACCAAATTTATTTCACACTGCTTCATTTAGCTCTGAAAAAGTTTTGATAGAATTGGAGGCTTTTTAATTAACACTTGAAAGCAAAAGAAATCTACCTTCTATTTTGCTGCCACATTTAGTTATGACAAATTTCCTTACTGTTTTTCATATTTTGGCTGAAAACTTTGCTGCCCGATTACATATTTCAAAAACATTATGTTTAGAAAGTGTTTTAATTGGGCATTTTGAATCTAAACGTAATTGATTTTAGAAGGGAGGGATGTACAGAGAAATGAAAAGCCCAATTAATAACTGATTGACTAAGTACTCCTGGAATACAGTATTAATGAATTCATTGTTTATTCATTCACAAATATCTTTGCTTATCCTTGGACTTGATGTATTTTGTTTCTATTTTTTTAATCAATCTATAATATTCTTAGTTAAGTGAATGCAATCACATTTTCATAACTTTTTAATTTCAGGCTAGTAAGTAGACATATGTGCATATATATGTGTGCTAAGTTGTGTAACTAATCTTAAAATTATAATCTGATATTAATTTTTGGAGAAATCGCAATAATATTGTGATACTTTTAAAGAATTCAGGTTTTTCTTTACTCATGTATGAAGAGATGAATATCAGTCATCTCTCAATCTGAGTCTGGCATAAGTGATCTATCTTAAAGCAGACAAATTTATTCTTTATGTTTGTACGAGTCAGGATATTCTCATGCAGCTAGGGGTAAATGAAAGGAATTGCTAGAACTGAAGCACTTTTCTGCTGGTTTTATTCCTGATGTTTCATGCTAATAACATATATGTGCACTTTGAAGCAGATAGATGTAACAAGAATATTTAAAATAACTGATTATTAAAACCATTGTAGGACTTGGCTCCATAATGGAAAAATATGAAGATTTCTTTTTCTAAGTCTAAATAACAAATACAAACTAATACTCCTTCTCTACCTTGGATGTTGAGGAAAAAAACATGGGCCTCTTTACCTTTATGCAACCATTTTGTTTCAAACCTAATTGAAAAAAATATGTTTGAGCAGATACATATAACTACTTTTTGGAAGCTTTATTATGAATGCATTTGTTCTAATCTGCCATTTTGCCATTTTGAGTTGCAAGAGGATGGATACTCTGCATCTCCCACTTGATGAGGGTTTACTCTTTTTCCTTCCCCTTCCCTTCTACCCTGAACTCACTGCATATATCCAGCATAGCTCCCAGAGTGAGCTTTGTTGGTTTTTCTGAGTAGTCTTAGTCAGTTACTATGCTAGTCACATACCATACTTGCCCAAGCAATGGATTTTGGCGTTCAACTGGAGGGAGAATATGGTTTGGAAGAGTCTCCCCCTCCTCATAGTTGAATTGGCTAGTTGAGATTCACAACCCTGAATTGCATGAAGGCGCTCTGGCTGGATAGCAGTGCAAGCTTTAAAATCTAGGTGTAGCTGTTAATCTTTTACAGAAAGAAAGAGAGAGAGGCACATAAGTCTCTGGGACTACTAGCTCAGCTAGCTGTGAGCAAAGATATATGCTTTTCATGTACTGTACTCATGGACTGAGGGATTATTGATTTTCTTTCACAGTTGTAAAAACAGCAATTGGTGATCCTACCACACATATAGCATACACCAAGTTAGCAAGACCTTTTTCACTTTCCTATCTGTGAAAAATCCTTGTATTCTCTATCTAATATTAAGCATTTTAACTTCCCAACTAACTGTCGGTAAAGCTTCTTTCAAATAGCAATTACTTTAGTTAAGATGTAGCTATTTACATATTTTTTTTTGCAGGAAAGAATATTCCAAGAAACTTATTGCATTTGACTAGTCAAAATTTTTTCCTTGCTGGCTTGCACGCAGCACTTAAATTGTTCGCACTGGTGACAGAGCAAACGCCCCTGTTCGGATTCCTTATAGCACCAAGTCATTTCTTTCTGGAGAGTAAAACCAAGGAAACTTTCTGGGAAGATTAAAAGGAAAAAAAAAATTCGAACAAACGAACATGGAAAGCACTTACCAAGAAGACGAGAAAAAGCAATCCTATATACACTGCTGCTTAGAGCTGTAATTCCATTGACTGTAAATTGGAGAAATAACCCTCTCCGTCTTCCAAGTGCTGCGTCCAGTCCACACAAAACCAACAGCAGCTGCAGCAGCCAGAGTTTGTTCGGCTTCGGATCACTCCTGCGCTGAGGAGTGAGCGAGGGAGAGAGCCTTCCAGCCTACTGCACACAGCCCACCTCCAAGTCTGAAGTTTAAAGCTGCACCTCGTAGTGGTTGAGGAACGGGGTGATGTCATAGATGGGCAGGACTTAGGCAAGCTCTTGTTCAGTGAGGTAAACTGGATAATCAGACACATAAGCTTTGCAAACGCTAGAGGGGGTGAGAGAAGCCGAAATGAGACTCTGGGCCTGCCCAAAGCAAGCGTGCCATTTGGTCTGTAGGCAGCTCTTGGGATTCTCAACATTTTCTAAAGTTTACTACTACAAGGTAGTGGTAGAGTACTTAGAAAAAAATATAAGCATGTTAGAGGCGTATTTATAAGATTACAATAGGAAAAAAACCCCACAGATTTCTTTTTTATTCCTAAACCATCTGTTCTGAAAAAGAGTTCAGCAAAATCAATTTATTTATTTTTTATTACTGACTTAGTTACAATCCTGTTATAACTGTGGATGAGAAAGGCCAGTAAACTCCAACTGCAAATATTTATTTGACAAATGAATGGAAAGCAGTCTTGTTTTGCACGTGAAGAGAAAGTTGGGATTTTATATATGTTTTACAACCTGAAAGTGTGTACCAAATATGTCTACCATTTTTTCTATCTTCTTTAGGACCTAGTAGATATTAGATCATTAATATTTAAGGAGCCTCCTCTAAATAAAGAGTTTAATGGAGCATTTTACTTGCTCACGTTTGTGATGCTCTGAGCATGATTTCAGATGTAAGAATCCTTTAAAACTTTCCAGGAATGGTTTTATATGGTTTAACATTATGCAGTCTTAATTCAGATATATGAATAACCATTGACCATTGTAAGGCACGGAGATTATAAATTTTTGTGCCTACTTCATAGAATTATAGATTCTTCATTTTCAGGTGCAGTTTTGTAGACTGGCTTCTACAATTGCTTTGGGGACCTGTAAACTTTCTGCTAAGTAAGAACATAATACTTTAATGGTGGTGAGAAGAATTTTGTTTCTGTATTCATTTGGAGGGCTATTTCCTTCAATATCTTTATTTGCTTTGTTCTTAGACATTCATGGCTTTATCCTTTGCCCTTTGGAAAGGGTTATCTGAATGTTTGGGTCTGAAGGAGTTCAGCTAATTGTTTTTTCAGGAATATATGATTATGGTCTCTTCATTTGCTTCATAGGGTTTATTTATATGCTTGTTTGATAGCTATTGGTCTTTGAAGATTCCTTTCCAAGAATGGGTGATTCCAAAGCAGGAGCTGAACTCTTTCTCAGAGAGGCACTGACTCCCATTGCTTTCTTAGGCTTGTAATTTTGCAGGTCTCAGAGGACAGGCCCATCAAATCTAGGAGTTTTAGCATTCTAGCCTCTACTGAAAAGCAAATTTAAACTAACTAGAGCTACTGAGTTTTTTTTGAAAAAAGGGAGATGAGACTAACAGACAATTTCTTAAGAAAAGATGGATGGGGGCTGGGAAGGTAGCTCAGTGGTAGAGTGCTTGCCCCTCATGCATGAAGCCTTGAGTTCGATTCTTCAGCACCACATAAACAAAAAAAAAGCCAGAAATGGCATTGTGGCTCAAGTGGTAGAGCGCTAGCCTTGAGCTGAAGAGTTGAGGGACAGCACCCAGGCCCAGAGTTCAAGCCCTATGAGTGACAAAAAAAAAAGAGAGAGAGAGATGGATGCTTTTTTTTTTTTTAACTGCAAAACAGAGGCATGGAATAAATTATTTTATAAAGTAATGCTTGCTAGAAGCTGTTTTCAGATGAGAGTTGGTTCTATTTAAAAAAGAAATTTTTGTCTGACCAAATTCCTGTGGGTTTAGCCGTTTTTAATCAGTTTTGTTTTCATTCAGGGAGACCTTCAGCTGAAAAGAAAGATAAATGGGCAGCTGGGGTTATAGGTATGTAAAAGAAAGCATAAGGGCCCAGGAGTTAGGCGTTCTCACACTGTGTTCCCCAGGCTGCCTTTTGTTATAATACCTCACCATACCTGCTCTTGGCTTGGCTTTCTTCCTATAGGAAATAAAGTTAGCAAGACTTTACCGAATGCCAATTATACAATGTTGTTTCTTTTTTTTTTTTTTTCTTTTCGGTCATGGGCACTGACTTTTTTTTTTTGTGGCAATACTGAGGTTTTTGAAGGCATACTTGCTAGGTCTGTGTTCTACCCCTTTTATTTATTTATTTGCCAGTTGAGGGGCTTGAACTCTGTCTGGGCCTGGGCCTGGACACTGTGCCTCGTGCCTCAGCTTTTCAGCTCAAGGCTAGCTAGCACTCTACCACTTGAGCCACAGTGCTACTTCTGCTTCTCTGGTGGTTTCTTGAAGATAAGTCTCAGGGACTTTCCTTCCTGGGCTGGCTTTGAACCTTGATTCTCAGATCTCAACCTTTTGAGTAGCTAAGATTATAGGTGAGAGCCACCAGCGCCCAGCTGTTCTACCACTTTTAACCAATAACTCTGTTTTAGTTTTTGCTTGTTTGTTTTTGTTTTTGCTTTTCTTTTTTCTCAGACTCTGACTCCTAGCTAAGCCCCTTGCTTAGGAGATAGCATTGCAGATGTGCACCACCTCACCCAGAGGATTTATCACAGAAGATAAGGGTCTTTTTTAAACTTTTTTGTCCAGGTTGACCTCAAACAGCAATCCCTGTCATCTTTACCTCCCATTTGTCTGGGATTACTGGTCTGTACTACCACACCCAGCCTTGGAGGGAAATTCTTTATTTGTGAACATACTGTACAGAGGGGTTACAATTACATGGGCAGGATAATGCGTACATTTCTTACCAAGCATTGCAGCCTCCCCTTGGAGGGAAATTCTTACTAGACACTCCTCAGTCCAAGATATGTGTACTTCTACTTGCATTTTCCTTTTTTTTTTTTTAAATTTCTTGCTCTTTTCAGTCACCTAAAATTCTGCTGGTGAGGAGGTGAGTTTATAGTAATATGTGCTCATTTACAATAGTGCATATCACTACTCGAAATGTTAAGGGGTACCATGACTTACTTCAGATTGCTTTCCTACTGTTTCCTAAAGGAGACTGGTTTCAATAAAAGCTGGCTATCCTTGTTGCAGGTCAAGGGAGGCTGGCAGTTTTCAGCAGAGTCCACTGCTGTAGGCTGTGATGGGATGGCAGGGACTGGATTCTCCCAGCAGCCAGGTATCAGCTCAGAGTGGAGGAACTAATATAGTCTGAAGCTTAAGTGCATGGAATTCAGAGTCTTGCATATCTAGTCTATATTTTGGCTTGCCACATGACTATAGACAAATTATTTAATGTTTCTGAGTTTATTATCTCAGTTCATGACTCATAGTCAGTGACTGATAATATAGTATCTGCATTATTATGATGGGGATTTCTGAAGTCTAGAAAAAGGGGCATTAAGAATTGGGAGAAGAAAGCATAAAGGGAGAGAACCCATAAAAGATTTTACACACTTTTCAAATTTCCCTTTGAAGTAGTTTTGTAGCCAGGAAATGGGAATGGAGTGGAGGGATAGGAAAATTTCTTATTGATTTCCTTTTCCTGTTGTCTTCATGCACTTCATGGCCTCTTGATCTAGGATTGAACATTTAGTTGAGTCCTGGTTGGCATTTTGGGTTGAAAAGGTACTTATTGTTATTTTCCATTTTGTAGGCTAGCCTGTGAACCTACCATTGTATATTAGAAAATACATATCAGACTGAAAACAGCTAGCATGGAAAGAGTAACTCTAACACATCAGAGTTTCAAACCCTGAGATTATCAAAATGTGTCATATCAAATGACTTTATGTTTTTCTGTTTTGTGAAGAGATAAGAAATGTTCTCTTGGGAAGAATAAGGAAAATTGGTTTGGGAAACAACAGGTTTTCTAGGCTTTGCTATTTTCTTCTTTTTTAAGGCAAAAAATATGCAACAACACATACAAACAACAGCAAAATTTAAAAAGCAAATAAAAAACCATACCCTCCCCCCACACAACTCCCAGATCTCTTTTAGTAAGTAGTGCTCATGTTAGTCAGTATAATACATAATTATTTCATGGGACAATTTAATCCAGATTTTACTCCCTGTCTGTATTCTAAGGTATGTCATTCATTCATTCATCCTACATATTTTCTTTAATTTGTTGTAAAAAAAAATTAGTAGGAGTAGATGAGCTCCAAACCACATCCAACTGTGCTGTTTTTGGAATTAATCTTAGAACATATTAAAGTTCTTTTAAGACTTAGAATCAGGGGCTGGGAAGGTGGCTCAGTGGTAGTGTGCTTGCCTTTCATGCATGAGGCCCTGGGTTTAATTCCTCAGCACCACATAAGCAGAAAAAGCCAGAAGTGGTGCTGTGGCTCAAATGGTAGAGCACTAGCCTTGAGCTGAAGAGCTGAAGGACAGTGCCCACGCCTAGAATTCAGGCCCCATGACTGACCAAAAAAAAAAAAAAAAAAAGTCTATGAAATACTTGCTGCCAATAAACTACTAAAATATTAAATAAACAAATAAATAATAAGTATTAAAAAAAGACTTAGAATCATTCTTGATGACTTCCTGTCCCTTGAACAGTATTTATGAGAATAAAATCTTCAACGTTGTATAGAAAGACCAGCAGGCTTTTGGTATATTTAATATATTGGGCTCTTATCTGCTGAGAATCTTTTGGGTACAAATGATTGAAAGGTGAATCCTTACTGGCTAATCAGTAATTGGAATTGATATCTCATGTAACTGAAAGGTTCACATGACAGTATGGCTTCAGGTAATGCCTGAGACAGTGATTTACAGTATGTTAGTGAGAACAGCTTTTCCTGTGGCAATGGGCTTTGCAAGATGGACTTGTGGCAACCTATGGCTGCCTTCTGAGGTAGTGGTGGACAGATCCCATTCCCATAATGCAGTGAACAGGATACTCCTGCGGGGAAGCTAAAGGTCACTCTCATTTGTTTAAACTTGATAACTTGCTCATTGCTAAAGCAATTATATGAGGGTGCAGCAATATACTGTTTATCTTAAGCCCTCTGCAGAAGATGTGCAACAGGTCAACCCTACTCAAACACATGACCTGGCCCCACAAAAATGGGCTTCTGTTATTTATATGTATGTATGTATGTATGTATGTATGTATGTATGTATGTATGTATGTACGTATGTATGTATTTTTGCCGGTCCTGGAACTTGAACTCAGGTACTGTCCCTGAGCCTCTTCGTGCTCAAGGCTAGTGCTCTACCACTTGAGCCATAGTGCCACTTCTGACTTTTTCAAACCATAATCCTCAGATATCAACCTCCTGAGAAGCTAGGATTACAACTATGAGTAACTGGTGCCCAGCTTCTGTTAGGTTTTGAAGGAGGGAATGGATGCTGGATATTAGTTAATTTTCAGAGGATTTGGCATGCTGAAACTTGGACATGTTTTATAAATTTATAAACTTAAAGCTATCCCCTTTCTTTCCTTTTATTTATTTACTTTTTTAAGCCAAAGTTTCTGTTAAAATTGCCAAAACATCTTTAAAATAGTTTCTATTTGTAGACCTTCTAAAATCTAGCCCAGTTTTTTTTTTTTTTTTCTCCTGTCAACAGGTAGTGATGCATGTCAGGACACATCAGTACTACAACTCAGCTTTAGCCTATGCAATGTTAATAAAATAGAGAGAGTGCATACTCAGCTATCTGGAATTCTGTGAAGTCAGGCCAGATGTTTAACGCACCAGTTAGAAACTGTACCACATCTTTCTGAACAATTCCAAAGGTTATTGGAGAAATAATTAGATTTTAACAGGTCACAGCAGCCTCAGAATACTAAAAGGTTTGAAAAATGCTATCTTAAATTGTCCCTCTGTTCTGATTTTAGTGAACACTTAAAATGTACCAGAAAACAATCACAGATTCCTTTTAACTCCTCTTTCCAAAACATACTGCACTGGAGTGAGATCTGCCATTGCAAGACTTGAAACCAAAATCAAAGCAAAGTCAGAGTGGTTATTTCTGTACCTGCTCACACACTCTATTATATTTTTCTTTTCCCTAGCACCCAAGTTAGACTGTTAGACTTTATTCAGAATTAAGAGATTGGAAGAAAGATGTTTAAACAAACAAACAAAAAATGGAGAAAAGGTACCTATCCACCTCCCAGAAAAGAGGGAGGAATTGACATTTGGAAGACATTGTACCTTATCAGAAGTGACAGACTGAGACAGTTGGCTTACTCTTTAGGTGAAAAACTGGAAGCTGAGCCCTGTGCTGATGGATCATACCTGGAATCCTAGCTACTTAGGAAACTGAGATATGGAGGATACAGGTTCAAAGTCAGCCCAGGAAGAAAGAAGATCCTTGAGACTCTGTCTCCAATCAGTTAGCAAAATATCAGACTGGAGGCAGAGCTCAAGTGGTACGCGAGCTTTGGAGCTAGTGAAAATAAACCAAACTGTAAGGTATATTGAGTAGGTAGGTTTCATTAGCTGATGAAGAGAACACCAGGCGGTATTCAGGCAGGAAAAGAAGTTTATTTACCCACCTGCTGCCCCTGCTGTGCATGGTAGAGAGGCGTGGCCAAAAGGGGCAACAACTCCCCACCCCACACCAGGACTTATCTATACCAGGGACAGGAAGAAGTGTGGTCACTTGGGGGGAAGGTGTGGCCACATTAGATCCAGATGTGACCTCATGGCCCGGGACCTTCCTTTGGTCAGATGGGAGGCATGACCAGGGGTGGCCCAGAATGTGACCTAGCAGGAGGGAGAGGTGAATACTTCCAGGCATGCCAGTTACCTAGGTAATACAGATACTGTGCAGAAACTTAGCCAAGAGGTAGGGAGGTGTCTACAGGGCCTGGGGCAGACTTTACACAAACCAAACCATACCAAAACAAACAACAAACCGTGAAAGCCAGATAATCCATATTTAGATGCTCCATACTTTCTTTCTGCTTTAAGGATGTACATATATGAACATGCAAATAGAGCAATGGGCAGGTCCCACTGATGTAGGTTGTGCCCTTGATTCCAGTGCCCTGTAATCCTTCCTGCTTTGTTTAAAAAAAAATTCAAAAAGAAAAAAAAAGGTTTTGGAAACAAGACTGGAGTAAGGAGAGTTAGTGGATCATTCCACTTGGCTGCAAGTGGTCTCTTTCAGCCTTAGTTCCCTTATCTATGAAGATAAGGCCCACCTAATTTTGCTGTTATTGACTTCAAATAAAGTGGTAAGAGTCCTCTATTAAATCTGAAAAAGCACACGTCAAGACAGGGCTAAAACCTGTGGATAGTTGCTTTTTATCTTCATAGTGATGAATGTGGCCAGGATACATTCACTAGAACAATCTGCTAATGTTAAGTTGAGTTGTGTCTTTTAACAGTTTATCTCTGCACATGAAATAATTTGAGAAGCACCTTTGCTTAAGACCCTGGATTTGTGTCACCAAGTCTGACTTGGAGACTGAATTACAAACAAAAAGACAAACCCTTTTTCTTTGGCAACAATTAGTATAAAACACAGATGTGGAAGAATGGCTAGCATTTAATAAATGCAGATCAATACAGGTCTGATTGTTGTGCATTTTCAGTCTGTCATATAAATGAGCTGTACTGAAATCATGTGTGTCTTTTTTTCCTAGCCAAGTATTGCTGTTAAGATGGAGGTGGTTATCACTCCCAAATCTCACTGCTTCACCATTTATGAAGTATTGGAACTGTTTTTAAATACCAAAATAACTGTACTGAGATGAGGCTTTAAAAAACATTGTCAGATTTTTTTCCCCCTTTTTCTGGATACTGGCTTAGTAGTAGTCCTTGTTTTTAAGATGACCTCCTTTAAAAGATTGTGACTTCCCTAAAGCCAAGATTCCTAAGTAAAACTGTGTCTGGTTGAAAGAAATAAATCTCAAGTAAAATTAAAGACTTTCCCAGATACCTGTTGATAAATGACTAAGAGAACTGCCCCTCCTTGGCACTATTAGCAAAACACTTGTACTAGGAATACCCAAATCCTCTGCTTAGGAATGGTATCAGTTTGATTATCTGCAGGACTTTTAAGGGATAAGTTGTATCCAATTGATCAGATTTCCACTAAGTTAATGTTCGATAGCACCATCTCTTAAAAATTAAATCATGTTTACCATTGGGAAGGTTTTTGAAAAACATAAATGTACTTAAATTTTCTGAGCATGATTCACAACAAATAAATTATAAATGGATTAGACATGCTTGGTTCATTTACTAAGTCATTAACCCTGAGTTTCCATACTTTGAAAATATTTTAAAATTGTTTTACCAGTGTGACATTTAAGATGTATTACTGCTACAAATGCACAAATACTTTATTAGGTTATATATGTATATATATATATATATAAATATATATGTATAAAATGAAGAGCTAGACTTGACAAGTTTTATTAAGGGAACACATATTGCCAACATTTATTTATATATGACTGAATTTCTTTTTTTTGTACTGGGAATTGGACTTGTATATATTTTTTTTTATTGTGAAAATACCATACAGAGGGGTTACAATTACATGGGCAAGATAGTGAGTACATTTCTTATGTGACTGAATTTCTATGCCTTCTTAATTAAGCTGTTTACAAAATAGAGTAGAATTGAAAAGTCTCACTTTTAAAGTTGTTAATCTTCATCTGAGAAAAATCAGATGGACTTTCTGCTAGAGTGTTTGTTTATTTATTTTTCGGGTACTAAGAATTGATGCCAGGGTCTGGAGCTTTTCTACCACTTGAGCTAAGCCCTTAATAGTTTTAAATTCTTATATTTACATACAAGCAACATGCAGTCACTTCTGATGTAGTCCTCGTTTTTTTTTGCAGTGGACCAGGGAAGAGATTTATCACCATGAAATGTGTACATGTAATCCTGCCCTCTTCTTTTTCCCAAGGCAAGTCAGAAACAAGTTGATCAGATCATATCTTATTCACAAAGCACACACTTGTTGCCTGACTAAAGAGGAAACCAGACAAGTAAATGCAAATGTCAGCGTTTTGATACTGAAAGTCCTTGGTTGACAGTGCTTTTCAAGTATCTAAACTTTCTGAAAGTAAGATTTACTTATTTTTAGAATATTTGCCTGAGTTTTACTTCCTCAAGGATTTTAAGTGCTGTGACAATGTTAGTTAATGGCTTTACCCATATTTACTCAGTATAATTAAATACAATTATTACTGCTACCATGGTTGTTTATATTGTAGTTATTATTTTCTCTTTAAAAGCAGATCTTTCCATCTTATATTTTGAAGAACTTAGAGAAAATTCCATTGTCTTTGGTATGCTTTCAGTGTAGTTTTCTAATAAAGTAGAACTAGCCTTCTTGCAGAAGATTGACATACCTTTCAGATACAAAGTACAAACAAGTTATTGTAATTATTAAGGAACTCCTAAATCATCTTTACATCCTGTCTCCTTAGATATTTTTCTGTGAGGTTTTTTTTGCTTTTAAATAAAGGAAACAGGTTATTTAGATAAAGATAAACATTTTAAGAAAATTAAGAGTGTTTTTGCCTATGAAAGTCAGATTTGCTTTTAATTGATATTTAAATTTTAAAGACAATAATCTTACATATATTTGGGGAAAAGAAGCTTCCAGGGTGTGTGTGTGTGTGTGTGTGTGTGTGTGTGTGTGTGTGTGTGTGTGTGTGTGTGTGTGTGTGTGTGTGTGTGTGTGTGTGTGTGTGTGTGTGTGTGTGTGTGTGTGTGTGTTTACCAGTCCTGGGGCTTGAACCCAGGGTCTGGGTGCTGTCCCCTGAGCCTTTTTGTACTCAAGGCTAGCACTCTACCACCTGAGCCACAGCGCCATTTCCTTGTTTTTCTGTTTATGTGATATTGAGGAATCGAATATGGGGCTTCATGCATGCAAGGCAAGAACTCTACCACTAAGCCACATTCCGAACCCAAGTGCTTCTGTTTAATAACAAAAAACATCACTGAAATATATGACAGTAGTTGTTTCTGTACCCCTGTAGAGTCCCTATAGAATGTTTATTCTATCAATTGTGGTTTGAAAGACCCCATTACTCCTACATGATCTGGTTCTCCTTAAGGAAGAACTCCAGAGCAAAAAACAGTTGCCACCTACCATCTCCATTCCTACAGAGTTGCTATCTAGTAATTGCATAGCAGATGCAAATCCACGAAATGGGAACTCTAACATCAAGGAACTCCTAACTAGTATAATGGCATCTTTTTGTAGCCAGGATTTATACTTCTGAGAGGCACAGATGCTACTTGGGCTTAGATGGTTTACAATTTTACAATTTTTTTTTTCCAGTCCTAGAGCTTGCACTCAAGGCCTGGGCACTGTCCTTGAACCTCTGTGATCAAGGCTAGTGCTCTACCACTTGAGCCAGAGTACCACTTCTGGCCTTTTCTGTTTATGGGGTACTGAGGAATTGAGCCCAGGACTTCATGCATGCTTGATAAGCACTCTACCACTAAGTCACATTCCCAGCCCAGGTTTACAATTTTTTAATGTACTTTATCTAGTTTACTAGTATCCTCTTTGCTTAGATTTTTCTTTTTTTTCCTGATGCCTAAATCTCTGAATTACCTTGGAATGTGTGATGATGTTGTTTGGAGAGAGTTCTGCAGAAGCAAAAGAAATCAAAGAAAGAAAAGGCAGACCAGCTGTTTTAAGAAAACCCCATTGAGTTTGATCCTTTATTTTTCCTGTATATTTCCTGGGCCAGCTTTGTAACAAATGCTTATTGAAAAGCAAAGTATGTCATAAGTCTGATCGCTTTGACTGCCTTTTTCTGCTCTAAAGTCTTTTTGTAATCAGTCTTCTAAAGTTGTTCTATCCAGCAATGCATAGATTATATAGGCAGATCAAAAGTATTTCATGACAGCGACCAATGTTATAGGCTCTGGAACAACCTCCAAAGTAAAAACAAAGAAATACAATATGCTCTGGCAATACAATCATATTTGAAATGAGACTGAAAGCAGTTTAGGAAGGAAAGCTTTTAAAGAGAAAGAAGAGAGAGAAATCAGAGATTCCAAGATAGCAAGCAGCTTGTGGATTGAAGGTGAAATAAACTCATAAGTAGATTTTGGCCTTTTCTAGATACTTGAGTACTAAGTACAAGCAACGAAGACAGAAGAAATTCTTTAAGGACAATAGGAATGCTGATTTCCTTCAGGCAACCTTGTAGTGAATTTTGGGGGAAGAAAGAAAGAGATTAAGGAATTATAGAGGTCAAGGAGGATTAAGAGAAACTAGACTTGGGTAAAATAATAAATAATGATAATAATATAGAAAGCACCTCCAAAGCTAAATGTAGACTAATGTGAGGAAGAGTAGTGAGGAAGAGTAAGGGTCTAGAAATATGGAGATGTGCTACATACATTACTACTTTAGGTGTCAGAGAATAAGGCCTAACTCTGTTCATTCCATCCTCTTTCTAGGAAAAAGAGTGGAGATCTTCTAAAATTGCCTGGTTTACAGGAGAATCCTTGAGATTCTCAAATCAGTATCAGTTCTGCATGCAGAATCATTCTGCATGCAGAATCATACCTCCATTAGGAAAGGGCCTCCTCTGTATGGCAAGAAGACCGCTTGCCTTAAAGGGGTGAAACCTGACACTTGCTAAGAAAGCTCTATTTGAACCTTTGTTACTAATGGGATATGCCTGAGTGAGGCCAGATGACAGCCAAATCACCTGTTGGTCCACTAGGAATATGGTGCAGCTTTTAGAGGGTCTAGTCTGTATCCAGATTAGCATCTAATCTAACATTTCAATGTAAATGGAGACAACTGAATCTTCCAAAACATAAAAGCCAAAACAAAGGTATAGGTTTAGAACATTGAATAGAAAACTCATGACCTTAATATTTCATAGTAATTTACATCAGAAAAGCACATAAAAGAAATAAAAAGAAAATACCTGACTGGGAAATATTGTCTATCAAATGTGCTAGAATTCTAAATGCATTTCTGTTTAATGCTTGGCTGTTCTGAACTTCATTCTTCCTTTGACTTTTCCTTTATGAACAATAACCTTCATTAGTTAGACAGCCAAACAAATGAATTTCTTCACTCATTGTTAAGTAAAACTAATGGTTCTATTAGCTTCAAGAATTGATTTTGGCCGAATATACTTTAATTATAGTTTTCCCTTAAACATCTCAATATAAGCTCCTTATATAGTAGGAGCCAGTGGCTCACATCTGTAAGCCTAGCTATTCAAGAGGATGAGATCTGAGGATCATTGTTGGAAGCTAGCCCAGGCAGAAAAGTCTTTGAGATTCTTATAACCAATAAACTACTCAGAAAAAGCCAGAAGTGGTGCTGTAGCTAGAATGTTAGCCTTGACCACAGAGAGGCTCAGGGACAAGTCCTAGACCCAAAGTTTGAGCACCAGGACGAGGGAGAAAAAGCTGTTTATAAATTAATTTAAAAATGACTTTTTTCCTTTGGATTGTTATTATTATTATTATTATTATTTTTGCACTGGTACTAGGGCTTGAACTCTGGGCCTGGGTATTGTCCCTTAGCTTTTGTGCACAAATCTGGTGCTCTATCACTTGAGCAACACTGCCACTTCCAGCTTTTTGGTGGTTAATTAGAGATAGGCATCTCCCATATTTTCTAGTCTGGCTTTGAACCTTGGTTCTCATTTCTCCACTTCCTGAGTAGCAAGGATTTTAAGTGTGAACCATTGGCATCCAGATATGACTATTGTTGAGAGAGAAAAGATGATCCACAAAGGTAGTTATGCTATGAGGAGAAATGTATATTATTATTTTTACCAAAAAATGAAATGACTGTGACTATCTTTTTACATAGACTTCTACAGTCAATTCTGAATTTATTTTATAGGTTACAATATCCTGCAAATGATATTATTGCCTAGAAATCTGATTGTGGTAGAAAATTAAAAAATAGTGATCATAACAGGAAGAAAAAAAAAGTAATCTAACTTTCCACTGACCCAGTGTTAAGACAGAGGTACAAAGCCTTTCAGACTTTTACAACTTAATTTTTTATATATGAGCAAATAATACTTCCCCTACAAATAAGAAAAATATTGCACTTTTTAAAAATTTACTTAAAAAGTTGTAAACTTTATCTCTAGGTGGTCAAGTAAACATATATTTTATCAGTTGATAAAAATGTTTCAAGCTAAATGTTTATGCTCAACCAAATATATTTATTAGCATGACTTTTTAATGGTAAAATTGATTATTCATAGATATGGCATTTTTCATGAATTTGCTGCAAGAGTAAGATTGTTCTCCAAAAAAGATGCATCCTCCAAATCTCTGTACACTCAGTGACACTGGTAATGTTAATTTTTAATGAGATGCTTTGTCTTTAAGTATTTTAATATATGTTTAGACAAGGAATACATCTTTCTTTGAGGAGAGCATCTTTCTTCCCTCTCTCCTCTTTTTTTGGGGGGTAAACTTCTATGTCCTTATTCTTTTTTTAAGGAATCAAACACAGGAAGTATAGAGAGTGATACAAGAAGAAATTTACTTAAGTCAACCTTTTATTATCTTTTGGATTCTTAATTAAAAGTAGAATAGAATAATAAAGTTAAAATCTTCTGAGTTCCCTTTCTGATCTCTTTCCCTCTTTTCTTTACCAGAGTCATTAACTGTCATGAATTTAGTGGTATATTTCCAGTTTATGTTTTCATTTGCTTAATTAAAAGTAGAGCCAGTCATGAACCTTTGAGGACTCAAAATAAGAGTGATTTAAAGAGAAGTTGATTTCTCACTTGTATTAAAGTCTAGGTAAGTAGTACAGGGTGGGCCTGACTCTCCCTACAGTCAGTGACCCTCACTTCTACCTTGCTGCTTCGCAGTGGGTGGTCTTGCCCCTGAAATTAATGCAGTAGTATCCTTATTTCAGAAAGGAGAGAGAAAGTGATTACAACTATACTAGTAATGAGCTATAGATTAGTACTAGTAATTAGCTATAATTAATAATTATTTCTTTAATGATAAAACTATTTAAATATCATTAAACTATTTGCTAACTATTCATTTTACAAAACCACTTTTGAATTGTCCCTTTGTCCAAAAGTAACTACAAGGAATATTCTTCTATATATTTCCTGCTGTGTAGGTGGAAGTTTCTCTGGTTTACATACCTATAAGTGCAATTTCTGGCTTTTAGAGGATGACTAATTTTTACCTGTGTTTCTAAATTCTTTCTTTTCCTCTGTTGAGGTGCTTTCATTATGAGTAATAGATATTGGGATTTAAAGTTACTTTAATAGAAATGCATTAGGTTAGGCACTGGTGGCCCATATTTGTAATTTTAAAAACTTGGGAGGCTGTGAAGAGGAGGAGGATTGTGGTTCAAGGCCACTATCTTCTCCCAAAAATAGGCAGTAAAAATCAGGAATGGGATACTCAATGGTGAAAAACTAAAGCCATTTCCTCTTAACTCAGGAACAAGACAAGGATGCCCACTCTCTCCACTTCTCTTCAATCTAGTATTAGAATGCCTAGCTACAGCAATAAGACAAGATGCAGACATAAAGGGGATCCAAATAGGGAAAGAAGAAATAAAACTCTCCCTCTTTGCAGATGACATGATCTTGTATTTAAAGAATCCCATAGACTCCACTCCCAAATTACTCAAGCTGATTCAAAACTTTGGCAAAGTAGCAGGTTATAAAATTAACCCCCAAAAATCAATGGCTTTTCTATATGCCAACAATGAGAAAAGTGTGGCTGAAATTAGGAAAGCAACTCCATTTGTAATAGCCCCACAAAAAATAAAATACCTAGGAATTAACTTAACCAAAGAAGTGAAGGACCTCTATGATGAAAACTTTAAAATCTTGAAAAAGGAAATCAACACAGAACTTAAAAAATGGCAAAACCTCCCATGCTCCTGGATTGGCAAGATTAACATCGTGAAAATGGCAATACTTCCCAAGGCTATCTACAAATTCAACGCGATACCTATCAAAATTCCACCCTCATTCTTCAAGGAAATAGAGGAGGCAATCCAAAAATTCATATGGAACAATAAAAGACCCCGAATAGCAAAAATGCTCCTCAATGGAAAGAACACTGCTGGAGGAATATCAATACCAAATTTCAAACTCTACTATAAAGCCATAGTAATCAAAACAGCTTGGTATTGGCATAAGAACAGACCTCAGGACCAATGGAATAGAATTGAAAACCCAGAAATGAACCTACAGACCTATAGCCATCTAATCTTCGATAAGGAAGCTAAAACAATAGAATGTAAGAAAGACAGTCTCTTCAGTAAATGGTGCTGGCAAAATTGGTTAACTACATGTAGAAAATTAAAGCTAGATCCTTATATATCACCCTGCACCAGAATCAACTCCAAATGGATCAAAGACCTTGAACTCAAAGCAGACACTCTGAAAACATTACAGGATGGAGTAGGAGAAACCCTAGGTCTCCTTGGCTCAGGTCGAAATTTTCTGAATAGAGACCCGGAAGCACAACAAATCAAAGAAAGGTTGGACAAATGGGATTGCATAAGATTGCAGAGCTTCTGCAGGGCAAATGACATAGCTGGCAAGATCAATAGAAAGCCCACCGATTGGGAGAAGATCTTTACTAGCCATACAACGGACAAGGGTCTCATATCTAAAATATACTTGGAACTCAAAAAATTAAACCCCCCAACAAATCCTCAAAGAAACAACTGCCCAATAAATAAGTGGGCGAAAGACTTAAAGAGAAGCTTCTCTGAAGAAGAAAGAAGGATGGCCAATAGACACATGAAGAAATGTTCAACATCCCTAGCCATAAAAGAAATGCAAATCAAAACAACATTGAGATATCACCTCACTCCAGTTAGAACAGCAAAAATCAAGAACTCTAACAACAACAGATGCTGGAGGGGATGTGGACAGAAAGGAACCTTACTTCATTGTTGGTGGGAATGTAAACTTGTTCAACCACTTTGGAAAGCAGTATGGAGGTTCCTCAAAAGACTTCACATAGATCTCCCCTATGATCCAGCAATCCCACTTTTGGGCATTTACCCAAATGTTTACAAACAAGACCACACTAAAGCTACCAGCACAACTATGTTTATTGCAGCATTATTTACCATAGCTAAGATATGGAACCAACCCAGATGCCCCTCAGTAGATGAATGGATCAAGAAAATGTGGTATATATACACAATGGAATTCTATGCCTCCATCAGAAAGAATGACATTTCCCCATTTGTTAGGAAATGGAAAGGTTTGGAAAAAATTATATTAAGTGAAGTAAGCCAGGCCCAAAGAAGCATAGGTCCCATGGTTTCCCTTATTTGCAATATCTAGTATAGGTATGAGTCAAGCGGAAAAGGTCAGATAATGTGATGTTAGGAAAATGAACCCTTAAATATGTATTTTAATGTTTTCGTTTCTTTCATGCATGTGTTTCTAACGCATTTATAAGATTATTTCTTTGTTGCTTTGTATGTCCCTCTCCCACAGTGTAACCCCCGCTTTCACTATATTTGATGTCAGTATAACATGTGGAGGAGATGGGGACAAACAAGTCGTTTAAGGATTCAGGTGGACCTGTTGCAACAATGAGAAGTACAAAATGTCATGTCAAAACCAGCTTTACAATGTCGGTGTGGGGGGGGAGGGGGGTATAATTGGGTGGGGGGGAGGGGGGTAAAATTGGGTGGGGGGAGGGGGGAGGCGGGGAAGGGAAGTGAAGGGTAAACAAAGGAGGAGGCTGCAATGCTTGGTAAGAAATGTATGCATTATCCTGCCCATGTAATTGTAGCCCCTCTGTACAGTATGTTCTCAAATAAAATAAAATACAATTAAAAAAAAAAATCAGGAATGGGGAGGTAGGGCTCAAGTGGTAGAGTTCTTGCCTACCAAGTGTGAGGCCCTAAATTCAAACCCTAGTACAACCGAAAAAAAAAAAAAAAAAGCATTGCCTTGTAGGAAAAAGTCTGTAGACAGGGCTGCTCTATTCCTAGGATAATTCATTAACTTAATTGATTGTTTCTATCAAGGAAAAGTAATTTCTACATGAGTAATCACACACAAACAAAACAACAGCCCAAAGTCCATTCATGTTTTTGAAGAGCAAGAAACTTTTCCTACAAAGTTCCCCCACCTGACTTTCCTTCAGATCTTATTGGCTAATGTTGAGTCATATGCCAGTGGCTAAATTAGTTATTTGTAAAGTTTTCCTAACCAGGATGAGCAGCTGGGAGACATAGCCAGTTTCCTTTGAAGAATGTTATCACCAGAAGGAGATACTTAAAACCATGCCTTTAGGAAGATAGAGAAGGAAAGTGGATGGCAAGAAGATAAATCAGGGATGCCTGCTGTATCTCCAGCGTTGTTGCTATGACTATGGATGGTGTTGGCGTAGTTAATTGTCAGGAGTTTTGTTGGTTTTGATAAACACAAAAGGTTATACTTTGTTGTATTCCTTGATATTTTTCTGTTGTTGAGTTGCATATTTTCCAGATGTATGTACCCCTTTGAATTTCTGTTTTTTTGAAATGCCATATTTATTTTACCTTCATTTCATCTGAGCTACTTTTATTTTTCTTATTGAATCTTAACAGTTGGTTATATTAATAGATACTTGTTGGTATATTTATGCTGGTGGTATCTTCTGCCAATGTATACTTTGTGGTTTTGCTTTTGTCTTATTTTTGTTTTGTTTGTGGGGGCAGGGCTTGAAATCAGGACCTAGTGATCTTGCTTAGCTTTTTTTGTTCAAGGCTGGTGCTCTTCCACCTGAGCCGTAACTCCACTTTCAGCTTTTTTACTGGTTTATTGGAGATAAGAGTCTCTCGGGTTTGCCTGCCTGGGGTTGACTTCAGACCAAGATTCTCAGATCTCAGCTTTCTGAGTAGTAAGGACTACAGGTATGAGCCATTCACTCCCAGTTTGCTTTTTGTCTTCGTAATGAATGTTTCCATACCTTAAAATTGTTTTGTGTCTTGTGTTTTACCAAACCATTGTTGACAACAAGGTCATGAAGATATTATTTGAAACTCGTCTCTTTCTTATTTAATATGAAGTGGTTATCAACTTGAATAGTGTTTGCCAGCAGTTATTGAAGTGATGTAGCAACTTTCATAGAAACTAGGGTCCGTGTTTTTCTCATAACATCACAGTGTCATTTGCCTTTTCAGACCCACTGTTCCACACATTGGAGTTCTTCAAGGCCTGTAGGACATATGTTATTCCAGCATACTAAATGCCAGCAGAAACGGGCACTTAGATGCCTACTCTTGTCTGACATTAAAGTGATTCATAGACATATCAAACAATGTTACTCTTTTGAATTAATATTGCACTTGTTTTGAAAAATGCAGTTTTCTCCACAAAATATGGTACTTACATATCACATTTGTTACAGGGGTATTTATTTAATATATTATGTACAGGGTTTATTGTTTCCAATTTAAATGAATGGCTAAATATGTTTAAAATTTCTCAGTTTTAATTTCTTAGATAGTAAACATAGAGAAATATAGCTCACATTTCAGAAATTTGGAGGCAGGGAGAGTGACAGGGGGTGAGATTGATTATAATATATTGTAAACATGTGTGGAAATGTAACAGTGGACTACTCCTCTGTATAACTAATATAACTATTAAAAAAAGAAGAAAAAACAAAGCTTTTAGGTGCCTTGATTTTTCAAGAACACAAAGTGGTCTTAAAACTAAGAAAACTGAGAACTTCTGTTGTCTTTGAATGGTAACATTTAATTCAGAAATTCCTTTGCTTGGGCTGGGAAGGTGGCTCAGTGGTAGAGTGCTTACCTCACATGCATAAGGCCCTAGCTTCAATTCCTCAGCACCACATAAGCAGAAAAAGCCTGAAGTGGCGCTGTGGCTCAAATAGTAGAACGCTAGCCTTGAACTGAAGAGCTGAGGGACAGTGCCCAGGCCCATAGTTCAAAATTTAGAACATTTATTTCATTGTTGTTGGGAAAGTATGATTTGGAAGGCAGTGTTGTTCATGTAGACATTTATGTGTCAGTAAAGGAGAATAAAAAATTAATTTGAATCATCTATTTTTATTATCCATCTCCTGTAGCCATCTAATATTACAATGAGTATTGCAAAGTAGACGAAACAACTTTAATTTTGATGTAAGATAGAGCTAGATTAAGATTCCAGCTGGGAGCTGGGTGCTGGTGGCTTATGCCTGTAATCCTAGCTACTCAGCAAGCTGAGATCTGAGGATTGCCATTCAAAGCCAGCCAGGGAAGGAGAGTACATGAGACACCTAACTCCAGTTAACCACTAGAAAACTGATGCTGAGGCTCAAAGTGGTAGAGTACTAGTCTTGAACAAAATAGCTCAGGGACAGTGCCCAGGCCCTGAGTTCAAGCCCCACAACTGCCAAAGAGAAAAAAAAAAAGATTCTAACAGGGAAACTGTAGCTTAAGCTAGGAACTCAATTTCTGTATACTTTAGCTTCACTGAGCTTTGTTTTGGAATTTCAGTTTTTTATATTGTCATGCAGGCTAAATGTACATGACGGACTTTAATGAATAGGAAGAACATAGTAGGTACTCAGTTGAGGTCAGTATATTGTTTTATGTTTACTATCTTCTATATAAGATTGAATCCTCTTTTAGGTTAGCTAACAAAATAAAATATAGGATGTATGTGTGTGTGTGTATATTTTACATATATATTTATATACCCTAGCAAATTGCAAAGTAATGTTAACTAATGTAGGACAGAGGAAGATGTAACTGTGCCTGTAAAATAATCCTTTCTTGAGATATATACCAAGAGGTTCAATAATCATTTTATTGTCTTCTGTAATTGAACAGGGCTTATACTTGCTACATAAACATTGTACATCTTTAGCCAAATGTCCAAGTCCTTTTGCTTTTGGTTTGTGAAAACAAGGTCTCATGCTTTTTGTTTAGACAGTCTTGAGCTGTGTGAACTTCTTTCCTCTGCCTCCTGAATAGCTGGTATCACAGATCTGTGTAATCATGCTCACTCCTATGTATGTTTTTATATCAGCAATTCATGCTAAGGAAGTTATAAGAAAGACCTTCATTGCAGAATTATTTATAGATGAAAGAAAATAGAACCAACCAAGTATCCACTGATAAAATATAAATTGTCTATGAAGCTGTCTTTTATTTTGCCTTTTAAAAAATTATATTTAGTTGTACAAATGGGTTTTAATTTAATGTCAGTGTAGGAGTACCATGCATCTTAATCAATGTCATCCTTTTTGCTACATTTATGTGTTCAGAGGTTTTACTGGCCAGGCACTGGTGGCTCACGCCTGTAATCCTAGCTACTTGGGAGGCTGAGATCTGAAGATCAAAGCCACTCTGGGCAGGAAAGTCCCTGAGACTTTTACCTCCAATAAACCACTTGAAAACCAGAAGTGGCGCTGTAGCTCAAGTGGTAGAGCTGAAGAGCACAGGGACAGCGCCCAAGCCCAGAATGCAAGCCCCACAACTGGCAAAACAAAACAAAACAAAAAACAAAAAAAACAGAGGTTTTACTGGAGGACGTGGGCATACACTGATTATATCATTGTGAGAAAACAAGAACATAAAAGCCTATACTTTATTGTTTCCATGATACTAAATACAAGTTAGTCATAGAAAAAAGGGAAGAAATACATTAGTGTTAACAATGGTCATTTCTGAATACTCTCAGGAATCTCTTCTTTTTTTTTTTTCTGTGTTGAGCTACGATTTCTTTAAAATATTTCTTTGTTTAAAAAAATATTTAACAGTTTGGCTTTCAACACATATCCTGGCCACTGTAACGGCCTTCAGAAATATTAAAATTGTAAATATCAATGAACACTTGAAGTCTTCCTTATGAATAGAACATGACAAACTCTAGTCTCAGACTCTTTAAGGCAAAGTAGTGTCAGTCAGGTCCTGTCTGGCGTGTTGTAGTGTTTGTAACTCAGTGGTCTAAGTTTAGTGCTCGGCTCTGGTCCATGTCCCAGGAATCTCTATTATTTGTACTTTGCCTTGCAATTTTTAAAATAACAAATTAACAAATGTGTAGTTTTTCTATAGTAAAGTTGGTAACTAAACATCTTTGGAAAAGACTGTGTTTCTTTGCTTTTTTTTTTTTTTTCTTGTCAATCATGAGGCCTGAATTCAAGGCCTGGCCACTATTTCTGAGCTTTTCTTTTCCCCCCTCAAGGTTAGTGTTGTACTGCTTTGAGCCACAACACCACTTCTAGTTTTTTGGTAGTTAATTGGAGATAAAAGTATCAGGGACTTTCCTTCCTGGGCTGGCTTTAAATGTAGGTCCTCAGATCTCAGCCTCCTGAATAGCTAAGATTACAGGTGTGATCTTCCAGCTAAGACTGTCTTTTTAGTTTTTTAATTGCACTCTGGAGAGAACCTGTTTATGAAAGTAAATACTGATTGGTGCTGGAGAATAGGGGGTGAGGAGCACTAGAGTTTGGTTGGGTGGCTTTCTCATTAGGACTGGAGGAGTGTGACTGAGCAGGACTTGTGATAGCAGATGATAACTGAGCTGGGCTTCAAGAACAGCTTTTGGATCCAGATTTCATGGACTGTCTTCCTGACTACTCTTTGTTAAGACTTTCTTAGTTTGTAACTCAGGTTTTCCATTTGATATTGAATTAATATGAGTGGATTATTTAATCTGTATGTGTCCTTGAGTGTCTTCTGTGCAAATTAGGATATAATAATACTCTCTGTGCTGAGTTATTATGTTTAAAACTGTTATCAGAGTTCTGTCACATAATGATCTCTTCTGAAGTTTCAATTACAGTAGCTCTATTAAGTATTTAATCATTTTTTTTTTTGTGAGTCGAGGATGATCGAGGTAAAAAGATTATGTTTTTAGGCCAGCTATGGCTACAGAACAAGATCCTGTCTCAGAAAACACAAGAAGTTCTGCCAGCTGCTGGTGGCTCATGTCTGTAATCCCAGCTACTCTGGAAGATAAGATCTTTGGATCATGGTTTGAAGCCAGCCCCAGCAGTAAAGTCTATGAGACTCTTCTCTCTAATAAACTACTCTGAAAAAGTCAGAAGTGGCAGCGTGATTCACATGGTAGAGTGCTAGCCTTGAGCAAAAGAAGCTCAAGGACAGAGCCCAGACCCAGAATTCAAGCTCCAGGACTGACAAAAAAAAAGTTTTATCAGCTACTGTGTCATAACAAACCATCCCCAAATTAGTGCCCTAAAGTAAAAACATTACCTTATTTTCTTCATGAATCTAAATTCAGTGGATCCTTAATTGCTTAGCAGTAGCAGACAAATGGTTCTGAGGAGAACAAAATTGAGGGGAAACCATGATTCCTCAGGATGCATAGAATCTGATACTATACTAGAGATGCCATTAATGTCTGCTAAAGATATACTGGCTTTCATCAAATTTCATTTTTTACCTTAACACTTAAATTAAGCACATTAACTTTTTTTTTGGGGGGGGGGTCCGGTAGTGGGCCTGAACTCTGGGCCTGGGCGCTGTCCCTCAGCTCTTCAGCTCAAGGCTAGTGCTCTACCACCTGAGCCACAGCGCCACTTCTGGCTTTTTTTCTTTTTGCTTATGTGGTGCTGAGGAATCGAACCCAGGACCTCAAGCATGCAAGGCAAGCACTCTACTACTGAGCTACCTTCCCAGCCCAAGCACATTAACTTTTATATTGCTTTTTGGCACCACTTGTTTTTTGAGAGGCAGATTTTCACAAAGTTAGAGGAAACACTCAGCAGATGGCCCAATGATCCTAAACACAAGTGACAATAATATGGCTCTGACTGAGAGCTTCCTTGTACCAACTGAACTGTAGAATGAGTGCACAGGAATTTATTTTTGACCATACATGGTCAACACCTTGTGCAACAAATACAAGACTGAAGTATTCTTAGTGTAGTTGTAGCTTCCTCGGTTCCCTATGGCATCTACTGGGGTGCCTCACCTGGGGATGGGAGGATATGCTTTCCAGGTGTCTTACTCTGATGGCTGCCAAATTGGTTTCTGGCTTCTGCTGGGAGCTCAGCTGGGGCTGTGTGCTGGGGAGAGGGTTCTGTTCCTCTCCAAGTAGGCTTCTTCACACAATTGTTGGGCTTCATTCTGGCCTGATGGCTGGATTCTAAGAGTGAGCATCTTCAGAGAAACAGGTAGGAGTACATTCCATTTATATTACCCATCCACAATGGTGTTGCTTTCATCACTGTCAATAGTCTGTCCAAAGTGAAGAGAAGGGAACAAAGAAATCTGCCTTTCTATGAAAGAGATATCGAAGTCCATATTATGATAATAGTAGAAAGGTGAGACATGTTGCAAACATGTTTGAGAAATAGTATCTGCCATATGAGTAGCATGTGGATAAAATAATATTCCTAAGATTCTCATCCAACAATGGCTGCAATTTCAACTTATTTTTTATTTTTTATTTTTTGGCCAGTCCTGGGGCTTGAACCTAGTCCCTGAACTTCTTTTGCTCAAGGCTAGCACTCTATTAGTTGAGCCACAGCACTACTTCTGGTTTTTTTCTGTTTATGTAGTACTAAGGAATAGAAGCCAGGGCTCCATGCATACTAGGCAAGCACCGTACCACTAAGCCACATTCCCAGCCCATCAGTTTTTGTATTAGAACTATCCTGGTCTTTTTTTTTTTTTTAAATAAATGTGCATTATAGAGACCACTTGTTTTTCAAAATATTTCCTTTCTACAATGTTGAACACTTACTACTAGAATAAGAAGCTGTAAATGAAAAATTTTTTCGATGTACCTTGGTAAGCTACATTCATATAAGATTACTATATAGGAGTTCTTAAAAGTCTGAATCTGTCATAAACCTTCTTCCTCAGTCTCATCATAACTGTAGTGGCAGTGTCTTCTAGAATGAAAGAAAAGGAGGATTCTGCTCACAAATATTTTAAAGTTAAATGAAGAGGCTCCTCAGGGTAAACCTCAGATGTCAAATGTAACCTATAAAATTATGAAATGTGATCCTTACCATCTTATCTTTAGAACTGCAGGTTACAAACAGATGAGATGCTACTGGCTTGTACTGGGTCTGAGGGCTGTTTTTCTGTTCATCTGTCAAGGAAGACAAGCACAAATTAACTATGTGAGCACATTTGGTACTGATAAGACCATGCAAATAGATTGTCAGTGAGGTGATGCTCTGGAGAATTTGGGATATGCCCATAGGGCTGTTTTGTTCCCCCCAAATCTTTGGTGCTGTTCCTGATCTCAAACAAAACTATCTCTTTGAATTAAACATGTCTTGTTTTAAAAAATGCCAGGACTAGTCCTTTGAAATGTTAACTTATCTTTGCAACTGTAATTTGCTTCTTCCTCTTCTTCCCTTCCAATGGGAAAACTGTTCATATTAAAAAGCAACAATTATTTCAGGGCTAAGTTGTAAACAGAAGAACATATGGAGGTAAAGGATCAGTTTTCAGAGAAGAGCTGCACTTTGTAACAATTTAGTTAACATTTAAGTGGCAGCTGTTGTTATGTAGATATAGACAACAATAGATACAGAGAAGTAAATAGGGGACTGAATGTCATTCTAGTTACCTGAAGGAGTTCATGCCCCTTCACAAGTAACTTAACTTACTCCTGGGGACAGTTTACAAAATAGTAAAAAATTTTAAAGCATTTTGTTTGTGTTTACTCATGCCCTTGTCTTCGTACCTCTGGCCTTCCACATAGTTAATGCCACTCCCCATCCCTCAGCACAGACAAGATCAAAGTGATTTAGAAACTTGCCTAAGGTCACCCAACATCTCAGACAGGCTTCACATCAGGCCGACTGCTTTTTACCACTGCTCCTGCTTTACTGATGAGGGCTTTTTTTTTCTTCAGAGCTGCAGGACTTAGATGTTTTGCAGTAGATGATTTTTTAAATGGCCAGATCAAGAGAATATAAGTAGGTCTCTATAGGGGGTTCTTACAAAATTTACATGTACAAAGTCAGAGTAGCCTGGGCACAGTGGTACATGCCTGTAATCTCAATAACTCCAGAGACTGAGCAGGAGACTTTTGAATTTGAGGTCAGCTTCAGCTACATAGCAAGCTAATGACCAGCTTTGGCTACAGTGTGTGACTGTCTCAAACAAGATAGTATAAGACAGGACAGACTAGAACAAAACATCAAGAGCAGCTCTGCTAAAAAGATAAGTGTTGAAGATTTGCTGTGTGATTGCAAATTAGTAAATAGCCATTATGGAAATCAGTATGGAGGTTCATCAAAAATCCCAAACTCAAGCTACCCTAAGATCCAGAAGTCCCACTCATCTTAGGTTCATTGAAGCATGATTCTTGAAAAGCAAAGATAAGGAATCAACCAAAAAGTCTATCAGTAAGTTAATAGAAAAATAAAACAAGAACATACCCAGTGGAAAATGATTCAACTTAAAAAGAAAGAAATCCTGCCATCTGGCAACATGAATGGCCCTTGAAGCTACTATGCTAAATATAATAATCCAATCAGGGAAAGAGAATATACCATCTAACATCTTAAGGAGTTGACTAAACTTAAGTGGGGAGTCAGGAGCAGGGCTGGGAGATGTTGGTCAAAGTGTACAAAAGTTCAGTAGAAATGAGGGGACTGTAGTTAAAGATAATGTCTACATAAACATCAATAACAGAGTGGATTTTAATTGTTCTTACCACAAAAGTAAGTGAGTCAATGAATATGTTAATTAGGTCAATGTAGCCATCTCCTGTTGTACATAATTTATCTATGACTATCTCTATCATCTATCTACCTATAAAAGTTTAGATAAGACTTTTAGATAAAATTATAATTAACCTTTGTCAATGAAAAAATAAGGTTAAAAGTAAGTAGGATACCAGTGGCTCATGTCTATTATCCTAGTCACTTAGGAGGCTGAGATCTGAGGATCACAGTTCGAAGCCAGCCTGGACAAGAAACTCTGTGAGACCCTTATCTCCACTAAACTACCAAAAAGCCTGAAGTTGAGCTGTGGTTCTAGTGGTTCTAGCCTTGAACATAAGAAGCTCAGGGGCAGCACCCAGGCCCTAAATTCAAGCCTCAGGACACACACACACACACACACACACACACACACACACACACACACACACACACACACACACACACACACACACACACACACACACACACACACACACACACACACACACACACACACACACACACACACACACAAATGGCAAAGCTGGCACCTCAGCATGTCATCCAAGTTACTTAGGAGGCTGAAATCTAAGGTGTCTGAGATCTAGGATTGCAGTTCAAAGCCAGCTGGGGCAGGAAAGTCTGTAAGATTTTTATTTCCAAAGAATGCAAATAGACATACAATATAAATTTCTCATTTATTATTATATCTTATTACATCATGACTCTTGTACTACAGTGTTTCAAAGTTTAAGGGAAACTACTTAAATTATATGTGTTTCTTCTCGCTGTTTCGTTTTTCCATTATATATTGATAATGCTATAGGAAACACAATTATGTGTCTATATACTAGTGCTTCTAACCCATAGAATATATTATTTAGCTATTTAAAATAACAAAATATATACAATATTAAATGTCTATTTTAAATTGTGTATGTTGATTGTGTAAAAATGTATATGTTGGATGCAATCATGTCTGTAATTCTGGCCACTCAGGAGGCAGGGATAGTAGGATCAGTTTGAAGCCAGCCTGGGCAAAAACCCAAGACCTTACCTGAAAAACAATTTGGGCAAATAAAAAGGACAAGGGAAATGACCCAAGTGGTGGAATATCTGCCTCGCAGGTGATAGGCATTGAGTTCAAACTTCTTATTGACAAAAAAAAAAGTATGCTAAAAATCCAGTCAAAATTACCCAGTTACCCAAACTTTAACATAGTCTTAAGTATACCCTTAGGAGCTCTAAAATGTAAGTAATGTTTTGTGAATTCCAATAATTAATCTTAGTAAAAACGTTTGGCACATAAAGTTCCGATATTTCGGATTATTTCTGATTTAAATACATAACTACATTAGTGTAAAGTTTTTAGTTGTGTTTGAAAAGACACGAAGTCTGAATTTCTGGCTGACTTTAAATAGGAATTATAATATTTTGTTTTTAAATAATAAAGCCATCACAACTAGTGGTGAGCCCCTTAATCTCCTATTTAGTAGATGCAAACTCTACCAGGTTTTGAATTTCAAACAAAACTGAAAACTTGACTAGAAAAGATTAACGCAAAGAAGTTTCCACTATTTTCTAGTTAAATTCATTGTTCATTTAGGCTCTACTTTAGAAGCTTAAGTTTAAAAAATGTCAGAAGATATTAATTTATTTAAAACATCAAGACGGTTTACTCTAAAACCCACAAAGGATTTCAAGGCAAACTGTCTGGTTCCCAGGATAATTCTGATTTTACACACTTCATATACACCAGACATTTTGCTAGGAACCCACAGCTTTTATACAGCCAGAGCAACAGAAAAGAATGAAGAAAGATGAAATGTAATAGTTAAATGCAATCCTCAGCTAGGTGTGGGTAGCTCAAGCCTGTCATTTTAGCTGCTCAAGAGGCTTAAATCTGAGAATTGGAGTTCAAAGCTAGCCTGGGCAAGAAAGTCCATGAGCTTCTGGTCTTTAAAAACCTAGAAGTGGAGCTGTGGCTCAAGTGTTAAAGCATTTGCCATGAGTATAAAGCTCAGGGACAGTACCTAGGTCCTGAGTTTAAGCCCTCAGACAGGCACATACATACAATAATAAAATAAAACAAATAAAAAAGGCAAAGCAAGATGGAGAAAGGGAGATTAACTGGTAAATCATTATTTCAGGTTTATTGCTCAACGGTTTTACTTCTGAAGTCCAGTCTAAGGAGTTGGAATTATGGGAGACAACCCAGTTCAGGAAAACTTGGTTGAGTCACTTCATCTCTTCTGAGGATGGGAACAGTTGCTCTACCAGGCCTCAAGAGTTGTTGAATTATCCTTTTTATCAAACCTGCTACAAGCTCTAAAAGTTCTCTTTTACTCTTAGCTATTGCTGTTTAGGTATGTTTTCTTTTAGGAAGGAATTTCAGGAATGCCTACCTTTAGAAAATCACTTTCTGCAGTTTGTCCCTTTGGTTTTCACTCTGTCATTAGACAATACAATGAATGTCAGTTGTTTTAGCAAGGTGACTGATACATGGCCATACTCAAAGTACCTTCGTCTTTATTTTTTAATTTCTACCAGAAATCCTAGGTTTGAGGGAATCATAAAAGAAGACATGTCCTTGAGTGGCGAAAGTTGCCAAGTTAAGATTGAGAAGCAGAGCTGTTTAGTCAGTCCTTTTTTTTTTTTTTTTTTTTTTTTTGGGTCCGGTCGTGGGGCCTGTACTCTGGGCCTGGGCGCTGTCCCTCAGCTCTTCAGCTCAAGGCTAGTGCTCTACCACTTGAGCCACAGCGGCACTTCTGGCTTTTTTTCTTTTTGCATATGGGGTGCTGAGGAATAGAACCCAGGGCCTCATGCATGCAAGGCAAGCACTCTACCACTGAGCCACTTTCCCAGCCCCTAGTCAGTCCTTGTTGTAGGGACCACAGAAACAAAAGGCATTGGGAAGTTTAATACCTATTTTCATGGTTTTAATTCTAGTTTCCAGCAAAAGTAATCCTCTTCAGTTGTACATGACCTATTTCTGGACTTAGCTGTGATGGTTGACCAATTCACGGTGGGACTCTGAGGATACGAATCTGGATTTGATCATGAGGAGCGTTATAAGCACTAACTTCAGAAGGGAGGGGTAATAACCATTTCTAGATTATACTATGAAAGTTTTGGGACACTTTTGCTTATATTTCTTAATCTTGTCAGTGTTTATTTCTTAATTTGTCAGTGTTTATAGTGTTCACTGGGACATGAGGAAACTGAGCAATTTCCTTTACCTTTCTACCTGTGTTTTCCTTTCCCTTCTACTTACGTATTTTCCTCACTAGACTACTGTTGTGGCTTTGTATTTCTGAAGTCTTGGTTCCTTTTCTTGAAATCTAGTGTGAAGTTGGACATGGAACTCATGACCCATATATTTATGCAGATTCAATTTTAGTGAATTTAAGTTTCACATTTAGCTAACTTATGGTGGCACATATCCATAATCCTTGTACATGGGAAACTGAGGCAAGAGGATTGTGAGTTTAAGAACAATGTGACCTACACAGTGAGACATTATCTCAAAAACAAAAAGAAACAAGCAAAAGAAAATACTTTTACTCGTGACTGAAACATGATTATAAAGCAAAACATCAAACCTTAAAAATGGAACTGCTGGTTCCTCCCAAATTCTTGCTGAATACCAGATACATATTTCAGTCTCATTAGAGCATACTATTCCAGTAGATAGAAAGAAAGAAGGCTGAGGGCAGTTTACTGTCTGATATGAGTCTCAAGTCTTTTTTTTTTTTTTTTTTTTTGTCAGAATGGTCAGTGGACTAGGCAGCTGAGTAGAAATCATGAGGGTTTGTGAGTAAGATATCTATCTCTATCTCTATCTCTATCTCTATCTCTATCTATAATTTGATAGGTATTCTAATGATCAAGGGGAACAGAGGAGGAAAAGACTCAGTAGGTGGGATGTCCTACTTTTTCCCACTGTATCTTCTGACATTTCAGCATCTTCTGTTTGTCCAGAGCAAACTTTGACCTTTTTTGTCTTTGTTCATATTTATACAAGTTTATATTCTAGATCACACTCATGGATATCTCTTGCTTATTTGTACATTTCACACTCTTTTGGGTCTCCTTAGTAAAAGCCTGGTTTATAGCTTCAGTGAGAACGGACTGACTAGTAACCTGTCAGCTTCTGTAATGTGTAGTACAGTTTCTGCAATCTTGGTACTCAGGAGGCAGAGGCAGGAAGAATGTGAGTTTGAGGACAGCAAGGAAAACATAGTGAGAACTTGTCTCAAAAAGAAGATAAAGGAGAAAAAGAAAAGGCAAACTTTTATTCTTAATGGAATGGTGATTAATGTGAAACAGAAAGTCCTTTTTTTTCCATGTGTAAGTACATTTTAAGCTTTATTTTTATCAAACATTTCTAATTTCTTTTTTAAAATTTCATTTTATTGTAAAGGTAACATAAGAGGGTTACAGCTACATAAGGTAATGAGTTTATTTCTTTTCCAACAGTGTTACCTGCTCTCTTGTTTTCTTCTGCTTTTCTGCCCCCCATTCCTGCCCCCCCCAAGTTGTAAAGTTCATTTCCAACATAGTCTATAGTGAGTATTGCTGTTGCATTGGTTCACCCTTTGTGAACCAATTGGTCTTATCATTTCTGTGATTCCCCTTCCCTTCCACAAATCAGATAAATTATATATAAGACAAAGGGTACCAAAATCAGAAACAGTGACCACAGTGAATAAACCTGAGGAAAAAATAAAATGTACATATATGATCTGATATTCCACATCAAGTTCCAAATTGCCATTTCAAGGTAAGATAGAGAGTTGCAAGCTATATGTACTCATAAACCATAGGTAGTATTTTAAACAAAAATGAGCTTTAGCACTTAAGAACATGAGACTTTTATCAAAGAGATTTTTTTCATCAGTAAGTCAATCAAGTCTGATTCCAACCTTGTGACAGCTATTACAAGCAAACTACAAAAATGTAATTGATGCTGAAGTGGTAAATTCCTGTGTGTTCTATCTTCCACAAAAGTTTTCTTAGTCATATGGCAAAAATCCCATGATACCTCTCCGGTATGTCTGAGTCTTTATCACTTGAGGAATGATTTTTGGTCTGCAGAAATGCATAGCATGATGATAATAACAATGTACTACATGTGCCTACCACTTTCTCACTCTTCAGTTCAACCATTTAAGGTACTTTTAGTGGATAATTTTTACAGATAGATAAATAGAAGCCCAGAAGTCATCAAGTTGGTCCAAACTCCTACTGCCTGCCAGGAGCCAGTACACCATGCTATTTTATCATGTGTGATGTGTGTAGCAACTGGAGTTCAGGCTCTATCATAGTTAGTAGACATTTTGTGATGAGCACAAGATGAAAGTTTCTACTCTCTCGAGCTTTATTCAAGTGTTTTCTTGCAACATCTTCTACACCTATTCTACCATTTATATCTTTCTCTTTCACTAACAAGATTTGAACTCAGGCCTCAAGCTTACTTAGCTTGCTTGCTAGGCTGGTGCTCTACCACTTTACCCATACCCCCAGCCCTGTTATTTTGGAGATGGAATCTAGTAAACTTATCTACTCAGGCTGGCTTTGAACAGCGATTGTCCCTTTCTCAGCCTCCTGAGTAACTAGTAATATAGACATGAGCGATCAGCACTCAGTTAACATTCATATCTAATGGTAAAATAGTAATAATCTTAATGGTAAAATATTATAATCTTAAATGAAGTGAATCTCCGTTTCACAATCCGTAGGTAACTTTGCTTTAATCACTCCACGTAGATACATTTCAGAGCTCTCGGAAACTCTACATCCCTAGGAAATCCCTTCGCTTTTGCTGGAGAAACAATTGACGATAAAGTATTTTTCTTTTGTAAAATAAAAAGAATTTACAAAACTATCTTCTTCAAGCAATGAATGGACAACTGTGAGTGATAAACAGATACTGCAATGAATTCTCTTTAAAGATGTAAATGTGAAGAATATCTAACTTGAAGAACACTGGCAGTAATGAAATGTAGTAAAGAATTAGGAAGTGATGACTTTTGAGTGTTTAGTTTTAGTTTTAACATAATTTAAAATATATAGGTTAATATAATTTACCAGTAATGATTGTGTTTAGAAGCCAGCTCAAGAAAACAGTTGACTTTTGAGAAGCAATAGGAACCATCTGACACCTGTGTATTTACATATATAGAGGAGTTCTATTAACACCACCTAAAGACACATCACTTACTCTGTACTGCCTCTTCTCTTGGGTTTACTGGGAGATACTGTTGGGTTCTAATTTTCACTCTACATTGCAATAAAATTGTGGCATTAAGCAGTTACTCTTTCTAAACCTCACTTTTATTGCCTGTAAATAATAATAAAACTTTATACTATGTTGAACAATCTTCAGAACAGGGAGAGAATGTAATTCTTCATTTTATAGTAGTGGAAAGAGAACAGAAGAGAAGGTAGATAGCTTGCCCCCCCCCCCCCCCCGGCAAATGAAAGAGCTGATATATGTACAAGGGTAATTTAGCTCTAAAGCCTACCATCTTAACCTTTTCAGTAGATGGCCTACATAATCAGTTATGAAGATGAAATGGCATAACATTTAATATGCCTGGCTGAGTATATTCATCTTACTCCACATGCCCTTCTTCCTATTTGGAAAATTTGCTGAGGATCTGGAAATGTGTCCAGAGAGAGAGAGAGAGAGAGAGAGAGAGAGAGAGAGAGAGAGAGAGAGAGAGAGAGAGAGAGAGAGAGAGAGAGAGAGAGAGAGAGAGAGAGAGAGAGAGAGAGAGAGAGAGAGAGAGAGAGAGAGAGAGAGAGAGAGAACGAGAGAGAGAACGAGAGGGAGAGAGAGGGTACCTCCGTAATCTAACAATGATCTCAGAACTGCATAGAAAAAAAAACAAAACAAAACCCTGGCAGCTTTAAACAATTTAGATGCTCAGGTCATATCTCATACTAATTAGATCAGAATGTTGGGTGATTGAACATAGCAGTTTTTAAGTTTTCCAGGTGCTCAACTCAGGTTTTTTTTTTCTCTTTGACTGGTACCTTTGACATTACCAGTGCTAATGATAGATAGTTTTTTCTCACAAACACAGGGATATTACCACAGAGAAGAGGTTCACATGGGAACCACCTTTACCCAAACAGAAAAATTGGTTTGAATTACATTGACAAGTTAGTGCCAAGATTTCAGGTTTGTTAGTAGTGAGTTCCACTTTATGGAGGCAATTTCCTGCAGGGTAAAATTATCTAAGCTCATTCCACAGTGAGTGCTAGTCACCACCTTGGATACATTATTGCAGGGAAGATTTGTATGAATTGGTAATTCTGTCTACTGTACAATGATCTGTATACTTTACCTCCACAATTAGTTCTGTAATTTAACTTAAAAATTATTGTGGCAAATTTCACATAGAATTAATCATTTCAAAAGTAAACATTTTAGTAGTGTTTAGTACATTCACAATATTGTACAACCACTTGTAATTCCAAAACATTTTATCATCCTCAAAGAAATCCCATATGCAGGAAAGCCATTATTCCTATTTCCCCCAAACTTCCTCGATCCTCTCTTCAGCTCCTGGCAACTGATGTGTTCTGTTTCTAAGAGTCTGTCAACCAGGTATTTCATGTATGCCATTTTAGGTTTGCCCTCTTTGAGTGTTACATTTACAGAATTTACCAGCAGGTTAGTATGTGTTGATATTTTATTTATATACATGATTGAACAATTTTCTTTTATAAGTCTATAACAGAAATTCGATAATTTACAGGTGACATTTTGAGTGTTTTTTTTGCATTTTTGTTAATATGAAAAATGATACCATAAGCACTCATTTTTGTGTATCAATGAAGTTTGGGTGTACCTATGTTTTCATTTCTGTTGAGTATGTTTATCTTTCAGAGTAGAATTGCTAGTGATCCTTAACTAGTTGAGGAATCACAGTGGAGAACATTGTGAATTCTTACCAGCAACATACATGGGTTCCTTTTCTACATTCTGTCAACACTTGTCATCTCCGATTTTTAATTGTACCTATCCTATTGGATATAAAGTGGAATCTCATAGTGGTTTTGAGTTGCATATCCATAAAGACTAAAAGAGTTGAGCATCTTTTCATGTGCTTGTGGCTTGACAATTGTATATTTTCTTTGGAGATATGTATGTCTATCCAAATCCTTCAACCATTGTTTTGATTGTATTGTTTATATTTTGTGTCGATTCATTTATGTTAACATAGTTTCCTTTTTTTTGGGTCCGGTCGTGGGGCCTGAACTCGGCCTGGGCACTGTCCCTCAGCTCTTCAGCTCAAGGCTAGCACTCTACCACTTGAGCCACAACGCCACTTCCGGCTTTTTCTTATGTGGTGCTGAGGAATTGAACCCAGGGCCTCGAGCATGCAAGGCAAGTGCTCTACCACTGAGCCACCTTCCCAGCCCCTATGTTAACATAGTTTCTGATTAAAAAAAAAAAAAAAACTTTTTTGTATACTTTACAGCTTTTTGTGTTCTTCATTTTCTGTTATTTCCTTCTTTACTATGGAAGTACTTCTAGGGTACTATTTTGATCTCCTTCTTATTTCCTCTGCTGTATATTTAAAAGATTTTTTAAAATGGTTACTATGGTTATTACAACTAAATCCTAAATTTTTGACAGCCTAATGTGCAAATTACAGTAAAGAATCAATAAAATACAAAGTTCTGTTACTATATATTTCCTCATTACTACTTTTGTCATCAGAGGTTACATGCTTAAACCTTATGTGTCCAATAGCATGGCTGATTTGCGATGTTTTTGGCCTTGCTTCTACAATACTCTTCTGCTTCTTTCTTTCCCTGTACTTCATCTGGCACTTCCAGGACATGTATCTTAGGATGTTCTGTTCTGTCCTACTCTTAGAAGTGGATTATTTTTATTTAGAATCACTTCTCTATTCTACCCTTGGAATCTACATTAAAATCCTCTAGTTATGTTTTCTTTTTATTGTACTTTATATTTTGTTATTTTCCCATTGTTTCTTTTTGATATTTTTATTAATATATATTAGTTATACAAGGGAGAATCTTATTATAATTTTTCCATGTATGGATACAATGTATTTCACTGATTTTCTTTTTTTAAAATCCCTTTATTGATATACTCCATTTATGTATCATTCTGCTGATTTCCTTTCATAGACAGATTTATTAAGACAGATAATTTAAAGTCTTATCTAGTAAGACCAGTGTCTGTGTTTCTCAGATACAGTTTCTGTTTCATTCTTTTTTTAAAATGTTTTTTTGTTGTAAAAATACTGTACAAAGGGGTTGCAGTTACATAAGTAAAGTAATGAGTACATTTCCTATTGAGCATTGTTACCTCCTCCTTTGTTTTTTTCCCTAAAATCCCTTCCTTCCCCACCACCCCAACTCCTCCCTTCTCCCCTTACCCCAAGTTGTAAAGTTCATTTTCAACATAGTGTCATTGTTACAATGGGTCAAACTGTATCATTATTTAAGCATTTTGTTATTTCTGTTCCCCTCCCCAAATTAGAAAAATGTATATACAAGATGCAGGACACTGGAATCAAATACAGTGAAAATAGGGGTTATACCATGGGGGAAGAACATACAAAAGAAACAAAAAAATCACATAGTACATTATAAATATGTTAATAACAATAGCAAGAAAGAAAAAAAGTGACTTGTGTCCCTACCTTGGGGTTCATTTGACTTAACATCATCTTATATGGTCATATGTACATAGCTTTTGACCTTTTCTGCTTGTCCCAGACAAATACTAGTTATTGCAAATAAGGGAAACTATGGGATCTATGTTGTTTTGGACCTGGCTTACTTCACTTAATATAATAATTTTTTTCCAAATCTTTCCATTTTCTAATAAATGGGGCAGTGTCATTCTTTCTGATGGAGGCATAGAATTCCATTCATATATATACCACATTTTCTTGATCCATTCGTGTACTGGGGGGCATCTGGGCTGGTTCCATATCTTAGCTATGATAAACAATTTTGCAAGAAACATAGTTGTGCTGGTAGCTTTAGTATGGCCTTCTTTGTGATCATTTGGGTAAATGCCCAAAAGTGGGATTGCTGGATATAGGGAAGCTCCATGTGGAGTCTTTTGAGGAACCTCCATACTGCTTTCCAAAGTGGTTGAACAAGTTTACACTCCCACCAACAATGCAGTAGGGTTCCCTTCTGTCCACATCCCCTCCAGCATCTGTTGTTACTAAATTTCTTGATTATAGCCATTCTAAGTGGGGTGAGGTGGAATCCCAATGTTGTTTTGATTTGCATTTCTTTTATGACTAGAGAAGTTGAGCATTTCTTCATATGTCTATTGGTCATTTTTATTTCCTCTTCAGAGAGTTTCTCTTTAAGTCTTTAGCCCACTTATTGATCAGGCAGTTGTTTCTTTGAGGATTTGTTGTTGGGGATTTAATTTTTTGTGTTCCAGGTATATTTTAGATATGAGACCCTTGTCCGTTGTATGGCTAGTGAAGATCTTCTCCCAATCCATGGGCTTTCTATTGATCTTGCTAGCTATAACCTTTGCCATGCAGAAGCTCTGCAGTTTCATGCAATCTCATTTGTCCAACCTTTGTTTGATTTGTTGTGTTTCTGGGTCTTTATTAAGAAAATTTCGGCCTGTGCCAAGGGCCAAGGAGAACTATTTCTTCTACTTTTATTCTCCTATTCCTTCCTGTAATGTTTTCAGGTGTCTGTGTTTTGGCTTCGAGGGCTTTGATCTATTTGGAGTTGATTCTGGTGCAAGGTGATATATAAAGATCTAGCTTTAGTTTTCTACATGTGTTTAACTAATTTTGCCAGCACCATGTACTGATGAGGCTTTCTTCCATTCTATTTTTTATTTTTAGCTTCTGTATCAATCTTTTGCTAGTAGGTTACTTTATAGTTAAGAATTATTGGACTTATTCATACTTTAAAAGTTTGACATTTTTAGTATTATATTTCATATGGTAATTCAGGAAGTCAGATTTTTTTTTTCTTTTCTCTCCTCTGCTTCATTTCTGTATTTTCTGTGTTTCTGCTATATCAAATTGATGACTTGTTTTGGTTTGTTTTCTACCTGTTCTGGGTCTTGAACTGAAATATGCTGCTCTGACATTTCCATGTAAGGTACTATTCATTTAAAAAATTTCTCTTCCACTTATTTAACTATTTACACCTATTGGTTTTATAGTATAGAAATAAAAGTTCTTTTCTTTATTTGTGAAATCTACTACCACTACCAAACTTATATATCACCAAACTACTCTCAGTGAATACCTGCTTTTGAAATATAGCCCGTGTTTTCTCTTATAGAGTTTCAGATTAAATAAAGCAAAATGATGGTTTCAGAAATAATCCTTGTTAAAGTTTTTTTTTTAATTGGCAGCTGAAAATCAATTTGAATGTTGGCAAAAAGGTAAGATTTTAGAACAGAATGAAATATGAACTTGTAAAATGAAAACAAGTTGTTTAATTAAATGAAATTTTAGAAATAATTACCACAGCATCTTCAAGGCTTATTAGAGATAAATGGAAACTTTCTTTTCTCATCCATTTTGAAAATGCCACTTAAAAATATTGGACTGTTTCTCAATGTTTGCCCAAATAGCAGTGAAGCATAATTTTGGAGGAAAAGCATTAATATGTAAGATTAAAATCTCATATTATATAGTCAATAGTTAAAAAGCAAAGTCAATAGAGGGAAAGAGATTAACCATATTAAAGAATATAAAAAATTAAATTAAATAAAACAAAAGGGTGACATCTGCTGAAATCTTATCTGGGATTGGCTTAGTAGAGAGACTTAAAGTACCTTTTTAGAGAGACTTAAAGTACCTTTGAGTTTGGGAAAATTATGAATACGTAAGATAAAATACTTCATTTACCTATTATTTTGTTTTGTTTTCATGAGAAGAATAAATGCAAGTAGATTCTCTGTTTCCCAGGAAGAGAAAGTAGAGCCCAGGAGGCCATCTAAAGGATGAAATTCCTGTAAGGAGTTTTCTGAGCCACTTACAACAACTCCTCAGAAGTTAGATTTAATTAAATTTGCTGGGCTGGCTTTGGGTATAGGACAATAGCCGGGTTTCAGGACAGAGTGCCAGCTTCTACTTTAACTTCCAATTTCCTGGCCCCAAGCCATTGGTGTCACTACTTCTGTGTTATTTAAATGCAGGATTTTCGATTTAATTTCCTTTTGGGGAGATATAAATAGTTTTTTTTTTTTTTCCAGGAAACTGCCCAACACTCTCCCAGTGCTTTACTAAGTAAACAATTGTGTTTCAATAGAGAAATGCAACCTAAGTGGCAACACATTTAAACATTATGACATAAACATGTAAGTGAAGATCCTGAAAATTAAAGTTATTAGATGATAATATCATTTATATACAGTTGCATACATTTTGAGCTCAGTGGAAAAATGATTAACTGTAGAAGAGACTTCAAATATGAAAATTCAGTAAAAAACAAACAAACAAAAAACAACCTTAATTATTCTCATACTAACCAGAAGTCAATTTTCCCTTTCATGCCCTATATTAAATTACAGTTTTGCCCTCACATTTGGTGATTGTAAACAATAGCTACTGAATTTCTTTAGAAATAATAAGTTTGATAATATTCTGATAATAATAATAAGCTTTAGAAATAGTAAGTTTGATAATATTTTGACTGCATATACCTAATTGGTGTTTTAAAATGTGGTTCTTTTCTAATAGAATTTCAAATGAATTGATCTCCACTTGCACATTTTAGTAGCAAATAATTAACTATATTTAAATTATTAGAAATAACCAAGTAATTAAATGAATTGAGCATGTTGTAGAATCTTTGTGCTATTACTATTATTACATATTTGTAGAGGGCATTGTCAGGTTGCCTTTGATCACAAGCTTTTGGACTATAGGTTCTCTCTTCTAGATTATTCTTCCTTAACTCATTATTCTTTCCTTAACTCATTACATCCTTCTCATTCTTTAGATTTTTATCTTGAGCATCAGTTTCTCTTGAATGTCTTATATCCCTGACTACTTCAACACCTTCCCCACTCCTTTGTAGTCTCATATCATGTGTCTCTTCTCTCTAGCTTTTATAATAGTTTCCAGTTTAACTTCTTTGTGATCATTTGATTAGAGTCCATCACCTAAACTGCCATGGGAATTCCCTGAAGGCAGAGCTCTTTCCTACTTTTGCTTAGTATGGTATGCCTCAAAACTTGTATAGGGCTGGTCCACCAGAAGCTTTCTGTGAGTGCTTGCTGTTAAATGATAATAAATAAATAAATTAATTAAAAACACCATAGCATGCTCTCCTACTTTATACTATCCTTTAACTCAAAGTAATTTCACTAGAAAACAAAACTTCTTTGTTCTATGTATGAAAAATAAAGTCTAGTGTTTGTGATGGAAAGTTGTTCATTCACTCATTCATTCAACAATATTTATTGATTAGATTTATTGGTTAGTTTGCTGTTGCCCTGTTTTTCTATGCTATATCCCAAATCACTTTGAAACAATATATATATATATATATATATATATATATATATATATATATATTTTTTTTTTTTTTTTTTTTTTTATCCAGTCATGGGGCCTGAACTTTTGGCCTGGGCGCTGTCCCTCAGCTCTTCAGCTCAAGGCTAGCGCTCTACCACTTGAGCCACAGCTCCACTTCCGGCTTTTTTCTTTTTGCTTATGTAGTGCTGAGGAATCGAACCCAGGACCTCAGGCATGCAAGGCAAGCGCTCTACCACTGAGCCACCTTCCCAGCTGAAACAATATTTTAAATGATAGCCATTTTGTTATTCTGGCAGATTCTGCCAGCTAGGAACTTAGACTGTAAGGCAGGGGCAAACTGTCTTTGTTATAACTATGGTGTCCTAAGGAAGCTGGAATCTCTAGATTGGTGCCCTTACCTACCTGCCTAAGCAAAGATGACTGGGTTCATGTGACTGTATCCTTGATTTTCCCTGTCAGCTGAGTTCTTGTTTTCCTCTGTAGTTCTAGACCTCTCAGTCTGTGTCTTTTTAGCACAGTAATTCATTTTTTTTTACATGTCAGCCCAGGAAGCCTGAGAATGCAAAAATGGAATCATCAGGCAATTTCTGTTTGAGACACAGGTCATCTCAATTTAACAGGAGAGCACTAAAAATGGAGTTGAATATAAGGAATGCTTCATTTGTCTGGACTTTGGGCAAACTTGTATTTGACTTCTCTCTCACTACTAACTAGTCTACTATCTTTCTGATTTTCAATATTTTTTTCTTTTTTCTTGAGAAAGCATCTCAAGATCTTTGTAACCAAGATTGACCCCAAACCTGATCCACCTGCTTCACTTTCCTGAATGTTGGGATTACAAGCATGCACCACCATATCCAGCTCCTATTTCTTTTCTGTGAAATTACTTATAAAATTTGAAGACATTGTGAGGAAAGGAGTATGCCATAAATAATAGAAAATATGTGTGGTTTCATAAGACAAGTATATTTCAAGATGAATAATCACAAACTGTAAGTGTGATGTGGGAATTAAATGTAGTTTTGGGGTGGGAGGTTGGGAAGGAGGTAGACCACAGGTATCATGTCTATAATCCTAGCTACAAAGAAAGCTGAAATCTCGAGAATCATGGTTCAAGGCCAGCCTGGGCCGAAAAGTTTGCTGTATTCTAACTCCACAATAACCAACAAAAAGTAGCTTGACAGTGGGGTTCAAGTGGTAGCAATACAAAGCCCAAACTTCAAACTCTAGTATTGCTCCCAAAATGAGGAATCTTTCTCTCTATATATCTATATATCATTTATCTGTCATTTGTTAAAAAGCAAGAGAAACAAGAATTGGCCTTTTTTCCATTTTTAAATTGACTGGTTTGATATTTATTTCTTTTTTGAATATAGCTAAAGTTAATGTATACCAGATTTTCAAAGTTAGCAAAAACTAAAACAAAAAAGAACATACATATAAGTGAAAACTATTGACAAATTGTATTTAGGAGCATTTATATATATATATATATATATATATATATATATATATATATATATATATATATATATATTTTAACTAAAACAGTAAATTATATCCAGTAGTGCTATATTAAATTATCACTACAGCATGAATATGTTTCAAGACAAGTACATAAAAACAGTGAGTATAACATGGACATGATACATGTTTGAAAACTGAAAACTGACAGCAAATGTCCAGAAAAATAATAGAAAATGGTTATATATTTTTTCCCTTTTTCTTTTCAGTGCTGGTCCTGGAGTTTGAATTTAGGGCCTGAGCTCTATCCCTCAACTTTATTTTGCTCAAGGCTAATGCTCTATCACTTGGGCCATAGCTCTATTTCCAGCTTTTTGGTGGCTAATTAGGGATCAGAGTCTCATAGCCTTTCCTGCTCAGGCTGGCTTTGAAACATAATCCTCAGATCTCAGCCTCCTGAGCAGCTAGAATTATAAATGTGACCCACTGTGTGTCCTGTAGCATTGATCAGATCTTGAATGTTTTACAAAAAAGAAAGGTATTGTTTTATGCTTTTTTGATTCAGATTGTTTTCTCCTGTATACTTATTCCTTATTTATTGTAGACTTCTAGCCTTCTCATTGTACATTCCAGTGTTTTTAGAGTTTTTAAAAGAGGGTTCTCTAGCTCAGGGACAATGCCCAGGCCCTGAGTTCAAGCCCCAGGACCGGGAAAAAAAAAAGAGGGTTCTATAAATGTCTACTTAGGCTTTACAAAGTTTCCTACAAAGTAGGAGTTGATTTTATCTAGTCCATAATGAAAAGAAGTGAAAACAAAAGACTTCGTTAGTCCTGTTTGCTGCTTATGCTTTACTTGTCATGATTCTACTGATAACTCAGTGTACCAGTGTAGTTTGTTTAGAAGTGTCTCCTCCCTGAGGCATACTGTAAAAGTTCATTTATTGTGACCCATGCTTGGATTTCCTTTAAGTCCTCCAATCTTTCACAGTTGTACAGGCTCCCGTAAACCTACTAAAGACTCCTGTGGTCTAGGAGATACATGAAAGAACAATTACTGGCCTACTGGTCTTGACAGGTATATAGCTAAAAGATAAAACAGAGAAGCATGTGGTACCTGTTCTTTCAGCAACCCCATTTTTCTGAGGCTCTCCAAATCACCAAATGACAAACACATAGTAAATATTTACCATCCTTGCTTTTCCAGTAAGATTATATATTTGCTAATGTGTGGATTATGATATCCTCTTCCATAGGTTCATTAAGAACAAAATAGATTACATTATTTATAAAATAATGGCATATGTAACTCATCTGCACCCTTTTTAGAGAATGTGTGTATTGAAATTGCGTTGGTTGGGAGGAGTACTATTTGTACCAGCACCAGCTTTGTTTATGTGGAAAATACCATTGTTTACTATGTTTTTTCTTCAGATTTTTATCCCCACCCCAGCATAGATAAACTGCTTCCTTTGAGCTAGCACAGAATTAATCAGGGCTTCAGGACCAATACCCACAAAGCAATGCCTCAGCACATGCCGTGTGTGTGTGTGTGTGTGTGTGTGTGTGTGTGTGTGTGTGTGTGTGTGTGTGTGTGTGTGTGCGTGTGTGTGTAAAAAGTTAATCTAGCCTATTATTGGCATAATTAGAAAATCTTGAAAATCAAGATTCACAGTTTCTCTGTGAAGTATTGCTTTAATTATTCAGTGAGAGCACACCTAAACACAATTGGCACCCACATTTAGGGCACTCACCACCCTAACACCATGCTCTGCATGTGCACACATGCTCATTGTTTTGCTTATTATGAGCTGTCCTCAGAGAATAATATGTTATAAATAAATGCCATATATGTACATAAGCAGTTTTTATTTCATAGGTACCAAAGTAAATGGCTGTGAATTTGTGCATAAAAATGCCCTGTATTAAAAGGTAAATGATCATTTTACCTTTTTTTCTCTACAGTTGAAATGGGAATATGAAGATAATATTTACTAGTGATCATGTAAATCCTGAACATGTACGTTTATGACATATATAAATTACTGTAATTCATTACTCAAAGTTAAATGTCAATTGTAGTTTCACCTCCAATTTTGAACTTACTTTCTTGGCACTTGGTTTTCAATTTCTAACTAAGTAGTTCCCTGAAAATTCTTACAGATCAAAAAATTTAACTAGTTTCCTTAATACACAAAAAGCTTCAGTACTATTGACCCTGTGACCTTAATTCTTAGGAAACTGTCACATTACTTCTTTACTCCTTTGTCTAAGTTAACAATGTGACCCAAAATACTGACTTGCTTTAAAGTTTCTCAGCATTGTAAGGTCAAGCTTTGGTCACCATAGTTTCAGTTTAGATCTACAGGTCGCAGGTCAAATAGATTAATGATGTCAGACACATCTTTAAATGGTTCTAACACTACTTCACCATGCGGTAAACAGCTGAGCATATTTGATATGACAAAGGTATTCTTCAGTCTTGCTAATAAGAGCTTTGAAGACCTAAGATAGCAAGGGATTTTCTGTAAGGATTTCTAGAATTGGACAAAAGAGTTAGCAATAAGAATTGGCTATTAAATTTGTAGCATCAGATGCAGATTAAAAATAAAGTATGTTAAACAGTTGAGATTACTCTTTTCTTCACATATCTGGGTTTTCTTTGTCAACCTGTCTGTCATAAATCTAATTGATCACCTTCTATTTATAAAAGTAGATATTCCATTCATTTGTGACTAAGGATGACAGAGCATAGAAAATATAAACTTTCTGACTGGTAGGAAATACTTTGTGTGTGTGTGTGTGTGTGTGTGTGTGTGTGTGTGTGTGTGTGTGTGTGTGTGTGTGTGTGTGTGTGTGTGTGTGTGTGTGTGTGTGTGTGTGAAAAACACATAGTCTCTTTTCTCCAAATTTGAGAACTATGCATTTAAATGGTTTATTTTTAAAGCTATATTTGGGAAACCTTGCTTATGTTAGAGATCAGATTGATTCTCCATCTGAATTTTATATCTAAGCAAAATAGTCTTTTTAATGGCCTCAGATTCTATTTACAGATCTTGATTTTTTTTTTGTCTAAAAAGGAATAGTCTCTTCATTGTACTTGGGATAGAAGGAAGAAATAAATAAATAATAATAAAGTGAGTGAAGTGAACAATACTTCTGGAAAAATGTAAATGGTAATTTTTAAAATATAAAAGCATAATTTTTAAAGTCACAGAATGATATTTAAACCTATGAAGTGAAAATTATGTGAAATAATCTGAAAATCGTTGTTAAAATATTTAAATGAATTAAAAAATCACCAAATTGTTACTTTCAGACATGAATTATACTATATAGTATTTTTTAAAAATGCTTTACTAGTATGGAATTTTGCATCCAGGAAACAATAATTTTTTTTATGCATCAGGCTTAGGTTAAATTAAACATTAAAGGATGCCCTGTTTCTGAAGGTTTTGTTTCCCATGTATATTTTGTGCAGCTGTAAGATTTTAAGCTTGCTGGAGCATTTGCTCTTGATCATATACTATAAAAGTAGACAAAGGAGAGAGCTAGGAGGCTTGGCAGCTGGGAGGTGTTAATATGGAATTTAATAGCAAGGAAGAAGCGGGGGTTGAGGCTCTTTTAGGTGAAACAGAGATTGGCAGCTGGGTGGAGGAAATAAGTTCTGGAGTCTGAGAAGAGCTGGTTTCAAATGACAAGCTAGCTTTCATGCGAATGAATGGACTGTCTCCGGTTTTACTTTCAATTCATTGAAAATCGTTGCTTTGTAGATATGGTAGAAAGCAGCTACTCAGCAAAGACGGTAATTGCTGACCTGTTTGGCAGCACTTAGGAACATTGGTTCAACAAACTGATGGAGTATTCTGCTTGGTCATTATACCAGGAGAATGGCAAATCAATATTTAACTACCTTTTGAAGAAGTCATGTCATTGAAATACTGGTTTTGTATAAAACTGTTTATTTACCATAGGAAGTGCCTTGAAATGAAAGAAAGATGATTTGTTTTAGATGTCGGAGATCTTTGAAGTCAAGCAAAATATCAGGTTGGGTTTGACTTTCAGACTCTGAAATACCATTCTATTTCTGCAAAAGACGACATACAGCTTACTTTCAGATTTCTTACTCCTGGTCAATTACTAAGGCGGGGAAACCAATACTTATTATCTTAACATCTGTTTACCAAAAACATGGAAGTTTGGACATGACATGTTATTTACTTTTTCTTCTTAGAGTAATCCCCTTTTGGTTTACTTACAGTGCCTTGCAATTTAATTTTGTCCATTGGTGCGGTTGACATAAATTTATGACAAATATGCCAGGCAAGTTCAAGCCAGAAGTGCACATGTGTTTCTACTGTAGCAGTTTAACAGCAATCTCCTATCCAGAGTGCACATTGATATTCCCTGGTCATAGTTTCCAGACTACTCAGGATTAGCTGGAATAATATAGTGAAAAGAAAACACTCTTTGGAACCAAACTTCTTTTAGGCCCCAATTTTGTCACTTTGTAACTGTGGGATGTTGAGCAAATTACCTAATCTCCTTATATAGAAAAGAGATAAATGGAAGGGTTTTGCAGATTTTTAGTGGCATAAAAATCTAGCCTATTCCCTGGCACACAGGAAACATTCAATAATAGATACTAATAAGTGATAATAAGTATCCTTCCCTCCAATTAGGTAGCCTGCTGTGGACATGGGAGCAAGTCACTGGTTTTCAGGCTCTGTTACCTGCAGAATGCAATTATAGCACTCTCTAATCTCAAGGAGTACTTGTATCAGATTACAAATGTGTGTGGGGTGAGTGAAAGAGAGAGAGAGAAGGGAGGGAAGGAGAGAGAAAGAGGGAGATATATAGAAAGGACAAGAAGGAAGGAGAGAGGGACGGAGAAGGAAGAAGACAAAAGGAAAAGGAGAAAGTAGGGAGGAGGAGAGACAAAGAGAGGAGAGAGAGAGGAAGAGCAAGAGAGGATACCCTTTGAAGGGCAGAGAGCAATACAAATATGTAGGACATAGGTTTTGCTTTTATTCATAAGGCTCACAGAAAACATCATCAACATTTGAAGTTGTTTGTGTGGGCATTCATTATCTCATTTATCATTTTCTCAGAGGGTTTTGTGGACTGCTCTAATGAGTTGCAGGCCACATCATCACTCTTGTGTTATTGAAGGCTTGGAGTGACAATATCCGTGAAGATTTTTCACCATCTTGTCCTGTCACTGGGATTTGCCTCAGTGCTATCTATTATACAGACCTAATGTAGACTTGAGGATTTTCCTTGGCTTTCTCCAGCTCTGTCATCCCTCTTGACTAAAATGACTACTTTAGTTTAGAGGAGATAAATTACCATAAGGCCATCCCCTGCTTCCTTTCTGAGCTCAGCTTCATATTCCTTCACCTATAGATCATTTAAAAAACTTAAACAGAGAGGGCTGGGAAGTTGGCTCAGTGGTAGAGCGCTTGCCTTGCATGCCTGAGGCACTGGGTTCGATTCCTCAGCACCACATAAGCAAAAAGAAAAAAGCCGGAAGTGGCGCTGTGGCTCAAGTGGTAGAGCACTAGCCTTGAGCTGAAGAGCTGAGGGACAGTGCTCAGGCCCAGAGTTCAGGCCCCACAACCGGACAAAAAAAAAAAAAAAAAACTTAAACAGAGAATCAGACATCAACCATATAATATTTGGCTAGAACTGACCACCTATCATTTTGCCTTACTCAATTAACATTTCTATCTTGACTTTAGTTTGTTCTTATATATTTATAAACTTTTTTTGCCATGAGCCTAACTTTTTTTGTTTAATTCATATTTCCACTGTTCTGTGTCACATATACAGTGCTAGGTCACATATTGCTCATCTTAGTGATTATTTTTATGTCTATCAATAAATAGCTCTGTGATTACCGCCCTTCCTCCCCCTCCCCCCAGTTCAGGGATGTAGATGATTTAATTTCTCTATTTTCTATTGGGCATCAGTTTATGATAATAGTGTATCTTGTAGGGCACTGTTCTTAGAGTGAAATAATTTCATGTTTTACATAGCTTGCTGGTATTTTGAATTTAACATGCATCAGAATAACTCGAAAGGCTTATGGCAACACAGGTTAATTAGAGACCAGGTCTGGGAGGAGACCTTACTGGAGAATGTGTAATTCAAGAACAATTCCCAGGCTGCACTGCTGTTGCTGCTGCTGTTTCTTTGGAAGCTACAACATGGACCACTCTGCTGTGAATAGCCTTAAGGTAAATTGCCAAGGTACTCCTCTCCGAGTAAGACATTTCCCAACTGCACTGTATAAGGCTGCCGTGTTTCTCAGGACTGATACAAATTGATAAGAGCTACCTTAAAAGTACATTGTCCTTCCTGGTGAAAACTTATGTGAAGTAACAGGACAATGGAAGGAGTACAAAGATCCACCCTTCTTACTATCCCAGCTCAGGATAACTCTTAGTGTCCATTCCAGCTCCAAAGGGCGTTGTTGAAATTGCACCTCAGCTCAACTTTTTGTCTGGTTATTCTTTCTTGTCATATTCCCAAGAGCACATTCTGATTAATCTTTCCATCAAAGAGAATCTGGCTTGCAGCATGAGATAATAGAAAAACAATGTTGTGCTTGTTAAGTATATAACAGATTAATTAAACATCCCAACTCCTTGTGTAGGAGCATGAGCAAGTTTGTTGTGGTTTTATTTGGTAATTTATGGGGGTAATTTATGGGGGAGTTTGTCATGATAATCAGCTAGTAAGGTAGTATTATGATTCTTGATTCTATTTTGATATTTTTTTTTCACGTATTTAATCTCCTATGTAGTCATCATAGCATTCTAGTCTTTCTCACTTTAGGCAAAGTTAGTTGATTTCTGCCTTTCTGGTTATATGTGTTCTATTGCTTTTGCAAACAAATTCTATGTCTTTCGTGAAGTAGGCTGGTTCTGCACTAGGGAAGAAGTAGGACAATTCTCTCTAAAGCCATCCTATCTAAAATTATAGATGTCCTCTTCCCCAAACACTTTTATAAGTAATAATGACTGGCGCTGGTGCTTTGGATGTGCCTGTCTAGATGTCCCCAGTCGAAACACGTTAGAAATATCTTCTCCTTATTACAGCCTAAGGAAGAAGGTACTATTATTTTCATTTTAGAGAAGAAGACCACAAGGGCAGCTTACCATGGTCCTATAACCAGGAAGAAGTAGAGTCACAATTTAACTGTAGGATGACAGACCCAGCATCTGCGTTTTTCACCTGTATAGAATGCTATGGGTTTTTATATCTCATGTATTAGCAGTGGGCAGTTACCTTATTTTAACAGCTTTACTGAGATATAATTTACATAACATCATTCACCCACCTAAGGTATAAAATTTTTTTATTCATTATATATTTTTTAATTTTCAAGAAACATGTTAAATGTATAGCCTATTTTAAACACTACAATTTAGTGGCATTTAGAACATCTCCAGTGTTGTGTAACCACCACTGCCTGTTTGCAGAATGTTTTCTTTACTACAAATAGAAACTATACAACCATTAAAAATAAGTTCCTATTTCTCTCATACTCCTAGCTCCTAGAAGTCTGTTATCTAATTTCTGTGCTATGAATTTGCTTATTCTGGGTACAACAAATAAGAAATTTTCTTTTAGTGTCTTGCTCCTTTACTTAGTGTAATGTTTTAAAGGTTAAGTCAGGTTTTGGCATGTATCAGAATTTTATCAAGTTTTGAGGCTGAATTAAATAATTCAGTTAGTATACCACCTTTTTGTTCATATATTCCTCTGTTGATAGGTGCCTGGATTGTTCCTACTTCGGGATTATTGTAAATAATGATTCAATATTGATACACAAGTATCTGTATGGGCCCTTTATTACTTTCTTTGTGTGTGCTCTCTCTCTCTCTCTCTCTCTCTCTCTCTCTCTCTCTCTCTCTCTCTCTCTCTCTCTCTATATATATATATATATATATATATATATATATATATATATATATATATATATATATATGTGAGTGGGAAGTTGGGTTGTAGTTGTATTTTAGTTTTTGCTTTTTTTTTTTAGCCAGTCCTGGGGCTTGAACTCAGGGTCTGAGCACAGCCCCTGAGCGTTTTTTGCTCCAAGCTAGCACTCTACCACTTGAGCCACAGTGCCACTTCCAGATTTTTCTATTTATGTGGTACTGAGGAATCGAACCCAGGGCTTCATGAATAGTAGGCAAGCACTCTACCACTAAGCCACATTCCCAGCCTATGTTTAGTTTTTTAATGGAATTGTGAACTTACTCTCTAAGATGACAACTTTCAGTTTTCCCTATAGCAATATATGAGGGTTCCAATTTGTCCATCTTTGTCAATACATATGATTATTTTCTGTTTTCATTTTAGCCATACATATAAATGTGAAATGGTATGTTGTTGTGGTTTTTATTTGCTTAAAGATTAAGGAAACAAACATGTGGTACATCTTTTCATGTGTTTTTTCATTAGAGAAAAGTTTATTCCAATTCTCAGTATTTAGACGGGTACAGTTCTGGATGTTTATAACTTATCTCATATATAATGATAAATATTTTTTCCCTCTTTATAGATTGTCTTTTCCTTTTCAATGATGCCTAATTTATCTGAGACTTTTATTCCCCTTGTGGTTTTTTGTGTCATATATAACACTTCATTGTCAATTATGTTTTCTCTTAAGAGTTTTGTAGTTTAACTTTCCATAATTAGGTTGCTAGTGATTTTTGTTTGTTTTATCCATACTAGGGTTTGAACTGAGGGCCTCACCCTTGATAGGTAGGTGTTCTATCACTTGAGCCATCCCTCTAGTCTGGCATTTTGCTGGCTACTTGGCGATGGAGTCTCCTAGAGTTTTCTTCCTGGACTAGCTTTGAGCCACTGGAGCCTAGGTGGGATAGAATCTTTTTAAAGATGTAGAACGGCCTGAAATTTGCTATGAAAATCACTTTCCTTCATTTATTGGCACAGTGTATTAAAAGACAATGGTTCATCAAATATTATAACATTGTAATTTGGAAGTTAATTAAAGGAATTGTAGAGACTTTACTTTTATCTATATACTTCAGAAATTTTATTTATCATCTAAGAAGATAGAACCTTCATTTAAAATTTTTAAATTTTATTTTTTAAAAGAGATAGAAATAAGACTTATTAGAAAAAAGCATTCATTACATTTAACTTGTACCAAACTAATAATTCAAAATTGTTGTCTTTGCTTTCACCTTTAATTCTTATGTTTGTATTTAACAGAAGAAATTAAATAGTATTTCCAGAGTTTTGTAACTTAATATAGCACCAATATTTGGAGATATAGTTACAGATTTCTTTTAAGTTTCACACTGCTTTCATACCAACTATTCACTTTTATACTTTGGCCATTTAAATGTTCTATTTATTAGTTGGCTTGTACTTTTTTAGAAATGTAATCTTTCGTTTAAAAGAAGGCTTAGTACCACTTAATTATGATACTACAGTTTGCTTGTACTACTAGGATTCAAATTAATAACAATCTGAGTTTGAAGCCAGAAAAACTTTAAATGAAAATGACTGGGAAATGAAATTTTGATTTTGAGGGAATAATAAAATTGGTATTATTTGAAATTATTAATCTGGAGTTTATTTTTCACTTTGATATAAGATTGGGGACAAAAGTTTTTATTAAGTATGGAAAAATCAATTTCTTTTTTTCTCTGATTTTTACATTTTAAAATTGACACCAGGAGAGGAAATGAATTGAAGTTGTAGTTGTGTTACTATAAACACAACAGTTTGGTTTCCATCTGAAAAAGAAAAGGTTTTTGATGTACCCTGATATGGATATTTGTTGGAGAGAAGTGTGCTGCCAGTCACATTACACTGTAGTTGATTTTTTTTTTAAAATTGGTTATGGGGCCTGAACTCTGGGCCTGGGTGCTGTCCCTCAGCTCTTCAGCTCAAGGCTGGCACTCCATTACTAGCACCACAGTGCCACTTCTGGCTTTTTCTGCTTATGTGGTGCTGAGGAATCGAACCCAGGGCCTCATGCATGTGAGGCAAGCACTCTACCACTGAGCTACCTGCCCAGCCCTGTAGTTTATTTTTAAATATGCAACTAAACAGGAAATGTCATGAGTGGTGTGGCCATCTGTCCAGTGTAAATGAATTCTGAGCAAGTCAGTGTACTATGCACAAAGCAAGACAGTATCACTAAGTAGGATTTGATAAATTCTAAATTCAAGAAGCTCCATGCCAGGAGTAAAATGTTTATTTTACATACTCTTAGTTTTTACACAGTTGAATTTATTGTAGCTTGTCACAACTGTGGTAATTCTTGTTAAGTGAGCTTAAATAACATTTCATTCCAATTGCAAAGCTTTCACATGATATATTCTATAAGGTATTTGGTATTCTTTAGGAATTCTTTTTGAAATTTTTTGGAATTCTTTTCTAGCCAAGGAACCTATTTTCACAGTAATTATAAGTCAGGAATGCAGGTAAGAACAAGGATAAATCATAAAATGGTGCTTTGTATAATTGCAGCCCTATTCTCTGTTAAAAGATGTCAAAACAAAATCAGAGATGTTAAGACTCATACTGAGGGATTTATAGAAGCTATCAAATTGGTGGCAAGTTCCAGTGCAAACTTTTCATTGTAGATGCTTTCAGTTAACAGTATCTTAGTAATTAGTGGAGAAAAATGTACTCACAGACAAAGTAAAATGTTTTCTACAGTGAATTGTGTGTGTGTGTGTGTGTGTGTGTGTGTGTGTGTGTGTATAGATAATCATTAAAATAAATCTTTAGGAGTCAAATGATACATTCATCATTTTAGTTATACATGTTATATACATTTTTATTGAAAGGTAAATTGCTACACCTTTATCAAATTACAGTTTTATTATCCCATTGCTGTTTACATTAACTTCCATTAACCCCATTGTGATTCATAGTTTAAAATGAGCCACAAAAATTACTTTAATCATTTCACAATTTTAAAATAAGTATCAACAGTGGGCTATCCTGTTCCTTTAATGGAAGGGTTTAATCCTTAGTAATGCAACCCTTTAAACTTAACATGTCCAAGATAGCATTTTTACTTGAAGAAAGTAAACATAAAAGAACTTTAGAGTTTTTAGTATCTGTTTCTTTACTGATTCTAATGGATTTTCAAAACAATCAAGGACAGTGGGTGGCCTCTTACTCTCAGAAGCCAATTTCTAAGTAAATGTGTTTCTAAAATGTATCTCTTTACCTGGGTAATATTTGATTTCTTTAAAAATGACATTTGGTAAATCAGCTTATTGAAATGTTAAATAATGGTTTGTTCCTTTCCAGATTTCAATTTGAAATTCTTCTGCTTTACAAATTTCAAATGTCTTAAGAATATAGACACATGAATTTGTGTTCAAATATATGCCAAAAGATTTGTCAGGATATGTGGATTTTGTACCAATTAGTATAACTTGAATATTATCAACATTAAAGATCGTATACTAGTTATTCTTCCTTCAATATTTATCGAAGGCATACATTTATTGAGAACTTGCTTTGGTATACAGTAGCATTGTGTAAAACCTACTCTTTAGTATGCAACTCCCTAAAGTTTTATCATGCATATGAAAGTTTTATTCCTATTGGTTTCTGCTACATCTTTCCCCCATTTTTTTTCTTTCTTTTCTCTAATGGCTTTTTACCAGTCTTCTTTGTCTCAAATGTGAAGCCAAGATCAAATATTGGTATGTCACAAGCTTAAAATCCTGCATAGTATCACTAGGATAGACTAGAGCAAAATAGAGTTGAGGATTGAAACAAGGGAAGTTCCAGTAACACAATCAAAATTACCCTATACGGAAATAAATTAACTGCAGATGAATTCTTTCAAGGAAGATGAAGACAAATGCTTGTAAACTGATTTAAATGCCTGGTCTCCATGATTCCTTTGCCAACAGTGACTTGAGAAGACAAAATCATGAGAAGCCATGAGAATTCTCCCAGTAAGCTTTTGCAGCCTGGCCTTTTGTTTAAGGCTTCATGGTCCATCACCCTCTTTCCCTGAGACCATTTTTCATTGCCTCTTAGCACCTCTTTTTGGAGTTGTGAATTTTCTAAGTATGCTAAGTACTAGGGGAATAATATAGGGCAATATGGCTGGATAGAATTTGCAGGGACATGATAAATAACTAGGATTCTTTCTACCAAACTGCAGTTTCTCTCTCTCTCTCCCTCCGTCCCTCCCTCCCTCCCCCCCCCCACCCCCCCCACCCCCACCCCGCACGCCTTGCTCTGCTTTCTTGCTCATGGCTGGTACTCTACCATTTTGCTGGTTATTTGGACAAAGAGCTTTGCAAACTTTTCTATTGGGCTTCACACTTAGATGTTCCAGGTCTGATTGCTGCACACTTACTGCAGCAATCGATCAAATAGTTCTAAATTGTTGTACTATGCAAGTTCACACACACACACACACACACACACACACACACACATTATTGGGCTCTTTTACTGTTGGTTTAAAACTATTTGTGGTCTTTGTGCTGTTCTTCCATTGCTCCTATCTCCTTCTGATTTGCCATTCCTATATAATAAGACATTGGGAAAGCAAGCATCGTGGACTCAGTGAATTATAGCACTAGAAGATTAAATGTGCAAGAGTTATTTGAACTATCTTTTGGTTTATCACCAGGGTTCTGATTAGTTGAAATTGTCAAAATGTCATCTTTGTAACTCATGCTCTGGATTTAGGAGTCATCAGGACACACATGCTACAATCTTGAAACACTTAATGAACAAATTGAAACTGTCAAAACAACAATGTGCTTTGGGAAGCTCCAAGTTTATTTGATAGATTGTTGCTGGCAATTTCCTTAGGGATTAAAGCAGAAGGTTAGAAATGTGCAAAGATTTTCAGAGTGCTGTACTTAGCTACCATTTGGACTATTTCTTTCATATTTAAGATTCTGCAAGGAACCTCATTTTGAAGTAACTTCACGGAACCATAGATTAAGGATTTTGGTCATTTTTTTCTCCTTTTAATTGAGGTGGAATTTGATAAACTATAATTAACCATATTAAAGTAGACATTGACTAGCATTTAGTTCGTGCACTATGTTGTACCACCGTTACCTCTAATTTCAGAACTCTTTGTCACCCCAGGAAAATACTGTTTCTGTTGAAATATTCTGAACCCTCTTTCCCTGTCCCAAGATAACTACTAACCTGCTTTCTGTGTCTCTATTAGTATGGCTCAAGAGGTAGACTACTAGCAAAACTAGCAAGCCACAAGCTAAGTAAGAGCCAGGCTCTGAGTACAATTCCATAGTACTGAAAAAAACTAAACAAAACCTAGCATAGTAAATAAATTAAAAGTACAATAGTAGAAATAAATAACCAAAACATATGAATTGAGTATATATTCTTTGTAAGCTTTTCATTTTTTGTTAATGTTGTAACCTAAACATTTTGAATACTATAATGTGGTTAGTTTGGAATAAGATTCTTCCCTCTTCCCCAGGAATTACTGATTTGTTACCTCCAGAAGATAAAGGACAGAATGAGTGTCTACAGTGAGTGCATACTAGAAGTCATACACATGACTTCATATTATCCTCACATTATTTCTGCACATGAATATTTATAATATGTATAACCAATAGTTAATTATACTCATTTGAAGATAAGAAAACTCATCTTATTTAGTCCAACTCTATGCAGCAAATAAAAGGAATCGGAACAAATACCCAAGTCTCTCCATTCTAAAGTTTGCCATAAAGTACTCTAGGTATCTGAAGCTACCCTTCAAGGGAGAAAGAGAAAGAGGAGTTGCTAGGTAGGACAGAATCTAAATCCAGAAACAGGTGTTCCTCTGTTTTGAGTACTGCAGTTGCAGTGGAGTTTACTCAACATAGCTTAAGAAAGCACAGTTAGGATTAGATGGAAAAGTAATCAAGGTGCACATAGCAAATGAACAGAAACAAAGTTCCAACAAGAAAGAGCCCAAGAAGGGGATGAACTGATGCCTTGCACTGCTCAGATACATCACTAGCATAAGGAATGAGTGGCTGAGAAGCTACAGTCTTTTGTTTTCTTCCACTCTGATTTTCTTTGTTAAGAGAGGATCTTTTATTTCACTCAGGATGGTCTCTGTCTTGAAATTTTCCTTCCTAAGCCTTTTTAATATTGGGATTATAATAGGCATGACCATCATGCTGGATATCTTTTTTTCCATGATTTTTCCTGTTTCTTTCTCCGTAAATAAATAAATAAATAAAATATTCCCCATATATATATATTCCCCATATATATCTACATAATCATTTATTTAGATGTCATCAATATTTCTATTTCTATTTCATTATTTCTGTGGTCAACCAGTGGTCTCACAGAGAATATCTTGAATTTTTAATAGTAAGAAAAGATAAAAGTTTTCTGTTCCTATAAATTATATTCATCTATCCATCCATACAAGGTACCTTGATCAAACTCACTCTGTTTTTTCTCCTTGACAAACCCCATTCTCAAAAACATTTCCAACAGGTTTCATTGTTCTTTTGGCAGATGTTTAGTACAAAGAAATATATGTTAACCCCAAAGGATTGAAACAGTGACAACCTCTGTGTGGCTGCCTCAGTGATAGCCAATCATGAAAATACTCAATGCTAATTTTTGGAGGGCAGTGGCCCATTGCCTGCCATAGTACCAGAAAGTGGCATGAAGGACAGTCTGCCTTTTCCATTTCTGCCCACTGTGGAGCTGGGGCTACAGATTGCAGTGTGGTAACTACTAAGTGGATCACAAAATTCACCGAAAGTTACCAAATCCCTTTTTCATCCAGCTTTCTTGATGATATGGCAAGTGTTTCAGTAGACTTCAAAATTCATAAACATATGTGTGTGTGTGCGATGAATACACCACCCACATGCACATGCAAATACACACGTACAAGTGCATGCATCCATAGTTTTCTCCCTGACAGTTCAGCAGTGGTTTGTGTGGGATAGTTTCTCTTCTGTTACCTGTGACATTACTCTTGTCTCCACTTTTCTTTGGTTCCTTTTAAACTTTATTTTAAATATTTCTTCTGTAGTTGGATTTTAAGAAGTAATTCTAAATCATTTAGGACTTAAAGTTAGTAGTAGAGGTGAATTAAAATATAAACAATATTTATAAAATTAAAACAATATTATCATGGATTTTTTTCATGACACTAACTGAAGTCATTCTTCAGAAATGATATAAATTAAATGGCTTTGGACAATTTCTGACTTATGGGAGTTCATTTTCAGATTTTAGAATTGAACTTGGATTGGTGAGCTTTCAGAAGGAAGTGGGGAAATGTGTTTGGTGTGCAAGGGATGTTACATGATTTCCAGAGCCTGTGACTTTCTTGTGTTATTGAGAGTAATCATGAGAGTATTGTCATACTTTTTTTCTTTAAATAATTATTTTCCTCATTGAAAGACATGAAGAAAGACTTAACAGATACTTTTCTAAGTAATAAATGGCATGCATCCAGAAAAAATGAGCTATTTAAGCAAATCCTAAATTTACTTTCCTATATAATACACTTGGTAACATGTAAGCTCAGCAATGATTAGTAATCATTGAAGCCTAATTCTTTATTATGATGTTGAAAAGCCACTGAAAGGTTTTGGATACACAAAGGGAATGCAGTAACTGTTTCATGATAAAGAAGACAAAGAAACTTTTATGTATCTATAAAGGTTATTGTTTTGCAAAATTACAGTGAAATCAAGTAAGTAAAATCTCTTGAGGAAATTATTTCTTTATATGAACTGAAGTGTAAAGAATATAGAGTTTCAAAAACATCATCAAATTGGTGCTAAAGACTAACTCTGGCTGGAACAAAAGGTGGATGGAAATATCTATATTAAAATCAGATTTAAATCTGTAGTTTTAAAACTATTAACATCCTTTCAAATGAAGCGTTAGGAAATTTTCTGCCTTAAACCTCTATTCTGCTTTTCTTCTTTCAATTTCATTATCATTCTATTTTATTGACTCCACACAAAATCAAATGTATTATCACATGAACATACAAATGGAAACCTAAATACATTGCTTTCAACTAGATAATTGGAATACACACAGACACATGCATACACAAATGTTAGGTATATAAACATTGTGCCATACAAATAACCCAATTTAAATTCATTCATTCATTTTTCTCTCCTTTCCTTTCACCCTCCCATGTTTTCTTTCTTCCTTCTTTCCTCCCTCTCTCCTTCCCTTTCCTTCTCCTTTCTCCCTTCCTCCCTCTCTTCCTTCCTTTCCTCCTTCCTTTTTTCTTACCTTCCTCCCTCCCCCTCCCTTCCCCTCTCTTTTCCTTCCTTTCTTTTTTTAAAAAGTGTGGCAGTGTAATTGGAATATGTGAATAAATGCAATTAGACTATTCTCTGAAACTATATAATTTCAGAAGATTATTTTAGGTCAATTATATAGATCAGTAAACTGACTTCTTTTGGGAGAGATTTTTAATATCTGCAACTGGGAAACATTTGGGTGAAAAGCTAGATTTTATTTTGTATATTATTTCAAAATATGTAAACTGCAATGGAAATTATTTAAAATTTTTTAGGATTTACTTATTTTAAAATTATTTTTTACATATCGTGTATTTCTGGCCACCTAAAACATTTTATGGCTTACTTATGACCTCCGGAGAGCAAGACAAGCCATTGAGGCACAGTGAAAGGTGAACAAAATAAGTTTATTTACACTATTTACTCTGGAGATTACCTTTTCCTGGGCTAAATACCCAGAACCAAGAGCAGCCTCAACCACCAAACCTCCAAGCTTCCAATAGGCAGCCCTGACCCTGCTAGTCGTCTTCAAACCTTCAAACCTTAGACCTCCAAAGCTCCAAAGCTCCAAACCTTGGAAGGGAAGACTTTCCCCTTTCTTCCCTTCCTCCTTCTCTACAGGGCTCTGCACTCTCCACAGGCCTGCCCTGCTCTGCTCCAGGAGGCGCCTCTCCACAGGCCTCTCTAGAGGGAGGCCCCAAATGGCCTCTCGAGGCTTGCCCTGCCCTCCTTGGGCCTGCCCTGCTCTGGCAGACTTTCCCCTCCTGCAGTCTCTCCCTCCACTCCTACTACTCTTCTTGTCACTCACCCTTCCTCCCTCAGGACTCCCAGTCTCCTCAGGACGAATTGTTTTCCCCCAACCTCTTAAAGACTCCCAGTCTTTCCCCTACTCCCTCCTCTCCTCCCCTCAGGACTGGATTTTCCTGTATTTCCCTCTCCTTAGCACACAGAGCCTATATATACCCAGATAGGCTGCACCTCTCCCCCAGTAATGGTTTCAAACTGCCATTCATGCTCCTCCTCCAAGCTGCCCCCTGTCCAGTCCCAATAAGCAGCTACCCAGGTGGGGCTTGATGCCCCACCCCTCTCCGTGTCAGGGCACGCCCTGTGGGGCGGTGACATCAGCCTCTTAATTCCCTGTTCTGTCTGTGGAGCAGTGTGGTTCACCTCTTGATGCCCCTCCCCCCCCAGCAGGCTGGGCCACTGGGCCACACCGATAATTGGGGACCCATGGGTTATTACAGCTTGACCTCAGAACAAGATGAATCTTAATTTTGTCACCAAGGCTTTAGTAGTGGCTTAACAAAACTCCTTTTATTAAGACAACTTTTCAAATTATGTGTGTGTGTGTGTATGTGTGTGTGTGTGTGTGTGTGTGTGTGTGTGTGTGTGTGTGTGTGCTGTTCCTGAGCCTTGAACTCAGGATCTGGATGCTGTCCCTGAGCTTTTGTGCTTCTTGAGTCACAGCTATACTTCCTGGCTTTTTTGGTAGTTAATTAGAGATAAGCATCTCATGTACTTTTCTGTCCAGTCTTGCATTGAATTGTGATCCTCATTGCTGTCTCCTGAGCAACTAGGATTAGAGACATAAGCCACCATTACCCAGTTCAAATGATTTTTTTTGTGGGTCAGTAGTGGGACTTGAACTCTAGGCCTGGGCGCTGTCCCTGAGCGCTTCAGCTCAAGATGAGCACTCTATCACTTGAGCCAAAGCACAACTTCCAGTTTTCTGGTGATTAATTAGAGATAAGAGTCTCCTGGACTTTCCTGCCCAGGCTGGATTTGAACCATTGATCTTCAGATCTCGGCCTCCTGAGTAGCTAGGCGTGACCCACTGTGGGCCTGCTGGAATAATCTTTTAAGAAAATGACATGAAGTTACCTCTGTGAGCCAAATACTTTTGTCATATGCTGAAGTTTGGTAGTAGATAATGTTGGTAGAAAAGCAGGCATCTCAAGAACAACTTGTCTATAATTGGGGAAGATTAGCACTTTAACATGTATGAACTTTTATTTATTTATTTATTTAGTTAGTTATTACTGGGGTTAGAACTCAGAGCCTCATATTTTCTGGGTAGGTGTCCTACTGTTGAGCCATATCTCCAGTGCTGGTTTTTGCTGGTTATTTATTTACTTGTTTGTTTGTTTGTTGGTGTGGGTCCTGGCCAGGCTTAGGCCTTGTCCCTGAGTTTTTTGCTCAAGGTTAGAGTTCTACCACTTGAGCCACAGCTCCATTTCTGACTTTTTGGTGGTTAATTGAAGATAAATGTCTCATGGAGTGTCCTGCCCAGGCTGTCTTTGAACTATGATCCTTAGATATCAGCCTCTTGGGTAGATAGGGTTACAAGCATGAGCTACTAGTTGTCTGGTTTACTTGTCATTTTTTTTTTTTAATAGGGTTTTGCTTCCTGCCAGAGCTTGTGCCTAGATGGCAATCTGCTTATTTTAGGCTTTCTGTAGTTGCTGGGATGACATGTATCTCTAGCTGGCCTAGCATTGTGATCTTCCTAATTTCTGCCCCAGGTGTAATAGGCATGTGCCACTGTGCCCAGATATAGGTTGAGAATGTCTTGCAAATTTTTCTGTGGAGACTATTCATAGTCTCCCAAGTAGCTTGAGCTATGTATATCTCTATCTCTATCTCTATCTATCTATCTATCTATCTATCTATCTATCTATCTATCTATCTATCTATCTATCTGCCTCTTGCTCCAGTTAAGATCCTTTATTTTGTTCATTTATTTATTTATTTTTCCAGTCCTAGGGCTTGGACTCTGGTCCTGGATGCTGTCCCTTCGTAGTTTCCTGGTCCAGCAGACTTCAAACCTCTATCCTCAAATCTCAGCCACCTAAGTAGCTAGGATTACAGGGGTGAACCACTGGCACTAGGCCCAACCCTTTATTTTTGATAATGTTTTCTGTTCACATGCTGTGGTATTTAAATTTTAAAAATCACTTTGAGTATAAGCAAATTAGAATGCAAATCCAGGGATGCTTCAGTATTTTGGTAAAGGCAAAATAAATGTTTCAGGTTTTGCTAGTTAGTTGTTTTCTGCTTAGTCAAGGGTTAAAGCTATTTTACATGTCATGAATAAAATTTAAAATATGAAGCTTCTTTTGATTTTATAAAGAGAAAACACTTTATAGAATTAAAACAGTGAAAAGATATACAATGTCATTCTTATGTACAAATAGACCTTTTAGGAGCATCTATATTATACCTGTACTTCAATAATGGTTTGTGAAAAGAATAGGACATTTGTTGTGAAAAGTAATATCAGACAAAAGGATGAGTAGGCAAATATGTAACTGAAAAATGAATTAGCTTTTTAAAATATGGTGTTCAGTAAGTCAATATTTGTATTTGAAAGAAATAATGAGAATGATTTGTTTTTATAAAAATAACAATAAACAGGCTTTTGCTACCATAATTTTATGAATTGGAATCAAGCCTTGATGGTTTTTCTGTTATGTGCTTCTACAGATAATATAGATACTAGGTTCCTTCAATTATTTCTTAAAGGGAATATCTTCATTGGAAGACTCATTCTTAGAATTTAACAATTATTCACCATATATTACAAAAAATCTCCATGAATGTAGCACATTTTTCATTATAAATATATGAAGTGACTTATTATTAATTCACCGTGGAAGATGATTGTGCTTACTTGAGCGTGTATTCGTAAGGAAGGTATACTAATTCAACAGGTCAGCTTTCCATCAGCGTGATAATAAGTGAAGAGAATATATTTGTTTTGCCTCATGAGTTCAAAGGTTTCAGTTCATTTATTTTTTTGTTTTTGTTTTTGTTTTTGTTTTTTGGCTATCATGACCTGAGCAGCTTTCTTCTGCAACATGCTTCCATCATAATTTTCTATGTTGCCACAGACCTGAAAGCAGAGAGACAGGGATGGGCTCTTCAAGGGCATGCCCACTATGACCTACTTCTACCATCTGGGCCTCTCTCAGATGTTCATCAACTCCCAATTGTGCCATGAGTTAGGGGCTAACACATGAGCCTGTAGAACTATTTTCCAGACCAGCACTGGAGACATGGGCTTTAAGCAAGTAAACAGAGGGAACGTTTGAGGCCTTGATTTCAAGTCTAGTCTAGGCATGAACATACACAAAGAAAAGTTACAAACTGAAACAGCTGTGAAGTCAGACTTCTTGACAGTTCATGATGGCACTCTAAAATTATACTTTCCATTATGCTCATCACTAGCTACTTGTGGCTATAGAATATTGAGCTATGACCAGTTCCAATGTACTAATGTGCATGTAAATATGCATCATACATAAGATTCTGAAGACAGCAAGGAAACAATATAAGCCATCTCATTTATTAAAATAATACTGATTATATGTTAATACTGATTATAAGACAATATTTTGAAGATAAAATTGAAAATCTATTTTAAGAACTTTTTGCTTTCCAAAAATGTGGCTAGCAAAAAATTTAAAAATCCACATGTAGCAAATCTTTGTGGCTTGTAATGTATTTCTTTTGGATACTATTGGCCCCGTCGGTTCCTTAGTTTTTGGTCTGCAGTTTTCTCACTGGATATTAAAGGAATTAGACTAATATGGAAAGCTTTTCCTCGATTCTGATTCTATGGTTTAGTTAAGATGTTACTTCTGTTCACAAAATATTTATATTTCTTCCAGCTATGTTTTGCTTTGAACAACACCTGCAATAAAGCATGTCAGCATGGTGCTTTGCCAAACATTTGGAAAGATTTGCTATCTCGTGTATCAGTCTCTTCCATTTGACATTTATTCTGACACAGATAAACTAGGTTTTACTTAATGGTTTTCATATATTCTTTGAGATACTTGATATGAGATATTCTTTATGGTCTTAAAGTAAATGTATCTGTTGAACCTCAGGGGACTCATTTTACTGCTAGTGTTCATTTTTCCTGGCATATCCAGACACTATGAAAATGGAATTGTGCACTATTGTGCCTTCATGCTTATTGCTTACACTTAGCCATTTTTAGAACATTCATTGTAAAGTCTTCAATGGAACCAGGAGATAATTATTCGGTGAATGATAGGACTTTATCTGAAAAATTTCCCTCTTTGTTTGTGAGATAGGTGTGGGAAATGCTCTTTATTTGACAGAGAAAATGCTCTTCTAATATAAAAACTCACAATGAGTTAGTGGCTTATTAAAATACATAATTGTTTTGAGATGTTTAAAAAGGAATTCATTTGGGGGGATTAATTAAGGACTTTATATTTTAGAATGTTAGAAACAGATTCTTCAAAGTAGGTTTAACTGCCTATGTGCCAGTTTACACATCTTTCTATGCAGGTGATTAAAAAAAACCAACACAATTTCAGGAACCTAAAATTAAAGGTTTATATTATATTATAATAACATTGATTATCTCAACCACCATCACTCATGAAGTGAATAAATCTGAAGAAATCTCTAAGCTGGAATTTCTATCCTTACTTGTTTTCTCCAGAGAGTTATAGGCCTAAAATAAGATTGCCTAAGAGTTTTGTATAAATGTAAAATAAAATAAATGGAAGATGGAGCTGTGGTTTAGTCCTGAAGAAACAGTGTTTCACCTTACCCTTCCATATACCAGATTGCAAGGAATGTATACGCTTGGTTGTCAGCACCAGACTTCTCGGTCTGAATCCATCCAGACAGCTTTAGCCCTTCTTTGCCCATTTTGACTGTCCATTCCTAGCTCTTCTCTTTTCCAGTTTTCCAATCACTTAGCTCCCACTCTTAGATTTTCTATTTTTTTTCTTTTTTTATTGCGAAAATACTGTACAGAGGGGTTACAATTACATGGGCAAGAGAGTGAGTACATTTCTTATCAAGCATTGTAGCCTCCTCCTTTGTTTATCCTTCCCATCCCTTCCCATCTTCCCTCCCCACCCACCCAATCCTCCCCCCCCCAAGTTGTAAAGTTCGTTTTTGACATGACAACTTGTACTTCTCATTGTTGCAACAGGTCCACCTGTATCCTTATTTAAACAACTTGTTTTTCCCCTTCCCCTCCACAAATTATACCAACATCAAATACAGTGAAAGCAGGGGTTATACTGTGGGGGAGGGACATACAAAGCAACAAAGAAATTATTTTATAATTGCTTTAGAAACAAATGCATGAAAGAAAAAAAACTTTAAAATACATATCTTAGGGTTCATTTTCCTAACATCACCTTATCTGACTTATTTTCTTTTTTTTTATTTTTATTTTTTTTAATATTATTTTATTTTATTTGAGAACATACTGTACAGAGGGGCTACAATTACATGGGCAGGATAATGCATACATTTCTTACCAAGCATTGCAGCCTCCTCCTTTGTTTACCCTTCACCTCCCTTCCCAGCCTCCCCCCTTCCCCCACCCAATTATACCCCCCTCCCCCCCCCACACCCACATTGTAAAGCTGGTTTTGACATGACATTTTGTACTTCTCATTGTTGCAACAGGTCCACCTGAATCCTTAAACGACTTGTTTGTCCCCATCTCCTCCACATGTTATACTGACATCAAATATAGTGAAAGCGGGGGTTACACTGTGGGGGAGGGACATACAAAGCAACAAAGAAATAATCTTATAAATGCGTTAGAAACACATGCATGAAAGAAACGAAAACATTAAAATACATATTTAAGGGTTAGATTTTCTATTTTGATGGCTATTTGAATGTTTCCTTTGTCCTCTCACCCATGCGTATGGCACATATTTGGATTTTATTTGTCTCTAAGTCCATGCAGCAAAGCGTTCCATCAAAATGTCTTCCCAGCTGGGTGCTGGTGGGTCATGCCTGTAATCCTGGCTACTCAGGAGACTGAGATCTGAGGATCACAGTTCAAAAACCAGTCCTGGCAGGAAAGTCTGTGAGACCCTTATCTCCAATTAACCTCCAGAAAACCGGATGTGGCGCTCTGGCTCAAAGTGAGCTGAAGAGCTGAGGGAAAGCTCCCAGGCCCAGAGTTATTAAAAAAAAAAAGTCTTCCTAGATAATTTTAGGCTTATGTTATTCACACTAAGTTTAAGTATGTGTGTATTTCTAGGATACTGAAGTAGGCTTTACTGACATGTTGAATTGGAACTCACTGGAGGTTAAGTAAAATCCTGATATGTATTCATTTTCCAAAGAGCTAGGGAGCAAACATTGGATTGTCCAGTTTGAAATCTTGTTATTTAAGACCCGATAAAAGCAGAGACCTGGGTCTGAAATAGAATACATGTGGAACACATTTAGTTCAGTAGGTTAGGGAATTTATGAATGTGTGTGCATATGAATATGGCTACTGCAGCTATGTCATACATGAAGCTTACGTATTTTAGTAATTGAGAAAAGGCAAACACAGATGAATGTTAAAAGTCATAATCTAGTAAAGTAAGTGGATCTAGATCCACTTAATTTTACAGGCTTCCTTTCATCTTCTTTTCATTCATGCCAAGTGTCAGATAATTAAATCTGTGCACTCGTTTCTTACTAAAGATCTCATCTCTCCTTTTCACATTTTCTTATCTGTTTTCTTCTATCTGGAACTTCTTTCTCCTTACAGTTTCAAGTCATGTAATCTTTATGTCTCAGATTATCTTGGACAAACACTGATTTTTTTCACCTTCCTTTCTTTTCTCACTTCCTTTCTTCCATCAACAAATTTTGAAGATCTTACTTGACTTATATTAGAATTTTTATATTGTTTTCTAAAACAGCATGAATATATGTACATCTATGTGTATATGTATCTCCTATATATCTCAATCTCATATATACATCATATATATGTATATAAACACAAATACATATACATATATGTGAACATCTATCTATCTATCTATCTATCTATCTATCTATCTATCTATCTATCTATCTATCTATCTATCTATCTATCTATCTATCTATCTATCTATCCCCAGTATATACCAAACAAATATGCAAGGGACTTTTTGAATCCTGTCTGTTAAACCTGTCTTGTCTTCTTTTCTAGGAAAACCAGTTTTGATTGATGTGGAGGTTTGGCATGATAGACTCTATCTTGGTTTGTTCTGTTAAACCCAGTATAGGAACTCAACTCAAATCAATGGCTTCCCATACATTTTACTTAACAGTTATATATTTCTTTGTCCTTCATGAATTATAATTCTCAGTTGTCTGACAGATATTTTGAAATTGACCATGCTAAGTGCAAAATGTTTTTGCAACTCCATCAATTTGAAAGTCGATATCTTGACTTTAGGTTCTGGAATGTATGGAGGTTTCTGGAGAATAGACTTACTCATAAAAGCAAGTTTTGTTAGACAGTACCAGAGCACACTTTACTTTAGATCAAATTTCTCCCATTACTTAGCTTAATACTTTTGGAGTAGTCTCCCCAATGCCTAATAAATTATAAAGATTTTTGCCATTCTGACTAATTGGAACATTAACTTTTTCTAGACATGTGTTGCCAGAAATCATTCCCCTCCAATGAGTTCATCAAATCTGAGTGCTGAGCCCTGCTCAGCTGAAAATGTAAGGAACATTCTCTGTAGATCTTGTAACTCTTCTCTTTGTTTTTGCCTTACAATATACTACTAATGGACATTTGGCATTTTTGTATGCCATACTTCATTTCCTCAGCCCAAGGAGACTTCCTGGTTTCCTTTCTACTCATGTTCTCTGCTTTGCCACATGGAAAATTGTTTCATGAAGTAAGATGGGGTTGTCTGAGGCCTCGCCTTGATTTATTTTATTTTCTCAGGGATCCTTGTTGAGTACTGCTTGGTATTCTGTATTTTAAAAAAAGATGTATTTTAGTTAATATTTTAGATGTCTCAGTCCAGAGGACATATCTGGTCCTTGTTACTTAACATTCAGATGTGGATGTCTTTTTCCTATGGTTTTACTTTTAACTTATGCCCTACTTTACAGCCCTAAGATGGTCAATTTGCATATATCACATCCATAATTAAAAAACATACAATCACACCAAAGTTATCTTTTTTAGTTAAATTAATTAGAATTTGAAGATCTAAGTGTCACATTTATATCTTCTTGAGTATAGTCTGCCTTTTTAAAACACCTAATCAGAGTGTTTATCTGATTTGATTCAATACAAGTAAAACTGGCAGCATGTTCCTTCCTGCCTTTGTAAGTCTCCCTCCACGGGTCAATATTGATGGGTGTTACTATGAAAAAGCTTCTCACAGTTGTTTTGTTGATTCACAAATCTGTTTGTCTTTTTTTTATTTTTCCATGACTTTAGTATGATCTCATATACTGTAATTCCATTTTAGTTGTATGCTAGATTATGATTCTGTTTTGTTTTTGAATTTGCTTCCTCTTCTGCTACACTATGATTCTGATCTTGAATAGAGAGGGTGTGTTGATACTGTTGCTTCCTGTTTTGGATCCTCAAACTGAAGTGCCATCCACCAGCTGTTACCTTGTCTACACAGGCATCTTGCCAAAAAACCTGAGATTCTCCATCGTAATACAAGTCATCGCACCAGATAGATTTATAGTTAGTTTATGGTTACACTTTAAGCATGTGAGCACGTGCTTACAACGCTTATGTGTTTTGTGCTCATTGTTTTTTTTTTTTTTTTTTGCTTTTATTGTTGGCTGGAATTAAATGCTATCAACTCTGAAGGGCAGTGACTTTTACTTGTGAAGTGTAGCTTTCTAAAATGGTTAAGTTCTGCTGGTAGTTTATGAAACTTTCTGAAGTTTTGAAAATATAGAATAAAATGTACCAAAGAAAATTGTGTTTATTCTGTTCATTTTTTCATTTGTTATAAATGCTTAATTGTTTCCTTTTCTTTGTAAGCCTACTGCTCTAAATGCTCTAGTGTGGGTTCTATTAGATGGAGCATTTTATGAAACTGGTGGTGTTAAAACTAAACAAGAAGGTTCACATCATCAGGGAAGTGTGTGTATGTGGGGGGGGCAAAGGTTAAATCACAGAACTATTTTAATAGTTCAGATTCCCATAGTTATAACTGAACGAAATAAGAGTCTTGAAGTGATGCGTTAACAAAAATGAATCAAGATACCCTTTTCCTTAATGTCCCTTTACAGTTTCCTAATAGGATCTCAGCCAACCACAAACAGAACAACCACAAACAGAAAAACAAAAAAATTCTTTTTAGGAGAAGAGCAGCTCTTGACTTTTACAGCATTCAGTTTGATCATTTTGTTAAATTAAATTCTACGAATGTTAAATTTTAGTTCTACAAATACAAACCAGAATCAATGTGTTATGATGATTATAAAATTAATACCATATTTCTAATTGAATAGAAAAGTATCTTTTTTTTATAAAGTGTGACTCCCCTGGTACCAAATTCCAGGGTTATCTAAAATGCCACAAAATGGAAATTTAAAGCATTTTATATACAGGCAATATCTCTCCCTCAGTTGACTGACAATATAGAGGAAGACACTATCAAGCAAGCCATTATACTTATAATAGTATAACAAATAGTTACCATCAAAATCTATAAAACACATAAGTATATAGGACACAAAAGACTATAGGCATTATAACAATACCTGATACAGAATGAAAACATAAATGCTTCATATAATGAAAAAATACAGAAATAGAAAATAAAAAGTTAGAAAAAGAAATTAAACTAGACCAGAGTAAGAATTATAAATTTAATTTATGATGATTGTACCTATAAACAAGACAAAGAATGAGCACCTCTAATGGGTGGACTGAAAAGAGTAGATTTGAAGAAATTACCAATAATGAATGACAGAATGATGACAAGGTATAACAGAAGAGAGAAGAGTTAAAGTAGGTAAAGGGTCAATTCACAATGGAGTTCTAATCATAGTTCCAGGATAAGATAATAAAAGAGTAGGGTAAAAGCAGTATTTGAAAAAAGCAATAGCTAAGAATCTTCCAGATGAGAGTACGGAAGTAGAAATATAGAAACCAAAATAAACAAAAAGAAATACAAATCCAGAACCTTCCTAGTATGACTGCTCCAAAGATAGAGATTTTTTAAATAATAGAAGAAAAAGATTATTCCAAAAGAATTAGAATGACAGCTGGCTTCACAATATTCATAACGGAACAGACGCCAGTGTGCTTGTTAAATAATTTTGTTTTTAGAGTGTAAGCAAGTGAACTATAACAAGAAAGAATAATGTGTGAATTCAAGAGATATTCAGAGGAAAAATAAAGAATCATAAAGACAGGACATTTAGGAAGGAGAAATATATATGTATGTATGTATGCATGTATGTATGTATCTATCGTGTGTGTGTGTGTGTGTGTGTGTGTGTGTGTGTGTGTGTGTGTGTGTGTGTGTGCGTGTGTGCTGGTCTTGGGCCTTTAAATCAGGGCCTGAGTGTGTCCTGAGCTCTTGTGCTCAATGCTAGCACTCTACCACTTGAGCTACAGCTCTGGCTTTTTTTCTGATTAGTTGGAGATTAAATAATTGGAATAAGTCTCATTTACTTGGATTAATTAATTGGACTAAATCTCACTTACTTTCCAGCATGGTCTGGCTTTGAATGACAATCCTCATATCTCAGTCTCCTGAGTAGCTAGATAGGAGGAAAGTATTTGTGTTTTGAAAATCAAAATTAAAATGAAATGCTCAACAAAACACTTGTAAAATAGGTGCAAAAATCTAAACAGCAATGATAGATGTTGTTGTCATTTTTACAGCACTAAGGATTAAATCCAGCACCTCAAATTTACTGCAATTCCTTCCTCTACCATTTGAGCCTTTTTTAAGATATTGTTCCCCTAACTTTCCCCAGCCTGGCCTCCTACTCCAGCCAATTCTGCTTTCTGAGGAGTTGGTATCACAGGTATGCAGCACTGTGTGGGAGAACCTTATATACATATAAAGTTAATCATGCACATTATATTTGTAGACTACTATGAAATAATGAGAGAGAGAGAGATTTCCAATGAAATTGAAGTTTAGTTTGAAGAAAATTAAAGTAAAAGAAAAAGAAATCAATAAAAATTTCTTCAGAAGGGCTGGGAAGGTGGCTCAGTGGTAGAGCACTTGCCTTGCATGCTCGAGGCCCTGGGTTCGATTCCTCAGCACCACATAAGAAAAAAGCTGGAAGTGGCGCTGTGGCTCAAGTGGTAGAGTGCTAGCCTTGAGCTGAAGAGCTGAAGGACAGCGCCCAGGCCCAGAGTTCAGGCCCCACGACCGGACCCCCCAAAAAAAATAAATTTTTTCAGAAATATTTTTATTTTTAAATTAGCATATATTTGTTGTGGGAAGTTTTTCATTGTGATATTTCCATATATGCACACAGTGCACTTGGAACAAATTCAACCCTCTCACATATTTCTATTCATTCCTTCTTTCCATTTTCTTTATTAAAACAGTATTTTGTGGGTTTCATTCTGTTGTCTTTGTGTGTGTGTGTGTGTGTGTGTGTGTGTGTGTGTGTGTGTGTGTGTGTGTGTGTAATGTTCATTCATCAATGTAAAACTAAACAACAAGAAAGAAAACTAAGATCAGACAAGCTCAAAATGCAGTATGGGAAAAAAATGCAAATATTTACTAGTAATTTAGTAAAACCAAACAGACTAACCCTCTAAATAAAAAAGAACATAAAAATTATTAAAATATAAACACGTTCAAAACATTAAAAATATTGATGTTAAAATATAGGCAAAATATATACCAGGCAAATTCAACCAAAGAAATGTGACCTAGCTATGATTATGTCACAGAAATAGATTTTAAAGCAAGAATTTATTAAAGACATCTTCCTCCCACTCTTGTAGCTTAACTTTCATTGACTATAAAGTTCAAATATAGACCATATTGAGATTTTAAAATACATTTCTAACACGAAGTCATATAATAACCTAAAAATAATTTTAGAATATAGGAGACTTGAAGGCATAAAAGGGATATTAGTTAACATTTGAAATAACTTGACAATAGGGGTGATTATTTAATGAGAAGACTTTAATCTGAAGACCTTTCTCCGCTACTGAAAAGCTTTAAGTATCTTTATGTCTCATTATCACAGAAGGGCTTGTTAATGAATTTTAGAAAATTTCTTTCTTTAGTAAAAGAGGTTCAAATTATATAGATTGGTTAGTAATATTATGGAGAGATCTCTGATTTGTAAAAGAAGAGAGTTTAAGAATCTAAGATGTCCTATTATTAGATTAGGTTATTATTACAGGACTTTATCCTTTTCTGTATTCAGCCATGTTCAGGTCATTTTGTCACTTGAATTTACTGGAAAGTTATCTATTTGCTGCTGCTAATTTTGAGTGGGATCTGCTTCAATTAGTATTTCAGGGAAGATTCTTTCAGAATACTTAAATAGGCTGAAAAAAAAAAGACTAGCGCTTTATCCATCTTATACATGTGTGATTGGTTTTGCACCTACTTACAAATTAATATTAATACCTATGATTAAATCCAGTCTCAGATCTTTTACTTTTTTATTGTTATGGTAAAGGTGATGTACAGAGGGATTAGAGTTACATAAGTCAGGTAAGGAGTACATTTCTTTTTGAACAGTGTCACCTCTTCCCTCGTTTTCTGCCAGTTTTTCCCTCATGACTCTCCTTCCCCACAAATAGTATAGTTCATTTTCACGGCAGTGTCTACTGAGTTTCACTGCTGCATTTATTCACCCTTTGTCCCACCATTTCTGTGCTCTCCTTAGCCTCACCAAAACAGATAAACTCATACCAAACAAAAGGCACAGAAATAAAAACAGCAACAAAGGAGATATCAAACAAAAACACAAAAAGCAAAAAGAACAAAAGCAGATAAACTCATACCAGACAAAAGGTACAGAAATAAAAAACAGCAACAAAGGAGGTATCAAACAAACAGAAACACAAAAAGCAAAAAGAACAAAAACACCCCTCATTTCCATTTCTTGGAGTTCATTTCAATAATCATCATTTTGTAAGATCATGTACACATAGTTGTTGAGCCTTTGTGATCCTCTCCTGAGAATATCCTCCTTTGGTCTCACTGTGTGAATGTTTAGAGTCCTGTTTAACTTACCATGTCCAGGTATAGTTTTTTATCTTTTACCATCCAATGTGTTTACTTCTAGTTATAACAAATAAGGGAAACCATGAAAGCTATGTTTCTTTGAGTCCGGCTTACTTCGTTTATTATTAATTTTCCCCAAGTATTTCCATTTCCTTACAAATGTTGCGATATCATTCTTTTTGCTGGAAGCATGAAATTCCATTGTGTATATATACCACATTTTCTCCATCCCTTTGTCCACCAAAGGGCATCTGGGTTGATCCCACACCTTGTCTGTGGTAAACAAGGCTACAGTGAATGTGGAGATTTTTTACTTTAAACATTCCATACATAGATATGTGATTTTATTGAATTGGGTAATGAATAATAAGCACCAGATATTAACAATAAAAGTAGTTAATAATTGCCAGGAATCTAACATATCTGGGTAGTTTACAACACTGCCATTCTAATACCTTGACTAAAGGTAAAAAATGCAAAATAACTTGAAAAATTAATGTGTAATTCTATTGGCAGATTTTATCTAATAAAAATGAGATTGTGACAAAACAATAATAAGTTGAATCATTATGAAATTACTGTAACTGTAACCCCTCTGTACAGCATCTTTAGAATAAAAATATATATTAAAATATTAAAAATAAATAAAAATTACTGTGAGTTTTTACTGGGTGATTTTGATTCATAGAAATGAGAATATTGATGTGAAAACTAGAAGAGATGTTAGAAGATATTTTCTTTCATAGAGTCATGAGGACTTGTTGAATAAAATTTGCTCACCTCTGACATATCTCATTACAAGAACCCCAACAATGAATAACATGTTTATTCTTCCTCTTAATTAAGTTTTATGTGCATTAAGGATAGCAGTAAAATTTGTGTAGATTTGTTTCAGACATATGCATGAGTAAAATTATTTAAATTTCACCTTTCGTAAGGAAAACAACTAAATGGCTTAGACTTAGGCTTAGACATATTCTGATTTTATGTTCTTGTTAGTAAGTTAGAACAGAGGGTTGGGGATAAAGGGCAAGGAGCTCAGTAGAAAGAATGATGTAAACACGGTAAATGATTTTTAGAACCAGAACAATACTAGATTGTGTCACTATCACTGAAGCTGTTTACATACCTGATACTGTTTGACACAGATATTTATTCTTTTCCTTTTGAACTCATGCAACTTTTTGCCATTAACATTGTATGGATAACTATCTTTCCCTTATCTTTTCAATTGTACAGATGCTCCATTCCTCAAGGATAGGAAGGCATTCTTTGGCTTTCTTGTATGTCCATCCTTGCTGGATCTTTGCTGTGGTTGTAGTAGATACCTCACAAATATTTGTTAACTGACAAATTTCCCCAAACCTGCAACCTTTGACTTCATCTCAACAGTCACTCAGTAAATACTTGGGTGCTTATATTAACTTATATTAACCATTGACCTTTCAGAAGCAAAGAGAGTTCTGATTACTTTATCTCTAAATTACTTTTTGTCTCCTTGCAGGGCAGATTCTAGACTTTAGTTTTATATCCCCTATTTCCTAACCAAGAGTTACCAGAATGGACCTTGAATATGAAGTTGCTGCATGCAAATGTGGATTCTATGGGCACAAGAAGCTATAAAATAGTGTTGCAGATAGTTTTTTTTACAAAGTCTTAATGGCCTATGGACATTTTTTTAGCACCATAGTTTTCACAAAGTCCTTTAATCAAGATCTGGTAATACTACTTCTAATGGCCCTGTTAAAGCACTGTAAGCAAACTCAGTGCCATTTCTACTGGATGTGAAGTTAATTTCCATTAAATTCTTTCTTGCTCTGTTCTATTTGGCTCCAATCTTGTTTTCTTTTAGGGTTTCATCTGTGGATCTATATTCATTTATACAGCAGGGATAATCTGTCACTCCAGCTCCCATCTTCTGGAAGCCTTGTGTCACCCCTGTGGTTGATAGTGGCTATGCTTTTCTGTCTTCGTAGGCAGAGTTTTAGACTCCTTTGTTATTTATTTTGGAAATGAGCTGTCTTTGATTACAGCTCCTCAGTGTGGTCTGACTGCTAACATTGATTCCCAGCAGTCAACAACATTGTCATATTGTTCAAGATTAGGCTTCGATGTGTCATTTTAATAGACTAAAAAGCCATTCTCAGTAAAATCGAAATCTTATGGGAATCATTGTTAAGGATGTTCTCAAAGTGAAGTAAATTTGTAATGTTTTGGAGATTTCATCAAGAAGGCATCAGGTGACTATATTTACTGAAACTGCCAATGTCTCAGCTAGATTTGATACTCTGGAAATTAATTAAAAACTTGCTTGACTTTAGGCAGGCATGATTCACAATTATTAGGCTTTATGACCTTCCTTGTGATGGATTATTGTTTTATTTTATATTTGTTTTTAACTGTCAGAAATATTTGTTTTTTTTCCTTCACATTTCTATGTATTTGCCTAGATAAACAGGATTGGGATGACAATGTGAACATCTCATTCCAGGCTAAGCATGTGGTACCACAAACACTAATATTATCTCTACAGGTAACAGAGATGAAAAGAACAGGCTTTGAACCATCTTGTGTGGGTTCAGATCCTACCTCTGGTGTTTACCATTTTTGTGATTTTTAGTGTTAATTTCTTTGACTTAGCCTTTTATCTCTAAAATGGGGATGACAATTATGTCCTCTTTCTGGAAGTGCCGAGTAAAATATGTATATACTTGTAAATATGTATATACTTGTAAAATATGTATATACTTGGTAGTATGCAAAACTTATATTTAGATCTTAATGTATTATCCTTACTATGCCATCTTTTGTTCAATTTTTGTAGTTGGTAATGCCCAACATTTATTTAGAGATATTCCTGAGCCTTGTATTGGGAAAGATGCATAAATAGAAACAGACTATTCTAATTAAAAAAAAATATGTGCATGTGTGTGCAGGGATCGAACTCAAGGCTTTGTATATGCTAAGCAGAGTATATAATCTTCAATGATTTTGTAAACAGCATCGTAAGTATCTGATTTCCTTTCTCTACCAAATTTCTCTTTGAAAGAAGCCTAGAAAATAAAGTTTCCACATTTGTTTAAATGCCTAAAGGTAGCATTTGCTTACTTGGACAGTCTTCTAGATAAGACATTATTTCTGATGTTCAACTACTAGGATCTCAATCACTTTTTCATGGTGATATAGGACCTGAGAGAACCCAAAGGGAATGTGAGTGGGTAGATTCCACTAAGCATTTGATTATTTATTCTTGCCCATTAGCCACTCACATGGCATTAGAGGATAATTAGCTTTCCTCTAATTGTCAGTCCTGGGGCTTGAACCAGATCTGGGCCTGGGTGCTGCACCTCAGCTCAGTTCAAGGCTAGCCCTCTACCATTTGAGCCACAGCACCACTTCCGGTTTTTTCTGTTTATGTGGTGCTGAGAAATTGAGCCCAGGGCCTCATGCATGCAAGGCAAGCACTCTACCACTGAGCCACATTCCCAGCCCTGAATAAGGTCTTAATCTCTATGTGGGCTTGTTTTACAGGCATTGGCATTTCAGATCAAGTAAGATTAGCCTCTAAAGAACAACTTGTTTTTTTTTTTCCAAGGAAGCAGCCTTTATTTGCCTCAGAATGAGCTCATTTTTAGGGTTGTTTGTTATTTGTGCTACAGATGTAGGCCTTGGCTTAGTGAAAAGCACCCTATCTATTCAATATTTCCTGTGTTGGCCAAACCACTATATATAGTCTTAGACCTTGGTTGTTGTTGTTTCTGTCCATGCCATGAACATCTGACTCAGTTCTGATGGGAATTTTTGAGCTCGTTTTGTTCTTGTGAATATATGTGTGTATGTATGTGTATATATATATATATATATATATATATATATATATATATATATATATATATATGGTCATATGGTCAAGGCTAGCACTATGCCATTCAAGCCACAGCTATACTTCCTGCTTTTTGGTGGTTAATTAGAGATAAGAAAGTTTCATGGACTTTTCTGCCTGTGCTGGCTATGATCTGAGATCTTAAGATCTCAGCCTCCTGAGTAGCTAGGATTGCAGGCATGAGTTATCAGCATCTGGCTGATCAAGTTTTAGTTTGTCATAAGCTGTTTCTTTTTGAGTTGCACTAGCCCTCTAGGGTCTGTTTTTTTTTAATTGCTTGTTTTTAGAGTACTGGGGACTTATCCCAGGACCTTGTGCTTGCTAAGCAAGTGATCTACCACTTGAGACACACCCCTAAACCCTTTGCTTTTAAGATAGGATCTCTTTTTCTTTGGGCTAGTTCCGAATTCAAAATTTTCCAGATTCTGTTTCCTGATTAGCTGGGACTATAGATGGATCATCATTTACTCCCGGCCCTTAGTAGTGTTTGTAGAACATAGTCATTATGCCTACTAGTTATCAAAATGTCTAATTTACCATGACTACGCATCTGTCTTTGACTCCTGTTGTGAGTGCTTCCTATTGTCCACTAAGCCTTTACTGTTAACAACTAGTATATCTCCCTATATTTCAAATCTCACTTAACAACTAGGTTGTATTTTTAATGTTCTTCTAATTTTACTATTGAGGCACCTAAGGCCTAGAAAGATTTAATTACCTGTAGTTGTCCACATTGAATAACTCTTGAAGTTGGAATTTAGGTCTAGGTTTATTTGATTGCTATCATGACCTCTACTCTCTTTGTCAAATAATTTCTATTAAACACAAGTTGGAAGAGAAGATGGCATTACTAGTGAGCTTCATCACAGGCAGACTTCATGTTGCATCTGTTTCAGTTTTGTTTCTATCACACTTGACTTTTCTGCCCATGTTTGGTGGAATGCCTAAACTGGTCTCACTTAGCTAACCATGAACTCAAAGCAAATGTTTTCAACCACTATTTGGTTGGATATGAATAAGACAATGCTTCAGTACTAACCCAGTATTTGTGGGATGAGAAGTTTAGATGCTGAAGTGAATTAGACCTGTTAATATTGGTTAGAGGAGATATGGAAGTAATAGTAGAACTGTAGGCTTCACATAATCTTAAGGCATACACCAATGCCTTGGTTGGTAGAAACTAAGGTTGGTATTACAATGAGCTGCTGCTACTCTCTGCTTGAGAGTTTTCTTTGGCTTTTAGAGCCAGTTTAGCTTAAGGGAGAAGGAGCAGGCCAGAGTATTGGGAACTTGATACTTATGATAAATACCCTACTTTGATTAATTTCAAACTTTCATATGTTTGGGACTCGTGGAGTGTTGTTTGAAGATAAGTTACTAGGAGATGAGGCCCACAATTTGCCTGTTTTTCAAGTATTTTCACATATTTTATTCTTTTAAACATTTGTTATTTTGTAAGCTAGCAGTAAAATATTGCCATCGATATTTTGCTAATTAGCACTGTATGTCTTTTAAAGCTAACTGGAAAATTGTTTCAATGTAAATGATTACAAAACAAAGATGATCATTTCAAATGTCCAATCATGTGATCAATTACAAATTAAATCACTGATGCTATACAAGATAGATTCATCTTTGAAAAACAACTTGTATAGAATTTGCCTTTTTAACAAGTTTTTAAATACTGCTAAACCTCAAACCACACTTTGATTTGCTAAATCCTATATGTCTGTTTCCTCCCATTTGGATAAATGTGAAGTATACTGCACATTAATTTTTACATTCTTTAGCAAAACTAACCTCTAGTTGCTCATAAATATAAACTTTTAAATAACAAATATTTTATTCTGTTTCTTTGCTGAGTTCCCCAATTTAGCACTCATATCTCCTGTCACCGAACTCAAATAAACTAGTTACAATCCCATACTAGTTTCATACTCTTTTGGTAGAAACCTATTTAAGCAGATGAGCCACTTAACTTCTAGAATGGACAGCCCCAACAAGATAGCTGTACTAAGCCCAGTGTTCAGAAATTGTTTGCTGAAATGGTCACCCTCACCTATCTGTTTCGGAGAAGTATCGGTAGGCACAGGTTGAGATGCAGAGAACTTTGCCTATATCGATCCTAAATTGTTTACAAATGAGGGCATAGTTGGCAGTCTTCCTTTGGGGAATCGCCAGGACATTAATTTGAGAGAAAAATGCCATACTTCTACTCTAGAAACTCTATGGCCTGTAGTCAATATTAAGCAAGATTTCCCAGTATTCTGGGGGTAATATTTTCAAGAGAGAATTCATGTTGGGAGAGGGTCGGGGAGGACTGGGGAGGGTAGGGAGAAAGACAAAGAGGCTGAGGGACTGAAAAAAAAAAGAAAAAATAATCATTCTTGTGAATTCATATCAGAGATCAGGTAATGGTTAGTCACCTGCATTCTTTTACTCTGATTTAATTCCTGCTCCCAATTACACTTCCTTTTAATTTCTTCTTTACCAGCTGTTGACATTCTCTTTGGTTCTCATTAACCCCAAGTTTAAACATAGCATCTTCTGCTTTATTCCCAGGAGCATTACTCTCATAGTTTTTTCAAGTATGTTACACATTTCCTGAGGGTTTGGGTTAAAAGACAAAGTAGAATCAGCTAAAAGAACCTTTCACAATCAGCATCAGATTCACTAAACGGCCCTAGGTTGTAACTGGCAGAGACTAAGGCAACTTCTTCCTCTGGAGCTACTAGAAGACTTGAAACCAGAGGTAGACTGATGACCTGAAGAACGTGATATGACCTATACGTAGCCATAGTCTATCATTGCTGCTTTTGGTATTAGCTGAACTGGTCTTACCTTTCTTGCATCTTCTCAATAAAACAGCATCTATGTAGTCCTCAATAGCACATATTGGTTATAATTGAAGATTGTATTTACAGCTATTTACTTTCTAGGAAAAATGGAAAACTATTGAGTACTTTGGGGAATGTTTACCCATCTTGAAGTCTGTTGGCTATTTTTGTTTTTGTTTATTTTAATTTACTTGGGCCTTGTACCCATTTCACCCTTTTCAGTCAATAATGTACTCTTGTTTTGTTATACACTATAACTTCTCTTTTCTTTCATCTTTCATAAAATCTTCTGATAGAAACATGTGTGTGTTTTTGTGTGTGTTTGTTTGTATATGTGATCTACTGGTCTAAAGAGAACCTCTTAGCTTTGCTGCCACCAGTAATTTATGTAACCATTGTACGGCATTTTTGTGTTTAAGGTACAAATTAAAGTTTTACATAGCATTTATCTCTTTCTTCACAAATTGGGGGAGATTAAATGAACAAATATATGAAAGTCACTTAGCACATTGTTACCTGCTCAGTAAATGGTTGTTATAGTAATTTTCTGGCATTAGTGATTACATTGGTTATATCATGTTGCTAACATGCTTCCTCAGTATTGCAAATAGTAATCATGCGAAAAATATTATAATAACTTATAATATGTTAGGGTATATTTTCCCACCAAACCCCTGTCTTAGAGAAAAAGCCAAAGCTCTTACAATGCCCTACAAGGCCCTGACACTGGTCTTCACTCAGTCACTTCCAGACATTCTTTCCTACTTTCCCTCCAATCTTGAGCTCAGAGTTTCTTGGAACCTTTGCACTGCTGTTTTCTCTGCTGGGAATTATCTTGTTATACCAGAAGTCTACAGCTTCTGTAAGTCAGGAAAAGGTTTACTCTTATTATTGAGGCCCTACCTGGAACTCCTATGAAACCAGGCATGCCTCAACCTACTTCCTCCTCCTAAGTCCTTCAAATGGATATGTGTGTGTGTGTGTGTGTGTGTGTGTGTGTGTGTGTGTGTGTGCGTGCGTGCATATTACTTTATATATTATATTCTGTTGTATTGCATCTTTATATGTATATTGCTCAATTATTTATCACCTATTTCTCTCCACTAGGAAGTGTAAGTTTTGTGAAGGAAGGAATATAGGTTTTGTGTGTGTGTATGGTTTTTTTAAAAAATTGTGCTTGGCTTTCAGTATGTGTGTGTTGAAAAAAATCCCTAAATGCTTGTTCATTTAAGATACAAAGTAACTATTATTAGAGAGAGCATTCAAATCAGAGTAAAAAGTTATATAACAGCTTTGTGACATAAGAAGACTGAATTATGAAGTACAACCTTATTTTGTAAAATATTAGAAACTTTCTTCATGGCAATTTTAATTTTTACCAACTTAATGTCTTTTTAATTTTACAGTTCACTTTAACTTTTAACTTCCCCTAAATATTTGTCTGTTTTGCTCTGCATGGATATTGACACCTTACTTACAAAGGCAATCTCGGCTAATTGTATAACCACCAACACCATGCTGGGGTGTTAATACAGTTTGGGTTTACTGAGAAAAAGACTGCTTTGTATTTCCACCATTCCCCTGATTTTCACTTGGAACTGATCCAATTATTGACACTACTTAGTTTGTAAAATTTCCTGGATTCCGAGGAGAGAGGAGCTGGCTGAACTGAAGCTCCGATATGCAGGGCACATTTACATGCAGAAGGAAACAGTGTCAGTTGTAACAGCTATCCATGTAGGAAGCTGGAACAGAGTCCAAAGAGCAAATAATTGTGGTGATTAAACTGATAAGTTGGTGACACAGAGGAAGAAAGTACAAATTGAAGTTTCAGCAACAGGTGTAAGACACGTCGTCTTTCCTTTCCTGGTATACTTAGGAAAGTAATAGGATACGTTAATTACATGATAAAAATACCCAAAGTCCAGCTGGAGCTCCACAGTCCCTATCTGTTGCTTACTTGCTTTCTATTCTCTTACTTGAGATGTTGAGATCTTTAGATTGTTATGGTTTCACTTTCAGTTGTGTTGCCTTTTAGCGTCCAAATCAATCAGCTCTTAATACAGGTTTAAACCAGGCCTGTTTCTGCATTCTGTTCTACATTTTTCTCCATGGTCCAAGCTAATGATTAAACTATTGTTAAGTCATTATAAACTGAACTGTGCATGCATTTTAATGATATATAATCAATAGTGGCATCACAAATGTATAATATACTGTATATATCTATATGTATGTTATTTATCTGTTCCTACTTCAAGAATCTTATGAAAATAAAAGAGGAAATGATTTGAAATGATTTCAAACACATGAAAAAGAGTCTTTGTCTCCAAATAGAAAGTTGAGTCATAATAAAAGCCATCCTATGGGGCTGGGAAGGTGGCTCAGTGGTAGAGTGCTTGCCTTGCATGCATGAGGCCCTGGGTTCAATTCCTCAGCACCACATAAGCAGAAAAAGCCAGAAGTGGTGTTGTGGCTGAAGTGGTAGAGCACTATCCTGGAGCTGAAGATTTGAGGGACCACACCCAGGCCAGAGTTGAGGCCCATGACAGACAAAAAAAGAAAAGAAAAGAAAAAAAGCCATGCTTTAATTAGCTAGGTTCTGATGGTTTACACCTGTAATCCTAGCTACTCAGAGGATGAAGATCCAGAGGATCATATCTTGAGGTTAGCCTAGACAGAAAAAAGTTCTTAAAAATAACTTTAAATTTACTAGAAAACGATGTGTAAGTGGTGTGGCTCAAGCGGGAGAGTACTAGTCAGGTAAGCCTGCCCCAAGCAGTCTGGAGGCCAACAGTTCAAAGTACTGGTTTTGTCAAAAAAAAATGCACTTCAGTATTATAGAAATTGCCCCTTTATAAACACCTATCTATTTAATTTGTCCTTGCTCTCCTTCCTTATTTAATAGCGATTAGCCATTATGTGCTAGGCAACGAACTAGAAATTTGGTTCTGGGCTGGTATTAAGGCTTCTTTGGCAGTCTTAGGCTGTCCTGAGGTAGCTACTTAACAGTATTCAGTTATGTAGTTGGAGTCAGGGTGCCTTTGGTTGTTCAGTTTGGTCATGGAGAAGATGAGGCTGGTTCCTTGCATTTGAGCTCTCATGAATAAGATTTTTCCAGGGTAAGATGCTGTATTCATTGGCTAAGGAGTGTCAATCACTTGTTATGCTTCAGGGAATTCATTAAACACATATGGACATCCTCTCTCTGTATGAGAGATATTTATATATATCTACATTTAGATAGACCGATTGATCAGATAGCTTCATTTTCCTCCCTAGATTTTAGAATTGTTTAATTTTTTTTTGGGGGGGGGTCGGGTCGTGGGGCCTGAACTTTGGGCCTGGGCACTGTCCCTCAGCTCTTCAGCTCAAGGCTAGCACTCCACCACTTGAGCCACAGCGCCACTTCTGGCTTTTTTTCTTTTTGCTTATGTGGTGCTGAGGAATCGAACCCAGGAGCCACCTTCCCAGCCCCTTAATTTTTTTCTTATTATTCCTATTTGGAGTTCTATGTTTTAGCTTATAACATTAAAAGTTTGTATTTTGTATTGAAGCAAACTGCTTTTATGGGAAGTCTATATTTATGCAATACAAAAATAAATACCTGTCTAAGAATCTGAGAAGACTGATACATTGAAAACTATACTAAAACTGCATGCAACAGAAAGATGAAATGCTTTCTAAAGGAAATTGAATACACCTATGATATTATTTCCTACAGAGCATTAGTCAGACAGAAATGACAGAAATATTGCTCCTTACCTGCTCGCCTATTTTGAACTCTGAATAGGTCAAGAATTCACACATCTTATTACCAGTGTTTCCTGGTATCATTTCTCTGCATCCAGTTCTTTTTCATTGACTATGCATCTGGGGGTTGCTACCTGACATTTCTCTGTTTACACATCTGTTCATTTCAAGTAAAAAATTTAATGCTTGGACTTTGACTACCGAATATTGGACAAAATGCTTTAATGGCAAACAGGAAACATTTGAACTTTGCATTGGTTTTCCACATTACAGCAAGAAGATGGAGTCTCTGACTAAACTTGACCTGTATTTGAGATTGAGTGTTGTATTAGTTCAGTTTGGAGTCCTTCCTTGAAAACTTGTCCATCATAGTCAAGCTCAGGGTTGAGTTTCTCAAAATGATTTTAGACTGTTAAAAAATACATTGTACAGTAGCACTTAACAGTCCTTGAGAAAAATGATACATGTGAGACATGATGGATTTTAGAAATTATATCAGCACCCTCTAGTTAGTGTTGCCTTACTTTTTCTGTTATAAATCAGGACTCTGCAATTTTGACAGGTAATTTTTTGTGTGTGTGTCAGCGAAAATTTGACTCAGGTTTTTCAACTGTATTAAACTGTAAATGAAGATTCTCTCAAGTTACTCATGCATTTTTTCTTAATATGAGAGTTGAAGCGCTAAATTTTTGTCATTTCGACTGGTGAATGTGGTGGTAAACAGAATAGATCTGTCTCTTTTACATGTGGAATAAAGGGATAACTAAGGTATTTATTTAAAAATAAATTTTTGATATTCCAGAAGGAAATTAGTATTGTTAATTCATAGTATAGGAATCATCTAAAAATAAACTAATGGTGAATGCTAAGATTTTTAATACAAATCTAAAGTGAACTAGCCTTTTTCTTCATTTCAGCTGTTGATGACAGATCAATTTCAGCCTTGTTTTGAAACTATCCACTTGGGTTCTAGTATAAGTCTTATTACAACTCTGTTAAACTTGAAGGGATCTGTGTGAGACGTTACTATCAGAACTAGTATGTTAATAAGTATAACATTCTTATATAGGTCATTGCCAGGAAAACTTTCCTTAGAAATGTAATAGTTCTACAAATAGTTGGCCAAATAATTGACAGACTTCATGTTCTTATATGTAAGCAGCACCTCATATTCAGGAAACAGTTTTAACTAGGCTTTAACATTTTAACATTTTAACTTTGACTTTAACATTTGCCATCTGTTTTCATTTAGAACACGTGGAATTATTATTATTTCAGAAGGGGAGATACTTTGCATTCTTTGTTGGAATAATACACAATATTATATTTTGTGTACTAGTATGTATTGAGGCCCAACTTCTATTTTGATCCACCATTTATCTGAACTTTTAATTAATTACTTCTCTCTTCCTTCCTTGCCCTCATAATCTCAAAAAATAATTTTTATCCTGGACAATTCATTTTGTCTTTCTTGACAACTCATTTTGTCTTTATAATAGAAGTAATACAGGCATCACATGGCAGAACACACTTTACATTCTTTCCCATATAGGTCATTTACTTAATTACTGCTAAATTTGCATATTACGTTTTTATATGTATCAGTACTAGGGCCAAGACATTGTTCATTAGGTTTTTGCTCAAGGCTGGTACTCTACAACTTGAGCTATTGATCCACTTCTGGCTTTTTTGGTGGTTAATTGGAGATAAAAGTATCTTGGACTTTTTAGCCTGGGCTTATAAGGAGTCTTTTTCTACTGTGATCCCCAGATCTTAGCTTCCTGAATATCTAGAACTGTGGGCTTAACTTGTATATTACCACTTTTAAAGAAGTAGTTTCATTGAATATCCCAACCTTTTTGTGTGGCTTTTAGGTTTTTAAAGATATATATATATATGTATATACACACACACACACACACACACACACACACACACACACACACACATATGTAAATTTAGAAATTTCACAGGGAAAGTAGATTAGAAAACTTTTTATAACAAGATATGTATAGATTCAAAGGCAGTTGCCAGTAATAATTCAGAGAAATATGGTAACATATTAAAAAACTGTACAATAATAGCACAATTAGGAAATCAAAGTCATTTTACCATGGCTCATCCACATAAAATAAAATTTAACATTTACCATTTTAAGTGTGTAATTAGTTAGCATTAAATGGATTCAAAATATTGTATAACCACTAGCCATTTTCTGTATTTTCCATTATTATATACTCATTTCTCCTTCTTCCTAGACACTGTGAGTTTTGTTCTAATTCTTTTCCCTAAGAATCTGCCTTTGCACTCATGACATCACACAATGTTTGCCTTGTGTGAGTAGCTTGCATCTCTTAGTGTAAGTTTTATCTATGCTTTTGACACATATATGAGTTGTTTGCTTTGAGTCATAGGAATTTGTGTTTTATATATATATGTATATATATATTTAAAATCTATCTATCTAATTACTCCCTTATAAAATACTTGATTTTGCAAGTATTTCCTCTTCATCTTGTGGTTAAATTTTCTCCTGAAAATGTAATTTGGCACACCATAGATTTATAACTTAAAGTCCAGTTTATCTAAATTTATCTGAACCCCACTTGATCTTGGTATATATTCCATTAAATATGCTGCTGGATTTTGTTTGCTAGTAGTTTGCTGAGTTTTGCATCAGTATTGCTGAAGAATATTGGTCTGCTGTATTCGCCTTCATCCTTTTGGGCAAGAAGTAGGGGCAAGTATTGGGGTTTGGACTCTCAGGACTCAGTGCTTCTTAGACAAGCACTCTACAGCTTGGGTCATACCTCCATGTTTTTTTGCCTTTATTTTTCAGATAGGATCTCACATATTTTGCTACGTAACCTTGAGGTCATTGTCTTTCTACCTCCACTCTTACCTAGTTTGGATGACAGATGTGAACTACCATTTCCAGCTTATTTTTGAGATAATGTTTAAGTTTGCTTTGGCTGACCTCAAACAGTGATCTTCCCATCTCAGCCTTATTTATAGCTAAGATTACAGGAAGGGAAAGATTTGGTTTTAATTCTTCTACAAATGTTTATTGGATACACATGGAACCATCTGGTCCTATGCTTTTCTTTGTTGAGTGATTTTTGATTACTGATTTAATGTCTGTACTAGTTATAGGTCTGTCCAGATTTTCTATGTCCTCAATGTTCATTTTTGGCAGACATTGGGTTTCTGAGAAATTGACTGTTTCATCTAGCCTATCCAATTAGTTGGCACACAAATGTTCTTAGTACTCTCTTAGATTTTTTTTTCCTAAGTCAGTAGCATGGCTTTTGCTGAATTTCAAAATGAATTATTGTGCTTTTATTTTTACTCACTTATGGCCCAGCACAAAGTCATTCCCTAAGTGCCTGTGTGCTCCTTTAAATTAGCAGCTGTTAGGAGACACTTTGCTTGAATCATAGAAGCCTTAAATAGGGGGTTCTTTACCTAGTAGAGTATCTAGAGGAGTTGAAAGTAGTCAATGGAAGTTTGAGTAAAAAGCATATTTTAAGAATAAAAAATATTAATCACATTGAATTCCTTATTCCTTTTCAACCCAGACAACTTAATTCACTTTGTTCCTTCTCAGGTCTCAACTAGCTCTGGGCATGCACAATAACATTATTCATGTAAATATTTGATTTGCTTACCCTAATGTTTATTTCATGTTTACTTGAAGTAGCCTAAGTGACAGCAGTAGTTCAAATTCCCCTTTTTAATTTTCTTTTTTAAATTTTTTTATTTACATGTTTTATTTGGAAATGTTTATATCAGAAAAGTGAAATTAAACTTTGGAGACAATGGATATCATTAGCTTAGTTACCATCAGTTTATTATAAAAGGGAGATATGGAAATCATTTACATGATGAAAGATCTCAGACCTTCCATGGAATGGGCAGCTTCACAGGATGCCATTTTAGTGATGTATTCACTCTACATACTTCCCAAATAAGTCACCATCCCTAAATAAGAAATCATTCTTGTCATCTAGAACTACTTTGGTGCCTCCATATTCTGGGAGAAGAACTTTATCACCCACTTTCACACTAACTGGCTGAATCTCTCTACCCTTTCCTTTAGAGCCCGATCCCACAGCCACTACTGTGGCTTGCAATACTTTTCCTTGAGACTTTTCTGGAAGTATAATGCCTCCTTTGGTTAAAGTTTCTGCTGCACTCCTTTCGACCAACACTCAGTCAAACAGAGGAATGAACTTCCTAAATGTTTGTCCGGCCATGACTCTTCGTGGTCACCACTCGGACTCTGCTCTCACGCCCCTTTCTTAATTTTCTAAAGAGAGCAAAGTTAAAGAAAATAATTTTTACCCAATATTTACCTTTTGTTTTGGTATTTAGCGTTATATCTCTAAATAGCACGTTTGTAACTATGTTTCTTTTTTTATTGTGAAAATACTGTACAGTGGGGTTACAATTACATGGGCAAGATAATGAGTACATTTCTTTTCTTTTTCTTTTTTTTTTATTGTGAACATACTGTACAGAGGGGTTACAATTACATGGGCAAGATAATGAGTACATTTCTTATCAAGCGTTGTTGTAACTATGTTTCTTGAGTTCAGTTTTCAGCCAATTTATCTTTCTTCCATTTCCCCATAGTATTCCCTAATAAACTGGACCTTTCCTGTCATTCAGCTTTCTTGTATAATTACATAAAAGTGATGATATAGGAATATATTGCTATGTTCAGAAACTATGCACCAATAAGTATATTACTTTATCTATGAAAAAGCTATTCAAGCACAGACTATCGATTCTCCTTTCTTTTCTATCCTCTTCTGCCTTTCCCCTTCCCCTTTCCCTTTTCCCTTCCCTTTCTTGTGCAACCCTAATTTCCCCTGAGCTAATTGTTGCATTTGTAAATACTTGCTTGATTTTCTTTATGCTTATTGTTAATACAATCCAGATTTTTGTCTGTTAATTAAATCTTTCCTCAAGGTATTCAGAAAAATTTGGTATTCTATCACTTGTTCTTTTCATGAGATCTCTTCTGGAACTTTCAGACGTCTGAACCAGTTATCCTGTAGCTTTGACCCATACTCTTGGTTATCCTGGCATTTTCCTTATTTCCATCATGGGAAGTCTCTTCCCCTCTCCCTTGTCTTCTTTTGCTTCTATACCCTCCGCTTTGCTCATTTGTAATTTCATGTACTCATTTTGATGCCACTCATCCCTTTGTATCTTTCTAAGAAATTTGGACCTCAAATTTTTGTCATTTTGAATCTGAAAATCTTTGTTCTTCCTTTTTGTTTTGTTGGTGGTTTTATTGACAATTAGAGTTCTAGGTTGAATTCTCTCACAGTATTTTGGAAATTGTTTTTCCTTTTCCTTTTTGTAATTTATAGTACACTCAGGTCCTGAAATTTCTCAAAAGTGTGCCTTAATATAGATCTTTTTTTTGGGGGGGGTCCAGTCTTGGGCTTGAACTCTGGGCCTGGGCGCTGTCCCTCAGCTCTTCAGCTCAAGGATAGCGCTCTACCACTTGAGCCACAGCACCACTTCCGGCTTTTTTCTTTTTGCTTACGTGGTGCTGAGGAAATCAAAGCTAGGGCCTCAGTCATGCAAGGCAAGCGCTCTACCACTGAGTCACCTTCCCAGCCCATAGATCTATCTTTATCCACTGGGGTTAGCTTCTTGAAACACATTTCCTCTGTACTGCATGTTCTTTTACACAGGGAAAAATTTAGAATTTTGTTGCTGATATATATATATATATATATATATATATATATATATATATATATATCAGCAACAAAATATATATATATATATATATATATTTAATATATATATTATATTATATATATATTATATATTATATATATATATTATATATATATATTATATATTATATATATATATATTATATATATATATATAATATATATATATTATATATATTATATATATATATATATATAATATATATATTATATATATATATTATATATATATATATATTATATATTATATTATATATATATATTATATATATATATATATATATATTTAATTTTATTTTTTTTTTCCTTTTTAAAAATTTTTTTATTGTAAAGATACTATACAGAGGGTTACAGTTACATGAGTGAGGTAATGAGTACACTTCCTCTTGAACATTGTTACCCCCTCCATTGTTTTCCCCCTACCATCCCTTCCCTCCCTCCCTTCCCCGAGGTTCTTTTTTTTTTTTTTTTGATTGTGATTAAGTGATTACATAATTTCCGGAAATTCACAGTATTGTGGAATAATGATGCTCATTTAAAGTCATAAGTTCATTCTAACTTTCCTGGAGCAAATTGTCTATCACAGTCTGTAATATATAACGGTGCTCACATGTTATATACCATATATGTGATCCAGCAGCATGGGGATATTTGGTAGTGGTTCAACCAGATGAGTGGGAGTTCTTTGTTTCTTAAGTTCTGTTAGTTTTGTCATATCACCTAACATTTTGGATTTAGCATCCACTTATCAGGGAGACCATGTACTGTTTGTCTCTTCGTTCTTGGCTTACCTCGCTCAACATGATTCCTTCTAGCTCCATCCATTTCCCTGCAAATGCCATTATTTTGTCATTTCTAATGGCTGCATAATATTCCATTGTGTATAGATACCACAATTTTTGGATCCATTCATCTGTGGTGGGGCATCTAGGTTGTTTCCATATCCTAGCTATTGCGAACAGTGCTGCAATAAACATGGAGGTGCACGTGTCCTTGTATATTGGTTCCTGTTGTTCAGGGTAGATGCCTAGAAGTGGTATGACTGGGTCGTAAGGGAGGTCAATCTTTAGCTTTCTAAGGACCCTCCAGACTGCTTTCCAAAGTGGTTGTATAGTGTACATTCCCACCAGCAGTGTAATAGGGTTCCTCGTTCTCCACATCCCCTCCAGCATTTGTCGTTGGCTGATTTGTGGATGTGGGACATTCTGACTGGGGTAAGGTGGTATCTCAGGGTTGTCTTTATTTGCATTTCCTTCACCACCAGGGATGATGAACATTTCCTCATGTGTTTCTTTGCCATTTTTATTTCTTCATTTGAGAAGTCCCTCTAGTTTCCTTGCCCATTTAGTAATTGGTTTGTTAGGTTTGGGAGGGATTAGTTTCTTGAGTTCCCTGTATATACAGGATGTTAACCCCTTGTCTGATATATTGCTGGTAAATATTTTTTCCCAATTAGTTGGTTGTCTTTCTAGCTTGGTTGCGATAGCTTTATCTGTGCAGAAGCTTTTTATTATAAGGTAGTCCCATTTGTCGAGTCTCTCTCCAACTTGTTGTGACCCTGGGACTCTGTTCAGGAAGATCCTTCCTGTGCCTATTAGTTCAAGTGTCTCTCTTACTCTGTCCTGCAGTAGTTTCAGAGATTCAGGTTTAATGTTAAGGTCTTTAATCCATTTTGAGTTGATGTTGGTGCATGGTGATAGGCTGGGGTCCACTTTTAGTTTTCTGCATGTGGCTGCCCAGTTTTCCCAGCACCAGCGGTTGAAGAGGCTGTGTTTCTTCCATTGTATGTCTTTGGCTCCTTTGTCGAATATCAGCTGGCTGTAGGCCTGTGGATTTATTTCTGGATCTTCTATTCTGTTCCATTGGTCTTCGGGTCTGTTTTTGTGCCAGTACCATGCTGTCTTTGTTATTATAGCTCTGTAGTAGAGTTTGAAGTTCGGCATGGATAGCCCTCCCATATTGTCTTAATCCCCTAGAATTGCTTTGGCTATTCTAGGTCTTTTGTTGTTCCATATGAATTTTTGGACTGTTTTCTGTATTTCAGTGATGTACATCATTGGGATTTTAATAGGAATTGCGTTGAATTTTTATATTAGTTTTGGAAGTATTACCATCTTTACTATATTGTCGGCCTGTCCAGGAGCATGGGAGGTCTTTCCATTTCCTAGTGTCTTCTGCAATTTCTTTCTTTAACTTTTTATAGTTCTCATTAAATAGTTCTTTTACATCTTTGGTTAGGTTAATTCCTAAATATTTTATTTTTCCGGAGGTTATTGTGAATGGGGTTGCTCCCTTTATTTCCCTCTCTTCCTGTACATTATCAGTGTATAGGAAGGCAACTGATTTTTGTGGGTTTATTTTGTATCCTGCTATTTTGCCGAAGTGATTTATGATTTCTAAGAGTTTGGGGATGGAGTTTTTGGGATCGTGGAGGTATAGTATCATGTCGTCTGCAAAAAGGGATAGTTTAACTTCTTTCCCTATGCGGATCCCTTTAATGTCTTTTTCTTGCCTTATTGCCCTGGCTAAGGATTCTAGGACTATATTGAAGAGGAGTGGAGACAGTGGGCATCCTTGCCTTGTTCCTGATTTTAGGAGAATTGGTTGTAGCTTTTCCCCATTAAGTATAATATTGGCTATTGGTCTGTCATAAATGGCTTTTATTGTTTTTAGAAATGTTCCTTCTATTCCTATTTTCTCCAGAGTTTTTAGCATGAATGAATGTTGAATTTTGTCAAAGGCCTTTTCTGCATCTGTGTCGATAATCATGTGATTCTTGACCTTGGCTCTGTTGATATGTTGGATTACATTTATTGACTTAAGTATGTTAAACCATCCCTGTGTCTCTGGGATGAAGCCTACCTGGTCATAGTGAATTTTTTTTTTTTATGTGTTTCTGGATTCTGTTAGCTAGAATCTTGTTAAGGATCTTTGCATCTGTGTTCATCAAGGAGATTGGCCTGTAATTCTCCTTTTTGCTTGGGTCTTTGCCTGGTTTGGGGATGAGTGTGATATTGGCTTTGTAGAATGAGTTTGGGATAGCTCCCTCCTTCTCTGTTTCTCTGAAGAGCTTGAGGAGTATGGGTATTAGTTCTTGTTTAAAGGTCTTACCGAATTCTGCTGTGAATCCATCTGGTCCTGGGCTTTTTTTTGTTGGAAGACTTTTGATAGCTTCCTGTATCTCATTATAGGATATTGGCTTATTTAATTGGTTAACTTCTTCTTTGCTCAGTTTGGGCAACTTGTATTTCTCTAAAAATGCATCCATTTCTGCCCGATTTTCTTCCTTTAGAGAGTATAGCTTTTGAAAGTAGTCTGTTAGAATTGTTTGGATATCTTGGGTACGTGTTGTGATGTTTCCCGTGGCATCCCTAATTCTATTAATATGGGTTTCCTCTCTTCTTTTTTTAATTAATCTAGCCAATGGGCCATCAATTTTGTTTATTTTTTCAAAGAACCAGCTTTTTGTTTGGTTTATTTTGGTTATGGTTTTCTGATTTTCTAATTGGTTAATCTCTGCTTTTAATTTGGTTATCTGGCTTCGTCTAGTAGCTTTAGGTTGCTGATATATTTTTAATCATGCCTATTTATCCTTATAGAATTTGTACAGTTTGCTATTGGATCTACTGGGATAGACTTTTTCTGTTATATGTTATACTTGTGTATTTTGTATTTTATACTTTGCTATTATAAGTTTTATTTCCAAGAGTTTTTCTTTTACATTTATATTTATAGAGTTATTAGTAAATGTTAATCTCTTTTATTCTTTTTATCTCTATTTAAAAATTGTCTTGCCTTTTATGTCGTGGTTGCAAATCTTTTCATATCTCCCTGATATTAAAAGCATGCTTCTGAAAGTTTTCTTGCTACTCATTTGATCAGTTTGCTTTTTTTTTTTTTTTTTTGCTAGTACCAGGGTTTGAACTCATGGCTTTACAGTCATTCAGCTTTTTTTGTTCACAACTTTGTCACTTAAACCATGCCCCTCACATTTTGTGCTGGTTAATTGGAGATGAAGTCTTCAACTTTTCTGTTATGGCTGGCTTTCAGGTCTTAGCCTCTTGAATGCTAGGCTTTCAGCATCTAGCTTTGTTTCGCTTTTATAAAATGCTGGCCTTGGCAGGTTGAACTCAAGGCCTGAGTGCTGTCTTTGAGCTTCTGTGCTCAAGGCTAGCATTCTACCAGTTGAGCCTCAGCTCCTCTTCTGGCTTTCGGTGGAAAAAAAAAAATCAGAGATAAGAATCTCACCAACCTTCCTGCCCACACTGGCTTTAAACCATCGTCTTCAGATCTCAGCCTTCTGAGTAACTAGGATTACAGACATGAGCCACTGTCTGCTTAATTTTAAAATCTATTATTATTAATGGATTTCCTCAGCTATTTTGTAATATTTGCCTGTATGCTGACATGTACAATTTAAGAGACAAAGAAGCTAGATTAAAAGATTTTAATAAGACAAAATGGAGGGTTTTGTAAAACAATTAATTTAAGGCATTTAATTAGAGAAACTTCAGAGTTAGCATTTTGAGTTTTTTAACTTGAGCTCATCAGATATTCCAGGGACTAGACTGTCTAGTTTCTCCTAAACAGGGAAGCACTAGCATTGAGAACAAAGATGCGGTTCAGCATCCATAACATTTACCTAATCTATGTGCATTGTGTATTTCCTCTGCCAACTGTCCAGAAAGCTTTTGTTTTATTTTCTATCTTTGAAGAGAGATGTTTGATTGGCTAAGACAGGTCCAAGAATGAAATCTGGGTATCCTATTGATTTAGAGAGTGTGATTTTAAGCTGATCTTTTTTTGGCTTTAATCCTTCACTCATTTTTGAGTGAAGAATTTATAAGCAAAGAATTCTTTACTCTTATTTCTCAGTGAACATATTATCAATACAATCAATTCCTTTTAGAATTTAGAAGTTATCAATATTCATTTGGTTGGCTATTTTGCTCTTAATTTCATCATAAATTCAAATACTGTCCTTTATTTCCCCCTCTAATTACCTTTCCTCTTTTTCTTTTCTTTCTTTCTTTCTTTCCTTTTATTTTTTGTCAGTTGTAGGGCTTGAACTTGGTCCTGGGCGCTGTCCCTCAGCTCTTCAGCTCAAGGCTAATGCTGTACCACTTGAGCCATAGCAACACTTCTGGCTTTTTCTGCTTATGTGGTGCTGAGGAATTGAACCCAGGGCTTCATGCATACGAGGCAAGCACACTACCACTGAGCCACCTTCCCAGCCCCTTTTCTTTCTTTCTTATTTATTTTTTTCTATTTTACTACAGGGGATTGAACCCAAAGCTTTGTGCTTTCGCTAGGCAATTGCTATATAACTTGAGCTATGTCCCCAGCCTTTGTTCTGTTTTTGCTGCTGTTGTTGTTATTGTCGTTGTTGTTGGGATAGGGTCTTACTAACTTTGACTTGGATGACCTCAAACTCCCAATTATCTTGGAGTTAAGCCATATGCTTAACTCCACACACCTTTTATAATAAATTCTTTTAATTCTCTTTCTTCTCATGCATTCTGGTTAACAGTCAGCATCCCTCAGCTCTCACTGAAGACACTTTTGTGCTGAGAAATCCACAGTAGGCTTTGGTCCTTGAGTTATTTGACTTCTCTGAAGATTTGTCTGTGTTATTTACTGTCATTCTTGGCCTTATTTCTGGCCTCTGAAAGTTTTTGAGTTTTTCCTAATTCTGCATCTCCTGCTTCTCTCATGATTTCTTCTTTTAGCTGATAACACACAAGACCAATAATATCAATCTACCATATAAAGTAAATACAACTAATGCAATATTGTTGTATTTACCTTAATATATCACATGTGTGTATACACACATATACAATCATACCCATAAAATGTGACAAATCATCCTGTTATCTAATTTGGGTGCATTCTTTTAGAAAAATTTTCTGGTACTGGATGATTTCACCTTTATAATTGTATGATGGTCTAGAAGCCATACCTAAAATAACTGATGTTCTTTTTTCTTTTTATCAAATGGCCAAGTTCAAAGTCTTTAGTTAAGCCCTGACTCCTTGTAGCTTAAAATAATGACTTAAGCCAGGCACCAATCGCTCACACTTGTAAACTCACCTATTAAGGAGGCTGAGATCTGAGGATCACAGTTCAAAGCCAGCCTTGGCAGGAAAGTGCATGAGAGACTTTTTATTAACAGTTACCACCAAAAAGTAAGAATTGGAGCTGTAGCTCAAATGGTAGAGTGCTAGTGCTTTTTTGGTGGTTGGAGATAAGAATCTCATGGACTTCCCTGTCCTGGCTGGCTTCGAACCATAGTCTTCAGATTTCATTTTCTTTTTTTTGGGGGGGGGTCTGGTTGTGGGGCCTGAACTCTGGGCCTGGGCGCTGTCCCTCAGCTCTTCAGCTCAAGGCTAGTACTCTACCACTTGAGCTACAGCGCCACCTCCGGCTTTTTTCTTTTTGCTTATGTGGTGCTGAGGAATCGAACCCAGGGCCTCAGGCATGCAAGGCCAGCACTCTACCACTGAGCCCAGCCCCAGATTTCATTTTCTTGAGTAGCTAGGATTACAAGAGTCAGCCACTAGCACTAGGCTAAAATTCAGTTTTTAATGGGTTGAACACAGATTAAAAAATACCAAGGTAGATTAGTAGTGGTATAATAACCAATCATTTTATACCAACCTGCATTCTCTTAATGATATAGGCCTCTAAAAATCTTGGTATGCTAATTTGTATATATGACAGTAGTATTATTAGCATAAAAAGCATATTGCTTAATATTATTAATTGTATTTTAACTGTACAACCACCTTAATCTCATAGTAGGGCAGAATCTCTAAGTCTAATATTTTAGATTAAGGTTTAGATTGTAGAAAAGGAAATAGAAAATTAAATAGTGTCTGTTTTTTTAAGAAAAATGAGAAATGTTTGTTGTTACCTTTACTGAGTAGGTATACTGGTGATAAATTTCATCTTCCTGATAATTTTATTCTGTTTATCCACATGAAATTGTTTTTTTTGGGGGGAGGGTCCAGTCATGGGCCTGAACTCTGGGCCTGGGCACTGTCACTCAGCTCTTCAGCTCAAGGCTAGCGCTCTACCACTTGAGCCACAGCACCACTTCTGGCTTTGTTTTTTTCTGCTTATGTGGTGCTGAGGAATTGAACCCAGGGCCTCATGCATGCAAGGCAAGCACTCTACCACTGAGCCACTTTCCCAGCCCATGAAATTGGTTTTATATTACAAAAGAATACCTCTTAATTAATTTGCAGCATTATTATTATCTTTGAATAAAGTAATAGTGCCAGTTAGAGATGTGTAGATGTAGAGACATCTTATAGGTAATCACTTGAATTAACGGACTTGTACATTTACTAACAGTGAAGGCAAATATGGCCATTTAAATGGGATCAGGAATATCCAATTCCTGTGTTCATTTGAATGGGTGAGTACTTTCCAAGAGTGAAGCTTGATTGTCTACCTACACACTTTCTGATTCTTTGGGGCTCTTCACTTTCTGGTTGGTTCATAGATACTTGTTTTCTTTTGATTGAGGTCATTTTGGTCCTTCCATAACTAAATCCTCAAAGGGAAGTATAATATTGTAATGGATGGCTATACAACTAAATTGAGGGATTCTACAATGAGGAATTGCCTCTCAATATATTGTACTTACTTCTTTAGAAAGCTAAATTAGATACTCTCTCTGCCCTATTACTAATGAATTGAGAGTTCTAACCTTTACAAACTACTTAAGCCAAACAGTTAATGATATTTAGGCTTCATGTACTATTTCATTTAAAATGAACCCCCAAGGTAGTCATTCCAAAAATTGTAAGAAATTGTTTCTCTATAAACATATTTATTTCTTTTAAAAAAGGTAAAAGTAAACTTTTATTATCAGTAGTTAAAATTACATATAGAAAAACCAAGGGGAAACAAACAGCAAATAACCTTCAAGGAGAAGGAAAAGACTTCTAGTGCTTGAGCTGGTGCTCAGTAGAGCTCAGGAATTTCTAAAGTCTCTATGTCCACACCCAAAGTTGTGCCAATATTTTAATTACAATTACAGTAAGATTTATCTGCTGGAGCTAAGTTGCCAGTCAGGGTGGGTCTATATGAGAAAAGGACAAAGTCTGTAGAGCCTGCTAAGATATCTCAGGAGCAGTGAGGATGGTCACAGATGGGAAGTCCAAATGTCCAAGTGACCTGGGCAATTTTGAGATAGAGGTCAGTGTTGAGAACTGCTTCTTCAGACGTCAGCTACTGGTGGCAGAGGATTCTCTTCATACGCATTGGTCAGAGACGCCTCGTGATGCCAAACTGCTTTAGCATGTGATGGAATTTCCTCCTCTTCCTCTGGTGGAATGGCATCTGTGTCAGAAACACTGCACAGATCAAGCTCGGCTGCAGCAAGTTGAGGCTCTTCGTCTTCTGACACAGGGGCAGGAGAGTCTTTCTCAGATGCTGTGGACACAAAATCCTCCAGATACAGATCATCTGCCCCCTGTTGTGCCCCTTCAGCCACCTCTGCGGGTGAAAACTGTGCTTCCTCAAGTGGTGAGGGCCGAGCCACAGGGACTGCGCCCCGTGCTCTTTCTTCCTCCTCTGCCTTGGCTGGAGAGGCGCCATCACACGCCATGGGCAGATCCTGGAGATGCAGAGCGGCTCTTCCCAGTTGTGCCTCTTCAGATGATGCCTCTGGTGGCGTACCGTCTGTCTCGGCGGCTAGAGGCAGATCCACCAGGAGATCCACATGGGAGCAGGGCAGTAGTGGCCCTTCTTCAGGCCCAACTGGAGATTCATCTGTCTGAGATGAAGTGGACACGGCCATCTTGGCATCCATGGCAGCTGGAGCCCATGCTGATTCTTCAGCTGCTGCTGCCGCAGCCCAACACAGCTTCAGCTTCAGTGGAGTGGGCTCAGCCCAATGGGCGTCCACCGCGGTTGGCACCTGGGATTGGCGTGGAGGAGTCACAGCAGGGTCCCCATCCCTGCTGTCCTGGGTGGGACTGACAGAAGTCACCTGCCGGTCTCTCCAGACAAAGGGCCAGAATCTTCTTCTGGGTCTGCTCTGGGGTTGGGGTCTGGTTCCAGGGTTGATCCAGTGTCTGCAGGTGTCCACCAGACGCTCTCTGCAGGATCGCCTGGAGTCTGAGCCTTTGAAAATCGGAAAACAACAAGAAAACATTGTGTTTTCCTTGCTGTCGCTGGGCAAGTTTGCCAGTTAGGGGCGGCTTTGGAATGTGGCTGCCTGGATACCCGGGTTCCAAGTTCTCTAGTCTTGTCAAGGATGAGGTCACTTCCTAAGCCCCTCCTCCAACAGGAATCCCACAAAGTACCCCTGACTTTTCCTCATGAAACATTCACTATTCACACAACTGGACACAGTTTTATCAATATACCCCACCATTCATGAAAAAGCCTGGGTGCAGACAATGCCTCAGTTTTCTGGAGAGGGAGGTGAATTTAAACTGTTTAATATCTAGGAATCTTGTGGTGTGTGTATGAGATCCCCAACATTTGTGTTACTTGTTACTAATACAAAGAAAAAAAATAGAGATAAAATGATGACAGGATGTAATACCGTAAGAAAAAACCCCTACAAATTCTTAGAAGCCCTATTGTCTACTTGAGAGACAGAGCACTCACCAAGATGCCAGAATTTCCCTAGGTTTTAATAAAGAAAATCTTGCAGTCCCATCTTATAGAAGTGGCTAAATGATAAGAAAAATAGATTTTATTTTGCTCATGGCTCTGGTCCAAGATTGAGAGACACCTCTGAATCCTTGTTGAGGAACCATGGCAAGGGACAAAGAGCCTGAAAGTCCCCTAGTGAACCTGGGTCTTTTGGCAGTCCTACACTGTGGTAACCATTAATCCACTCATCCATTGATCTTTAATCCCATGAGTAGATGAATCCAATCATGAAGGCAGAGCTCTAATCATCTCTTAGATGTCTTATCTGGTCCCAGCTCTCAACAGGTTACCAGGGAATTAGATTTCCATCTGAGTTTTAGAATAGACATACCATATTCAGGTCAGAGCACATCCATATCCTTTATTAATTTTCACAAGGCCATTTCTTCCCTTGATAACCTTTTGCTAGTTGCAGAGAGTAGAAAGATGAAAGGTTTTGTTCTTTCTCCTGCCAGTCTTGGCTTTACCACATTTCTCTAGATTCTGCTTCTAAGCCAATCAGCTTCTTGCTCTGCTCATCACTGTCTGCCAATAATGTTTCAGATGTGGCTGGGAAGAGCCACCAACCCTCTGCCAGATCCAGAAGTTCTTTGGTTTTCATTTTACCTCCAGATGTCAGTTATGAAAACTGCTCCACCACAGACCAACTCTGGGACTATTTTTTTTTTTCCTGTCCTGATGATTAGTTTCCTTCCACAGCTGTTTGTTCAATATTCTTCCAACCACCCATTTCTAAAGCCAGTGCTATTGACCAGTTCAGATTTCTTGTTATTTATTTCTTTTATACCATGACAGACCTGTATAATTTATAACTAGAATGATTTGTGTAGCCTTTAAATATCCATTGTTCTTATAGTCTTCTCATTCATTGTCTTTATGAAGTGAAAATTTTATGCTTAGTTATAGAAGCATACAGTGTGACAATGTATTTAATATCTCCAAGAGAAGGAAGAAATTATGTCATAGGGAGAGATCACGTAACAATCAGGCAATTAAAGTTTGGGAACAGAAAGCTTCAAGGAAGGGTTGCCTGGAACAGATCTTTGAAGATGGTATAGGTGGGATTTGAGATGAAATGAATTGTCCCCCCCCCATCCCCCGACTCCCACTCCTGCTCTGGGAACATCTATCTCTTGGCTACATAACATCCAATATTTGTTCTCCTTTTATTTTTTAGTATTGAATGCTTAACTTACATTTAGGCCTATACTTTATCCAGTTAGAGATAATTTTTTTCCAGCTTCCCTTGAGGCTGGTTGTATCCATGTGACTAAGCTCTGGGCAGCATGTTGTGTTAGACCTCTATGAAAGCTGCCTATGAGGCAGAGATTCATGTGAGGATGTATCCTTTCTCTTTGCCCACCCCCATTTTTTTTTTAACCACCTGCCATCTAAACACATGGAGGCCCAGCAGCAGTCTTGGATTCTGAGGTGACTTTGAGGGGTGTAAGTCATGTGAAAGAGTTTCTAATGATGAGGGAGGCCAAATCAGCCCCAGACTCCTTATATTCTTTTATGTATTTATATGATGGGGAACCAAACATCTGCTCTGAGCCACTGGTATTTTTTGGATTTTCTTTTTATAGTCAGTCGTACCTAATGCTAATGATGGCACAGAGCGTATTGAATCTGAATTAGCAACAGAATATATAGGGGAAGATGTTCAATAAGCAATTGAAAATAAAAATGAAGAGAGAAGTAAGTAAAATTAATAATAGTTAGTATTGAATTATTATACTCCAGGTCTTTATTTTTCTATGCAGAAAGCCATACAGAATCTTTATGGTTTATAAAGATATACAACTGGAGCTGGTTGGTGGCAGAATTTGTATGGAAACCTGGATCTGTCTGATGCTTGATAGCTAACTGTTGTGCTTTGGTGTGGGACAGAACTTAAAGGAAAGGTTAATCATTAGCATTTTTAATTTTTTTATCTTCAAATAGTTGTACAAAGGGGTTTTCATAACTTATCTTTAAAGGCGAATGAGTTTTAAAGAAGTTTAAAATTATGAAGAATGCAAGAAAAGTTTAAGTTAAATTTTTATTCCATTCAATAGTGTGCAGATTATATATAAATGTCATCAACCAATAAATAAATTTATGTCAGTGAAGAAATTCAGCTATTGATCTTATTTACAGTAAATGGTAAATTATGGAGCTTTGTTAGTAATTCTCATGTCTTTTTAGATATATTTTATTAGGAATTCTACCGGACTGAAACAAATTAGTAAGCTTCATTTTTTTTAAAGTTACCAAATAATTTAAAAGTTATTCAGTCCAAGGCTTTGCCTTGTAAGATAAAGGACTGAGCTATGAAACAGTTGCGTGATGCAAAGTTACCTATCATTGTTAGTGGGATAGAGTCAGAACAATAAAAGGATCACCCTTAAATTTCCTATATGTCATGCTGAGAAAGGCATCCAAGTTCCTTGATACTGATCTTGAGATGGTTAAGTATTACATTCACAGTACTTCCTACTGATAGAGAAGATAAATCAAGTCAAAATCCAACCACAGTTGTTATTTCTTGCAAGAGGAAACTACTAGTCCCACTTATCTTGTTTAAGAAATTTGGATTTCAGACTTATTTATTTATTTGGCCAATATCCACAGATCCTAAGATTCAATCTCCTCATTTGAGTGTGCACAGGCTGTGTACCTGACTTTGCTGTAGCTACTTTGCTCCTGGAAATTATCAGCCTAGCTGGGGTCCCCTCTGTTTCAGATCTCTCCCATTAATATCTACAGAGCTGAATTCCTCATTCTGTTTGTATGCAGCTCATATATCCTTTCACAGGAAAGATTACTGCTGTTTTAAATGGAATTGGTTAATTTCAAGAGCATTTGTTAATCTGTCTGTTCTTGCTAGTTTTCCTAGGGTAGGAAGATTGTGTTGTTTTTTGCCACACCCCCAATACCAATACTAGGCCAGTGTCTGCCTAACCTGTAGTATATGCTTACTAGAAAAACACTGAATAAAAGAAATGAACAGTATAGGCTGTGATTTTACAGTCTGTTCACTATTGTTAGTTTTTCTTTCCTGACTTTCTATAATTCAGGAGGGATTAATACAGAGTAACACACATGAGTTCAGTAACACACATGAGTTCCTTTCTTCCATGGATTTTTACAAACTTCTTGGAAATTTCTTCAGTTTGAGCTCTGAATAGACACTCAGTCCATCACCATTACCATTTAGTAATAAATGACCATTTAGTAGCCCAAGTTGCTTATTATATTTTATTTATTGCTAATAGGCACAACTCAAAATTATCATATTCAGAGCCTAAGTCTTTCTTTTCTACAGAAACAGACATTTAATTAATTAATTAATTTTTTTATTGTGAAAATACTGTACAGAGGGGTTACAATTACATGGGCAAGATACTGAGTACATTTCTTATCAAGCATTGTAGCCTCCTCCTTTGTTTCCCCTTCCCATCCCATCCTCTCCCTGCCCCCCCCCCCAAGAAACAGACTTTTTTGGGGGGGAGGGTCCGGTTGTGGGGCCTGAACTCTGGGCCCGGGCGCTGTCCCTCAGCTCTTCAGCTCAAGGCTAGCGCTCTACCACTTGAGCCACAGTGCCACTTCCGGCTTTTTTCTTTTTGCTTATGTGGTGCTGAGGAATCGAACCCAGGGTCTCATGCATGCAAGGCAAGCGCTCTACCACTGAGCCACCTTCCCAGCCCCAGAAACAGACATTTTTATTCATACAAATTTATGGACATCCCTGAACAGAAGAGGCAGAACATAGCTCTACCTGCTTTCAAGGAAATTGCAATTTTATGTTCTTAATGAAGGAGACGAAATAAGCATAATAAATAGTGATGAATGGTAAAACACAGTGTAACAGACATAAAACACATCTGTAACTGAGCCCAGATGGTTGATACATAACCTGTACACAACCAGCAGTGAATGTGTAATAAGAATATCTTCTGATGATTTCTTTCAAAACAGTCTTATTAAGTAAACAAACCCAAGGATTTTTATTTCACCTGACAAGTACTTAATGTTTAAATATGACCCCCTCACCCAAAAAAAAGAAAGTACGACTCTCTTAACCCAACAATTAGCTAAAATGTATAAAATAAACAACAAATGATTTGGGAAAAGAGGTTTAAGAGAGAGAGAGAGAGAGAGAGAGAGAGAGAGAGAGAGAGAGAGAGAGAGAGAAAGAGAGAGAGAGAGGGAGAGAGAGAGAGAGAGAGAGAGAGAGAGAGAGAGAGAGAGAGAGAGAGAGAGGAGAGAGAGAGAGAGAGAGAGAGAGAGAGAGAGAGAGAGAGAGAGAGAGAGAGAGAGAGAGAGAATGTCACAGTAATCAGAACCATAAAATTCAGTCTTTACCAGATAGAAAGTTGGTTATTCATAGTTGAGCAAAGCAGCCATCTTCATTCACTGTTTCCTGAAGAGTTAGGACTCCCCATAAAACAGCAAATGTTAGCAACTGACATGTGGTAGAATGCATTAAAATGGAAAGAAAAATGTGCAGCTTACCTGAATATATCTCTTCAAGGCCATTTGTTAGTATTCTGCAAGGATTTCTGGAGAATTGATTTAGTTATATGTAGTTTGACAGAGCAACATTTTTTTTTTTTGCAATCTGGGAAAGCAATTCCCAAAAAGATTTAAAATGGTTTCAGACATTTATCATGTGGCTTTTCTGTTGCCAGTATAGTTTTATCTATGAAAATGGCTTGCATACATAGTTAATGTTATAATGATATGGCTCAGATTAAACAATTTTTAAATCATTGTCATATATCAACTAAATGTTTATATGCATCTAAAAGTTACACAAAATGTACCAAATGACTCCTCTTAACTTTAGTAATTATGTTTTTATTGCCAGCATGTTATAACTGCAACAAATGATGAGTAAAGATATAATCTTGTGATTAATTTAACTGTGAGATATGTAACTTTTAACTATGTTCTCAAATTCCATAATGGTATTCTTTATTTGATATTATATACAAAGAGAAAAAGTTGCTTTATTATGTTCCATCAAAAAAAAAGAGGAATTATCAAATCAAATGATACAAACCAAAATTACTTTACATCTTCATGAAAGGTGGTATGTGTGTGTGTGTGTGTGTGTGTGTGTGTGTGTGTGTGTGTGTGTGTGTGTGTGTGTGTGTATGTGTGTTGGTGAGGGCAGGAAGGTGAGTCTTGAGGCTTGAACTTAGGTCCTGGGCACAGGTCCTGAGCACTGTCCTTAAGCTTCTTTTGTTCAAGGCTTGCATTCTATCACTTGAGCTAGAGCTCCATTTCTGGCTTTTGTTGTTGTTGTTTATTGGAGATAAGGGTCTCATGAACTTTCCTGCGTGGGCTAGCTTTGAACCTTGATCCTAAAATCTCAGCATCTTGAACAGATGGGATTACAGGCACAAGCCACCGGCTCATGTCTTTAAAAAACAAAAAGTGTTTCTATCTATTTTGAAGGACTGACTTGGGCTCTCTACTGACTCTGAAGTATGTATGGGTTATAATTTTTGTTAATACTATGTGCCTAGGCACTCCATGGGCATTAATCTCCCTTTAGCATCCTGAGTTGACTCTGGATTCTTTATGAGGAGAGACCATGTTATCTCAGTGTTTTCTCAGAACTTAATGCAGTGTATAACAAGCAATGGATACTTAAAAGATGACAGATTCAGTCAGCTCTCATCTTGGCACCTGCCGGGAGTTCAGCTTGGACGCTGAACAACATACCTTTGTTAGCAGGCTGTGTGGGACTGAACCATTCCTTGTCAACTGAACTAACTTAGTACCATTGCCTGTGACAATGATGATGAAGATGATAATGATGGTGGTGATGATGATGATGTTGATGATGATGATGATGATGATGATAACGAAATGACCTTTGAGAGTATACATATGTAGATCACAATGCTTATCTTAAGCAAGGTACCTAAATCTCAGTAAGTATTTGGTAATCTCAGTCAATACTGCTTGACATTTCTGTTTTAGCATTCTTGTTTTAAACATGTATCCTGACAATGCAGCAAGTTTCACCCATGAAATAGATGTTAATTGAACTACATGGTAGTTTCAATGTGTCAGAACCCAAGGTTTAATACTGTAGACAACTTAATTATTAGAAAGCACAATTAAGAGTTCAATTTTTGCATGCCATTAACTATGATATTTTAGTGACATGACTTAGTAGAATTAGCTACACAAATCACATGATTTTATAGAAGAAAAGTAAGAGGCGATGTTTTCTAAGCTCTCTGTTTTTTTTTTTTTTTCCATTATCCTCCTTTGAATGGATGCCATCCTTAAATTTTACCATTCCTTCCTCTCTCAGAACTGGCAATTCCTTATGTTGTTAAAAGGTTTTCTCACTAACAACTATTTCTTATGTGCATCTCTTTTAGTCAATTTTTCAATTCTGTTTTCATCATTGTGAAAATTGAGGTCAGAGCATTCAGAAATGAATGAAAAATAGTACTTATACAAACACATCTTACATTTATATTCAGTGAATATGTCTGGATCAAAGTATATTTTAATGAATAAATAATTTGCCCTTTAAAATATAACATAAAACTAGTGGCTTACCACTGTAATACCAGCTACTCAAGAGGCAGAGTCAAGGAGAATTGAAACTAGAGGATAGCAAATGCCAAAAAGTAAGGAAGTCTCTAGCTCAACAGCAACAAATAAATGAGCACGAGGATGTATACCTTTTAATCTCAGCTATACAGGAGGCATAGATAAAGAAACTATGTCCTGAGGTTGGCTCCCTACAAAAACATAAGACTTTGTCTGTTGGAGCAAGGCTTAAGTGTTGGAATGCTTACCTAGCAAGCATGAAGCCCTCAGTTAAAACTTTACTATCATCCATATATTCTATTAGATTATTTCTTAAAAATCATAAAAATATAAACATGATGTTTAAATATAGTTTAATATATTTGTGTATATGTATTATGTTATGTGCATATATGATAATCTATATATTATATAACATATAATCACATATAATATGTACATACAACATTTTATTTATTTATTTATTTTATGTTTTTGTTGGTCATGGGGCTTGAACTCTGTACTTGGGCACTGTCCCTGCTCTCTTCAGCTCGAAGCAAGTGCTCTAGCACTTGAACCACAGGACCATTTCCAGTTTTCTAGTGGTTTATTGGAGATAAAAGACCCATGGCCTTTCCTGTCTGGGCTGGCTTTGAATCGTTACCCTCAGATCTCAACCTCCTGAGTAGCTAGGATTACAGGTGTGAGCCACCGGTGCCCTGCTGGAACTATAGACTTTAAACATACAGTTGTTATACATTTGCACATTATAACTAGTAAGAGGAAACACTGAGTTAAGGTGGATAGCACAGACTCCACAGCCATTCTCCAAGGATTTGAATGTAGGTTCTGCCACTTACATTTGTATAAATGGAGGGGTAAAATACTTGGTAGTTCTGTGCCTTATTTTTTTAATCAATCAATTTAAAATAATAATGTTATTTCCTAATAGGTATGATGTGGGGGATTGAATAAGTTCAATCACTGAAAGCAATTAGAATAGTGGCATGCTCATAGAAATAAATAAATACTGGTATACATTATTCAAAGAGAAGAAGGTAGAGGTTTTCCTAAGTTTGAGAGGGCAGCAAGCAAGTTTCAGAGGCAGGAAGTCATAGCAATTTACCCTGATGCTTCACTATAATCATATGGGACCACTGTCAAATAGGCAGTCTGTCACTGATTTGACACAGCACTCTTATTTATTAGTCTAGGGAGAAATCACTGCCATTTATCACCATCTCCACAACCAACATCAACCCAGTTCATGCTGCTATAATCTCCCGTTGACCATGCAGTAGCCTGCTATCTACTTGCTTCTACCCTGTCTCCCTATAAGTTATTGCTAACATAGCCATCGATGTGATATGGATAAACTTTAGTTTAGATCATTTTGTTTCTCCTTCCCAAACCCCTTGATGGGTTCCATCTTACTCAGAAAAACGTTCCTTTTTGAGACCTGAGTTATCTGTGTCCCCATTAATTTTCTGACCTCATCTCTTACCACTTTCTTTCTGACTCATTTTACCCCATCCAAGTATGACTCCTTTCTGATGACCAAAGTCTGATGTAAGATGTGCTAGAGTAGAGATTTTTGTTCTCTTTTTCTCCCTCTCTCTCCCCTTCCCAGCCTTCTCCTCTTACTCTTTTCCTCAAAAAGAAGATCTGTGTTTGAATCTTGTCAGAAAAGTCAGCAAGACTCCCTCTCCAAAATAACCAACAAAAAGTCAGATTAGGGATGTGGTTGAAGTGGTAGAACATAAGTGGAACAAAGGCAAGCAAACACAAGGACTTAGGCTCAAACCCAATGCTCGGCAAAAAAAAGAAAATGTCAGGAAATTCCAGGAACTAAATTTGAAGTGATTTTTTTTTTTTTGTTAGTCATGGGGCCTGAACTCTGGGCCTGGGTGCTGTCCCTCAGCTCTTCAGCTCAAGGTTGGCACTCTACCACTTGAGTCACGGCACCACTTCTGGCTTTTTCTGCTTATGTGGTGCTGAGGAATCGAACTCAATACCTCATGCATGCACAGCAAGCGCTCTACCCTGAGCCACCTTCCCAGCTCTGAAGTGAGTTTTTTTTTAATAAGGTGATACTGATGTGAAGATGATGTTTCTGATAATAACTTAACACAACAGAAAATTTCTCTCATGCTCACACAACATCTAACAGGTATTTGATCACTGAGCTTCTATATGGCTCTCTTTCTTTTGTGTAAACCTGCCATTATTCGCAGCAGAAAATGTAAAAAATAGAGAGGGTTGTTAAGAGGTGTTTTGTAACATGTGTCTGTGAATGTAGCCATTCATACTTCACCACATGGAATTTGCTATGCCTAAGTGTTGGCAAGCCTGGGGGATGGAATCCATCCACCTGTGTGCCCAGGAATACACTGAAGTAAATTTTGTTATTATCAATCCAGAGTCACTGTTACACTTCCTATTACTTTCTCTTCTCCCTTTCATTCCTTATTAATAAACTTCTGATACTCCTGTTGCTTAGTGTTGGGTAGAATAATATTATGGCTTACTCTGTTTTCATCAATCGTATATACAATTCCTACAAACCTATTAGATACATTGTTTACCCAGTATTTTGCATAATTAACATAATGAGTGAGATTGATTGGAATGTAGTAGTATATATGGTGATATTATAGTGAAAGCCCCTCATATAACTAATATAAGCTAATAAAAATATGCCCTAAAATGATACTAAAATATTATCACCCTATAGATTAAAAAATTAAGTCACAGAAGAATTGAAATGTTTTCTGTATATATTTTTATTGTAAAAATACTATATAGAGAGGGTATAGTTACATGAGTAAGGTAATGAGTACATTGCCTATTGAGCATTGTTACCTCCGTTTCTCCCCTACCATCGCTTCCCTCCCCAACTCCCAACTTCTCCCTCCCCATCTCCCAAAGTTGTAAAGTTCCTTTTCAACATAATATCTTGTACATCTCGATGTTACAACGGGTCATCCTGTAATCTTATTTCAGCATTTTGTTATTTCCCTTCCCCTCCCCAAATTAGAAAAATGTATATACAAGATTCAGGGCACCAGAATCAAATACAGTGAAAACAGAGATTATACCATGGGGAAAAACATACAAAAGAAACACAAAAAAAATCACATGGTACATTGTAAATATATTAAAAAAGAATGACACTGTCCCATTTGTTAGGAAATAGAAAGACTTGGAAAAAATTATATTAAGTGAAGTAAGCCAGGCCCAAAGAAACATAGGTCCCATGGTTTCCCTTGTTTGCAATAACTACTATATGTCTAGAACAAGCAGAAAAGCTCAAAAGCTATGTACATATGACCATATAAGATGGTACTAAGCGAAATGAACTCCAAGAGAGAGCACAAGTGGTTTTATCTTTCTTGCTAAATGTTTTTGTTTAGATCACTATCTGATAAATACTGAAAGCAAGATCCAAGCCGGATCGTCTGATCTCAGAGGGTCCCTTATTAGCCAGAACATTGTGTTGCTTCACATGTTTTGAAGAGGTAGAAAAGTGTTCCCAAATTCTACTTCTACTTCCTGAGGAGCTTGATGAGCAGTACTTGCTGATTTGACCCCCATATTTACAAAGCATAATGACTCAAGGCCTCCCAGGGCTTCGTCACCATATTTGAACAGAGCCAACTTAGAGCTAAAGAGTAAGGTACGTTATTTTACTCTATTTGTAGAAGTATTACTCAGAGCATCTCATGGTGGCCACTTTTCATAAGTTCTCACTTCTCTAATTGAAAAGTATTTCACCAAACAATAGTTCAAGTCATGAAATAATTATAATTAAATCTCTTTTTAAAAGAGGCACAAAATCTAATATAAACATTTTGTAAGTTAGTATAATATAACCTGCTAACGATACTTCTTCTGGAGAAAATAAGGCCTGTAAATTATATTCTACTGAAAAAAAGATATTTTAGTTTTATCTAAGCCACTAAAATACGATGAATATTAGAAAACAAATACAGTAATAAGATATCAAGGTGCAGATTTTCAGAGGAAAACCTCTTCTCCACCAATGGCAAATGGTCAAGTTGTTAGAGATAAGAAAGGATTTTGTAGACAATTTATTCAGAAAATAGTAGATGCTGGTATTTGCCATCTGTTATCCCTCAGTGTGTGTGTGTGTGTGTGTGTGTGTGTGAGAGAGAGAGAGAGAGAGAGAGTGTGTGTGTGTGTGTGTGTGTGTGTGTGCGCGTGTGTGTGTGTGCAAACTCATTCAAGAGGGAGGATCTTTAAAACAGACTACTCTTGGAGTATGTCTTCTCCTCAGGACCTGGAAAATTCCATTTAGTTCATGTTTGATGCCTTCCTGAGGTGTGTAAAAGTGAGAATGTCTGCAATAGCCTTTGGAAGCTAATCAGAGAGCTGCGTCTGGGTAGTAAGAAGAACTCCATTCTGAACTCGTCAAAGGTATATGGCTCCTGGGAATAGGATATGGGACTCAGGGAGGGAGAGCACCCTGTCCTAAGCAGTTTTGACTTTTACTTGAGAGGGTTGCTTGAGGATTTCCACCAGAATCTTCTTGAACAATGGATTACCACGAAGCCAGGGTCTTGGAGAGGGGTGCAAAGAGTCACTGGAACAATAGAATCATCTATGTTGCTGGAGTTAAGTCCAAAAGAGCACAGAAGAGGAGTATTTGAGAACTAATGAAAATGTCTGAGAGAGAGACAGAGAGAGACATGGAGAGACAGAGAGGAGACAGAGAGCTACAGCCCAAGAGAGTGAGAAGCCATTTAATAATATTTCTGGTTAACAGTTACATCCCCAACCCAACTTCCTCCTCTCAGTTAGACACAGAGATTTTGTTTGGTCCCTAATTATAGAAAGGGATGTATTCTAACCTTGGAATGAAGGTGAAATTGCTGCTTAATGTATTAGACTAGATTTTATATATAAAATTAAGACTTTATCCTGCAACTTTCATTACCTGAGTATCCAGAGGTATCATGGGCTTGCTGTTGTTTTTGTTTTCTGATAAAGGACCCCTCTCCATAAATGCACTGTAAAAAGGTAGTGGAGGACACATATAAAGTTGCTTTTGGAGTATATCCCATGATTTACACTCATAATTACATCTCATCATGCAGTGCACTGATTATGCTTATGAGAGCAATATTGCTCTTCAGTAAATATGAATTTCCTAATGTCAGTAATTTTTAACTCAGTACAGACATTTGAATATATCATTTTTTTCTGGGTTTTAGAGAGTGATTTTTTAATTTGTTGATTGCTATTTGGGTGATATCTACTTTAAATCTCAAACTATTTGAAAATTATTAATGAATCTATAAATTAAACATACCACTTAGTCTTTTCTATGGAACTTTAGTTAAATTGAGATTCGAGTTGGAGAGGTAGAAGTCATTTTTTAGTTTTTTTCTGTGGCCATGAGTTTGTCTTAACTGAATAAATTTTTATTAGTTTTTTTCCCCTCTCATCTGAGTCCTTAGAAAAAGAAAGCTTCTCTTCAATGTATGTTAAAAGCTTTATAGATTGATTTTTTTCTGCATCTCAGTTGAAATAGTTGCTCTACACCACAGAAGCAAATAGTTCTTTGTAAATTGCCTTGGCTTTGTATTCAGGAACTTCTTCAGATCATGCCAAGTAGTAGATCAATCAGTGGACACACACACACACACACACACACACACACACACACACACACACACACACACACACACACACACACACACACACACACACACACACACACACACATATATTTGAACATCTACTAAATTCTTAGTGCTGTGCTTGGCATCATAGGACTTGGAATTCAGTTGAAATAAATCTAACATATTTTTATTGTGTACTGTCTCATGTTAGGCTCTATAAAAGACTAAGAAAATCAGGCAGGTTGTGAAATACACATATAACAAGTATTGTATATCATGAGATTTAATGTCAAAAAGTGTGAGGAAATGATTCTTCCCAAGTAAAAGGATTAAGGAATAAAAGATAATAATTACTATCATTTAAGGATAACCCAAGATGTTCCAGGTAGTATATGAGCTTTATCTGAGTTGATATTTACAAGACACTTCACCATAATTCTTACATCATTATTTTATTGATTAGATGTTTAGAGAACTTAAGCAGATTGTTCATATTGATTAGTTAGCAGGCATCTGATTTGTAACTAGTTTCCAGGATTTCAAAGCCAGTGCAACATCTGAATGTGAGAGATCATTCCAGATTAACAGGAATAGTATAGAAGAAAGTACAGATTACAACTGGACATGTTGGCCCATGTCTATAATCCTAGCTTTCTGGGAATTGGAGATTGGGAAGATTGCAGTTAGAGGACACTTTAGGCAAAAATGTTTATGATACCCCCCGCCTCCCGTCTCAACCAATAAGGCATATACTTGCCATCCCAGCTGGATGGGAAACATAAAAGATTATGGTACAAGCCAGCTGGGGTATAATGAAGACACTACTGAAAAATTAACTGAAGTGAAAGGGTTTGGAATGGTGAAGACTACCTTGAAATGGTGGTAGCTACCTAGCAAAAACCAATACTCTGAGTTCAAATCCCAGGTTCTTCAAAAAAATTTATAGATTCAAGAGGTTTTCAAGGTACATTGTAGCCCATGTGGCTGATATAGATTAGAAGCCTTGGGAAGATTAAAGGCCTACTGTAGGAGATCTTGGATACTAAGTTAAGAGATTAGGCTTTATTCTAAGTATGCAATGAATAATTAAAGAAAAATAACCCAACAAAGTCCAAAAAGGATCAGGAGCTGGTGAATCACACCTTTAATCCTAGTTACTCTGGAGGATGAGATATGAGGATTGCAGTTCAAAGCCAGCCCAGGCAGAAAAGTCTATGAGACTCTTATCTCCAATAAACTACCCCAAAAGAGCTGGAAGTGGCACTGTGTCTCAAGTGGTAGAGCTGTAGCCTAATGCACAAAGAAGCTCAGGGACAGTGTCCAGGCCCTGAGTTCAACTTCAGGACCAGCAAACAAAACAAAACAGAACAAAAAATAGACCACAGTGATAAGTGGTAATTGATGTAAATGAATTTTGGTCTGTATAATTTCCAAACAATTTACCCTTATTTTCATGACAATGTTAATAACTACTATAAATATAGTCTAAATTATCTATAACTCAGTCTGTACATAGTAGCTGTGTTTGCTTTTATGTTTATAAGCATGTTGGCGCTGAGAAGTACTCATTGGGCTCATGAAAACTGAACAGGTTTCATGTGTAAACAACGCCACTTCTGGAAGAGATTATCAAATGTTGCTAGACTGCACATGGTGAGGAAATTAATGTTTTTATATTAATGAGGCCAAGGAAAGGGTGTAAACCACTTGCTGTAAGTTAGGTGTATTAAGCTTCTAGGAACTTGAACTAGACCCATATCTCTACAGGGAGTAGCTATTAGAAGCACAGATCACAGTGAATTAATTTTAATCTGAGCTTTAATGATCTTGAAGTTTTAAAAATTGTTTGTAATTGGTTTGCTTTCTATAACTGCCTAGGAATTATGGGCCTGAGGGGTATATACCATATAAAGTTACTATGTATTTAAAAAGGATATAGTGTCTAACATCAGTGTCTTACACCTGTAGTCCTAGCTACTTAGAAAGCTGAGGCCTGGGGGATCATGGTTCAGAGCCAGCCCAGAAGAAAAGTCCATTACAATCACTTTCTAATTAACCAGCAGAAAGCTGGAGTAGAGGCATGGCTCAAGTAGTAGAGTACCAAATGTAAGCAAGAAAGCTGAGCCAGAACTGGAAGCCTTGAGTTCAAATATCAGTAAAAAACATAACATCCAGGGCTGGGAGGGTGGCTCAGTGGTAGAGCGCTTGCCTAGCATGCATGAGGCCCTGGGATCAATTCCTCAGCACCACATAAGCAGAAAAAGCCAGAAGTGGTACTGTAGCTCTAGTGGTAGAGCACTAGCTTTAAGAGGAAGCACTGAGGGACAGCACCCAGGCCCAGAATTCAGACCCCACAACTGACAAAAATAAATAAATAATGAATGTTGCATCCTTTTAATTATAGCTAATGTTGGAGGCACAGAAAATTTTAGCATCATAACTTTGAAAAATGACTCAACAATTACCATTGAGAAATATTAAAATAGCTTATGCAGAAAAACCAGATGACAGACAGAATAGAATTTCAAGTCAGGTAAAAGTATAAGCAGAGACACAGAAATAAGAATAGAGATGGTAGCTGGGAGTCGGTGGCTGACACCTGTAATCCAAGCTACTCAGGAGGCTGAGATTTGAGGGTCACAGCCCAAAGCCAGCCTGGGCAGGAAAGCCCATGAGACTCTTATCTCCAATTAACCACCAGAAAACCAGAAGTGGTGCTGTGGCTCAAATGGTAGAGCACTAGCTTTAAGCCAAAGAGCTCAGGGAAAACACCCAGGCCCAGAGTTCAAGACCCATGACTGATCCCCCCATCCCCCCCAAAAAAGAATAGAGATGGTTCGACTGAAAATGAACTATTTAAAAATATGGTTATTATCTTTAAGTGGTTGTACAAGGAGTTGCCATTCAACAAAGCAGTGTATGACTACGGTGTGTTTTGATCGGTCACCCCTTTTAACATGCTCACCCTCCCTCTCAACCCTCCCCTTTCCTTACGTTTCTTAATTTTGTAGGATGTATATTGAATTTTGACTGCATTCTCTCCCCTTCTCATCTCTATCCCTCTCCTCTTGCCTCCATCCTATCACTTTCAAATACTCATTTCCTGGTATTTATTTTGTTGAATTATGATTTTGCCATTCTAAGGAATTCTACTGTTTGAGTTCTCCTCTAAATCTACTGTATTTCAGTAAATATATTTGTATATATTTGCATACCACTGAAATTATTTATATAGTTATAAACTAATTCTAGCTTCCATATATGATAGAAAACATGTAACCTTTGTTTCTCTGGGCCTGACTAACTTCACTTAACATAATTTTTTCTAAGTCCTTCCATTTCTTTGCAAATGATGCAATATGACTATATAAAACGATGCTAATTGAAATGAACCCCAAGATATGGAACAAGAGGGTGATTTTTTGTTTGTTTTTTAGTGTACTGTTTTCAGTACTTTTTTTTTTTTTATTGTGAAAATACCGTACAGAGAGGTTACAATTACATGGGCAAGGTAATGAGTATATTTCTTATCAAGCATTGTTGCCTCCTCCTTTGTTTCCTCTTCCCATCCCTTCTCTCCCCACCTCACCCCCGTTCCCTCTGCCTCCCCCCGCCCCCCGCCTGCCCCGGGCCAAAGTTGTAAAATTCATTTTCGACATAACATCTTGTACATCTCATTGTTGCAATGGGTCCACCTGTATCCCTATTTAAACAATTTGTTTTTTCCCTTCCCCTCCACAAATGATACCAACATCAGATGCAGTGAAAACAGGGGTTATACCATGGGGGAGGGACATACAAAGAAACAAAAACATCTTATAAATATGTTAGAAACAATAGCAAGAAAGAAAAAAAACATTTGAGTCCTTATCTTGGGGTTCATTTCGCTTAACATCAACTTATCTGACCGTTTCTGCTTGTCTCAGACATATACTAGTTATTGCAAATAAGGGAAACCATGGGACCTATGTTTCTTTGGGCCTGGCTTACTTCATTTAATATAATTTCTTTTTTCTTTCTTTTCCCACCTTTTGGTTTATCCCCTGTTGTCACTGTTTTTGATTTTGGTATCCTTTGTCTTGTGTATAAATTTATCTGATTGGGGGATGGGAAGGGTATTTAGAAGTGATGAAGTAAAGGACAAAGGGTGAACCAATGCAACAATGATACTCATAATACATTATGTGGGAAATGAACTTCACAACTAATGGGGAAGGGGATGGGGGGAAGTAGGAGAGAGGAGGTAACACTGTTTGGCAAGAAATGTACTCGTTACCTTACTTATGTAAGTTATTTATGCAACTGTAACCCCTCTGTAATCACCTTTACAATATAAAAAGAAGTGAAGAAAATGCAAAGTGCAGAAAATGAAGATCAAAGATAATAAGGAATTTAGTTAATAATCTATTTAAAATTTATTTTCTGTTTACTAGACCTTGACTTTTTCTCTAAGTGAAAATATTCATTAATATTCTCATTTGCAATATGTTAAAAAGGGTTCTTGTTACATTGCATATTCATTCTGGTGATATGACCTGGAAAAATCCTTACTATTATGGGGCAGTGTTCACAAAGGTATGTTTGTGTTTCTGATTAATAATCTTTTTTTAAACAATCAGTAATGCAAATGTTGATTATATTACCCTAGATGGTTCTCTTAGAATATTTCATTATATAAAACTAATTTAATGAATTAATTTAAGTAAATCTTTAACAGTACTGCTGAAATATCTGTAATTGTTATTAGTATTATAACTATTATTACCAAATTATAGATGAAGAAGCTAAGGTTCAGATAAATGGCTTTTCTGGTATGACTCTCCCCATTTGAAAAGACTGGGTCCAGAACTCTGTTATTTCAGGATTTAATTGTGCATTCAACTCTCTTTACAGGGATGAAAAAGTGAATTGTTAACTCTAGAAACCTTATTATTCAAAGAAACTCTGTTGTAAATCTTCTGGTAGGCTTTTGGTCCAAATAAGGATTTATTGCATTTAGATTTGTCTGAAGGTAATGATTACTCTGGCCATTTTTGCCTTGTAAAGATTAGATTTGCTTCTTGATGTACATTTTACATCTGGAAATTTCCTCCTCAAGTGGTCATAGATATTTTCCTCTGATGGCATCTCCCAAATGATAGTGCTGCAATCTTCTGCAGAATGTGTACTGGTTGGTATCATTTTTCAACTATTGATTTCAATTACCTTATCTAAGTCCTTAGGACAAGAAGTTAAGAAATACAATACCTAATTCTGAAGAAAGGGGATTTAAAGGAACATGTACTCAAATGTGGAAAGCACTTTCCTCCTGGGCTAGGGTGAAAATCATGTCTCTCTGCATTCATTGATATCAGCGCTGTTGGTGTTAGTGCAGTCCCTTGAACATTAAGACCTGCATGTGACTTGTACTTTCTAGTCCCAAGGATATGTGCTGTTTGTCAGAAGCTTGGGGCTATCGTTCCTCTCTGATGCTTGTGCCTATTTAGCCCATGGGTTTAAGGTCTTTGTTTTGAAATGCTACTATCTATCTTTGACTATTGCTGTCATCTTCTAATAACCTACAGCTTCAGGCTGTTTGGCTGTTTCACTGCTTTTTATTTTCCCTGCTTACCTTGCTTGTGGTTGTTCCACTTCATCTCATCTCACTTTATAAGCAGTTGCTTAGGAATTCTGTTGTAATCTATCTTTACCTCCCTAGGTCCATGAAACCAAGGATAAGCAACATGCTTCAGTGATTGAAAGCTGATTTAAATACTTGGGAGTATATGGAGCCATTGATGTGTTGAATGTCACACATAAGTGATTGTCATTCTGTCTGTTCATCTTGGTATTTTTTTTTTCCTGATCTGGGGCTTGAACTCAAGGTCTGGGCATTGTCCCCAAGTCCCTGAGCCTCTTTGTGCTCAAGGCTAGTGCTCTATACTTGAGCCACAGTACCATTTCCAGCATTGTTTCTGAATAGTTTATTGGGGATAAGAATCTCATGGACTGGGGTGGCTTCGAACTGTGATCCTCAGATCTCAGCCTCCTGAGTAGCTAGGATTACAGGTGTGAGCCACCAATACCCAGCTTTTTGTACTTTTAAGAAGTACAAATTGGGCAAATAGAATCATAATTTCAATGTATATATGGAAAGATGGAACTAGGTAAATGATGACAGGGGTGATGCTGATCATGATGCAGTATACTCATAAACTGGAATGTTAAATTCTGGACCCTCTGTACAACTTCTTAATGATAATAAAACAAAAAGTTGAACATACTCAGTTTCTCATTCTCAGTGCAAAACTTAGAGCACAGTAATTCTTCCAAAGAAACCACCTATGGATCCACTGTCTGAAGCAGAAAAAGTCAAAAGCTATGTACATATGACCAGATAAGATGATATTAAATGAAATGAACCCCAAGATAGGGACACAACTGTTTTTTTTCTTGCTATTGTTTCTAACATATTTATTTATAATGTACCATGTGATTTTTTTGTTGCTTTGTATGTTCCTCCCCCACAGTATAACCCCTGTTTTCACTGTATTTGATTTTGGTATAATTTGGGGAGGGGAAGGGAAAAAACAAAATGTTTAAATAGGGAAACAGATTGACCCATTGTAACAATGAGATGTAAAAGACACTATGTTGAAAAACAAACTTTACTATTTAGGCAGGTGTGGGGGGAGTGTAGTTGTGGACGTGGGAGAAAAGGGATGGTAGGGGGAAAACAAAGGAGGAGGCAACAATGCTTGATAGGAAATGTGCTCATTACCTTGCTCATGTAACTGTAACCCCTCTGTACAGTATTTTTACAATAAAAACTTATTAAAAAAGAATGCCACTGCTAACAGTTTATTCCATGCAATTAACAATTATGTTTAAAATATTTAAGGTTTTGTATTTTTCCATTTCCTTTTAATAGGACATCATTGATATTTAATAAATATATATGATTTATAGGAAGAGTTTTAGTATTTATATTCTATTAGGGAGGATTTTGTATCTTAATTTACTCAATATTTTGTTATATTTTACTATTTTAATGTTTTTCAATAAATTCTCTTCTTAAAGTATCATAAAATTATATTTTTATTAGTAATGATAGTAATTATTTTATCAATCCCACTCATTCGTAAATATTCTAATTGAGACCATTGTATCTGGCAATTTGCTGGATAATAAATGTTATCTTCTTATTTTAATTTGCATTTATTGGACTTCTAGTAAGGAAAAACAATTGCTATATGTTTGGAAAACTCTATTTGTTCTTAAAAATATTCTGTTTACATTCTTTGTTTACTAATCTATTGGTTTCTAAATAGTTTTCTTATTGATGTGTTAGAATAATTTTTATAACAAGTATAGTTCTCCTTTAACACGTAATTGCACATATTCTCTTTTTAAAGAAATTTATAAAGTTTAAATTTCTCTCTATATATATCCTTTTTCCTTGTATTTTGTGTGTGTGTGTGTGTGTATTTCTGTGTTGTTTTCCTAGTAAGCAATGTATTAATCTGTTAGAAATCATGATTAATACTGATTTATATGAGAGTTGTTTATTCCTGTGCATAAGCATAAATCTGTTAATCGGTTGCAAAATGAATGACTTAGGTTCTCAGTAATACCATTTCAGAACAAGGCTTGTTTTTTCATTATGCTCTGTCATCTTTCATTATTATTAATGTATATATATATATATATATATATATATGCCTATAAGTGACTTCTTCATTAAGGAAGATAGGCTCTGAAAAGTTGAGTTATTTGTTCCTGCTGCTCAGCTGGTTGGTAGAGGAGCCTCATGGTTTCCTTTTTCTCAGTCTCTGCAGCCCTATTGTACTGGGCCACTCCATTATCTTGCCATGTCACATAATGGATCCTCTCAGTGGCATATACTACCCCTTCTCCCCCCACCACAGGATTTTGTTATGTGATCATCAAGATTTAGTAAGGCAGGGCTGGCAAGGTGACTCAGTGGTAGAGCGCTTGCCTTGCATGCTCAAGGCCCTGGATTCGATTCCTCAGCACCACATAAGCAAAAAGAAAAAAGCCGGAAATGGTGCTGTGGCTCAAGTGGTAGAGCGCTAGCCTTGAGCTGAAGAGCTGAGGGACAGTGCCCAGGCTCAGAGTTCAGGCCCCATGACCGGACCCAAAATAAATAAATAAATAAATAAAGATTTAGTAAGGCAGAGTTTGAAATTTGGTATTGATATTCCTCCAGCAGTGTTCTTTCCGTTGAGGAGCGTTTTTGCTATTCGGGGTCTTTTATTGTTCCATATGAATTTTTGGATTGCCTCTTCTATTTCCTTGAAAAATGAGGGTGGAATTTTGATAGGTATCGCGTTGAATTTGTAGATAGCCTTGGGAAGTATTGCCATTTTCACGATGTTAATCTTGCCAATCCAGGAGCATGGGAGGTTTTGCCATTTTTTAAGTTCTGTGTTGATTTCCTTTTTCAAGATTTTAAAGTTTTCATCATAGAGGTCCTTCACTTCTTTGGTTAAGTTAATTCCTAGGTATTTTATTTTTTGTGGGGCTATTACAAATGGAGTTGCTTTCCTAATTTCAGCCACACTTTTCTCATTGTTGGCATATAGAAAAGCCATTGATTTTTGGGGGTTAATTTTATAACCTGCTACTTTGCCAAAGTTTTGAATCAGCTTGAGTAATTTGGGAGTGGAGTCTATGGGATTCTTTAAATACAAGGAGGGATCATGTCATCTGCAAAGAGGGAGAGTTTTATTTCTTCTTTCCCTATTTGGATCCCCTTTATGTCTGCATCTTGTCTTATTGCTGTAGCTAGGCATTCTAATACTAGATTGAAGAGAAGTGGAGAGAGTGGGCATCCTTGTCTTGTTCCTGAGTTAAGAGGAAATGGCTTTAGTTTTTCACCATTGAGTATAATGCTGGCTGTAGGTTTGTCATATACAGCCTTTATTGTATTGAGGAATGTTCCATGGATTCCTAATTTTTCCAGAACCTTCATCATAAAGGGGTGTTGGATCTTGTCAAATGCTTTTTCTGCATCTATTGAGATAACCATGTGGTTCAACAACAGATGCTGGAGGGGATGTGGACAGAAAGGAACCTTACTTCATTGTTGGTGGGAATGTAAACTTGTTCAACCACTTTGGAAAGCAGTATGGAGGTTCCTCAAAAGACTTCACATAGATCTCCCCTATGATCCAGCAATCCCACTTTTGGGCATTTACCCAAATGTTTACAAACAAGACCACACTAAAGCTACCAGCACAACTATGTTTATTGCAGCATTATTTACCATAGCTAAGATATGGAACCAACCCAGATGCCCCTCAGTAGATGAATGGATCAAGAAAATGTGGTATATATACACAATGGAATTCTATGCCTCCATCAGAAAGAATGACATTTCCCCATTTGTTAGGAAATGGAAAGGTTTGGAAAAAATTATATTAAGTGAAGTAAGCCAGGCCCAAAGAAGCATAGGTCCCATGGTTTCCCTTATTTGCAATATCTAGTATAGGTATGAGTCAAGCGGAAAAGGTCAGATAATGTGATGTTAGGAAAATGAACCCTTAAATATGTATTTTAATGTTCTCGTTTCTTTCATGCATGTGTTTCTAACGCATTTATAAGATTATTTCTTTGTTGCTTTGTATGTCCCTCCCCCACAGTATAACCCCCGCTTTCACTATATTTGATGTCAGTGTAACATGTGGAGGAGATGGGGACAAACAAGTCGTTTAAGGATTCAGGTGGACCTGTTGCAACAATGAGAAGTACAAAATGTCATGTCAAAACCAACTTTACAATGTCGGTGGGGGGGGGAGGGGGGTATAATTGGGTGGATGGAGGGGGGAGGCTGGGAAGGGAGGTGAAGAGTAAACAAAGGAGGAGGCTGCAATGCTTGGTAAGAAATGTATGCATTATCCTGCCCATGTAATTGTAGCCCCTCTGTACAGTATGTTCTCAAATAAAATAAAATTAAATTAAAAAAAAAGATTTAGTAAGGCAATATTATGCATTGTCAACATCTCAGTTGCTGAACTATTTTATAATAGGATAAGATACTTCAGCTTAAAAGATTCAGTACCTTCTAAATTAATTTTAATTTTAATGTATTTTTTATAGATGCAGCAGAACTTTTTGTAAGAATCTAAACTTTCTAGAGCATGCTACAGTTTTATAGTTTATATGGTAAAATCCTTTATATGTTCTTATTTTATATTAAAATCTAACTTATGAACAAATGATACATTTTCCTAAAGTAAAATGTCATATAGACCCGTTTTGACAGCAAAAGGAAGAAATGCTGTCATCAATCTTCATAAGCCTTTCATGGGAAAATCTAAACCAACATGCATACAATCTATATTTTCCAAAGTACTCAGTCTGTTCTGTGGCAGCCAAGCTTTTGAATTAGTTGGGAAGGCAAAAGCTACAGATATTTTAATCTACAAATGATATGAATGATGCTTGAAGACAACTACAAACTTAATGCTATAGGTAGGATATGTCTCCTCTAATTAATATAATATATCATATTTTCTTACCTCTCATTTTAATTCAATATTGTGATATTTTGTTTACTATTTTAAGTGAAAAATACATTTTAATATGATTGTAGTTTGAACTTTACATTTCAATTTTTAAAAAATTACATTCTTGTTAAGTAACAATTCCCAGGAACTCATGTGCTTGATCTATGATCTATGTATATATATATTTAAAACTATATGCTTTTTTTAACATTGAAATAAACATAAGCCCATTGAAATAAAAAAATGTCCTCCACATACAATCTAAAAGTCATCTTATGTCTCAATCTTTAGGGAATGCTAACTTAAACAATCAATTACTTTTGAGTTTAGATGAGAGACAATGGAACACATTTGAAGTGACTTTATTAGAAAAATGTGAATTAAAGAATCCTTTTTTCCCCCTAAGGCCATAGTATGGCTAATGTGTATTGTCTACCAAGCAATAGCGTATTAATAAGAGTTTCTTTGCTGTTCATAGATATTTTGTATAATTTTGCTTTAAGAAACAGACTTCAGATAGCAGCCTTTCATGAGTTTTGAAAAGACTAGTTTCATTCTTACTCTTTCAATAGTAGATCCCAGGAGTGAATCAGGTTACACATTTCAGCTTTATAATCATACTTGCTCAAGCTACTGAAGTTAGAAATGCATTAATATAAGCATTACATGTTCTTTTTTTGAAGCTACTTTATAATTTCTTCAGAATAATTGCAACTCTTACTTGAAGCAATTTAGATACTTCACAAAGAACTTATCCTTCATGATTGAGGACACACAAACCTAAAGAATTATCCTCAGCTAATTTTTAAAAATCATTGAAATATTTTGAGAATCATCTTTCTTAACTAAATAGAACAAAATTTAGGATTCTGTGTTTAGCTAGACATTTCTAGGTTTATATTATATTCATAAGGTTTAAAAAATCAGGACTATAGATCAAAGAGAAGCATTTAAATATTGTCAATTATTTTGAATAGAAAGTCTTTCCAAAATGCATTACCCATGTTTAGGGCTTCATAAACAAACTGTCGATCCTAATACAGACTTTCTTTAAGATCTGGTATTATCATGCATGCATTTCCTCTAGCATTTCCTGTTGACTGATTCTATCTTTGACTTCTCTTACCTTTATTCTATAGCTATTATAGTTGTCTGACAAGCCTGTACCTTGGTATCCCCCTTCTAGCTGCTGCTCCAGGTTTCCTATGACCTCAGAATTAGATAATAGAGTTCAAAAAATGAATCATTTATAGATAGCATCAAAGGATGAGTGCATCAGAGGCCCTTTTCTCCTTTCTTCTTCTATAGTTTTGCAGTTGTGACATGATTAAAGTTTAATTGAGTTACTTCCTAAACTATTTTCTGGAGTTTGTTTGCTAGTTTTATCCCTAAATAATGATCACTTTAATCTTGCCTCTTTACCATTTTAGGGATTTTTTTTTGCATACTAGGTTGGATTTGTTCTAGACTGGCTGGGTTGAACAATTCTTTTTGTTTTTGTTTTTTGCATTTTGGACACAGTAAAGACATTTGGTAAGTGTTTAGGAAGTTTTAAAATCTTTCTTTGAACTTGCTAGGACATAGCAAGGAATTTACTTTATTTTCTAACTTACTATCTAGGAGGGAATTTATGTAATGGCCAGTAAAATCCTCTATCAACACTCTATTCATTTTAATTGCAAGCAGATAGTCATACCTCTTCACATACGTACCCTCTTTCCCAAGAATAATTACATTTATTGTAATTTCAGCCCTCAAGTTGAGGATAACAAAATGTGTCCAATGAATAGATTCAGTATGTTACATTACCTTGTACTAAGGAGATATTTGAAGGTACCTTTGCTGGGAATATGGAGAAATGATAATCAATGGTATTCACAGAAGAGGGCCACATCATCTTGTAGACAAGAGTGGAAGAAAATACTGGAACTACTCATTTGTATATCATACGTTGAAAGTCAAGGACAGATAGAAACATGATATCCAGAGCTTCCCTGGAATGGTAAGGTATTATAAATAAAGAGTGGCAATACTCTTGTCTGAAGGGGTTGTCAGACGTTCTTCCTTTATTTACTAGCTAGCTAATTATTGTGGTATATGCTCATAACATCTTATGGTTAATGTGCCATAAAATGTCAAATGTTGTTAATTTTATACAATTAGAGCTTTAAAATAGTTAGAATACTTTTAATGAGATGACTGATAACCAGGAAAATATTTCTAATTATGTGAAGGCCTACAGTTTTCTGTTATCAAGTGCTTAAAAATATTACAGTGTATATGCCTGTGTGCACTCACCCCTCCCCCCCCACTCCCCCACACAGAGGCAAGGATTCTGATTGGCTGCTTTTTTACTTCCTGAACAGGAGACTGCCAGCAAGCATTATTTTGGAAAACCTGAAAGACACTGTACTTAATCTGACCTAAATACAGGAAAGTCAGTGTTGTAGTAATAAATGAAAAGTATGTGCTTTTTACATAGTATCCGCAGAGACAGCATTCTGAAACTGCTGTCTTGGCATTCTTTCAATATTTTGGTTTGCCATATAATCTGTTCTCAGGAATTTTGAATTTATGTTAGTTAAATAATCCAAATTAATCATGGCAAAAGAGATAATATATACTTTTATAATTATTTGGAAGATTTTTATATACATTTAATTTGCCTCCTGATAACTATTTTAATAATTATTGACTTATTGCTGCATGCCTGTGTCTCATGCTGAAATCCTAGCTGTCCATGATGCTCAGCATCGTGTAAATGAGTTTGAACTGGCAAGAGAGCTGACTGTTGAACTATTGTTAGTTTTATTAAAAGCATTTTCTTCAGTACAAGTTTAGAGAAACTTAACTTTAAGGAGAATTTCAACAAGTCTTAAATTTATTGTGAATGAAGTTCTTTAAAGTTCTCATTTATTTTAATATTTTCATCTGTGAACAATTTGGTAGCTATTTAGAAAAGAACATTTTGGTCAGTCCTCATAAGGAACATTTATTTGAAATGATAAAGATTGTTACATTCATATCTTTTATTATCTTTTGTTTTCCTTTGTTTACAATGCATATTTTTAAAGACTACTCCCTTGTTCAACACTGTTTTAGTTATTTACTAAGAATTTATTGAATGAATGCTGTAAAACAGCATTTTTTACCCTTACGAATAAACAGTTTCTAATATGTTGAACACTTAAAATATGTATGTATGTATTTTTTTGTGTGTGTGATTCCTGGGGTTTGAAATCAGGGCCTGGGTGCTGTCCCTGATCTAGTGCTCAAGGCTAGCACTCTACCACTTGAGCCACTGGTCTACTTCCAGCTTTTTGGTGTTAACTAGAGATTAACATTCTCACAATCCTTAGATTCAGCCCACAGAGTAGCTAGAATTATAGGCATGAGCCACTGACACTAGGCAAAATATGCTTGTGAGTGCCTTAATTAGTTACCTTTTTTAATCCTCACAATTCTGTGTTTGGAAATAATTTACTGATGGAGGCACTGGGTCAAAAGAGACATCATAATTCCTGTCATGCAGGTATGGATAAGAATAAAGTTGAATATTTCAGTTTTCTTCAGACAAAGATGAGAGAATTAGACCAATTCAGATTTCACGGTTCATCTTTAGTTCACTCACTTTTCATTCCTCATTAACATAGTAAGTGAGACATTGTTCATTGAGTATGTCCAGTAAGGCAGTGGAAGAATCATTACCAATTGACTATGGGTAGAATCAGTGAGATGAGGGTGATGGCATAATTGAGATTATCTATCTCTCTGGAACAGAGAGTAAATAGAAGATAGAGACAAACAATGAGAGTTTAAGTCATAATAGCCCTTCAGTGGCTTCTCACATTCTGAGTTTAGGTATGGGATAGGGATTATTATCATTAGACTCTTGGCTGTTACAAGGACCTGGATGGTAGTATTAATGAAATAGAATGGGTTAAAATGTGCAGGAGGGATGAAGTAAACAGGGAGATTCAAGATTCCAGGGAGTTTACTTGAAACATAGAAAAGTTGGGATGGAAGAATAGCTTGTAATGACTCCTTGTACAGTAGGTATGTTTTGTCTTCTTGCTGGTTAATTGGAGAATAGAGTCCTGAATTTCTTTCCCTGGGCTGACTTTGAACCAAGATCCTTGCATCTCAGTTTCCTGAGTACCTATGATTGTAAGTATGAGTCACTGGAACTTGTATTAAATGCCTTGTAAACAGTCATTGTGCAAAGCCAGTTTGGGCAAAAAGTTAGTGATATGTTTCAAGCTGAGTGTGGTGAGGTGGGAGGCTGGGAGGTGGATTGAAGTCTGAAGACAGCCAGGGGAGAAGAAAGGCTAGACCCTATCCTGAAAAATAACTAATGCAAAAAGAGGCCTTGGAGAGAAGTGACAGAGCCTCTACCTAACATATACCATGTTTCAGCTCTAAAACTCCTGAAATCAAATGATCTTAAGCATAAGGTTTGATGCTGGTATTTAAATATTAGATATGTTTATTGTACTATGATATATGTCTGAAATATATTTATAACTATCTGTTTTAACATACCTGTTTTACTTAGCAATTTTTATTCCATTTACCCAGTCTCATAGTGCCTACTTAACAAAAAATTAAAAAACAGTCAATGATTTTTTTTGTAAGCAACAAAAACTGGGACATAGAGTTTAGAATGCCTGCCCCAAATTCTATTGCTAACTTCTGGTATAATTAGAGAGTAATATTAAACCTTTCCTTGGCAAGACACGAAATCCATTGATTTTTAAAACACCACATACAATCCTTTGTTTGTTGTTCCACTTTATCAATGATATTTGGATGTCTCAGAGTGACTTAGAAATGTAACTATTTTAGGAAATACTATGTACTTATCTTGTGAGATTTATTAAATAGTAATAATTTTTGAAAAACTGTAGTGTTCAGTAATCAGCTTCTCACCAATGATAATACTTTTGTCTGGGATTAATATCAGTGTTTTTCAATGTACCAGAATAAAACTAATCTCTATTATGGAATACCCAGCTGGCCTGGACTGTAAGAGCAAAAGTAATTGCATTTTTTAATATCCATAAGATACAAATTATACTTGTCTTTTGTATATAGAACAAAGAGAGAGTTTTATTTTTTTGGGGGGGGTCTGGTCATGGGGCCTAAACTCTGGGCCTGGCCGCTGTCCCTCAGCTCTTCAGCTCAAGGCTAGCGCTCTACCACTTGAGCCACAGTGCCACTTCCGGCTTTTTTCTGTTTGCTTATGTGGTACTGAGGAATCGAACCCAGAGCCTCAGGCATGCAAGGCAAGCGCTCTACCACTGAGCCACCTTCCCAGCCCCCAAAGAGAGACTTTTAAAATAAATTATTAACTTCAAAATTAATGAAGTTATATCTTTTCCTGTTTCAGATTAGGTGATTTTTTGATGCTTATGGTTGATATAAATGTAACTTATTTATCATATCTAAAAAATGTAATATTTTATTAGATATATATAGAAGGCAATCATTATGTGAAAGAAATTACTAGATATATGTAATTTAGAAAATTATTATTGGTTATATTACATTATGGGAAAGATTTATTACTTGGTAGCCCTGGCTGCTAATATTTTAATAGATATATAATAATAAATGTAAATGTATAATGGTAGTATAATAAATATATACTTAGCATTTATTTATTTCCATTTTGTACATTTCACTGTTAGCATATAACATTTTACCATAAATTCCCAAAAGTTAGAGGAAAATATTTTGACAATTCTTACTGAAAAGAAATGGCAAATGTTTGAGAAAATAAACATGCCTACTTTGATTTTAAATATTATGCAAATGTACATGTGAAGAAACATCACATTACCTACTTGCATATACAATTTTATGAACCAGCTTTTCATTTAATTGAGAAAAGCAAAATAGTCTTAATTTAGCCAGATTGAAATTTACTTGATGAAAGCTGAACTTTAAGGTACTTGTTATTATTGTTTTGATAAATTTAAATTTAGCTCAATCTTAAGCATTAATTATTAAGGAAATATATTCTCTTATTGGTAGTGATGTTTATCTATATATCTATGTTTATGTTTGTAATCATATAGGTATCTATTTCATATGACCTAAACTCATAATGAGAGTTTTCATCTTTTTATATGTTGACCTATGACTAATGTTATAAGAATGGTAAATTTAATTTTTCAAAGACATTTATCCTCATAGATTATTTCAGATTCTAAAATATCTAAATTCATGATTATTTTAATGATGTTAAGTGACATGGGGGAAAATAACTAAAATGATTAATTTTTTATAGTTTTAACTGTTGTCATATCTGTAAATGCTGTGTGGTGTGGCAATTTTAATTGGATATAAGGCTACTGATGCTACCTTTAACACTGGCATTATTTGGATATATTATTTTGTAGACATTGGATAGCCATCCGTTTTGAAATAATTTGGGAAAAATGAAAATGTTCCTTAAGGAACTATCCACACCCAGATTTTGAATGGAAGTGCTTAAACATTGAGTGAATACTTACTTTGGGTAACTTTAGTTTTGCAATATGCAGCCTCAATTTCCCTGCTTGTTATAGGAAAAGTAAAATTCTTATTGTACATGATTGTTGGAGGATGGAAAATATACAGATGAAATCTTTTTTTTTTTTTTTTTTTTTTGTCGGTCGTGGGGCTTGAACTCTGGGCCTGGGCGCTGTCCCTCAGCTCTTCAGCTCAAGGCGAGCGCTCTACCACTTGAGCTACAGCGCCACTTCCGGTTTTCTGGTGATTTATTGGAGATAGGAGTCTCACGGTCTCTCCTGCCCGGGCTGGCTTTGAACCACGATCCTCAGATCTCAGCCTCCTGAGTAGCTAGGATTACAGGCGTGAGCCACCAGCGCCCGGCTCAGATGAAATCTTTTTGGCTTATTTGTTGGTTGATTTTTGTTTGAGACATGGTCTTGCTCTGTAGCCCAGGCTAGCCTCAGACTTCCAATCATTCTGCCTCTGTCTCCTGAGTTACATGCATTACAGGTATGCACCAACACACACAGCTCCCAGATCAACTCCTAGAAATTTTGCAATAAATAATAGTTGCTAAGAAATTTGTCATCATAGTGCATTTATACATTTCCTTTTTGGCTGTGATAACAGGCATATTTTCTACCTTGATAAGCTGACAAAAATGTGTGTCAGCTTGTTCACTTGGCTTGGTGACTCAGAGAGCATGACTTTTGGATGAATCATATAAAGATCATTTTAAATTTTTCATAAGTTGGCCATCTCCACAAGCCAAATTTGATATAAATAATTAGATCAGACCTGCATGCTGACCCAAATATTACAGTAAGGTTAATGAGCAAGGATGAGTGATTGGGTTAGCTCTTCTATGACCCAACATACTTGAACCAACTAGATGGAGAATACTAACGTAAAGTGATATGGTTAGATTGGACAATGAAAAAGATGGAGACATATTCTCTTGGCTTTTAAAGTAGAATTGGCACCCCTAGAGAATATCTTCACATACTTTAGTACTAAGGAGTATATAGAAACAGCAACATGAATTATGTATCTCCTAATCTATAGTCGTATTTGCTGAGGTGATAGTCATTTATGGGGCAGGTTAAATGATGTGAATTTGGGAATAACATTTCATCCCTTCAAATACTGGCACCAGTGCTTTGATCTTGTTCCTGTTAGTCAACATTTCTGCTTTAAAAAAATTATGAAGTAGGATTGTAAACCATACTTATCTTACTATTTTTTCGGGCAAGGGCTCAATGGTTTAGTCTCATGCCTAGCATCTAATAGCAATTCCAAAAGCACAAGCTATTTTTATTTTCATTAGGGTTAAAGATATAAATTAGTTTGAATAATTATCTAATGATTGCTTCCAACCATTACATTTCATCTTTCTCCAGCCTTCTGCTGCTCTGGCTGTATAAAAGCTGTGGACTCCTAGCAGAATGACTGGTCCATATGAAATGTATGAAATCAGAATTATCCTGGGAACAAGATAGCCTTGAAATACTTTGTGTTTTTTAAATAGTCTAAGTTTTAAAAAATTAATATCTTCTGAAATTCTTTAACCTTAAGCTTCTGAAGTAAAGCTTAAATGCATGATGAATTTAATCAGAAAATAGTGGAAACTTCATTGCTTTAATCATTGTAGCCAAATTTTGTTTGAAATTCAAACCTAATAGTTTGTATGTAGTAAACAAGAGAAAATAATTAAGGAGGCTCACTATTACTGGAGATGCCTTTATTATTTTTGTTTTTAAAATAGACTTAAAATTTATTTTTGAAGGTTGTCAAAAATTTGGATTTCTTATCTTTTCAAGTACAATTGAAAAGTTTTCATATATGTGTGTATGTATTTAAATCAGAAACAATCCAAAGTACTAAAACTTTACATGTCAAAATTTTTTGACTTAGACTAATCATTGGAATTAAAGCTCCTAAGTGCATACCTGGAAGCACCCTTAACCTTCTTTGCTTAAATTGTTTCTTAGATAAAAATTTTTTAATATTAATATTTTTTCACAAGCTGGCCTCAGACCTTGATCCTTTTACCTATGTAGCTTGATCACAGTGTTCACACCACACCCAACTTATTGATTGAGGTGGAAGTTGTACTTGGGCCTGAAACCATGATCCTAATACTTGTCCTCTAAGTGGCTGGAATTATAGGCATGATTCCAGTCAACATATACATTTCATATCCAACCAACATATACAATTTAATATATATATTTCATAAAGATGTGTATACTTTGTTACTCATACACATTTAAACAATTTATTTTGTAGGATAGAAACACTAATATGTAGACACACATAATTGGTTTTACTACAGCATTATCCATATCTAATGGCAAAACTAGAAACAACCTAAGAACTCTTAAATAATAATAAGGATAATTGCCCTCAAACTCTGAAATGTTACAGTGTTAGAATTATGAAATAAGTGAGAAAAATATATTGTAGGGCAGACAGTTGCATTCTTGTCATCATTCCCAGGAGCCTCAATATGTATATATTCACTTATGAACATGGGGAGAGGTGTGGATGGGAATGACAGGTTAAAAGAGTCAGAACCAGGTGCCAGTGGCTCGCTATTATAATCCTGAAGTAATGTCTGTCAGACTCTTATCTACAAAATAACCTCCAAAAAGCAGAGCTGGAAGTATGAGTCAAGTTGTCAAACCCAAGCTGAACAAACAAGCTAAGTAAGCATGGGTTCCTGACTTCAAACCCTAGTACAGACAAAAAAAAATGTGAACACATTATTACCAATTAAAGTATCCCTCTCTCCTGTCCCCCAAACTTGCCTTTTCTTCTCTTTCTCTCTCTCATTACCTGTCTTCTGTTCAATCCTCTATTGTGTATTTAGCAACTAGTCAGTACCTACTCTGTGCCAAGAATCATACATAGCACTGTTGATGCCAATGAACAGACTCAGTTTTCATGAATTTTACAGTTTAATAATTGTTCTCAAGGGAGCCATCCAATGCATTTTCCTGAGCCCCAAATCCTTTTTCTTTGAGGTTCTTTGCATCTTAATTTTCTTGTCTATTAACTATGATTGAGAATTATTCTTTTTGCTTATTTGTTTAAATTACAGTGTAATCTAAAATAAATCTTTGCAAAACTCTTCTAGCTATTTCATTGTTGAGAGTAATGAAGAATCTGTAATATAAGGAAGATGAAACACAGGAACCATGTTAAATAGGTTACTTTTTCAAAGGCACTGACTGATTTTATTGAAACGAATTATCCGGCCTCCTTAAGAAGTGTGTATCTAAGAGCATGTTCAGACTTATGTTTTAATCAGGCTAAAAGTGTATCATATTCCTTCAGATAAGCATGCCTTCCATCTTTCTAATTGAAAATTGGTTTGTATTCAAAACCTTTCTTGTCAGACAAGTTAAAACTGCTGTTCAAGCTTCATGTATCATCACAACTATGAAGCTAATATACATTTGCATTTATTTTCCTCCTATTTAGGCATGCCTGTTCACTCTTTGGAAAGCCCCAGATCTGGTTACCTAGGTAAACTCATTTTGTAACTGAGCCAGTATCACATCATTATCACAATTAAAATTGATCCTGAATATTCTGTTAAGATGGACGATACTGGCGTGGAGGACCTCCTGTTGATTTTTCTGATATTGTGTAAGGTACATGGCATTATGGCCCTTTAAGAACTGCCTGCTAGTGCTTTAATTACCTTTTATAATTATCTTAGGTGATCTTTCATAGAAGGGCATTTAATAGAGCCCAAGGCTGCTGTGCTCTGTAATCATATTTTGATATGGTTTCTAGTAATATATATTTGTATATACATACATACATATGTAGATATTTACAAATTAAGAACTGGTATTAAAACTAGGAGTTGATGGCTTGTGCCTATAACGCACTCAGGCTATGAATATCTGAGAATTGTAATTCGAAGCTAGGTTGGGCAAAGAAATCTGAGAGTGTCTTATTTCCAATTAATCAGCAAAAAGCTGGAACCTTAGGTGTGGCTCAAGAAGTAAAGAGCTAGCTATGAGCACAAAAAGCCAAATGAGAGCCTGAGACTTTGAGTACAAGGCCTAGTAGCAGAAAAAGAGAGAGAGAGAGATACAGAGAGAGAGAGAGAGAGAGAGAGAGAGAGAGAGAGAGAGAGAGAGAGAGAGAGAGAGAGAGAGACAGACAGACAGACAGACAGACAGACAGACAGACAGACAGAGACAGACAGACAGACAGACAGACAGAGAAAGAATTATGAAACCAGGCATCCAACTTAGAACTGTGGTTCTAAGAACACCTAGTTCTGATCCTAGGCCAGTTACTGAACATTGCAGGCAGATCTAGCTCCTCCCTTGTACATCAAACACAGTAATTCGGTTTTGTTCTATTTGTTAATAACCCAAAGTAACTCTTCCAATTCCTGATGCCTTTTCACTTACTTATCAACAGTAGGAGACATTGTGTTCTATTTTTGGCTTCATGGTGAGTCACAGCTCCTGGGATAATCAATGGTTTCTTTGAATTCTGCTCTAAGTATGCAATGTAAAGTATTAATCACATGTTTATACCTGCTTTCTACACGTGAAACACTTAAACCTGTTCTTAATATTCTCTGTCAGTTTTATAAGAAATTGTACTGATACCCTGTTGCCCAAAACCTCTGGCATTCTATTGATTTTTTTTAGAAGGTGTAAATCTAGAAAAGCACTGACAAAGGACTGCTGCCACACTGATGGCTGGATTTATCTTTGCAGATTGTATTTCCATAGCTGTCAGTTGAAATAGTTCTTCTCTACATAAAGCGGCTCCAGAGTCAAGCACGTGCTTGGGATTTTTACTTAGACTTGTTAACACTTCTTACTTGGAGTTTCAAAGCATATAGGGAATACAAGATGTGCTGTGTAAAAGGGTGATATTTTAGTTTTTGTATCTTTGGGGATAACCTGTTGTGAATGAAATTGGTGTTTTAAGTAAAACTGGGAAGGCTGTTGTCAACAATAATTTTGACATCTCTTGTGTTCTATTGTAATAAGAAAGCAGAATAGGTAAACGGAACTAGGTGGTCAGAATTCTGTTAACATGAAAACAAGTATAATTTTCTTTATGTTGAAAATAGCAAACGAAAATCCTGAACAAATAGTTTAAAGACCAGTCTCCTAGACCGTTGCTTGTTTGAAAAGGTAGTCTTGGGTGAGGTGGAAATGAATTGGGATAACAAATAATTATCTTTGCAATAGTCAAGCCAGACGCTGGTGGCTCACACCTGTTATCCTAGGAGGCTGAGATCTGAGGATTGTGGTACAAGCCAGCCCAGGCAGGAAAGTCCATGAGACTCTCTTATCTCCAATAAACCACCAGAAAAATGGAAGTAGTGCTGTGGCTCAAGTGGAAAGCACTAACCTTGAGTTGAAGCGCTAAGGGACAGCGCCCAGGCCCAGAGTTCAAGCCTCACAAGTGACAAAAAAAAAAAAAAAAAAAAGAAAGAAAAGAAAAGAAATTAATTAGTTAGTAGAATAAAAACATTTCAAAAACTTATCATGTTAGTTTGGCTCATATAAGAGCTATTAGAAATGTTAAGAATAAAAATTGGCACATTTAGTTTAGCTGTTCAGCTTTTTAAAAGGCTTTTCCATAGAATTTCATTGCATCAACAACAGTCAATCCTGAGAGAAGTCAGCTGACCTAGAGATTGGAACACATGAATGGGGGCTGCCATTGTAGCATTTCCTAGCCCACTCTGGTCATGACCAGCATTGTGTTTTTGCCAGGGGGTGTAGATGTATGTAGATTTATGCTTCAGGCTCTTTCCCACATTAGAAGCTCTTTTAATTAATGAATCAGACTAGTATAAAACCTGTTTGCTGTTCCCTACTGATTCTGCATTTTTTTTTTTTTTTTTTTTTTTTTTGGTGGTTGTGGGGCTTGAACTCTGGGCCTGGGTGCTGTCCCTCAGCTCTTCAGCTCAAGGCGAGCGCTCTACCACTTGAGCTACAGCGCCACTTCCGGTTTTCTGGTGGTTTATTGGAGATAGGAGTCTCATGGTCTCTCCTGCCCGGGCTGGCTTTGAACCGCGATCCTCAGATCTCAACCTCCTGAGTAGCTAGGATTACAGGCGTGAGCCACCGGCGCCCGGCTGATTCTGCATTTTTTTGATGAGAGATGATAAATAATATCTTTAAAGATGTGTTGTAAAAATCACCAAATTGTTTAGTAAAGCAAATTAAAATAAAGGGTTTAAGCCAGGTGCTGGTGGCTCATGTCTGTAATCCTGAGCTCTGGAGGCTGAGATCTGAGTACTGTTATTTAAAGCCAGCCAGAACACCAAAGCCCATGAGACCTTATTTCCATTTATTCACCAACAAGCCAGAAATGGAGCTGTGGCTCAAGAGTAGAATGCCATTCTTGAGTTAAAAAGGTAAGGGACAATGTCCAGACCCTGATTTGAAGTCCTAGTACTAGCACCAATACAATATAACAAAATAAAATGTGCATGACTACTATTTCAATATTCCTCCAGTATTTATATATAGACAAGAACAAATTTTGAGACCTTAGGAGACAAGGTGTTTCAGGTATCTCAGACATTGCGGCTTTGCTTGGTATTACTATTAATATTAAAACTAGCTATGTGTGATTCTAGTAATGTGTGATTATGTATCATATATAATAATATTTTTATTATTAGAATCATAAAGTTGATTATCTTCTTTGGTATTTTATTTTTAGTTTAATTTTTTCATAATGCTATTATAAAGGAAATATGTACATAGAAGATAACTTAAAGGCTGGGAAGGTGGCTCAGTGGTAGAGTGCTTGCCTTGCGTGCATGAGGCCCTGGGTTCGATTCCTCAGTACCACATAAGCAAAAAGAAAAAAGCCGGAAGTTGCGCTGTGGCTCAAGTGGTACAGCACTAGCCTTGAGCTGAAGAGCTGAGGGACAGCGCTCAGGCCCAGAGTTCAGGCCCCACGACTGGACCCCCCCACAAAAAAATAACTTGAGATTTTTAATAGAAAAATTATTATAGTATTCTATTTGTATTTTGAGAAATGTAAAATTATATATTATTGACAGCTGCCATGGTTACTTTTCACTTAGGCAAATTATTCCAAGGAAGAGATACCTAGGACATATTTAGTTTATTTGTTCTAGTATATTAAATGTGAATTTATGCCTATAGATATTAAAACTTCAAAGCATTTACGTTGAATTCAATGGAAGAAACAATTCTCATAAAGTTTAAAAATTTTTAATAACTAGTTTTTGGTATTAGAAATAAATTCTCCATATTTACCAGCATAAAATTAATCTCAGATAGCATTGTTTCCTATTTCAATATTTTCCTTCTGTAAGTGAAACTGTTCATCTTATTGAGTGAAGCTATTTGATGGAGGGAAAGGTTACAAAACAGAGATTCATTAAGTTGTGATGGATTCTTTTAATTTTCCAGTTGTTCAATCTTTAAAGTAATTATTTTAACTTGACTCTTCTCCTCCTTCCCTGCTAATAAAAGAGGCATTTCATAGAGATATGAATCCAGTGTTGGTTATTAAGCATGCTTACAGAAGAGATTTTTTAAATGTTATTTTAGAGGCATCATATTTATCATCATCAAAGTTTTTTTTTTTAATTTCTCCTTTTCTTCTTGTCTGAAACTCTAGGACAAACACAAAGCAAGTTCATTATTCCTTTTAGCAAGAAATTTGATAGGAATATAAGTATAGTAAGTATATTTCATACTTTTTTTTTTGTGGATCATGGGGCTTGAACTCTGGGCTTAGGCGCTGTCCCTGCACTCTTCAGCTCAAGGCGAGTGCCCTACCTCTTGAGCCATACGCCACTTCCAGTTTTCTAGTGGTTTATTGGAAATAAGAGTCTCATGGACTTTCCTGCCCTGGGCTGGTTTTGAACCGCAATCCTCAGATCTCAGCCTCCTAAGTAGCTAGGATTACAGGTGTGAGTCACTGGCACCCAGCCATTTCATACATTTTAATCACAGCATTTCAAGCAAATTTCAAGAATTTTTAATAGAATAAATAGATTTTATAGAACAAGTAGGGTTCAATTCTTTCCTTGCATTTCAGCAAGTATCTCTTGTGCTGAAAAATAATTGACTTGATTTATAATTATCTTACTATTAGAAAGCATGTTATTGGGAGCTTACTAGATGCTGATCAAACTAAGTTCAGCCCTTGACCTCAACGAACTTCCTATCTAATTGGAATATATGTCAATTTATTACAAGTAATAAAGTAGGAATTAAATGACTTAATATTAGACACACAGTAATATTTTCATTTTCTTATGAAGGAAGAAATACTAATCCACCAGATCACTAAGTGTTAGATAATCATCAAACAAATACGAATTCACTTTGCCTATTTCGATCACCTTTTCTGAGAAAACTGCTTTGATATTTATGTTACAGATACAATTATCTAGATACAAATGCATATTTGACGTAAGACTGACTTGATGATAGGCCAGGTCTGGAATTCTGCTTCTTATACCTACTCCCACTTATCCACCCACATATATTGGACAAGTGCCTGTTTAAACAGATGGGCCTTGGGCTGTGCTGTCTAAACAGTAAACCTCTATATTTATTGAGCAAAATACTGGATGAAAATAGAGTATATTGTGTTATTGTGCCCCTGGGCATGATACTTTGAGTGAGAAGCTACTATTTATTATTGCCTTTGTTTGTTGTTGGGAATATTTTTTTCATTATGAATGAATATGTGAAAATTGAAAGACAACAGATGGAGTCTCAGGGACATGGAAAACCCATAGACAAGAAAGCAGTTCTCTGTCAAATATGAAAATAAAAAATCAGCAGGTGTGGGAAATACCATGTGGTTTTATAAATGCATGGAGCTCAGATTTTTAGAAGTGTTTGGATTAGCCAAAGATACATGGGTTGACCAAAAAATTTCTCTCAATCACCAAAAGTTATGAGAAAAATTAGAATTTTCAGTATCTGTCTTTAGGCTTCTGTATCAAGTTACCTGTTGAATCATCAGAAGGCTTAATTTGGGGGCATGTTAAGTTTGGGTTAAATATTTATGCATATTTTTATTATAAACTCTGAGAGATCTGGAGACTCAAGTAGTAGGGTAGCAGGTGATTTTATGACATCAGAGTTGAATTTTCTTTCTGATTGATTGGTGGCACTGCTGCTCTGCTCATTTCTTTGAAGGAAGCACTGAGCAGGGAACATGAGAAGCAATTAAAGAGCTCTGTAGTTTGAATATTACATGAGATCAGATTTGATGCTGTAATATTGACATATTGAAAAAAACTTCCAAGGGCATTTGCTCTCCATGCATTTTTATGATATTCTTTTTAATGTTGTAATAATCAGCAAACTGTCATATATTTAACCTAATGGAGCCATGAATATGGGCATTTGTTCTTAAAATGATCCATTATTTATTTGATCGAATCTTTAGCTCTGATATTTGCTCCTCTTAAATTATGGCAATACATGGCCCAAGGAAGGCACACAAAAATTTGAGTAAAAGACCTTCACTCCTTTTACTTGATTTATTTACTCTTTTGTTAATTAACTTTATTCTGCACAAATCAGAGATCTCTGTTACTACATACTTTGCTAATACTGCTGCAGGTTTCTCTTTATATAAATTATTGTAAAGATACTGTACAGAGGGGTTACAGTTACATGAGCAAGGTAATGAGTCCATTTCCTATCAAGTGTTGTTACTTCCCATTTTGTTTTTCCCCTACCATCCTTTCCTCCCCACCTCCTCAAATCCTCCTCCTTCGCCTCCCCTCCCTTAAAGTTGTAAAATTCATTTTCAACAAAGTTTCTTGTATATTTCATTGTTACAATGGGTCATCCTGTATCTTTATTTAGCATTTTGTTATTTCCCCTCCCCTCCCCAAATTAGAAAAATGTATATATAAGATGCTCGACACCAGAATCAAATACAGTGACAACAGGGGTTATATCATGGGGAAAGAACATACAACGAAACAAAAAAAAATCACATAGTACATTATAAGAGCATTAACAAGAACAGAAAGAAAGATAAAATCTCTTGTGTCCCATCTTGGGGTTCATTTTGCTTAACATCAGCTTATATGGTCATATGCACATAGCTTTTGACCTCTTCTGCTTATCCTAGACATATACTAGTTATTGCTGCAGGATTTTCTAAGTGTCATAAAATAATATATACTGAGATACATAAGAATTTTGTGGAATAAAGCTCAGCAAAGTATATATTGACTTCCATTTTCTGCTTATTTAAATAAATATCATGTTGTTTAACACTTGCACGATAACATATTATCAAAAATTTGCCGTAGATTCTTCAGAAAATTTGATTTCTTAAATGAAGTCCAAATGGAATTTTCTTATTCTTATAAGGCTTCTATGAATATATGGGCTACATTATATATAAATAAGAATGTTTAATACTTATTTCTTTGCCCCAAATAAAAAGACAATACAAAAAATAAGAAACCTGTTACTATTTAAGCTTGAGTTATCTTATTGCAAAATATTTCCAGATAGTTTGATGGTATTTAATTTAGATTATCACTATATTTTCCTGTTATGTTCTTTGAAATCCAACATTACCTAAATAATATTTTTCTATCTCTACTGGATAAAATGGAACACTCAGAAGATTAAATTAGATATAGAGGGAGAATAAAACAATCTCTCATGTGTGCACACACACGCACGTGAGCACATGCAAACACACACAGAATAAATTTTACAGCCTCCATGTATTTGTATATTTCCTGTAGTCTCTTGTTATTGACTTCTAGTTTTATTCTATGTGATCTGATAAAATACAAAAAATCATTTCAATTGTATTGTGTTCATTAAGATGAGTTATATACTAAGAAGTCATCTATTTTGTAGAAAGTGAGATATTCTATAACTATTGGGTGTAATATTCTATAGTTGTCTGTTAAGTTCACTTAATCTATTTAATTCTGATTTTGTTGCTGTTTTTTATATCTTTTGTCTATATGACCTCCTGTGTTGGCTACAGTAAGGTATTAAAGGCACTCACTATTTGTAAAAAAAAAAAAAAAAGAATCTCAATGCATCCTTAATTTTCTTAGAACAAAACATATGATAAAAGTACTGAAGGGAAAAGAAAAATAGTTAAATATCTTAATTTTCATGCTACCACAGATTGTAATAGAGGCTGTCATTATATGAAAAGACATTTTTTCTATCTGTGTTTATATGAGATGCATAATCATTACTAGTTATTTTCTTGCATTTCATATATTGTATAGATTATTCATTGTTTTTTCTTTTCTTTTAAACAGCAAATGCCAGTCTTCTTGGAGGAGGCGGTGGTAAGTCCTGACATTATTTACCTTAAATTACAGTTTTATTATACCATAAAATAATCAGTTTGAAGAAACTTATTCTTGTTGTGGCTATGAATTGCAAAAATAATTACATTCCAGGAAATAGTTATGATAGAAAGATCTTCAGTTTGTCTAAATAGTATTTTTCACTGCCTTAAAATATGTTCAATACTTTTTTTTCTTTTCAAACTCTGTATCTGTATGATTGGCATAAGATGCAGGAGCTCTGATCTATTGAGTTGAACATATATTTGGTAGGTGATAGTCACTTCCAAAAGGAATTCTGAAAATACATTTGTAGGTTATGTTTTTCTTTCCATAACATTTTATAGCCAGAGCACTTAATATAGCACCTACTTATTTGAAAAATGAAGATTTTAATATTGACACTTTTGGGGGAGTGTGGCTTGAGATGGAAGAGAAAGTGATCAAGGTGAGAAGGGAAATTTCTTTACTGTGAATCTTTCTAGTATAAATCGCATACCTGATTATATTGTCTTTGTAGGTTAGAAAGATGATTTTTTTTTTTTTGTGCCAGTCCTGTGGCTTGAACTCAGGGCCGGGGCACTGTTTCCTGTGCTTCTTTTGAGCCACAGTACCACTTGTGGCTTTTTCTGTTTATGTGGTGCTGAGGAATGGAACCCAGGGCTTCATGCGTTCTACGCAAGCACTCTACCACTGAGCCACATTCCTAGACCAGACCAATGCATTTGTAGGCCCTGGAATATAGTAGGGGATTAAAAATTACATAATAAATAAGGTTCTTAAAAAAAGTACAAGGTCCTAATGGGCATGAATAAGTTTGGCTCATCATTAGCTCTCTCTTTTCTTCTTTCCCTTACTGTCTTGTTTTTGTCTTCACTGTACACAACACACACACACACACACACACACACACACATCTCAAAGAAGTGGGACTGTGTAAAACTGTGCAGAACTGTGCAGAAGTTTTCATAACCTTAGAAGGTTTTAGTGACATTATTATTTAGAAATTAGAATTTTAATCATTGCTTCTCTATACTATCAATTGATTTTTCAGTAGGATCTTGGGAGCAGGGATAATAGAAAGAGTTTAAACTAGAAATTGCTCTTTTTTTGGGGGGGGGTCGGTCGTGGGGCTTGAACTCTGGCTTGGGCGCTGTCCCTGTGCTCTTCAGCTCAAGGTGAGCGCTCTACCGCTTGAGCGACAGCGCCACTTCCTAGAAATTGCTCTTTATAGTATCCTATGTTCTACAACAAAGGGTGAAGGATTTGAAGTCAGACTTGTGTGAGCATCAGGAAAAATTTACCTTGTATCCTCTACCCTTTCCTTTAAAAATGGACTGATACTATCAACTTTAGGTGTTTGTTGTGAACATTTAACAAAAATACCTGCTATGCAATATAATAGTAGGGGATTAATAGATGTGTCTTTTCTTCTCTCTTAAATTATTTTATAAAATAATAAGCAAAATCTTCAGGATCTTTTATTAAAAAATAAGTAAAATCATGATTTTGCTTCTTGTCTCTTGTTTTTGTAGGAACTTAAAAGGAAATAATTCCTTTTGAAGGTGGATTTCAAGTAATTTTCCTCTCTAAGCTCCTCATAATTCACGAGGAAATTACTGTTAAAACAAATCGTCCATAGTGGTGATTTTCTTATAGGACAATATTAGTATTTTTAAGAAACCTGATTAATACTGTCACTACCATAAAGGAAGGTTTAAATTGAGACTGCATAGACACGTTAATCAAGTTATAAAAACAGACAAATTAGTTAAGACAATTAATTTATTGCTTTTGATTATTTTTAAAAAGTGACTTGACTAATTATGTTAGTTAAAAATCACTTAAGCTGCTTGTAATAAAAAAATGTAGGTTAAAAGACATTAAAACATAATTGCGTAAAAGAAGTCTAGAGATAGAGATCAGAATGATTGGTCATTAATTCTGTGGTGTCACCTGCTGCAGAGTTCTTACCATGGCATCCATCCATGGCATAATACTTTTACTTTTCTGTGGTTCCCTCCTATTGTATGCCTTCTACCTTAGAGCTTATGAGGGCTGCTGGCACTCTAGCCATCAAAAGATATAGTGCACGATAAGAGGAGTAGGAAAGGTAAAAAATTGTGGGTACCCCCTCTCTAAGGAGAGTCTGTTTTCCAAATTTCCCTGGAATACAAGAGTAACCTTGAACTTGAGCAAATATTTATTCCTGTCATAGTTTTTGTTTGTAGGAAGCAATATGCTCATTTAAAAAAATAAAGGAAAGGAAAGGAGAAGTTGGTGTTATGTTCACTAAGGAGAAAAGTCGGAGTGAAGGCTGAGAAACACAGCAGCCCTGATGCAGACCATGGTGATTGCTTTTAAGTGTCCCCCTGCTTTTTGTCTGTATATGTGCATAGTTGGTGTATGCAGAACTGGTTCCAGTGACTGGGTTGATCTGTGTAGTTCTTCTATCCTGTGTGAAGGGAGACATTATAGACTTTCAGCATGGTAAAACCTTCAGAAGTAGGCCACCTAGGTTTTCTGTTATCTGAAGTATATAATTTATTGCCCTCCTCCAGATGGCTGATTTTGCTAGCTTTGCCATAATTTCTAATTCCTGAATTCTAAAATTAGCAATTTAGTCCCAACATGAAGATACATTACAGGTATTTAAGATGGTTTGATTTCTCTCAGTAAAGTAAGTCATTGACAGGTTTAAATTCATGATATACTTCTAGAGCTGTTAAGAGTGTTCTGAAATACAAGTTTGGTTTTGGGAAAGCTACATTTAAAAATTAAATTTAAGGAATATTTTTATTTGTCTCTGCACCAGGTTTTTTAAATCATATGTATGTATGTATGTGTGTGTGTTTATTTTCATATATGCGGTATGGGCACTTGATTTTAGGACTTATGTACTCTACCAACTTGAGCCATGCACCTGATACTTTTTGCTTTATTTTATTTGTCAGCAAGGGCCTCATGCTTTTTCTTGGGGCTGGATCTGGGCTGCAATCCTTCTATTTCTACCTCCAATATATCTATATTGCTATGTCTGATTTGTTGTTGAAATTGGGGTCTCCTTAAGTTTCTGCCCTGGGTTGGCCTCAAACTATGTTCTTCCCATCTCTGCTTCACAAAGGGGGATAGATATGTGCTTATAGGTATATGCTACCAGACTCAGAATTTTGAACTTTGGATTCTAGGACAAATCTTTCTAGTCGTCTCAGTGATTTTTACGAAATAACAAGAAATAATCATCCAATAAGGAGTGCTTAAATTCGTGCAGTGCTCTTGGATGTAATCAACTTGTTCTATTGAATTAGATGAATATCACTTCAGGAATTCTACAGTGAATAATTCTATCATACAATTTGATCAAGAAAATTTGACACCACACACAAAAATAATAATTGAGCTTTAAGTGACATCTTCAGGTTCTCAGGGCTTTCTCTCAAGTTCTATATGTACTACCATACTTGATTGTGAAATCTAGACAAAACCCTATATATAAAACTGTATGATACATAAAAATTTTCACTTCATCATTCTCTTTTGAGTGTTACTATGCCAAGAAGTGTCTGGAAAGAATGGTCACTACTGTAATCTCAGTTCTGATTCTGAAGCACAAGAATTACTTGACATTGGTGCAAATATTTTATCTTTGGAATACAGATCAATTGTGTGTGTGTGTGTGTGTGTGTGTGTGTGTGTGTGTGTGTGTGTGTGTGTGTGTGTGTGTGTGTGTGTGTGTATGCAGTGATACAGGGCTTGAACTCAGGATTGTACACTCTCACGTTACTTTCTCATTCAAGATTGGCATCTATACTTGAGCCACACACACCTCCATTTCTGGCTTTTTGTTTGTTAATTGAAGATAAGAATTTCTTATTTTTGTTTGCCCAGGCTGGTTGTGCACCTGGATCATCAGATCTCAGCCTCCTGAGTAGCTCAGATTACTAGCGCCCCATGAGGTCACTCATTCTATTACCTCAGGTTTAAAAAAAATATTTATGCAGTTATTTATATTTGTATTTATCTAAGTTGAAATCCAAGCTTTTTTTTATTGTTCCTGACTCTGATTTTGGTGCAGACCCATAAAACATTTTGAGCCTTTTATTCAAAGAAGACTATTTTCCATATACATTTCTTTAATACTAACTACACATGTAGACTTTTCATATAGCTTGTCTCATATACATTCACATTGTTTTCTTTTTTTTTTTTTAATTGTGAAAATACCATACAGAGGGGTTACAATTACATGGGCAAGATAATGAGTACATTTCTTATCAAGCATTGTTGCCTCCTCCTTTGTTTTCCTTTCCCATCCCTTCCCATCTCCCCCCTCACACCACCCTCCTCTCTCCCCTTCCCCATCCCCCAGCCAAAGTTGTAAAGTTCATTTTTAGACATAACGTCTTGTACATCTCATTGCTGCAATGTGTCCACCTGTATCCCTATTACCTCAGTTTTATTGTTTGCAGTCTGCAGTAATAGACATGGTGGTGTGGTCCCATCCACTTAGTCATTCTGTTAAAATGCTTGGGAATGTTGGCAATTTGCCTATACTTCTTATATATGTTAAGGATAATCACAGACACATGCTAATTTCTTAAGGGTATATACAGCTGATAATAAATGACTAAATTCTGGTTTCCAGGGACCTTTTAAAGTAATGATAGAGATCTTTGAAGTTCTAATAATTTTTATAAGCTTTCTAGTTTTACTACTAGGACTATCTTCATAGCTGTTCCGCATATTGAAAAAAATACATACACTGGCAAATTCTCTTTTCTCATTTGTCTTTGTTAGTCAGAATAGGCTATATAATGTTATGACAACAAATAAAACAAAATAATATGCTATAAAAATATGATTCACATCTTGCTCCCATTTCAGTGTAGATAGGATTTGTCAGCTTTCTTAATCTGTCTGTTGTACAGATAGTGACAGAGACCCAGGCTATTTCTGTGTCTTCTAGCTCGAAGAATGTGATACATGGCTACAAAGGGTATCATAGAGTTCAGAGAGAGAGAGAGACAGAGACAGAGGCAGAGACAGAGATAGAGACAGTGACAGTGACAGTGACAGAGAACTTAGTTATCTTAAAACATGTACTTATAAATAAGTAATGGGAATGACATGTCACTACTGCTTGTCCCAGTGGTCAGAATTCAGGAAAGTTAGCATCCAGCCTATCTGCATGGCAGGCTAGGGAAATGGAATATTTAAGAACCCCGCCCAGGAATTGGGGGCTCATGCCTGTATTGCTAGCTACTTGGAAGGCCAAGATCTGAGGATAGCAGTTTGAAGCCAGCCCTGGCAACAAAGTCTGTGAAACTTTTATTTCCAATTAAGCAGCAAACAACAGCAGAAGCAGCAGCAACAACAACGACAACAACAACAACGTCAGAAGTAGAACTGTGGCTCAAGTGGTAAAGCACTAGACTAGAAGTAAAAAAATACCAGGGACAGCACTTCGGCCCTGAGTTGAAACTCCAAGACCTGCCCCTCTCCCATCCCCCCAAAAAAAGAAAAAGAAAAAAATTCTCAAGAAGAGGAAATCATATGGTAAATACACAACATTATCTTTGCCAGAGTTCTCACATCATACCAATGTTACTGCTTTTTATTGGCAATGGTATTTTCACGGTTGAGGAAGATAAGACATAGGGATTCTTATTTACTTCCTTCAAGATTTAGAGTTATATAGGGGGCAAAATTGGACTGGAAAGCTGAAGCTCTTGACTTCCACTTCAGTGCTCTTTACCTTTTACACTGATTCTTACTCTACTTCTTTTCTTTAATCTGCTTTAGCTACACCAGGGCAGGTGAATGAGAGGTCTGGAAATCCTGCAGTTAAGATGTGGGTGATGCTTTCCTTGCTTATTTTTTGCACCTCAAGCTATGCTGATAATTTGAAAGTACACACAATATCACTGGGCCTCAGTACCTTTGGATTGCCGCTTCAGATTCCATCCCCTCTCTTAGGCATTTGAACTTTAGTCTTAGAAAATTATTTTAAAAGTGTGTTCATTCACCTGTAGTAAGGATGCTTTCTATACACAAATCCTATAATGCTGGCTGCTGTAGGGTATATAATAAAAGAGGAAAGAAACACAACCAGGGGGAAAAATCAAGAGCTTTTCTGATTTTTACACAGTAAATAAGAACAAAATTTGTAACCTTTTGCTTTAGATAATACCATGTCTCTTTCTGTTATGAAATGATTAAAATAAAGCCAAAATCTACAAATTGAACCCAAACCGAACATTGTTTAAAGAATTTCCTTTCTTTTCCAGTCTGTCAAAGTACCTGAGGTATAATGTTAGACATTTACTATGACAGTTCCTGACAGAATACAAATTATTTTTGGGTTTTGTGCATATAATTTTGTATGACTGCTGATTTAATCATATGTGCATTTGCATATATAATAAAAACCATGTGAAACATATATTTCTATCAGCACATAATTCTATACCTTGTTTTTGAGGCAGTTGTTTGGCAGATTAATTTTAAAAGCTCTTGGTGTGTGTAAGAATTGCTAAAGGAAGAACAAACACTCAGCCACAGATGGAATGCATGGAAAGCCATTTGTGTAGAATGAAATCTTGGCACACAAAGCAGAAAGCTTTCTGCTCTCCTCATGCCTCTTTAAAAGAGCCCAAAGATGGGCTATTTCAGTGGCCTTAGGTTAGTGGCTGACCTTCTGAACTCGCAACAACTCTACTAGCAAAGAGAATTCCTTCAGCCTGTTTGTTATTAAGGTCCATTTAGACATTAAGGCAGTTTGTGTGAGATACAAAAATGCATTCTCGAAAAGGGGTGAAATCGTAACTATTTTCTGTCCCAGCTTAGACACTGGCAATGTATCTCCATCAATAACACACATTGATTTCTATACACAGATACACATGTGCATATGTTCATCATTCATCAACATTTTTTTTTTATCACACAACTACCGTGTGTCCATTGCAACCTCTTTCCTATGGCCAGTTAATGGCCCCTTTCAATTGAATAATCAGAGATAGCATCTTAACCAATAAGCCTGACACAGTGATGTTTAGCTACGATCTTACTTACATAGGAGGTATAATAAATAGGAGGATCAAAGCCTAGGTTGGCCTCAGGCAAAAACAAAAGATCCTATCTGACAAATAAGCAAAAAGTGTTCGGGAAGCATGACTCAAGTAGAAGAGTACTTACTTGCCTAGCAAGCACAAGCCATGAGTTCAAACTCAGGTACTCCCAGAAGGCAGAACAACCATCCTGGAGAGTATTCTGGGCCCAAAACATTTGAGTAGGTCCTCAGAATTCTTACCATGAAGAACAATGTATATAAAGGAGACTTGAATGTGCTTCAAAGTTCAAACTTTCAAAGAATTATTTAAGGCCTGGTGCTGGTGGCTCACGCCAGTAATCCTAGCTACTCAGGAGGCTGGCTCAAAGCCAGCCTGGGCAGGAAAGTCCATGAGATTCTTATCTCCAATTAACTACCCGAAAACTGAAAGTAGCGCTGTGCCTCAAGTGGTAGAATGCTAGCCTTGAGCTGAAGAGCTGAAGGACAAACAATGCCCAGGCCCAGAGTTCAAGCCCCACAACCAACAAAATAACTAAATAAATTACTTAAGCACTTACGCGAAGCCTAAGCCTGGTGCCTTCTCACACTCCTTTCACATGCAGAATGGGTTTTCCTGGGCATATCTCATTCTAAATCAGTACTCCAAAAGCCCTACAGTGATTCTGTTTCATTCTTGTTAAACCTCCAGATATGGCCAAGTTTCTGGCATGTGGAGAGGAATTTAGGATAGTGGCCAGCAAGAGGGACGAAAACCAGGTATCAGGGGTTAAGGTGTCAGATCAGGAGTGTTGGACTTGCCCTTCATAGGGTTTTGTTAACCATGGCTTTTGTAGTGAGTTAATTAATTGGTCCATGCTCAGCAGGTGAAAAGGCTCACCCATGGGCCTAGGGATTTCTAGTTCTCTCTCCAGCCTGGGAAAACACCATGGTAAGAGAAACCCTGGGACTCTGGCCTTTTGGTGCCAGCAGGGAGCAGACCTGTGGGAAGGGATGTGATGCTAAATTGTAGAGCTGAAATCTTGACTATCTCAGGGGAGAATGATTCTGGACACTGCAGGTGATCAGGGGGCCTACAGGTGAGAGCGCAGAAGGAAGGGAATGTAGGAATCAGGAGTCAGGAGAGGTCTGACAATATTCAGTTAGACATTGAACCAACTCATCTTTATCTTTCTTACATTCTTCCATTTTTCTGTTATGGATTAATTCTTGTGTACTGATTTTAAAATTGAGGTAGAAAAGACCCTTAGAACTCACTGTAGTCAAAGGTGTGTCTATTTATTCCTTCGGTTTTCCATATCTTGTGTGGCTCCACAGTAACCCAAAATGGGGATGTGTCCTTGAGAACCACTTTTATAAGCATCTTGATTTTGGCACTAAGAATTCCACTTCATTCTTCGGCGCTGTCTTCATTTGCTTCTTCCTCAATTGGAGTTCTAACATAGCGTGTAGGGAGAAGTGAACTGGGCAATTCTGAATTACCACCAATCTGATGAGATCCTAGGAGTCCAGTCACAGACACTGTGGCCCACAGAGAGACTCACTGAGAACATGTTTGATTTATGTAATCCAGTGTTGCTGTAGCTCTGTCTCTGGCTAAAAGTCATATTTGTGTGTGTGTGTGTGTGTGTGTGTGTGTGTGTTTTGCAGAAAGTAAAGTGTAAAGATAAATGGTAGAATTAAGATACGGATAATTTTCAAGCATATTAAGGAGTTGGAAGAATTTGTCTGTACATCCATGTGTCCTCCATCAGCACATCCTGATTTCCCTTACAGTATCATATTAGATTACAAAGTGAAAATGAATTCAATGTTCAGTAGTAAGTAAATTAATGTGTTAAGTCAATTGAAGTGTTTTTCCTCAATGGAATAAAACATAGACATGCAAACGATCACATTCCACACTAAGAGAAACCTTGTATTTAGTGATAAGAGGAAATAGAATAGGATATTGTACATTTTTAATACTGTATAACACATTAACAAACAAAAAGGACCATAAATCGGTATGAAAGTGAAAGATACTTAACCTGTGTATGGTAGTATTTGTTGATTGTTGGGAACTAGTAGAGTTTGAACGTAGAGCCTCTGTGCTTACAAGGCTAGCTTTTTACCATATGGGCTATGCTTTTAGATACATTTTAGATATAGTGTCTCACTTTTTTTTTCCAGGCTGGCTTGTCTATGATCTTCCTACCTATGCCTTTTGTGCAACTGTGGTTACAGTTGTACACCACTACAACCAGCTTGCTTTAAAAATTAATTTTCTCTTCTCTCTTTTGATTAAAGTTGTTATTTTATTCACTACATCGTTATATGTACTATGTTTAGCTAAAATTATTCAACAGGACAGGGAGCAAATAGTAATGTCTTGTGTTTTAAGTAACTATATATTTGGTATTTTCTATCATTTGGAGGAATGGATGAAATGCAGTTACTACCCTTTAGAGGTAGGTACACACTATGTTGGCAAACAAAACATCTCCATGAAAGAATAACAACATGACAAACAAACATGATGCAATGTACAGTTATCAGATTCCTTGTCTGTGATCCCAGGCTCTGTTTCATGCTCACCATTTGCTACTTAGTTGAGTTATTTCTATCTGCCTCAGCCCTTTATTTCTAGTGAGCCTAAAGTATTTCCTGCCTTTCAGGTTCACATGAAGATTAGATGAATTGACACAAGTTAAATGCTTGGAATACTCTCTGGCACATAGTAAATACTCAACATTATGACCTCTTATTACTATTTTAATATTAATGTAATGACAATGGGATTTTGTAAAAATAGTTTTTATTTAGAAAAACTTCAAATTAATATATGTATATACACACATTTTCATGTGTATATACATATATGTATATAAGAGAAATATATATTTGGATATAAAAACAGAAAATTTTACTTCAACCTAATAGAGTCCCTTAAAATCTTAATTAGTTAAAATGGTCTAGCTTTATAAAACAGGAGAAAAAACACATTTCTAACTTAAAATATTTAGAACTGTTTTAGGATGCCGATTGCTTTCTTTAGAAAGTCTTATACTTTCTAAGATTTTAGCAGTGGTACTTCAGTTGTGGAAATTTATGGCAACTGTGTGAATTTGCTCATGGTTTGCATCTGGTCAGGATATGTGATCAGATTAAAAGCAGGTTCTCTTTAAGTCTAAGTTAATTGCCAATAGAAAACCATATAGAAAATATTTCTTTGGCTTAGTGAATAAATTCTGAAAATACAAATGTCTGTTGTGTCATTTCATGGTAAATAGGAATACAAATATTTCTAATGATTGAAAAGAAACATACAAATTTAGTGTCTTATATCAAAATCTACAAACTAAAAAGAGAAATGTTTATTTTTGAGCCTTTAACTAAGGTGAGTTAGAAAAATTGAGATAGAAAAATGGTCAGTTTTAAAATTTCTCTCTCTCTGAATCCTTACATCATTAAATGAGAATAATTTAGATCATTTACAAGACAATGATGGAAATGATGGAATGATGGAGTGACTCTGGAGCAGGTTTTGACCTGTCTCAGGAGCACCATAATTGGATTGTGTTTATGGAACAAAATGAAGAAGGAGAAGAGATTAAGAGTAGGATACGTGCTTCCTCTCCACAGCTCTTCAGACTCTGACAGTTTTTACTTATAAGAGTATACAAAAAGCATCTCTCTGGCTCTTTATTCCAGAGTCCTCTCAGTCTTTTTATGAAGTGGAATTTTTTTAAATTGTAGGCATCATGAACTTTTAAAATATGATTGTTATAAAGAACTCTGAAGCTAAAAAGACTTTTTAATAAACTGATGTTACAGGATAAGTAGATGCCTGGAAAACATGTGTGGGATCAGTTCCAGGACTGCAGGTTGAAAATTTGCTGCTGTTTGTGTATGCCCAAAGACATTTTAAACTTAAGCATGATTATTGTGTTCTTTCCTATCTTTTGAGATGTTTGGCAGCTAGAGAATGAAAAAAATTCAGCTCTTAAGGATGGATCTTATAGGAAGGAAGGAAGGAAGGAAGGGAAGGGAGGAAGGAAAGAAAGAGGAAGTGAGGGAGAAAGAAAAATGTGTTATTCCATGTTTGATTTTGTCATTTCCTCTGGGACTCTGTACTCCAACAATTATAAGATACAATAAAATTTCGTTCTATATAGTACTTTTCATGGAACCTCTAACCTAACTTTTTTTTCCATAGTACTGGACTACAAAATGAAGTAAAGCATTAATTTCTTTCAACTTATTTATTATTGAAGGCATCATACAGTCTGGAGAGGGAAGAGAAGGATTTCAGTTGGCTTTGCAATAAGATGGAGAGTTAATGAAACAGCTTCTCTGGCTGGCAGGAATTCTTGGGGAAGTCAAGAGTAGGGGAGGTGTCAGAGGCAAAAATGAATGTAAATGTATATAGGCAGAGGTAGGAGTATCCATGAAGGCCTGTGAGCTATATATTAGCTAGAACAAGCAAGCCAATTTTTCCTTTTCTAAAAGTAAGATGTGTTTAAAGACAAATTAAAAATAAGGGGAGTTTCAAGAGAGATTTTTAGAACTTCATAACAAGCAAGCTGTCCTTTGTTTTCCAGTCCATGTGGAAGCATCCCCCATCTGTCATGTGAAGAGAAAGAGTGTGGGTGCTGACACTGTCAGGGAATGAGATGTAGTGTGCAGATACTAACAGGGCCTTGGAAGTGGGAGATGAGAAGAATTTGAAGAGTACAGGAGCCATTAGGACCAAGTTAAATTATGAAATGAAAGAAATACTGGCGAGGAAAAGTGGAGGGAGGGAAAAGCAAAATCCTACCACAAGAATTCTAATTGATTACTTATTTGGAAAGGAATAGAGGCTTATGATTTCAGCTGTGCCTCACAGAAGCTAGGAAATAGCTCAAAAGTCAGGTTTCTTGGTGGATTAAGCAGGGATTCCAGTCACTTTGTCTGTTCTCTCTGCCATGAGTATACATGTTCTTGATCTGAGAAGAAACTCTTGTCTGACCCAAGTTTGTCCTATCATGCTTCAAATTTATATAGTAGCTGGAGGTGAAAGATCAAAGCTGAAAAAGGAGATCTTTGAAGGGTAATGCCTTTCCTAATTCATGTTTACTTTTAGAGGGTTTTTTTTCACTCTGTCTTGATTTCATGGCCAAACTATGTGTGGAACAAGAACTCTAAATTGTTGTGCCATCTGCATACCTGACATCACACACAAATAAAAGTAGATGATGGAATTTCACCTAAGGTCTGATTATGCCCAGGGAGACATCACAGGCTCCAAATGCCTGCTTTTATCTTATGCATCGAGAAGCCCATTCAGACTTTCAAGGCTCTGCCAACTTGGCAAGAAGGCAAGTTGGCAAGTTTCCCATGCTGAGTTTGTTTTAGTTTGAAGGTTTTGAAGTGGGCCTAAGTCTGGTGAGTGAGGCAGGGATAGAGGCTGTGTGGAGTCCTTGTGAGGTCTCTCATTTGTTGACTGTAGGCTTTTCATCATCATTCCTTCACAGAGGTATTCCCTTTGTTTTTCTGTTCCTTGAAAGATATTTTAAATAATTCCCATTTATCACATGAATCTATAAATTCTCTGAGAAAATGCCTGTTTAGACAAAGAACTTCAGAAGTACATGGCAAAAGTTTAAACAGTACCTAAGTGATGGAATTTAAATGCTGTATAATACTAATTAAATAGTTCTGCTAATAAAAAATCCTGAAAACCTCTTTCAGTTTTCTTTAATCTCCCTGTAATTTTTTTTTCTTTAAGACCCCTTAAACTGTGAATTACATGAGTTAGGTAAGGGGAAAACATCAAATTAATTTCCCAGATCTCTTGACATAGATGAAAAATTTCCAGGTTTATATCTAATTGTATGTGGCACTCCTTTTACCACATGGCTTCTTTTTGTGTGTGATTATTATTTTTTTCCATACAGAGGAGTTACAATTACACAGGCAAGGTAATGAGTACATTTTTTATCAAGCATTTTTGCCTCCTCCTTTGTTTCCCCTTCCCATCTCCACCCCCCACAAAGTTGTAAAGTTCCTTTTTCGACATAACTCTTGTACATCTCATTGTTGCAATGGGTCCACCTGTATCCCTATTTAAACTACTTGTTTTTTCTCTTCCCCTCCACAAATTATACCAACATCAAATACAGTAAAAACGGGTGATACCATGGGGGGAGGGACATACAAAGCAACAAAGAAATCATCTTATAAATATGTTAGAAACAATTGCAAGAAAGAAAAAAAATTGAATGATTATCTTGGGGTACATTTTGCCTTATGGGGTTCATTTGCCCTATCTGATCGTTTCTTTCTTTCTTTTTTTTTTGGGGGGGGGGGGTCCGGTCGTGGGGCCTGAGCTCTGGGCTTGGGCGCTGTCCTTTAGCTCTTCAGCTCAAGGCTAGCGCTCTACCACTTGAGCCACAGCGCCACTTCTGGCTTTTTTCTCTTTGCTTATGTGGTGCTGAGGAATCGAACCCAGGGCCTCATGCATGCAAGACAAGCACTCTACCACTGAGCCACCTTTCCAGCCCCCTGACCGTTTCTCATATCTAAAATATACCTGGTACTCAAAAAATTAAATCCCCCAACAACAAATCCTCAAAGAAACAACTGCACAATAAATAAGTGGGCTAAAGACTTAAAGAGAAACTTCACTGAAGAGAAAAGAAGGATGGCCAATAGACACATGAAGAAATGCTCAACCTCCCTACCCATAAAAGAAATGCAAATCAAAACAACATTGAGATACCACCTCACCCCACTTAGAATGGCTATAATCAAGAACTCTAATAACAACAGATGCTGGAGGGGATGTGGACAGAAGGGAACACTACTGTACTTTGGAAAGTACTATGGAAGTTCCTCAAAAGACTCAACATAGAGCTCCCTTATGACCCAGCAATCCCACTTTTGGCATTTACCCAAATGATCACAAACAAGACCATACTAAAGCTACCAGCACAACTATGTTTATTGCAGCATTTTTTTTTTAACCATAGCTAAGATATGGAACCAACCCAGATGCCCCTCAGTAGATGAATGGGTCAAGAAAATGTCATATATATACACAGTGGAATTCTATGCCTCCATCAGAAAGAATGACCTTGCCCCATTTGTTAGGAAATGGAAAGACTTGGAAAAAATTATATTAAGTGAAGTAAGCCAGGCCCAAAGAAACATAGGTCCCATGTTTCCCTTATTTTCAATAACTAGTATATGTCTGAGAGAACCACATGGCTTCTTTAAAGTAAAATTTCCCTGTACAGAATTTGAAGACAAAGGCAATGAGAGTAAGGATACAGTTGAAACTTCCTAAATACTAAATGCTTGAGCTTGTTTGATTTGACAAGCTTAGTTCATTTCTCTATAAATGAAGTCATATTAGGAGAAAGTTTTAATGGATTGTTCAAATATTGTGCATCTGAAGTAATCTCTGTCTCCTTTAGTGTTTCTATGTAAGTCACCATTAGATTCTTCTGGTTCCTGTACCATGAGATACTTTAAAATTATATATCTTCTTTTTCTCTTTTAAGAAAAGAAAATCACTTCCCTCAATTCTATGCTATTGTTATTTCAACTTTTATGATACCCTTACCCAGGGCCTTTCAATATAGTTCAACTTTTACTGCCTTTCTACTTTCCTAAGTGCTTTAGAGATCTCTATCTTACTGGCCTTATCTTGTAAAATGTCTTATTACTCTTTTGTTACTTCCTGAACGAAAAATATGTTTCTTGCTTCATTATGTTATGATAGACCTTGGAGCAGAGGCAAAAGAGAAACTTGAGTTTCTCTAAGGACTAGCATAATAAGGTACAGACATCTAGAAGTCCACTGAAATGTGAGCTTCCCATAAATAATAGGGAATTATCACCAAGAAACAGCTACTCAGCTAGATTATATTTCCCGTTTTTCCTTGAATCTACCTTACTTCTATTTTTCAGCAATCAAATATTGGAGAAAATTATTTGTGTTTCTTCTAGGTCTGTTAAGAATCAGGTGTGACTTTATCATGCTTTCTTTCCCAGTCTTCTAGCTGGTTGTAAAAGATGTCATGCCACAGTATTGAAGGGGTGTGAGTTGCTGTGTCACATGTAGGGAAAGAAAATTATTCATCAAGAGAAAAATTTACATTGGACCACTTGAGAGTAGAAAATAAACTTCTGTTAAGTGAACATAACATTGCCCTCAAAAATACAGGAGGAAATCCTGCTTCTTGGCAACCAATTGGCTACCAATTCTGCAAACCAAGAAGAACTAGATGAAAAGGTGCCCTACTATGTCGAATGATATGAAGACCTTGTAAATAGAAGTCTCCTCTACCAAAAGGCCTAGGTTACAATGTATGTCTTCCATGAAGTGGTGACTCCAACACAGACTGGACTCTGCTGGAGGATTTTCCGCTGCTTATGAAATCTGCTAGCTACTCAGGAGGCTAAGATTTGAGGATCCTGGTTCAAAGCCAGCCAGTGCAGGAAAGTCCATGAGACTCTTATCTCCAATTAACCACCAGAAAACCAGAAGTGATACTGTGGTTCAAGTGGTAGAGTGTTCATCTTGAGTTTAAGAGCACAGGGACAGCACCCAGGCCCAGAGTTCAAACCCCATGACCAACAAAAAAAGAAAAAGAAAAAGAATATTCTTGATGATGAAACCATAATTGAACTAGAAGTGTAAACTTCCATTGAATTAGAACTAATGGGGAAGGGGGAGGAAAACTACCACAAAGAGAAAATATTGAAGATGATATCCAGGAAAAACATTAAAAATTTTCTGTATTAAAAATATATTTTATGAAACTCAGTAGATGAGCTATACAAGAAAATAATCTTGATGCTTGTCACACAGAATTAAAGGCCAACCCTGTCAAAAAAAACTGTAGTTAACCTCCAAAAGCTGGAAGTGGTGGCTGGGAAAGTGGTTCAGTGGTAGAGCGCTTGCCTTGCATGTATGAGGCCCTGGGTTCGATTCTGAGGGACAGCACCCAGGCCCAGAATTCAGGCCCCCACAACCAGACCCCCCCCCCAAAAAAAGGAAAAGCTGGAAGTGGAGTTGTGGCTCAAGTGGTAGAACATTAGCCTTGAGCAAAAACATTGGTAACTCTATTTGTAATTCTTGGTTTATATCTTTTACATTATTTTAGAACATTTTTAAAGAAAATATTGTATCTTTATTGTGAAATTTATTCTTACACATTTATGATTAATGTTGATTTTATTCTCTAGGATTTTTTCTATATCTACTGATAATTAGGTATAATCACTATAGTGAAATGTTCTTGACTTTTATGAATCCAGCTATTTTATTAAGTCATTTCCTAATTTGAAATAGAGTCTCATTTCTTCCATATATTTTTTTTTACCAGTCCTGTCATTTTAAGGGTCATATTTCACTAGCTAAAACTTCAAAGGCAATGTTAAAATAATAATAGTGAAGCAGCCCCTCTATTTTCTTTTTCATTTGAATGGAAGTGGTTTTAGCCCTTTTTACTGCATTTGGTATTTATTGTTACATTTTAGTGAATAGCCTAAAATGCATCTTTCTGTCCCTGTGTCAAGTAGAATTGTAGTGAAGAGTCTGCAGAATATTATCAAATTTCTTTTAGGTGTTTATTGTCATAATTATAATATTTTTTCCTTTTATTTATTAGAGTTGGTTGTTACATCTCAAGATACAAAAGAGAAAAAAGTCCAGAAGAAATAGGTGGCACATTTGAGTCAATATTATAAAGTCTAGTTTCTGTTCTTGTGAAACCTTCAGCAAATAAGACAGATAAGTCTAAGCATTCCTATTGGTACTACATAGGATATAATTTATATGAAATTATACAGTTAAAACAGGAAGTCTAACACCAGATATGAGTCAAATATGGATTTCTTAAGTAAGGCTTCTTGGAGAATCAAAAAACTTAACTCTGGAACAAAATAGGGCAGATTCACACATGAAACTGAAAGCCAAAAACAATTAACAAATTGAAAATTGAACATATTAAAAGTTATTCACTTCCTGGAAATGAAAATGATGGTGAGGTTTCATAAACAATGCAGAAAATCATTTGGTCTTCACAAGAATAGACAAAAGAGCCAGCAACCGTGGCTCATGCCTGTAATCCTAGCTACTGAGGAGGCTGAGATCTGAGGATCATTGTTCAAAGCTAGCCTCAGGCAGAAAAGTCTGTGAGACTCTTATCTCCAATAAACCACTCGAAAAGTGGCACTGTGGCTCAAGTGGTAGAGCACTTGCCTTGAGCTGAAAAGCACAGGGATAATGCCCAAGCCCAGACTTCAAGCCCCACGACCAAAAAGAAGAATAGACAAAGACATCACCAAAAAAGTCATAACAATGTAAATGGTTAATCACTAAAATATTTTATCCCCAAAATAGTTGTTGAAATATTCTCATCCTTTTGTTTGACAGCAAGACTGAAGAGAATGTCTCTACAGCCACAATTTTCTGATTTTCATGGACTGAAATCAAGGAAATAAATAAGAGTTCTGCTGCTTAGTGATTTGTTTACTCCTGACAGCATGTGTGTGCAGAACCAAAGGGAACAAGGAGATCAGAAGCAATGGAGAGGTTTTCTGAAGCCAGAACACCATAAAACAATTACATAGTTCTTTTAGCAGGTGATGGAGTAGAAAGCCAACTTTCATGCTTTCTTTTGAAACCTAGCAATAACAACAAAATCAAAAATATTATTAATGATGCTTTGTCATTCTGATATTCTTTAGTTTGGCTCTTAGGTACTTGAACTTTTACTTTTAAGTAGAATTGTTTGCCCTCTCTCTCTCTCTCTCTCTCTCTCTCTCTCTCTCTCTCTCTCTCTCTCTCTCTCACACACACACACACACACACACACACACACACACACACACACACACACACACACACATCACAACCTGGACTTTAGTCTTGCTGGTTTCTTTTAGCTTGTTTTGTAACCCAGTTGAATTACTTTCATTTATAGGGAATGGCATAGTACACACATAGTACACGCATACCTCCACATATACATCTCACTTCTTATTCTTATTTCTCAGTCTTCCCTGGTAAATTATACATTTTTTATAACTTAGTTAAAATACCAGTTTGGGTAACTTTTTTGCCCTTTTTTAAAAAAAACTTCCTTATCTTACCTGTAGCTTTTACCTGTAATATAAACTTTTGCTTTGTTGTGTCTTGTTTTTGTTATGGAATTATTTATGATTGGTTCTTCCTCTACTCATCCTTCTCCTGGAAGTTCATTTCTTCAATCAAGATATTGATACCCCCCCCCCCACACACACACTATATCACACTGTCTATTTTACTACACCTTTCCTGGGGAAGAACACACAATTAAAGCAGATTGACTAACTTCATTGCCACACTTCAAGCAGTGTACTGCAAATATTTCTTTCCCCTCAAGTTGTGTCTTCCAGGTATATTCTAAAATGCATGCTTGCTTCAAAATCTCAAGCAAGTTAGTTGTTACTCTAAGCTTGCAGAAGTGACTTACCACAGACAAAGCCTCTATTCTTTGTAACCATTCCTCCTTAGAGGCCTTCTCCCCGACTGTAGGTAGATTATCAATCTTTATTTCTTGAAACTCCATCTCTTTTCCTGATGGCCACTTGGTAGAAACAGATGATTAAGTTGATAGTAATAACTAAAGTTTATTGCTAGTTTATTACGTGCCAAGCGCTATACTAAGTCCTTTATGTATACATTTAAACAAAACACTCTTATGTCCTATACTTAGTGTTGTCTCCTGAAGACATTTCCTCAGTGATGACTCTATTATTTTTCTCTATTTTTTTTAATACCTAGCAACATGCAGGCACACAGTAAGCACTTCATGAATGCCTGCTAGATGAGTGAAGAGCACATATGCGGATGTAATACAATTGGTAATGAGAAGAGCTAGCCTGTTCACAATACTCTTAGTGATAGTTCTTTCAAATATTTGTTTTCTGTTTTGACCTCACCATGGTTCTCTTCTGGAAATTCACCCTGTAGTCAGTACAAGTCTTGCCTGTCTCCCAATATTCATGGATATTTCTAGTCATTGTGATCTGACAGCTAATTATTCCATGGGAAATCTCTTAATCAGGATTCTCTGTATTGTATTTGTATTGAAATGGCTCCTACTTTCTGACACATGTTTTTCACCAGGAAGGTGAAGTGGAAATGTGACTGGACTGTGTGTGTAGGCAGTAGCATACCCTGCTAGTGTAGATGTATCAGGGATTTCAATCTGTGCTAGGTACATTGTGGGGGATTTAACAATGTCCACTCAGAACCACTATGGTGAGAAGTGAGGCCCGGTACCTGCTCCCTATTTCAGTTCTAACCTGCCGCTTCTGCTTCTGTCTTGTTACATACTTAACTTTTTAGAGAAACATTGTTAAATATAATGCATTTAGAAACCATTGGTTTCTAAAGAAAATTCATAGTTACAGATCCTTGTATTATTTGTAAGATAGCAGTATAACCTTGTTTACTCATGTGATAGTCCCTTTATGTTAAATCTTGGGCAATTTAGCTTATTGCTGAAGATAAACACAAGAGAATGATGCAAAAGCACCTTCGCTGGCAAAGCTAAACAAACAAAAAGCAAAAAACAAACAAAAAACAAACAAAAAATCAAGCACAGGGCTGTGTATTGGACAGTCAGAGGTGAGAGGCTGGAAACAGAGACCATCATGGGGTCTCTCACCCCTTTGCTGTCTTACCTCTTTCTGCCCTTCTGCAATTGCTTAATGGGCTTTGATCTATACCGCACACTTTGTGTAATTTCTAATTCATTTTGTATCACAAAAGACTCGTAAAAACTGCTTTTGGTCCCTATAAATGTTTTGTCTCCTCTCTGTGGTGTTTGGCCTATGTTGCTTGTCCTTAGTCTCTCCAAACAAAATCGAAAATTTCTGGTCTTTCTGTAGATAAGAACAATAAGAAATGTACCCCCATCCATAATCCAGTCTCAACATTAAGTATTAGGAGGTGGGTTCCCAGATCTAAACCCCAATCTCACTGAGATTAAGTATTTCTGATAGTAATCTTGATCATAAATGTATCACTATATCCTAGAGAAATATTTGGTAGTTATAGATAACTGGAGTAACTTTTTAAAAATGGGTGAATAAAATATCTATGCCATACTAGCATCTACTATAAAAATTGGAGCTGTGGCTCAAGTGGTAAAGCATAACCCTGAGCAATGAAGCTCAGGGACAGTACTTGGGTTCTGAGTTCAAGATCCAGGAGCAGATTAGAACAAGAATGGAAGGAAGGAAGAAGGAAGGAAAGAAGAAAGAAGGAATGAAGGAAGGAAGGAAGGGAGGGAATGAGGGAAGAAAGGAAACCTGTGATGAAGAAAATCTACTTATAAAACGAACTCCCATCCCTAATCTGCACAAAGTATTCAGTCTTCATTGTCAGAGACTTCAACTGCAGGTTCAGAATCAGAAGCCACCAGATATATCCTCAAGATGGTACTATGGGGGGTATGCTACCCTGGCCTTTCTGTACTCACAGCTTCTACTGTAAAGCAAGCCATCTTTTTCAATCACTTTCATATCTCTTTTCTTAGGGTTACTGGAACCCTGCTGGATCTCACTGAGAGGTCCTAGGTTTAATCTATTCATGTCTATTAATTTCATTTTTTTTTTTGTCGGTCGTGGGGCTTGAACTCTGGGCCTGGGCGCTGTCCCTCAGCTCTTCAGCTCAAGGCGAGCGCTCTACCACTTGAGCTACAGCGCCACTTCCGGTTTTCTGGTGGTTTATTGGAGATAGGAGTCTCACAGTCTCTCCTGCCCAGGCTGGCTTTGAACTGCGATCCTCAGATCTCAGCCTCCTGAGTAGCTAGGATTACAGGCGTGAGCCACCAGCGCCCAGATATGTCTATTAATTTCAGTGTCTCACAAAAATTGTGGCCTCCAGTTATACTTTATAAAATATTTGAAACACTAGATCATTAATAGATGACATGCATGGAGTTCCCTTTCTGGAATATGCTATAGCTAATAGTTATTGATTCGATATTGGTACGCCCAAAGAAATCTGAGCATGCTATCCCCTGAAGTCTGGAGGAGTGGGTGGGGGAGAATTTATCACAAAATTTATTTCTAAGGATAGCGAAATGAGTCAGGATGAAGCCAAGTTGCTGCCCACACCTTAGAACAATAAACTTGAAGTTCTAGAAAAGCGATATTGAAGTCACCAGAATGACACTAGCAACAATATTTTTAATCTTTCTTCCAACCCAGTGGTGACTTGTAGAACTTAAATTACATGTAAATATATATTTTCATTATATCTTGAAATCCTGTTTCTATATCAAACCTTTTTCTTTTTTTTTCAGTTAAAATTGGATGGGTAGAAAGGACATCAAATTTATCATTGCAAATGATCTATTTATGATTGTGGACATGGTATCTATGAAGATTCATAGTTGTCTTTTAGAATACATGAATACCTTGCATCAAGATCACTGTCACCCTTTTCAACATTACTTCCCTCCCCTCCCCTTCCCTCATTCTTCTTAATTTTGCAAGGTATACATTAGATTCTAACCGCATTCTCCCCTTCTTGTCGTCTTTATTCCTCTACCCTTTTTCCCTTGACCTCACCCTACCCCTTTCCGTACTTAACTTCCTCATGTCTGTTTGGTTCAATGTTACCTTTGCTATTTGAATTATCTCTTCAATCTACCATAGTTCAGTTAGAGCATTTGTATACACTTGCATTCCACCCAACATATTTACTTATAAGTTTACAAACTAAATCAAACTTCCACATATAAGGGAAAACATTTATTCTTTGTCTCTCTGGACCTGACTCACTACACTTAACATAATTTTTCCAGGTCTTTCCATTTGTTTACATATGGTATAATATCATTATTTCTAATGGATAAGTGAAATTCTACTGTGTATATATAGTTCATTTTTTATTCATTCATCCATTAAGGAGCATCTGGGTTGATTCTATATCTTGGCTATGGTGAATAATGCTACAATGAATATGGTTATGCTGGTAGATTTACTGAATCCTGGTTTGTCTAATATCTAGAATATATTGGAGCTTAAAATCTCTAGAAACCAACAACTGGATTAATAAATAGTAATAAATGAAATTTCTCAAAAGGGGTAAAAATGTCCAATAGACACATGAAGAAATGCTCAATATCTCTTTCCATAAAGAAATGCGAATTAAAACAATAACATTGAAATTTCATCTCAACCCAATTAGAATGGCCAGTATCAAGAAAACAAGGACAGATGCCTGCAAGGATGCAGCCAAAAGGGAACTCTTATACAGTATTGGTGGGAATGTAAACATACGCAACCACTCTGGAATATAGCATGAAGGTTCCTACAAATACTAAACATAGAGCTACCCCATGATCCAACAATTCCATGCCTGGGCATTTATCCAAAAATATTTTACATTTGACTTATTTAAATGTATTCTTGTTTTTCCTTAAAAGAAAAATAAAGTATTTGTAAGTCAAAGGAGCCATCCTGCCTGTTTCAAATTAAGTTCTCAACCACCATTAGTTTATTTTAGATTTTCTGTCCAAAAAGTGGAGGTGTGGCTCAAGTGGTAGAGTACCAACCTTGAGCAAAAGTGCCAAGCAAAAGTGAGGGACCCTGAGTTTAAGCCTTAGTACCATTACAAAAAAAATGGTCTCTCCATAATCAGAAGTCTTTTAAGTTTGATTTCTATTTCTTTTGATTGTGATCTTGAGTTCAACCCTTCATAGACATCTATAACACTGCTTATACTGTTACTTCTCCAGAATATACTTTTAACCAACTTCTGAATGCACAAACATTAAAAAAAAGAAACTAGATTTCTAGCAAGGAGCCTGAAAATTACAACTAGACTATACATTTATTAGATTACAATGACTTATAGAATAATATCTTGCCATACTGTTTTTTTCAGAAGTAATGATCTAGGGACACTGACTTATACTGTGCTTCATGGAATTATGAATTTCTGTGGTTTCATTTCTTTTCTTTTCTTATTTTTTTTGGTCCGGTCGTGGGGCCTGAACTCTGGGACTGGGCCCTGTCCCTCAGCTCTTCAGCTCAAGGCTAGTGCTCTACCACATGAGCCTCAGTGCCACTTCTGGCTTTTTTCTTTTTTGCTTGTGTGGTGCTGAGGAATTGAACCCAGGACCTCATGCATGCAAGGCAAGTGCTCTACCACTGAGCTACCTTCCCAGCCCCTCATTTCTGTATTTTACATTAAAGTAGCAAATAAGGAGCACATCTTTAGAAAACTATTTTTTAATGATCTGCTAGACACATCTCAGAATGTCTAACAGCTTTTACATGTGGTTGAATTGAGCCTGTGAGATTTGATAATATGCTATTTTGAATTAAACAATTATCTCTAAATTTAGTTTTATTTTTCATGTCCATTTAGGGGAAAATTATTCCAATAATTACGATTTGGAAAAAGAGACTGATTAAATATGCATCTCCAAGAAGACCAAGTAAAATAAAGTCAGCTTCATTGCCAAGAAAGGACTTGATTTGAGGGAAATGAGATGAGGCTCCTCATTTTGCCTTTCTTAACTCCATCTTTAGTAGCTATTAAACAGAAAAGAAAATCTTACACGATCTCATTCTTAATATTATATAAAACTTGCCTTTTTTCAGTACTGAGGTTTGAATTCAAGGCCTTATGTTTGCTAGCTACCACTCTCAAGTGGTAGTTATTACTCTACCCCAGAACATGATCTTTAATGGACCACACTCCTCCTACAGAATGAAATTTATATTTTTAACATGTCACATTAAGTTTGTGATCTAGCCCTTAACATTTAGTCTTTTTGCAAATCTTTGAATCTTGTAGTATAAGTCACTTGACGTACTAATATTCCTTCCCCAATGACCTGTTTTGTCTTATCCTTTGCTGTTGACTCTTCACCATGAAGTACCCTTTTTATTCCAATACTTTTTTTTATCTCACTTATGGATAACTTCAGGGGTCAGACTTGTTTAGAATACAGGCATGGACCATTGTGTAACTTGGACTGGGCCCTTTGTGCTAGCTAACAGTAATAGACTACCAATGCTTAGTGAGTAATATGATAGCCTCTTGGTCAGTATTCTATGGGACCTGTCTAATTTTTACTTCTATATGAAATATTGAGGTAGCTATAGAAGAATAGATTTGTATCATGCTAATTGGAGTATGTACTTTTTTCAATATCTTTCCTTTCTTCCCTGTCTTCTTATGCCTGCATATATGACTTGATTACTCGAAGCTAATTACATTAATTCAGATCCCATTTTTGGTGCCTTCTCAAAAAAAAAAGGATGTGATATGGTTATAGTTTAGATATTAAAAGAGGAACTACTACCTATGTTACCCTTAGCCAGAGAGATAAAGATATTCTATGAAAAAGTAATTTGCACACTGAAAAGGCATTTGTATTACTTATGGGTTAGAAGGAAAAATTAAATGAGATTTACTATCTTGCAAAATTGTAAGTTGAGAGATAGGTTACTTCAATTTACTCCAGGATTAGATATTCAGTTATTCAAAGATATCATTAAAGAGCCAACTCTTACAACTTTTTGTCTTGCCATTCTTAGTAGGTTGGCTTTTTTCCAAGGGTCAGTCCCTTCATGTTTGTGATATGGCTACCACAAATCCAAGACTACCTCATTACATAACATCTAAAGGACAGAGGTTACTCCTCTTCCTGTCCTTCTTAAAGAGTAAGATAATTCTCTTGGAAACATCCTATAAAATGTCTTGTTCTGGACATAAGATAGAACTCCATCTCATGCTCATTCCTGAGTATTAAATGAAAATTAGAATAATTTTAAAATATAAATAATAAAGTTAAAATAAACTAACTAAAGTTTCCACCTTAGGCCTATGGAAGAATTGATCTTTCCAGAAGAACATAGCCATTCAACACCTGCCTATATAATTAAGATTCTGGCAAAGGAAGAAGAGGCTAGGGCATGCCTTTTCATGTACTGGCAGATCCTACCACAACATTATGAAATAGGAATAATTTTATTTAACATGAGTATACTTATATTACATGATAATAGTTTCGGAAAGGTTCATTTTTCAGGCATGTTTTAAGCAAAGAGATTTTCACTTTACTTATGTCCTGATCATCAGGGTCACTCATTCCTCCCAACCCACTCCTTCCCTCAATTTCTTAATTTTCAAGATAGGTATTGGGTTTGTTTTTAAAATGATTTTTCCATTTAACAAAGCAGTTTATGTATGCAATGCATCTCAATCAGTGTCATCCCTTCAACATCTTTACCTCCCCTCCAACCCACCCCTTTCCTTATGTTCTTTATTTTATGGTATATACAATTAATTCTTGATTACCTTCTGCCCCTTTCTCCATTCATTCATCTATCCCTCTCTCATTGTTAACCTCCCCCCACCCCTTGCAAGTACTCACTTTCTGGAACTTATTTTGTTGGACTTTCACTTAGTCTTTCTAAAGAATTATACCATTTGAGATTTCCATAGAACTTAGTACACTCAGTTCACTTGTCACTTCTTACGTTTTTCACGTAACAATGTCTTTGTTCGCTTGTTTAGGTTGTTTTGCCTCAGAAACAGATCACAAGATAAAGATTTTAGAGTTTGGTTTATTTGGAAGGTAGATGAGGAGGAAATGCAATGGTTCAGGAAAAGAAGGCTACCTATTCAAGGTACATGAGAACACAAGGTCCAGCTGTGGATGTCAGAAGATTAATGGTTTAAGGTCATTCTAGAAAGTGCTGTGCAATTATATTCAGTTATCCTCCACGAGTAGTAAGGAAGGTAGGGTATTTATTTCCAAGCCTTCCTTAGTCACTTTTGTGTGTGTGTATGAAAATAATGTACAGAGGGGTTACAATTACATGGGCAACATGGATTGAGAGAAGATCTTCACTAGCCATACAATGGACAAGGGTCTCATATCTAAAATATACTTGGAACTCAAAAAATTAAATCCCCAACCACAAATCCTCAAAGAAACAACTGCACAATAAATAAGTGGGCTAAAGACTTAAAGAGAAACTTCTCTGAAGAAGAAAGAAGGATGGCCAATAGACACATGAAGAAATGCTCAACCCCCCTAGCCATAAAAGAAATGCAAATCAAAACAACATTGAGATACCACCTTACCCCAGTTAGAATGGCAAAAATCAAGAACTCTAATAACAACAGATGCTGGAGGGAATGTGGACAGAAGGGAACCTTACTGCATTGTTGGTGGGAGTGTAAAATTGTTCAACCACTTTGGAAAGCAGTATGGAGGTTCCTCAAAAGACTTCACATAGAGCTCCCCTATGACCCAGCAATCCCACTTTTGGGCATTTACCCAAACGATCACAAACAAGACCACACTAAAGCTACCAGCACAACTATGTTTATTGCAGCATTATTTACCATAGCTAAGATATGGAATCAACCCAGCTGCCCCTCAGTAGATGAATGGATCAAGAAAATGTGGTATATATACACAATGGAATTCTGTGCCTCTATCAGAAAGAATGACATTGCCCCATTTGTTAGGAAATGGAAAGGCTTGGAAAAAATTATATTAAGTGAAGTAAGCCAAGCCCAAAGAAACATAGGTCCTATGGTTTCCCTTATTTGTAATATCTAGTATATGTATGAGTCAAGCAGAAAAGGTCAGATAATGTGATGTTAGGAAAATGAACCCTTGGATATGTATTTAAATGTTTTTTTCTTTCGTGCATTTGTTTCTAACACATTTATAAGATTATTTCTTTGTTGCTTTGTATGTCCCTCCCCCACAGTATAACCCCTGCTTTCACTATATTTGATGTCGGTACAATTTGTGGAGGAGAAGGGGAAAAACAAGTCGTTTAAGGATAACTGTGGACCCGTTACAACAATGAGAAGTACAAGTTGTTATGTTGAAAATGAACTTTACAACTTTGGGGGGGATGGAGAGGATGGGGTGGGGGGGCGGGGGGAGGCTGGGAAGGGATGTGAAGGGTAAACAAAGGAGGAGGCTGCAATGCTTGACAAGAAATGTACTCATTATCTTGCCCATGTAATTGTAACCCCTCTGTACAGTATGTTCACAATAAAAAATAAAAATTTAAAAAAAACAAAAAAACAATTACATGGGCAAGGTAATGTGTACATTTCTTACCAAGCATTGTTGCCTCCTCCTTTGTTTCCCCTTCCCATCCCTTCCCATCTCCACCCCTCCCCCCACCAAAGTTGTAAAGTTCATTTTTCGATATAATACCTTGTACATCTCATTGTTGTAGTTGGTCCACCTGTATCCCTATTTAAACGGTTTGTTTTTGCCCTCCCCCCCCCACAAATTATACCAACATCAAACACAATGAAAGTGGGGGTTATACCGTGGGGGAGGGACATACAAAGCAACAAAGAAATCATCTTATAAATATGTTAGAAACAATCGCAAGAAAGAAAAAAAAATTGAATCCTTATTTTGGGGTTCATTTCCCTAACATCAACTTATCTGACCTTTTCTGCTTGACTCAGACATATACTAGTTATTGCAAATAAGGGAAACAAACCATGGGACCTATGTTTCTTTGGGCCTGGCTTACTTCACTTAATATATTTTTTTCCAAGTCTTTCCATTTTGTAACAAATGGGGCAATGTCATTCTTTCTGATGGAGGCATAGAATTCCATTGTGTGTTTCTGATGGAGGCATAGAATTCTATTCATGTGTTAAGAAATTCAGGGAAGTGTGCTGATGTCTCCAGCATCCTAGTGATACAACTTTTTTGGGCGGGGGCGGTGATGCAAGGGATATGGTGGAGGCCATGTCTTTTACGGCCATAAAGAAAATGTTTCCATATTTTAAGCTTCATCTTAAATAAGGTAGTTTCTAAATTGTATTATTTGTATATGTATTGCTATTTCCCTGCATACTGCTTACATTAAGATAGTCTGCCAGGCTGGGGCGCTGGTGGCTTATGCCTGTAATCCTAGCTACTCAGGAGGCTGAGATTTGAGGATCATGGTTTGAGGCCAGCCTGGGCAGGAAAGTCTGTGAGACTCTTATCTCCAGAAAACCAGAAGTGTGGGTGGCTCCAGTGGTAGAGTACTAGCTTTGAGCTGACGAGCTCAGGGATATCAACCAGGCCCAGAGTTCAAACTCCATGACAAGAAGAAGAAGAAGAGGAGGAGGAGGAGGAGGGGGGGAGTAGGAGGAGGAAGAGGAGGAGGAGGAGGAGGAGGGGGAGGGGGAGTGGGAGGGGGAGGGGGAGGGGGAGGAGGAGGAGGAGGCCAAAAGAAATCTGACTTTCTGCAGATATTTTTGATATTCATTTAGAATGGCTTAAAGATTTAAGCCTTACATTTAAAACATTAGCTCTAATTGTTGGTCAAGTACAATTTGATGTTACAGTGTTGGTTTAGCTGCTAGTATCCTTCCATTTTCCCAGATGACTAAGGGCACTAAATGTCTTCATTTAAAATGTGTATTTAATTTGTTCACTTATGTCTTGTATAGCAGAGCAATAATTATTTATTATATCTGAAGTAAGAATTGTTTTGTAAATTAAGAGGATGAACTTAATTTAACTCCACTGAATATCCCCTTATAAAGAAATTAACTCATTCAGCCTAGTAGTAAATGGTGGTCAATAACAGAATAGTCACTGTGTGCTTCTCTGGGAAAGTGTTTTGTTCCCCGCCCCACACACTAGTTTGTTTGTTATTTCTCCTAAGAATGTAAATCAATTATCTAAAACTGTTGAAAAGCCCAGGAAATAGTTTTATTTTCCATTTCTAGTATGGGTAGAGGGAAAGGGAGATGGAGAGGGAACAGCTGGCAAGGTGTGGTGACCCATCCAAGGTGATGTCAGTGACCTTGTTTGGAGCGAGGGTCTTTGCAAATAGTTAAGGAAATCAAGATTATTCAAGATTTAGGGTGGTACACATAGGAAAACTGACAAGGATGAAGCATTGGGACACAAATGCAAAGATGGACACAGAGACCAGAGCCATGGAGCCTTCAAGCAAGGGGGGCCTGGAGTGGCCAGACACTGGAATCATTACAGAAGGAGTTTCTCTTGCCGCTTTCTAAGGGCACTGCCATACTGTTACTTTGCCATTGGGCCTTTGGTTCCACAACTGAGACAAATTAAATTTCTTTTATTTTAATCCACCAAGTCTGTGATAAAATTGATTATAGAAGGTAACCAACATAGCAGGTTATAGTAGATTTTTTTAATTAGTTGGACTAATGCTACGGGAGGTACTACATTTTGAGCTTATTAGTTAATCATTTAACAAATTTTCTCATCTGTGATTATCAAAGCCAAATGTTAATTACATTTTCATGTCTAAGAGTCCTTTAATGATGGGCTAGCCATGGCCACAACCCAACGAAGTTACTCTTAGGTAATATTGAGGAGCCTACTCAGGCCTCTAGACAATGTGTCTCCCCACCCCATGTTTTCTGTCCTGAGGTTGGCTTTATCAAAGCTATGCTTCAGTTTTCTCAGTAAAAGTTCCTTGCAATAGCTTGCACACACCATACACACATAGAACAAGTTTGTGTTGTTATCTTTATCATAAATCATTTCCTTCACACTCACTCTATCCGAATTTCTTTATGTTATACACCTGTACTTAGTGTCTGCTCAGGGCATTAACCCTTACTTTTCCTGAAGGATATTAATAATATAATGGTGTTTTTTTGGGGGGAGGGTCTGGTCATGGGATCTGCACTCTGGGCCTGGGCACTGTCCCTCAGCTCTTCAGGTCAAAGCTAGCGCTCTACCACTTGAGCCACAGCACCACTTCCGGCTTTTTTTTCTTTTTGCTTATGTGGTACTGGGGAATCGAACCCAGGGCTTCATGCATGGGAGGCAAGTGCTCTACCACTGAGCCACCTTCCCAACCCTAATATAATGATTTTAAGAGCTATGTTTCTAAAAAGGTTAGCTTTAACATTTTGTGCACAAGATAATCTTGTTGCAACTTTCTTCTTTGTGAAATTAAATATTTTGTGCAGTATTAAGAACTATTATTTATTAGTATTAGGTGCATTTGCCTGTAGTGTATGATTATACTGAATGACATAGTTATGGCAGTTATTCAATGTTTAATCAAGTTGATTTTATTCAATGTTTCTTCATTATTGTAATGCCTTTTCTTTTGTCTCAGAGACTGAGTGCTTCAGATATACTATCTTAGTACCTGATGCTCAAATACATGCCAACAGTGGTTTATTAGAATGGTAGTTCTTCATTTTTACCTCGCTTTATTGCTTGTACTGATCTAACTACTGAGTTTTGATGTAAACTTGACGTTTGAGGTCTGGGATTGGGCCTTTGTTACAAGGATTACTGATATGTGCTTTAAGCTTTTGAAACGGTGCTATTTTTATTTGAGGGCTGGTGAAGACATATTCAATCTTTTTGAACAAAATATATGTAAGGTCACTGTTTTGGACTGAGCTCCTAAACTGAGTCCATCAGACCAGAGCAGATTAAAATGGACTCATCCTTGCTAGCTGCCATAAAACCACAATAAATATACTTGTAAAATGGATCTGTTGTCCAAAAACACAAGAGGACCCCCATCTACCTGTGTGAGTATAATAAGTCCCTTCTGCTCTAATATGACAAGCAAAGTAACTTTGAAAAGGCCTATTTTTTAAATTGCATTTTTAATGTCTGCTTTCTTCAGCCTTTTCCTGCCTATAAGCTAACCCCTCTGCTCAGCTTAATGCATCTCCCTGTGTTTGGGAGGTAGGGGATGCTGCCCAGGACATGAGTCATTAACAAAAGCCAATTCTGTATTTAAAACTCATTTGTAAAATTCCAGGTCTTTAAGATGCATCTCTCCACATGGCATGTATTTTTAGGTCATGTCTTGATTATGAAGATTATCAACAATTTATGGGCAAATAAATGACTGTGAGTTTTGGCTCTGTAGTAGAGTGAGGCATCCAAGAATCAGAATCATCTGATCTTAGAAAATATAAAAAGAATGTAAATAGGAGAAAATAACAAGGTTGCATTCATTGTAGATTTCAAAGTTGCATTCATTCCAGATTTTTAAGTATCTGTATTATGAAATTTTCTTTTTTTAAATCTTTAACTCTCAGTATATATCTTAAACTTATGTCTTGTTACATATCTCATTTATCAAAATTAAATTTATTTGCAAATATTTTCATTGGGAGTCACAGTGAAATCATAGTTTACCTTATTTACAGTAAAACTAAAGCATTCCATTTTAATCCACTCACTTGTATTTGGGCACACATTTTTAATATAGTTTTAATTTCTCAACATTTATATGATGTAGCTTGAAGCAATAGCAACTCTCTTTAAGTTCTTAAATTTTCTATGTGGCAATTTGATAGTTACTTAGTCCCTGTGCTGTTAGTTCTTTCTCTACCCAGGAGATACTCTGGTTATAACACTTTCCACATGCTTTCAAACTATCATTAGTTGAAAGGAATAGGAACATTCTCAACACCTAAATTATCAATTACACTTGTGCCTTTTGAGAATTTCATGAAGAATTGCTGAAAACTCCTAAATCACCAAAAGGACAGTGTTGCTGAACTGGAGTATTGCATTGTGCTGAAGATTAATTGTATGCTTTCCCTTAGCATGAATGTTGACCAAGGACCTAACAGGAGGTAGAAGGAACCTCAGAATCCTCCCAGGATTTAAAATTAGGTCATTGTACTGTGGCTTCCATCAAACATCTGTGTGAAGGCTATCCTCTTTTTATAGAAGACCTGCCCACCTCTTGGACAGTTTTGGTTAGATGACTAAATTGAGAACCCATGTTTTAGGAACCACCAAAGCCTTAAGAAGATGTGAAGAAGAGCACCAAGGTTGAATTAATCATCACTAGGACTTCTCCACTATCTTCCCTTAGTTGCTGTAATTTTACATAGACCTGAACTCTCCTTGAATTAGATAGTCATGGCCAGGTAGTATTTGCATCAACAGGATTAAATGGGAGAACTGACTTGGTCATATTATGTTCTAATGAAGTATTGTAGAATTCAATCTTTAGGTTTTACTTATTCTTCCAAATGTATCTTTATTCATTAAGAATATTCTAGTATTAAAGTACTTCACTTTGTTTGCATGTTAGAACCTATGAAATCAATGGGATAGAACTCACCTTCTTTATTATTGGAAGGAAGCATACTGTTGCTTACCTTAATGAAGACTAGAACTGGCAGTATTTTTAATTTTTTTTTGTGATTGAGAGAAACTGCCTCTAGTTTCAAGAATATCACAAAGAACTTTTCCAAGATGTTCTTCCATTTTTGCGTATGCGACATAGACTCTTAGTGATTGCCAATTCATATAAAATAATTCTCTGATACTACAGCCATCTCATCAAAATGAATTCTCTATTAATATCAGTAAAATTTCACTAGGCAGTGCTTTTGAATCTTTCATGTCTTAAGTGGAGTATGGCAATAGATAGAGAAAAATGAAGGATCCTTCTTCATAGAATGAACAAAAAAAGGACTGAACTTAGTTATTATCACACTGGCAGAACAGTAAAGAATTGTGTATGTGAATTGGGAATGTAAAGAACATATAAAGTAGCTAGAAATTTTTTGTTTTCATAAGAAAAGTTTATCTTTATAATAGTTAAATGATTAATGGTCAGGTATCTTTAATAGTAAATTAATAAATTTATTTTGAAATTTGAACAAAATTTAACTGATTGGTGCTAAAACTCCACTAGACATTTTGGTGTGTGTGTGTGTGTGTGTGTGTGTGTGTGTGTGTGTGTGTGTGTGTGTGTGTGTGTGTGTGTGTGTCTGTGCGCACACATGCACACACACACACATGCATGCATGTGTTGGCACAGGTATGCATACTAATTATATTCTCCTCATTTGATTGAAGGCAGATATTGTTAGAGAACAGATCTATTTGTAAAGCCTTATTGGGAACATCTAAATTGGCAAAATGACTTGGTGCCCATCTGCAGTAAATCAAGATGTACATCTGACAAGGTTGGGGCTTCATGCCAGTGCTTGTCTCAACATGTTCAGTTTTTTAACTGAATTCTGTCAAAATTCTGAGTCACATAATAATGTTACAGACATTTCATACATCTTTCTTATGGAACTATCTATTGTGTGACCATAAATCTGGCCAGAAAGGGACAGGGTATCTTCTTGACCATGATAGTAACTTAAAGATCTGACCTATGTCTTTTCATTCCACCCCAGTTTTAGTTACTTTTCATAGCTGGGACCAAATACTAGACAGGACAGTTTAAAGGGGGAAGATTTGTTTAGTACGTAGTTTAAAAGATTTTTAGTATATAGTATTTGGCTCTGCTGAATCTGGACCCACAATGAAGTAGAACAAGTTGTCAGCAGGAGCAAGTGGCAGAAGTTACTTAGCTCATTGCCAGGCAGGAAGCAGAGACAGAGACAGGAAAAAGTCAAGGCAAGATGTGAGCTTCAAAGAATTGCCCCCAGTGACCTACTTCTCCAACCAGGCCCCATCTTCCACAGTTTACACCACTTTCCAGTCATCTATTCAAATTGTGAGTTCATCAGTGAATTAAATTGTTCTAATGCCTCGTACTGCCTGGTACATAATAAGTACTCAGTAAATACTTAATGTATACAAGCTAATTGACAAATAAGATGACAAATGAATATGTGAACACTTGCTTAGAAATTCAATTGCTTTATCTTGCTTTAGAAAACCTGACACTATTGCAAACAAGGCACTTCTCTGGCATGTGACTATTCAAAATTATCTCAGATTTGTTGTCTGGAGTGTTTTGTATCAAAATATTTTTCTCCTCCAAAAATCATACTTTACTTATTGGAAATAAGTAAATGATTCACCTCCCCTCCTGAAGAAAGTGCTGCATTCAACAGGTAAAAACCTCTCAACTTCAGTGACAGAGTTTAGATAATGAGACACAGAACTTTAGAAACATTCTGTCACCCTCACTTGATTTCCACTTTCCATGGGAAAGGAGAGTACTAGTCGAGGAGAAGACAGGGTGTTAGGGATAGTGAGGAAAAGATATAGGTGAAATGATTTGATCTCATCATTCAGGGAAGACAAGTAACAAGTACTCTTGAGAATTAGACTCATTTTTGCCCAGAGCATGCCAAAATGCGTTTCACTGGGATGTTTTATAAAATGCTTTCTCAAAAGAAATGTGTATATCTAATCTCCCAAGTGAAAAATTCTTTTAATCAATAATATATATAGAATATATATACAAGGAAATCTCTACTCTTGTTAAGTCTTGTGAACCAAAATGTAATTCTGATGATGTATTGACAGCTTACTTGGTTTTTTGTTTTTAGAGAAATTGAAATTTTGAGTTTTATTTGTGCACCCAAATACAGAGATAACAAGTTCTTGCAGAGATGTGAATCACATTTTTCCTCATTGGTTAATGGAACTGAGAAATTAAATCAAGAACAACGTATTCAGAGTGGCATCTGTGTCCAGTTTCTAAATGCTAAGCAAATAAACATCCTGGAAATATTTTTACATGGGAGACTACTCTGACATTGTTTTTTTGTTTATTTTTTAAACTGGTCTTTCCCAATTTTCAGAGATTCGTGGTTTCTATTTATTTGTAATATTAGAAATAAATTCACAGGTATTTTAAAGGACATATGGCAATGTACTAATTTGGAATCTATTTGTAG